>NC_084663.1:171616300-172816300 GCF_028389875.1 Rhea pennata
CTTTTATTACTCTCATAAACTTTCACTGAATAACATTTTGATGACCTAAGGAACTGATCATATATACATTTAATGACTGCATGAAGGAATGAATCAATTAAAATACAATTAAGAGCTGCTGCTTAAGCATGGATTTTTTAAAAGTCAATTGGAAATAATTAACTTCAGGATGATTTATTGCAGAGATTTATCTTCAGTTAGATTTGGAGTAATCTACATGAACTCTTCTCAAGAATATTACTCACTAAAGTTTTAATGGATGCAGGGTGAGTTAAGATTGTGTTACTTGCCTTTGCAACTACTTAACAGATGTACTCTTTCAGAACCTCAATGCTTATGAGATTTATTTTCACTGGCACATTTCTAATAAGGTACTATCATATTTTGAACACCACCTTTTCTTGACGCAAGGATATTATAAAAGGTAAGCCCTCAAGAAACAACAGACCAGATCTTCCCATCTTTCACACCACACATCAGCATAATACCAAACCATAAATTCTTTATTCGTTCTCATCTTTCCCTTTGAAATCATAAAAACACAGGAAGGTAAATGTGCAAGTAAGATCCTATTGATTTCTGATTGACAAAAATAATGTCTACAGTCTATGGATACTGTAGACATAATATTCTTATTTTTCTGAGAAACAGCTATTTGTTGACTGAATTGAATCTCTATATAATCATACATTTGAATTTACATAGCACAAAGGATGTTTTTCTGAATCAATTTTTGTCTTCACAATTTTTGATACAAAAATAGGCCTAACCTCTCTGGCAATCAGTAGAAAATAGTCACTTCATACATCTATCATGAAAAAAAAAATCTGAGAAATTCTGTATGTGGATTCCTATCTTCTTTTCATGAGTTCTCATCAGCACAATCAACTCCTGTTTTTGCTCAGAAAAGCAGACTGCCTTGCTCATTGCGTAGTCTGTGTCTTTTTATGAGTCTCAGCCAGTCTAAGCATAATCCTTAGTTTGTTGAAAGCATATTCATCTCCAGTTTTTCCATGGAAGGAGCTTTTAGCCTTGAAATAAACTGTGTCACATTGGAAGGAACTAGGCATTAAATTTACTGCATAATTCTTTTGAGGAGCCAAATTGTTTTGTATTGTTTGATTTCATGATGCCATCCATTATGAGCTTCATTCCTAGCTTTCAGCTATCAGCTTTCATTCCCAGTATTCTGGTAGGACAACAAACCAAGGCACACATGATAGTTAAAGAAAAATACTTTCAGTTCTGAGGGAGAGTGCCTTCCTCAGAAAACACTCAAGTTTCAGGAACTCTCTGTTTTTATTCCTCGGGTTCACATAATACATGTAAGATAAATATCTTCACTAGAGCTGATATCTTTGCTTACTATAATGAAATTTCTAGAACATCAGGTAGCTGGATCCCTTCTGGAAGGGTTCCTTTCTGTTGTTGCGCTTGTTTTCAGTATCTTCTGTCAGAGATTAAAAAGTAAAAGTATCTTCACTGTCTCTGTTACTAGGAGTTTGCATGACAAAGTAATAGTGAACTGATTGCATGAATAGCTTTCTCTTGGAATGAAACTAAGCTTTCTACACACCATGGTGTACGTGTTTTTAAGCTTCTTTTTCTGACTCTCCTACACTGACTGACACTGTTACAGCTTTATCTGCACCACCTCGTAACTTCCTTTTGCTCACGATGCATTTCATCACCCACAAAACCATATGTGGTCTGTTATTGGGCAGAAATTTGGACAATCAGCACATTCAGAGCTGTATGTCAGAGCAACAGCTGGAGAACTGTAGTGCATGCTCTAACTTGGGACTTCCAAGTCTGTGTATAAACAACTTCCAGTTTAATATTTGGCTTTTCATTAAAACCTATCTTCTCTCTTTACGAACCAGGAAGGCCTGGCTGGCCTGAACAGGAAGGAGCAATCTTGTGGTAATGCGATTTCAAAAGAGAAGTTAAATTTGTTCGTATAGAAAAGGAAGGACATGAGAAGCAGGAACAGTTGAAAAAGACGAGACCATACAGGGTTTGAGAAGCTCTTCTGACATCAGAAGACCACCTTTGCACAACTTCCAAATTCTAGGATAAGGTAGCAAACCAGCATGTGACAGAAAGCATCCCCATGTGGGCCTATATTTTTCCCAGGGAGGCTGTTTCTCTTGCACGGTGTAAAAGCCTAGAAATGAAACTTCTCCTCTGTATGAAAATCCTCCCTTTCACTGTAGTTATTCTTGGAGATCATTGTGGGTTTTGCTCATGACAAATCCATCTATCTCTGTTTCTAGAGCTGTGAGATCTATGAACAAAGACTTTATTCTTAGTACTGCCATTGGCTTTTGTGCTGACTACATACATAAAGCTCTTGTGATTTCCTCCTGTTTCCTCTTCTACCTCCAGAAACTGACTTTAGCCTAGGGAAGTTAATTTTACTACCTTTCCTAAGTTTTAAGTTCAGGAAAACAGTGTCTGCAATGGGTGGTGCGGCGCATCTATTCTTACACTCTTACTCTCTGTTGCTTCTGTCTTTCCGTGGAGCATAGAGAAATTCTAAGGCGGCAAGTCTCCTAAGCAAGATTAGCATTATGAACACCCCATAGGTTTCAGCTGACCTATCTGAAGAACAAAGTTTTAACCTTGCCTATAAAGAACTTAAGAAAGTGCTAAACTGATAGACACAATTATCATTGACTGCCCAAAGAGGTAGCATGTTGCTTTTCATATTGTCTCTAACTTCAGATGCAATAAAGAACACTCACTGACTGTAGAGCTAGCTCTCTTAGTATAGCCACATGATTTTATGTGCCCTTTATCCAAGGCCGGCAATGCCACCTGTGTCTCAACACCTAGTGCAGAGGAGAATCTCTGGTTAAGAGACTGATGGGCTTGTATTGTGGGAAACATTTCACCTACAGCCTGATTCAGCACACTTAAAAAAAGTCTCTAAGACAAAGTCTATACGGTTAAATAAAAAAAGGTGAAATACAGACTGAGTTGCACTTATGGACTGAATTGCATCCACACAGGGTAGGGCTAGCCCCCTCTATAGCTGATTTGTCTGGGAGCTAGCTGGACAAGCCTGAAACAATACCAGGGAGTCAGAAAACAGGTAAGCAGTATGGGTGATCAAAGGTCCAGTGCTTGACTTTGCTTTCATCTGCTGTCTAGTTGTACCTTGTGAAGAGCAGCATAAATTTCTCTCTAGAGATGCTGGAGAGATTTGTTGCTCCTATAGTATTTCACAGTGCTGTTGGAGATAGATAAAAAAGAGCAAAATCCACATTTTTCAATTCCAAAAGAAATATCTATTATTCACTGGTCTAACCTACTATATGTCAAATCATCTCTGCATTAAATCCCTAATGTGTAGAATAAAATTTTAAAACTCTTGAAAGCATATAGTTAAACTATTCCAAAGAATAACTTAGTTTATGGATAACATAGCTAATAAAGTGTATCATATGTTTAGGTCTAAATTGGGCTAGTTTCAAGCTCCCATTGTATTCTGCATCATTATTTTCTTCTTGATTATTGACACTAGCAGAAGCATCTCCATTGTGTAGGTCCTTTGAGACAGAAAACCCCTCTTGGTTGTCTCAGATGGTTCAAGAGCCTCAGTAAGTTCTTTTGTGAACTATGAAATATTTTTTTTCTCAACTGTCACTAATTTATCCACATCCTTTTTGTATTATAGGTATCAGAATTAGATATTATTATCAGTTATGACCTCTCCACTGTCAGCCTTAAAAGCGGCACCATTTCCCTCTTCCAGCCTGATATTCCAGTACTGGTATGTATGCACTCCAAAAAATGATTTGGTATTTTACAGTACAGCACTGTGACTGACTCAAGGTCTTATAGGTAATCTGTGTCAGGAACAGGAAAGCAACTTCATTTCCTAAATATCAGTTCAGCAGTTTACTCTCTAAGGAATCATTGGAAAATAAATTATAGTATAATCTGAAGTTTGTGAAGTTTTCTAGTGACTCTCAGGGGCTTTAAAGCCATGGGTTGCTTCATTTTTGGCTTTACCTCTATCTACGTAGTTGAATTCTGACCAAGCATTTATTTTCCACTGCATAAACTGCCTCAGGGAACAGTGATTGTTTGTCTGTTCTTTCTTTGATTGTGTATGCTAGCATTACTATATGAGAGCAATCTTTCTTTTTGCTTTATAACTCTAAAATGAAGCTTTAAGAGCTGATTAAAGAGAACTTAGGGAGCTCTCTTAAATGGAGACAGCAGAAGGGGTGAGAAGTTTCACAAACCCTTAGATAAAAAGTATACCAGTGTTATTGTCTTTAATGGGGATCTCATTTATTAGTCTTTAAATGCACAGAACATTGGAAAAATATTTCTTTTACCTTAATTTTCACTTTCCTGTACATTATATTAGAGATTAGAAAGCTTAGAAATACTTTGTTCCACTGTCGTGCTAAGTGCTTGTTCTCATTCTCTCTTAAAAATTCCTCCTTAATTCTGCTTTTCAAAGGATGGGCAATGAGGGGAGACCTGTTTATGTAGCTCTGAACATTTGTGTCTTCATTTTAGGTGCCTGGTGATTCCTTAACAAAAATCCTTAAAGTCATTATGTAGTCATAAGTTAGATGTTTTGAAGGTCTCGGGGGGGGGGGGGAGGTATCCAGTCCATCTAAGATAGATCTTAAAAATCATTAATGTCACTAATTAAATGAGTAAATTTAGTGAATTGGAGCTCTTTCTGGACATCTTCAAGGGCATATTCTTCCCTCTATTGCTAATTCACTTAATTAAGCCTGATGCAGCGGATACTTAAACATTAGGTACAACAAAATCCTACAAAATAGAAACAAAGCAGAATTCTGATACTCGATAGCTCCTTATTCTTACATTTACAAATATTATGATAAATCATATTTATTGTATCATAGAATCATAGAATCAGTCAGGTTGGAAGGGACCAACCAACAACTCCACGCCACTAGATGATCTGCAGATCATCTAGTCCAACCTCCCTCCTCAGCAGGGTCACCTACAGCATGGTAGACAGGATTGCAGCCAGGCGGGCCTTGAAGATCTCCAGAGAAGGAGACTCCACAACCTCTCTGGGCAACCTGTGCCAGTGCTCCGTCACTCTCACAGGGAAGAAATTCCCACTCACGCTCAGCCCGAACTTCCTGTGCTTCAATTTCTGCCCATTGCCTCTTGTCCTGTCACAGGGGACAACTGAAAAGAGTTTGGCCCCGTCCCCTTGACACCCTCCCTTCAGGTACTTATACACATTGATCAGATCCCCCCTCAGTCTTCTCTTCCCCAGGCTGAAGAGGCCCAGCTCTCGCAGCTGTTCCTCACAGGGCAGGTGCTCCAGCCCTCAGATCATCTTTGTAGCCCTATGCTGGACTCTCTCCAGTAGCTCCATGTCCCTCTTGTACTGGGGAGCCCAGAACTGGACACAGTACTCCAGATGAGGCCTCCCCAGGGCTCAGGAGAGGGGCAGGATCACCTCCCTCCACCTGCTGGCAACACTCTTCCTAATACACCCCAGGAGACCACTGGCCTTCTTGGCCACAAGGGCACATTGCTGGCTCATGGTCAGCTTGTCATCCACCAGCACTCCCAGGTCCTTCTCTGCACAGCTGCTCTCCAGAAGGTCAGCCTCCAGCTTGTACTGCTGCCTGGGGTTATTTCTCCCTAGGTGCAGGACTCTGCACTTGCCCTTGTTGAACCTCAGGAGGTTCCTCTCTGCCCAGCTCTCCAGCCTGTCCAGGTCTCTCTCAATGGCAGCACAGCCCTCAGGTGTGTCAGCCACTCCTCCCAGCTTGGTGTCATCGGCAAACTTGCTGAGGAGGCACTCTGTCCCCCCACCCAGGTCACTGATGAAGAAGTTGGACAGGATGGGACCCAGTACTGAGCCCTGGCAGATGCCACTAGCCACAGGCCTCCAACTAGATTCCACGCCACTGATGACAACAATTGTATATGACAACAGTTGTATACTTCTGACCATATTCTTGCAGCTTATCTGTCAGTACTAAGATCTCCTTTGACATTTCAAACACCTCTTATAATTATTTCTGTTTAAGCAAAATTGAATTCTTCTCAAGCTGCAGGACCAGATCAGGCAACAACAAGTCCTTGAACGCTGGGAGGTATAAGATCAAGTCTTTCTCATGTGCATCAGAGATAAAACTCTAGGAACAGCATACAGGAGCAAGAAAGAATGAAAGAAAATACTTGATGGTACAGTATTTAATAATAGCCAGACAACAAGATCTTCCAATGATATATTATCTCAAGATATCTCAACTATTCCAAGACAGTGCCAAAATACTCCTTCATTCTTTGTGTGTGTTTTGGGAACAGTAAGATTTTCAGTGGACACTTTATCTTTTTCTTAAAAAAGAAAAAGTACTATCTGTTTCTTAGTCCTCACCTTCCCCTGCTGACTTTTGGACCTGTTGACCTACCTCAGCCAAATTTGAAAGAGAAGTCAGAGTTTCAGACTATTATGTTACTACCCTGTAATGAACCCTGATGCCTGGGTGGAGAGGAGAAGTCTAAGCTGAAGACTAGTGCAACACATAAGCAATTAGTGCAATTACAGGAAGGAGAATCTTAGTGATGGAGAAATCTTTAGCTAATTTAGCTAAATCTAAGCCAATTTAAGATCTTATAGATTCCTTATGGTACCTACAAGAAGAGATTCCTCTGTGAACATCAGTTCAGTACAGAAGGAACTATTTTAGATGGGAGTTTTTAATTGTTTTAGTGCCAAGCTAATGCTTATATGATCTAGGTCAAGTTCATATACCTATTATTTACTTTTGAGCTGTTTTAACTAACTTGACTTCCAGAAAATATCATCTTTTGATATTTTCCATAGTAACATTTCCTACCAGAAGTATTTAAAGAAAATTACATCCTGGTGAGACCTCTGTGTTTTATGGTGCATATATTTATATTCTCTTAAGTTGTATGTATGCCCCTAAGGGTAGCTAAGACTTAAAAATCTATTTCAGAAAATGTATCTAAAACTTAAAAGTTGAAGACCAAAAATATTAATTTACCATTCTTGGAAATAAGACCTGATCAGAAGACATGGTTCATTTTGTTCTTCTCGTACCTACTGGTTCCAGATCTTTACAGACTTAGACAGAAATCAAGAAAATGGTTTAATTCAGGTTACATTTAAAATATTTTTCATATTAAGCATGCCTAAATACTTCTTTTTAAAATTAAAGCTGAATTTCTAGGATAGTAACATGAGGCTTAGGTGTGATTTGATAAAGATTATGACTTTTTCTGGTCTATGTTATAAAATCCACTTGTGCTATCCATATAGTAAGAAAAAGAAGACACATCATTGCATTGTGTTCTGCTTGAAATATATTATTATGTTCACTTGAAATATTTTAACCACGGGTTTATCTGTGGCTTTTTGATAAAAATATAATGGAGCTGTTTCAAATTCATGCTATTAAAACCCTTACGTCTCATCAGAATCTGCTGTGACATCATACTGTTTATGTCACAGCATGCAAAGAGTATGATCAGTCTGACTTCAGTTTGCAAACTTTACGTTTTACCAGTTGTATTATGCATTATAAGTATTTATTTGACTTGAAATGAAAATTTTCACATCTGCTTCTTCTATGAACACTTGGTCTGTGTGTTAATACATGACAAATGTAATCTTCTGGAATTACTATTTCATTTTTACGCTGTATTTCCCTGGACAATAAAATAAAACTTGCTTAAATAAAGCAGAGAGGTTTACATTTAATGTATTAAAATGATCATATTTTAACTTGGTTTATCTTTTTCTTTCATTTTCTTTATATGATCTTTCTGCCATTGCACTCAAGCTATCATAATTACAGAGATTTACGTTTTAGAATTTTGATGTTAAGAAGTGTATTTTGTTTCTTGGGAAAGTTTCAGCTGTGTTCAGAAAGGCTTACTTTACCTCTATTAGGTCTCTCCAGTATTCTTCAGTATGTACGATTCCGTCAAATTATCTTTCAGGATAAGCAGGAGATACATGCGCAACAGCAGCCAGATCCTCTGATTTATAGTCTTAAGACCTTGTGGGCAAAATATAGGCTGCCTGTGGAAAAGCATATGGACTTCTATGCCAACTGATATAGTCACCATGCTATATTAATAACATATGAAGCCACAGTTACTTGCAGAATCTCACACTCTCTGGGCTATGGTTTTATGGCTGAATCTTTCCTAAAGCCAATCTTCTTATTCCTATCAACACATCAGATAGACACAACCATTTTTTCCGCAAAACTCAATCCTTCAGCACCAGATATATCTTTAAATTGCATCTGATATCTAAGGTTTGTAGCATAAATGGAAAAGAATTGAGTGGAAATATGATGGAAATGTGATAAATCAGTAAGACAAAATGGTGGTATGTGGGAAGTATTTTAAAGATTCAGCCCAGATAACTGAGAATAATGGGGAGTATCTGCTGGGAAAGAAATATAGCAGATTGCTTGGGAATTTTTTGGACTACATCAGGGAAAATGTTTCTGATTTGAGAAGGAGGAATAGCAACTGAGTGATAGAAGGTAAACTTGAATAAATTCACAGAATTGGTAGACATTGTACACATGTAAGGGAAGATGCTATTAAAGAATTTGCTATTTAAAAAAATAATGCACACAATTTCATAATATTCATCCACAGGTATACACTATGCAAGTGTGGAGGAAAGAGAAAATACACTTAGAGACCAGCCTCAGTCAGAATGAGTTGTGCATGAGGCTCAAATAGAAAAAAAGAATCAAACTGGAAGTAGAAACTAGGTCAGGCTACTGAGGGTGAGTAATAAATATAACATGAACTTGTAGGAACAAATTTTAAAAAGCCAAAGTTCAAAACAAGATGCACCCGCCAAGAGATATCAGTCAATTTAGAAGTACAATTGTAGCAGAGGAAAGGTCAAAGAAAGAGTAACTTGGTTAGCTCTTCAGTGGAGAAGAAGAACTATTGTTGGATGATACAGAGAAGGCCAAAATGTATAATTTTTTTTTTGCCTCAGGCTTTACAATAATGATCAATTGCAGTTGAGTGATATTATAGTTAATACTAGTGACAAACGGAAAGACTTCAACTTTGGATGGGGAAAGAACAGCTTAGAAATTAAAGTTTTTCAGGTCAGCAGGGGATAATGAATTTCCTACTCGGGAAATTAAAGAACGGCATGATGAAGTATTAGTAATGTTGTTTTTGAAAGTGTGTGACAGGCAGGTGAGGTCTTGAAAGGCTCACAAAGGGAAAATCGGTGTCTATCTTTAAATAAAGAGAAAAGAAGGCTGGAGTATATTTCAGCCAATAGCTTAATTTTAGTTCTCAGAAAGTATTGGAACAAATGATCAAACAAACTATTTGTTAGCACTTGGAAGACAACAAGGACATGGGTAGAAGCCAATACTGAATTACCAAATCCATGTGATTTCCTTCTACAACAGAAAGTCAGGATATGAGGACATAAATTCCATTTATCTTGACCTCAGTAAGACTTTTTGCTTTGTTTTATATAGTAGTTTAGGAGAATGTGGTGTACATAAAACACTAACACAGTGTGGATGCAGATGGGTTGGATGGATTTCACAGACCAGGAAATAATGGTCAATGCTGACAACAAAAAGAAAAGCTTATGTTTACTAGGATTCCTCAAAGATATTTCTTCAGTTTGATTCTGTTCATTCTTTTTCTTAATAATCTGAAAAATATGACTATTGAATTTTCAGGTAACATGGAGTTGGGACACATGACAACATAGAATTCAAAATGACCTTGAAAAAATGAATAAGTAGCCTGAAAATAGTAAGATGAATATTGCATAGGGTCAAGTACAGTGTATCATACTTCAGCAGGAGTAATCAACTACACACATATGGGAAAGGAACTTCAGAAATGAAACTGTGTTTTACAAGGTGATGATCACAAGGTGAGCATAAGTCACGTTAGTGGAAAAAGGCAAATGTCATTCTGGGAGGTATACTCAAGGAATATAGTATGCAAGATGTATGAAATACTACTTTTCCTTTGCTCGTCATAGGGTTGCAGAATGATGTCCAGTTTTGGGAAATTCACTTTATTAAAGAGAACCAGAAAGTTCAAAGAAGAGGGCTAAGGGTGATCACAAGTCTTCAAAACATGACATACATGGAAAAAATGAATAGGAGTTATTTAATCAAGAGGAAGAAAGGAGGGGCATGAACACAGTAGTCAGATATGTGAAATAATGTTGCAAAGAAGAGTGTAATTTGTCCATTATTTTTGGATTCTGATGGGAAACTGGGAAAACTTTCTTAGGTGTATGGACAATAAAGAGTTGGTAGGCTATTGGTGATGTTATGTCCCTAAAACTGGAGGCCTTTCAGAACAGTTTAGACAAATATATGTCAAGAAAACTGAGATATACTTTGTCCATTTTAATGCCAGGCGTGGCATAATGACTACCTGCAGTTCCATCTAGCTCTGTGATTTCTAGAATTAAAAGAGTCAGTTAAATAGGTTATGTGGTTGTGATGTGAGATCCCAAATGTCAGTCTGTCTTTAGGAGATATGATGTGAAAATATTTGAAACAAAAAGAGGTGATGAGCAAGTCTTAAACATGTTATTGGGGAGTTCACAAAATACGAAACAAGAAAACATGTAACAGTCTAAGAATAAATTAAGTGAAAAGAGACATGAGTTCTTTTGGCAAATGTGTGTATGAAAATGAGAGAGAGAACATGTATAAACATCTGTGGCAGGTAGTCATTTATTTTCTTGTTTAAGAAGAAAACTGCTTTATGGTTATAACTAGAAAGGGCACAAACTTATATCAGATATCTCTTTTCTAAAAATAAAAATGGGTTTATATGTGATTCCTGAAATAATTTGTTGTCTATATTTGCAGTATAACACTGTATTCAATGGATATAATGTGAGTAAAAGATCAAAATGCAGACTGCATAAATGCATCAGGTAACTTTGTCTTCAAAATACTTGTAACCTGCAGCAATTCAGTCTTTTCTAAAGGCAAAGACTTTGTTCTGCAAAACTAATTTATAAATCCTTTTCAGAATAGATGATTTAGCAGTATTCAAATTGAAGAGCCTTCTTAGAAAAATATCCCAGCCTGTACAAAGCTGATTATCAGAATTCTAGCAGGAGACCCTTGGGTTGTGAATGCCTGTACTATAAGATCAGACATGCTCGTAAGAAAAAATAATAAACAAATGCTCAACATATGTGAGAATGTAGCTGTAGATAAAGTAAATCTCTTTCATTGCTAACTTTTAATATAAAAGATAATTGGTATAAAATTAGATTAAGCAAGAAAAAAGCAAAGAAGTAAAATTTCAGTTTTTATGATGACTGTCATGATTTTTGAGGAACCTCTTAAAATGCTCTAATGCTAGCATTAATTCTTTATATAGCCATGATTAGAAAGTTGAAAGATGCCTGCAAGTATGTCTGGATTTAGATTACAGTAAACTGTTTAGATTGTATTTGGCTTGGAGCAGAACTATAGGCCTTTGTGAAGTGGATACCATCTCAGGATTGAAATCATTTTTATAATTGAAGCCAGTGCATGTTCCATTCCTTCCAAATCATCCATCTGGGGAAGAAATTTGGGTGTTAGAAAAGATGGCTTAATTTTCCATTTACTAGCCATAGCCCAGTGATGCCTGAACCCCCAAGTAAAAAGTAGCACAAAATCCAATTAAAAGCATTCTTTAGAAGCTTAACTGCTTAGAAGCTCTCTCTCTCTCTCTTTTTTTTTGTGAAATCTCACTTTTATATTGTTTCCTCTTACATTTTTTTAGAACAATCAATCAATTTTGATTAATTTGTATTAAAATAATAATCTATTCATTTGGCAAGTGAGGTCCATGCTGTAGTTTAAAGCTTCAATTTTGAGGATTAAAGAATGAATCAATATCAACAGTAGCAAATAATATAGACTTTGGAAACCTGGTCCAAATCTTCTTCTCACACCTTATTTAGAATATTCCAGTTGACTGTAATGGAGTTACTCCTTATGTTTAGTAGACTTAAAAACAAATTATATGATGGTTGACACATACATGAATAGAAAATAGAAAATAGATGAAGGCCTACACCTAGGGCAGGTGTCCATCTATCCTGGCATCCTGGCAAGTGTAGCCGCTCTAGACAGTGATCCTGAGTATACAGGCCAAGCAGGATGCAGTTAGGGCTACTCCCACCTCAGTTAACCCCCTACATCCACTCTGTAAAACACTTAGCTCTTGGATCCGTAGAATGCTCTTACAGATTTCATTGTTACTTTGTATGTGTTATTTCTGGTTCAAAGTGCCTGAAATAGTCTTAGGGGAGTATTGTAGCATGCCAAATTAGTGATTAAAAGTAGTGACGTTTGTCTAGAATAGGAATTGGAGGGATGGATATCTTCCTGCAGCCTACACTGGCACTCAGAGACCCTTGTGATGGCTCTGATTGTTCTTCTAAGCCTTTATGGATTCTTTCCTACAATAGGAGATTCCTGAGACCGTGTGCAGTGCTGGCTATAGCAGACATCTATGCCTGGAGGAGCATGCAGGACCAAGCACCCACATCCTTTTGGAGGGACAGAGTAGGAAAAGCAGGAACAGACCTAATGATCCACAGCAATACCTATGTATTTTGGGCTTTCCCATTGAAACATGGTTTTGGGAACTTTTTCTTCTGATCTGAGGTCTAACTCAGAAAATAACTTTTGGCAGTGGGGTTTTGCTTAGTTTAGGGCTAAAAGCTACAGGATGCACTTAATCCTGTGGAAAAGGCTCTTGTGCATGTTGTCTGTCCTTCACTCAGTCTTTATCTCTGGGCCTGCCAGCCAGAGCCTGGCTTTACTCCAGGACCCTCCAGTCTGGGTCAATCATCAAGTTCCCTTGGTAAAGAAATTGTTAAATGTTTTGTGTGGCTTCTTACTTGGTTTAGGTACAAACATCAGTCATCGAGATCACAGGAGGAATTACAAGAATGCTGTCAGAGTATGTAGAGATGTGACAAGCAAGGCTAAGGCCCACCTAGAATTGAGTCTTGCAGGGGATGTTAAGGACAACAGGAAGGGCTTCTTCAAATACATCAGTAGCAAGAGGAGGACTAGGGAAAATGTGGGCCCACTACTGAATGGGGTGGGGGCCCAGGTGACAAGGGATACAGAGAAGGTGGAATTACTGAATGCCTTCTTTGCTTCAGTCTTCACTGTTAAGGGCAACCCTCAAGAATCCCGGAGCCTGGATGTAAGAGAGAAAGTCTGGAGAAGAGAAGACTTTCCTTTGGTTGAAGAGGATAGGATTAGAGACCTTCTGGGCAGGCTAGACATCCACAAATCCATGGTCGCAGATGGGATGCACCCATGGATACTGAGGGAGCAGGCGGGTGTTATTGCCAGGCTGCTCTTGATCATCTTTGCAAGGTCCTGGAGAACTGGAGAGGTGCCTGAGGACTGGAAGAAAGCCAATGTCACTCCAGTCTTCAAGAAGGGCAAGAAGGAGGACCCAGGCAACTATAGGCCGGTCAGCCTCACCTCCATCCCTGGAAAGGTGATGGAACGGCTCATTCTGGATGTCATCTCCAGGCATATGGAGGAGAAGAAGGTGATGAGAAGTAGCCAGCATGGATTCACCAAGGGGAAATCCTGCTTAACCAATCTGATAGCCTTCTAGGATGGAGTGACTGGCTGGGTAGATGAGGGGAGATCAGTGGACGTTGTGTACCTTGACTTCAGCAAGGCTTTTGACACAGTCTCCCATAATATCCTCCTAGGCAAGCTCAGGAAGTGTGGGTTAGACGAGTGGACAGTGAGGTGGATTGAGAACTGGCTGAAAGGCAGAGCTCAGAGGGTCGTCATCAGTGGTGTGGAGTCCAGTTGGAGGCCTATGGCTAGTGGCTTCCTGGGTCCCATCCTGTTCAACTGCTTCATCAATGACCTGGATGAGGGGATGGAGTGCCTCCTCAGCAAGTTTGCGGATGACACCAAGTTGGGAGGAGTGGCTACACACCTGAGAGCTGAGCTGCCATTTGGAGAGACCTGGACAGGCTGGAGAGCTGGGCGGAGAGGAACCTCCTGAGGTTCAACAAGGGCAAGTGCAGGGTCCTGCACCTAGGGAAAAATAACCCCAGGCACCAGTACAAGCTGGAGGCTGACCTTCTGGAGAGCAGCTGTGCAGAGAAGGACCGGGGAGTGCTGGTGGATGACAAGTTGACCATGAGCCAGCAATGTGCCCTTGTGGCCAAGAAGGCCAGTGGTCTCCTGGGGTGTATTAGGAAGAGTGTTGCCAGCAGGTGGAGGGAGGTGATCCTGCCCCTCTCCTGAGCCCTGGGGAGGCCTCATCTGAAGTACTGTGTCCAGTTCTGGCTCCCCAGTACAAGAGGGACATGGAGCTACTGGAGAGAGTCCAGCATAGGGCTATGAGGATGATCTGAGGGCTGGAGCACCTGCCCTGTGAGGAACGGCTGCGAGAGCTGGGCCTCTTCAGCCTGGGGAAGAGAAGACTGAGAGGGGATCTTACCAATGTGTATAAGTACCTGAAGGGAGGGTGTCAAGGGGATGGGGCCAAACTCTTTTCAGTTGTCCCCTGTGACAGGACAAGAGGCAATGGGCAGAAATTGAAGCACAGGAAGTTCGGGCTGAGCGTGAGTGGGAATTTCTTCCCTGTGAGAGTGACGGAGCACTGGCACAGGTTGCCCAGAGAGGTTGTGGAGTCTCCTTCTCTGGAGATCTTCAAGGCCCGCCTGGTTGCAGTCCTGTCTACCATGCTGTAGGTGACCCTGCTGAGGAGGGAGGTTGGACTAGATGATCTCCAGAGGTCCCTTCCAACCTTACCCATTCTGTGATTCTATGGTTATGTGTAAGTGGGCTGTGGGAGCTTATTTTCTGTCCACAGCTTCTGTGCGCTTTGTGTGGGACTCCTGTAAGGATCTTGGCTCTCACTAGAATAAAGTGTGTGGCTCTGATGATGTGTGTTGTCCCCCAGCTCAATCTATGAAAAAAAAAAGCCAAGCAGTCACGTGAATCCTTCAGCCATGGTGCCGGGTCGGCTTGAGCATGACTACGGAGAGAGAGCTGCGGAGTGGGCAGGGGCATGAGCAGCTGCATGGACTCCCTCTTCGGAGAGGCCACTTGAACCTGGGCTTATGCAGGGAGAATTATGCAGGGAGACCCTAGTGCCTAACAGTGTCTCCTTTCTTCAATTCTTGGATTAGATATTCTGCTAAAAGCAGGCATATAGGCAGGCTGAGTCTGTAGTGCAATGCTGTTTTATTTTGTCACCTGCCAGATACAGGTGTAGTGGGAAAAGCTAAAGGTCCAGAGGTCTAGGCACAGGTTTCCATGTCCCCTGCTAATACATGCTAGCAGATGCTGGCTGAGGGAGCACAGTGGGTTATCTGGGTGTGGGCAATATAGAAAAGGAGGTCTGGGTACCATTGCAAAAAGAGAGTTGCCTGCCCTGGCAACTGGGTCTGGGACATCCACAGAAGTTTGTGGGCATGACTGAGATCTCCCCTGCATACCCTCACAAAATGGGTGGTCTCTGGGCAAGAGGGTTTTGAGGAGAGACTGTCAGCGTTTTACTTAGAAATCCACTACAGTTACAGGAAGTGTCCTCTGAGTTACATTTAAATGATGTTTTGGAAATATTCATATTTAAATGCACATCATACCTCATAGCTTTTCAATAATCAGTTCTTTTATCTTGAAGTTTAGTTTTTTCCATATATTTACTATCAACTGAAGGACCAGAACTGATGAACTGCTCAGAAGTGTTTTGTCATGCCGTATATTAGTTTCTTACTTTGTAGCTAATGTTTTTATGTTTAACTTGCACCCCTTCTGAGAGATGAATACCCACTATTAGTATTGTTATTTCATACTTATTCACTTTTCATTTGATTCACCAGTGAATTTTTCCATTAATGAGTTCCAAGCCTCACATCGCAGTAGTGTGCTGTTGCAATTGTGATTTGACACAAGATTGATTTGCATATAACTAGTACAGGGCAGCACATAGTGCTATCATATTCCCTGTAACAGAAGTCCTGGCTTATATGACACAGTGTGCTCCCTTCTGATCTGAACAAAATTGACTCCATTTGGCGAGTGAATCTTAGTAAAAAGCTCCTTGGGAAATAGTAACATGCATGCAGTATGATAAAATTTGTACTAAGTGCATTATTATGGATAGCTATTAGATAAAATTGCAAATGGATTTGTTTATGTAGCTACATTCATAAAACTCCCCGGCAATTCTATAGTTGAATGATCTATAGATATATTTCCTAATTGCATACATTTGACTTGTTGACTGTATTTTCGATTATACGGAGTAAGAGTTTTATCAATGAAATTCAGTGAAGTGAAAGCAATAGCTGATTTTGGAATAGATTTTGGAATTTGGTTGCATTAAACATGTTTTAGGATAAGAAGTCCAATACTCGGTCAACTTTTTTGCCTATTGTAATGTCAGCAGATGCTGTATCTATCAATTTGCATCGCAATGCTTTAGAAAAGCATGGGAGTGAGAGAAAAATAGAAAACTTACCTATATGATTCAGGACCATCATGAAGCATACAAAGCAGAATTAGAGTCTGTTTTCTGACATTATCTTTATCTTTTAGATTCATTCAAAGACAGTTTGTGCTCCTTTGGAAATGCTATTTGATTAAATGCCTGGCTGTTTGGAAGACAGCAACTGAGAGAACCTTCCAGAAGCCTCCAGTCCCTCCCCACACTGGAATAAACCACTTTTCTTTAAATTTTTCTGACCACAGTTTTGTATCTGTGGCATTGACCAGGTTAGCAATAGTGCTTAGAGGAGGAAGAGTTTAATTTAGATTCGTTATTCAGCCACTCATTTCTGAAATGCTGCAGAATTTACACCACGCACACAGGATGAGAGCCCTCACTTACTCTAGATAGAGGTAGGACTGCAAGTTTATGGCTGCATAGGTGTAACGCCTAGTTAAGGTACACAGGGAGGAGGACTTGGCCCTGGGCTGAGGTTATGCTAACTGAGCACAAAGTGAGGAACCACATTAGAAAATGCTGGACATAGCAAGTAATAGAGTGTGAAGCTGACAAAAGTTACCCATAGCACTGTGAAAGATGATCTCTGGATCTCACAGGTTGTTGAGAGAAGTTATTTTGGGTATCAAATTTGGATACAGATGTAGCAAAACTGAGATCAATTAAAAATTAGAAAAGTGATTAGGAAAATATCTATGGGCAGGTTGCTTATTAGGGAGGGAACAGGAGAAGACAAAGGGTAGAACTGAAGTGAAGAAAAAGCATTGCAGTGTGGAGAGAAGGATAAAATGAGGTGGTTGCGTGCAAGCAAGTTGCAGGTCAGCGCTCTTCTGTGGCTCAGCTCGGTGCCTGATCACCACAGGCTGTGCCACCTTACTAAACTCTGCTCCCACCTATCTTTCTTACCAATGTTCTCTCCGTGCTATGTGTGAATGTGGTACAATGCTGGTGAACTTCAAGCCAGACTAGCTGGTGAGTAAGACAAGAGCTCTAGGTCTAGATCCTAGTGGGGCCCTATGTTTGGGGCCAGCTAGTGGAGAGACTGGGGTCTGAGAAGTGATAATGGAGGAGCTATAGGTCTGGGCCAGCTGCAGGAGAAACCTGTGTGTGTGTGTGCTTGTGTGTATGAGTGTGTGCTTATTGGGAATACATGCTCAGCCTTGCTACTGGCTGGACCTGGGGGTGAGGAACAGCATCAATCTCACATCCAGCCAACTAGGAAAGAAAACAGCTGGGTCCCCAAGACTACTGGCTTTTCCTTCTCTTAGCATACGTCGCATATGCTTTACCCGTGACAGTCTTTGGTTGTGAAGATGCCCGCATGATTTTCCTTCTCTGTTCCTAATTTCTTCCGATCAGCCTGACTGTGATAACTCAAAACAAATTATACAACTTTATAGGATTTCAGTCTCTGTGCTGCTCAGGGAGGGTCTGCAATCTGAAATCATTTATGTCTCTGTTGCTGCTGGGAAGACAGGCCAGGGAACATATTAAAACACATGATACACCTTGACTCACATACTACACCTCCTTCTGCAGAATATGTGGAAAGTTTTTGAGACCATGTCAAACTATTGTAACTTCAAAATGGTATAAACAGAAACACTCTGCAATAATAAATTATTTACCTGAATCAGGCAATTAAATATAGCTTGAGTTTTATTGGCAAAGAATGTTTTTCTTGTGTGAAGCCAGTTCCAAAAGCATAAGCTATACTTCTTGTTTTAAGCATATGTATAATCACTCTTTAACTCTCTAAGTTATGTTTTAGAGATCATTAAAAAAAAAGAAGCTATTTTTCAATATATAAGTTTTCTTTAAACTGGAAGATTTTGTTTCCTCTGTGTTTCATTATGTTACCCAAGTCCTCTAAACACTTTCATCTGAAAAGGTAAAGTATTTCAGCTTGAAACAAAAGGCTTAAGTTTGGAAATGCTGCTCCCATAGCTCAGGGGATGTACACACTTGGATTGGCTTTCTTTTTTTTAACATAGACTAAATTTTACTTAGAGAAATGTGCTTGGGCCAGGAATGTGATTCTTGAAATGAGTATTCCCAGTCTAAATTTTAAAGTTTGGGGGCTTAACATTTATTTTTCACCTGAAATACTGTTTTCTGTGAAAAAAACCCATTCTGTTCTATTCCATAGATGAGAATAAATTGACTTTCATCAGATCAGGGCACGAGATGGATATTTGTATGGCTGATGATGTTTATTTGTCCTCAAATGTTAAAGTCTGAAAGTGAAGAAATGTCTTAAGAGGCAAAATACAAACATTTTATAGGTAGCTGCCAATTTGCTGAAATTTACTGGTTTGTACCTGCTTCTGTGCAACTTGGACAAATCCTACCATGAAGTAATTTCAGTTTTGAACCCTTTTCAGCTTTAATAATGTTTTAATAGTCTTTAGTAGCCCTTAAATGTCTGATTATTGTTTATTGTAAAGATGGATATGAATTCAGCTATGTAATATACTGAATGAATTGTAACAGTCTAGAAAATCAATCCTAAAGATATCAAAATGCTGTTGTTTCCATTCTTTACCCAAAGTTGAACACATTGTACAATTTGGATTTCACATGAAATCATTAACTGATTCTTATTTCATACATGTCATTCTATTTCTCAATTGTCATTCCTTTTCACATGAATTATTCACACAACTAACAGAACAACTGCCAGTTAAACTGACTGTACTTACGCTGTTGTTGACGATTGTTTAAATGGTACTGAGATACTTTTTTCTAACATTTTTGTAATTCATTTCTTGTGTTAGCCATTAGTTGATATAGTATTTCCTTCAGACAACACAAACAGTCTCTTTAGTATCACTCTACAGAATACTTTTGATGAGAATTTCATGAACATCACACCACTTAAAATGAGGAGTATATTTTCTGAATATCATGCACAGAATAAAAAAGTAAGATCGCCTCAGGTATTTCATCACTTGTTACAGCCATTGCTCTGTTTGTAACTTCTGTTCCCAAAATCTAGCTCTGCTTTTCAGTATTAGATAACACAGTAATATTTTCCAGAGAAAAAAAGAACTTGGTTTTATTTTTCTTTTGAACTTTAGAGTTTACTGCAGCTCCATATATTATAACCACACTATAACTTTATGAAGAAGGTAGCCTGTCTGCAGAAAAAGTAAAAATTACAATAAAAATAAAGAACACCTGATCTTTTGTGAGATAGATTAAATAATGCATTCAAAACTGTAGAAGTTCCTTACCCTCTGAAGTTCCTGAAGGCTTGTATTACTTTTATTCCTTTTATGTTTCATAAAAGTCTTCATAGCATTTTGTGTATTAAATATGCTAGATAAGTACCGTAAATTCTGATGCAGAAAGATTATTATTAGCTAACTTTGATTATTAGATATTTTTTTTTCTGCAGAATTCTACCATGCACTTAGAATATATAGTTCTATTTATTGAGATCTTTACTTGCAGGGATGCTATGAGTTGCTATTTCAGATGTTATTATTATTATTTTAGCTCTGTTGTTTATTTAAAAAAAGGAGTGAATACTTCCTAGGGAAACCCACTAATCTTTTTTCTTAGCTGAAAGTGATGACTGAATCATTTGCGTAAGAGCACAAGTCACAGACTAGTCTGAGCTGTTTTGATATTGTTGAAAGTAGAATGACCTCCTGCAAGTCAATACTTGATGAAACAACACATAAGTCTGGGAAGTTTCTTTAGAACAAGATGAAAAATTGGTAATAACTTTTATGACGTTTTTCTTGAATGAGAATGTACAAGTCATTCCCAGCATTGTCATCAGAACTGTATGACTTTTGTAAATCCAACTATAACTCAATAGCAGTTACGTATATAGTTATTCAGTTACAAATAAACTACTGATATTAATTAAAGTTTTTTTCCTTCACCTTTGTTATTGCAATGATTACTTGCTGATCCTTCAGGTTTTCCTATGTTATGCCCATAAACCACTCAAAACACTAAAATTCTCTTTGAAAATTTGCATTTGATTATTTACATTTCCTGCTTCTCAGCTTAATAACTATTCTGACAAACTGCTCTGCCCTTGTTGAATTGGTGTATGTTGTCTTTTCCTTTTAATATGTTCTATGTGAATATATTGCTCATAAAATCCAGTAGATTAATTAAGATCGTCAGTTTATTCCTGAGAACGAATACAGACAGAAGCAGTATTTCCTTCAAGGTGAACTCTGTCATGATCCAGGTTGCTCAGCCTCACGGGAGTAGGAAGGTCTGAATAAACAGCTTTTTTCAGATCTCAGCGGTCTCTATCCTCTGCACCTTTGTCATTCACTGTATCATCAGCTGACATCTGCTATACAATAAAAAGTTGAGCAGTTCTCCTATCCAATCTCATAGTGATGTGACCAAGCTCTTATATACACTGAACTGCATCATTTGTCCTTAGGTGAGAGTAGCCATCAGCTTGTACCCTGGGAAGGTCAGCAGCCCAAACAGAAATGCTGGGGCATCTGAAAAGCCAGTTGCATGTCATGAATCCAGCTGGATGCTGGATGTCTTGTGTACCTTGAAATGCCATAGGGCACAGGGAACTTTGAAGTGAGTTTTGGGAAAACCTCAGGTTTTAGGAAGTAGGTAGAATGTCCTAAATTTTGCCACCTGTCCAAGTTCACATGAGTTTAACATGAAGATCTCCACAGAGACTAACAATTGACACCCAGTAACAATAAACAGTCAGACACATAAATATAACTAAAATAATTTAACCAATCAGCAACATAAAATAATCAAATGGGGAGAATAGATTACCCTTGGAAGCTAGTAAACAATACTGAAGAAATGTCAGAGAATCTTCTCTACCTAAACACTGTCTGCTATATATTTATGTTCCTGGAGTGCTGGTATGATTTCATATTTCTTACTCTCATAGCTTGTTACAAATGGACGACAGCCTAAAAAAAAATGTTCCTTGAAATATTGTTATAGCTAAAGTTTGGAAACCAGAATGGGAAATTGTGTGCTCATTATAATTATTCTTTTTTGCTGCAGTGTCAAACTACATACAATACTATGAAATATAATATTCACTTCCTGGCCTAAGAAAAAGAAGAACCTCTATAAACACAGACTATCTTTTGGAACCCCACCAAACCCCATGGTTCTTCTTTTTCACTAAAGCCAGAGGAGCTTTTGCATAGCCACTTCTTAATATTCTCCCTGAAGATATACTGCTTTCGAAAGCAACACCACAGTTCTTTAAATGTGCATTTTCAAAATGAGAGCTCTCGCTGTGTGTTTTGACTGTTGCAATTTTTTAACGATGGTTATCAAAGGATGTTTATAAAGACTACACTTTGCATGTGAATGATGCTGTGTAATCGATGATAATAACATAAAAATTTACGGAGATTAGGCTATCTTCCTGACTAAAACTGTGACTAAATCCGTGTGTTTTATGGCTGAATCAGTTCTAGGATGACTTGATGTGCTTAGTGAAAAAGGTTTTGAGAATCTAAACTGTTTTGCCTCCAGTGAACTGATGTTCACTGTATATTATTCTGTGGAACATGTCTGCCAAACATTTTTGTTGGGTTGATCATGCATGAAAGACTGAAATCTTTTGCATCAGCAAGAATGGTCTCTTCAGGTTTTTCATGTCAAAGCGCTTCCTTTTTTCAAGCGTAAATGTAGCAGCTCCTCCCCAGGTGACTCCCTTGAAAAATGAGAGGGGGAAATGAAAAATAAGTGCCTTATAATTTCCTGACTTGATGTGGTTTTTAAGTGCACCTTTTTCCTCTGTTGTGCAGTAATCACCAAAATGCTGCTAGAAACAGCAGTTTCTCTTCCCTATCTTTAACGAAGATTTTTATAGCTAGTCTTCATTGTATTTTTGACACAGCCTGATAAGTTCTGTATATTAAATCATTAAACTTCTTTTTACAATATATAGCAAAACAGCATGAGAAAGAGATGGCAATCATGCGTCATCTGAAAACACTGCCTACACCACTGCTACATATGAATATGTTCCTAATGATATCACCGTGGAATTTTTTGCAACATATTTTTTGATTATTGTTTGTCTATGAAAGTATACCATATATTTGCATTATCATATGCATACCATAACTGTGATTGACAGGAAGACAGGAAGAAGAGCAAGGCATTAGTTTTCCTTTTCTCCTGAAACATTTTAAGGCATGTTTATGCAGAATTCACAGGACACACACATCACATCTGACATAGTGAAAAACATTTTTGCAAACCTGCACAAAGTCTGCTCTGTATTTCAGATGGAATAAAGTCAGCATAATGAAAAAGCAGTGTTTGGCTCCTCCTGAGTCTCTGACAAAGGCACAAATATTGGCTTTTTATTCTCTACTGCTCTCCTATTTAAATAGAATAAAATATCAGTCATGCATTTTTTTAATCTGTCTGAATGAACTCTTGCCATTTCAAGCTTGGTGCACAGGGTACTTCAGTATTAATTTTTATTTTCAGCTTAACAAAGTAAGTTCTCTTTGTCCCTCCTCCACCTCTTCCTCCTGGAGCCCTCTTAAAAATCTCTGAAAGATTTTTGTGCTTTTGTACACCTTATACTTTAATACTTAAGTTTTACTTCTACAAATAATTTGCATCTAAAGGAACCTGGAGCCATCCCTCTAGAAACCATGGACAACAACTGCAAGTGGGCCAGTAAGCCACATGGGCATCAGCTGCGGGGAATGGTGATTCTGAAGAAATTAGCTATTTCTGTTCAAAATGGCTCTAGGAACCTAGAACCAATATCATATAATTCCCTGAAACTCAGGAGTGATTGTCACTTCTGATCCCAGAGAAGACTCCAAAGGCCCGCTTTGGTGAGCCATCGGAAATATGTGGGTGTTAATTTTCAATTGCGGCAACATTACACATTTTATTTTCAGCAATATTAGGAAAGATATTCTGGAAACATTTCTGGCCACTGCTGTTTGTGACAAGTGTTTCTGAAAACTGCATCTTAGTGGTTATACTGTAATAGGTATTAATTTCAGAGCTCAGAAGGAAGTTACCATTTTCCCTGTTCAGAAAAATTGTGAAGACTCTCTCACAAGAAGCTACTTGTTTCAGATCCCAAACGCTTTTCAGTGTTTGCTTATTCTTTTAAGGATCTGTGCTTTTAAGTGTCCACTTTTAAGCATCACATCTGTGACACAAGTGTCTGAAAGAAGGAAAACATCCTCACCCAGGCTGCACCGACCACTTGCAGCTCAAGCAGAAACTTGTGTGCTTGCTGACTGCTGGAGAAGCAGTCTCACCTAGGGTGAATGTTTCTGCTCCGCTACCTCTTGCACTGGAGCAGTCGCACCCAGGGAAGGTTGCCACAGCTAACAACAAAAGGTGAGACAGGCAATACCAGCATGGAGTAAAGAGCATAGAGGAGATAAAAAATGTGGAAATGAGAAAGTGGAGGTGTGGTGAAAGGAAACCGCAGAAGATAGAGAACATAGGAACAGAAAGTGGGGTATAGAAGTGGTAAAGGTAACGGAGAGTCAGGGTAATGTCCCCCCAAATGGGGGGGGACTCAGAGCTGTGCACATCTCATAGGGTATGTGCCGCTGCTCTAAAAGGCACGGAAAAGCATGGAAGAGCCACAGCATTGCCTTTGGGTTGCTTTTGAAAAAGTGAATTGCAAGTGCCTGCAAGAATTTAGTGCGAAGCTGCTGCAGCGGCTGTGGCCCTGCAGGCAGGCTGGAGGGAGTTTGTGCCTGAGAGGCAACAGCTCGGCTTCCAGCTTCTCCTGTGGCCACCTACCAGGCCAAGATACTGCCCCTTGGCTTCATGGCATCTGGCCTCCAAAGAGACACAGCCTCCGGCGCTCACAAAGTCCTTGCAGGCAGAAAGCCTCTATGTCTTGCACGGAGACAGGTTAAGCACTGCCCTTGCATTCACCCAAGGTCTAGGGCAGATTTTGTAGCCTGTGCTAAATTATGTGTTGCCATAGTTACTGTGCTAGCTGTATCCTAGTGTGATGGTTTAAACACACTCAAGTGTTTCTTTGTGAACTGCAGACCCCTCTCTGACTGTGTTTAGATTTATTCAGTTACTGTCGTCTGGACTGAGGAAACTCTGCAATTACTTTTCAAGCTTATCCTCCCTCTACGCCAAACCCTGTTCTGCTGAAGTAGTTGGTGCATTATTGCCTTTCTATTTTTAAATAAAAAATAAAAAGGCAAAAAGGAAAGCAAGGAGCAGAGATTTCAGTACTAATCTTAAAATTGTTTTCACTGATTTTAGCAAAAGCTAGAACTTAGATCATTGTTCACTCTATGCTTTTTGTCTGCACAGTTGAGGCTAAACATGTCTGCATCTTATTTTCATACCAAAAATTCTGCTCTGAATTATTATGGTTTTTAATCTGGTGGTCAACATAGTCCTAGGCAACATTCAATATTGTAAAAAATTATTTTAAATGTATTTTATTGCTGTGTTTACAGGCTCTTCCTATGAACCAGCAATGTGCCCTTGTGGCCAAGAAGGCCAATGGCATCCTGGGGTGCATTGGGAAGAGTGTTGCCAGCAGGTGGAGGGAGGTGATCCTACCCCTCTCCTCAGCCCTGGAGAGGCCTCATCTCTAGTACTGCATCCAGTTCTGGGTTCCCCAGTGCAAGAGACGCCCAGCATAGGGCTATGAAGATGACTGGAAGACTGGAGCATCTCTCTCATGGAGAAAGGCTGCGAGAGCTGGGCCTCTTCAGCCTGAGAGAAGATTGAGGGGGGGGATCTTATCAATGTACACAAATACCTTAAAGGGGGGGGGGGTGTCAAGAGGATGGGGCCAAACTCTTTTCAGTTGTCCTTTGCGAAAGGACAAGAGGCAAGGGCACAAGCTGAACCACAGGAAGTTTCACCTGAAAATGAGGGGGTGAGAGTGACAGAGCATTGGCACAGGTTGCCCAGAGAGGTTGTGGAGTCTCCTTCTCTGGAGATAATTAAAAATTCACCTGGATGTGATCCTGTGCAATATGCTCTAGGTGACCCTGCTTGAGCAGGGGGGTTGGACTAGATGATTTCCAGAGGTCCCTTCCAACCTCAACCATTCTGTGATTCTGTGATTCTGCAACTCATAAGATACACCTCAAAAGTGAATCAATACCTGTCTATTTTCTTCTAGAAGAATAAAGCCTAATGAAGCAAATTATTTTTTTCACAAGTGAATGCAATGGTTCACAATCTGAGTTGTCTTCATTGATTTTTGGCCTTGGTCACATTTCCCCTTCTTCCTAAATACTGAAGGAGTTCAGTGAGATTGCTATAATACTGTATCTACAAGACAGTGCAAAATAACCGTAAAACAAACCTCAGGTCTTTTTGTACAAATTCATCTACCCTGAGATACTGAAATCTGGAAAGCTTCCAGAAGAAAAGACTGGCTGAAACAGATTTAGATATTTTTATAGAAGATGGATAACACTTTCTGCTTGGCTGGGAAGCTAGAACACTTTTACAAAGCCCAGTAGCCCTCCCTAAATGCTCAGTATTTTTCTGTTAGCAGAAACACAGCTTTTCTGTTTTGCCTTCTGAGCCATATGTATGTACCTTTTGCTTCTTGTATAACTTTGTGCTGCAAAGGACAGTGGAGCAGTTTTCATTTGCCCTTTCATGTGAAGGCAAGGATTACTGAAGCTTGCCTTGCTCCAGCTCACCTTCATCTCACCCTCTGTCCAGCACAGGGACAGGTAGCATCAGCTGAGGATTCCCCTACTGTAAGGGAATCTGTAGTTTCCATCTACAGGAATAATGCAAAGAATAGCGAAGAGAGTGTAAGCACAGTTCCCTACTTATCACAGCGACTGTCTATTATGCCAGATTATATACGAAAAGGCAGGAGTTCTCCATTCAGTTTTTGTGAAGTCATTTCTTAGAATAAGTTTTAAAGTTAACTCTTTCAAATACAAAGTTTCCAACATTTTAAAGCCACAGAGGCGAAGTTAAATTATGTGAGCTTCTTACCATCACAACAAAGCAAAGACTGAAAAGTTATACCTGCACTCAAGATTATGGAGTGATTCTTATACAAATAGGGCTGAATTCAGAGCAGCTGATGTTGCAGTGGAAGCCTCCATACCATAGAGACTGATATGCCTTGGGCACTGGAAATGTTTGTAATGTTCTGGGAGATTTGTCAGACGGCTGGAGATCTAGATAACGTCAGCTTTATTCCCGTTTCACTTCACTGTGCTTTCATTTCCATGACAGTCAACAGTCACATGGGTGAGGTTAAAAAAAATCGTGCACACAATGATAGGATCAGGAAATGAAACCACCACAAAGTTCCTAGCAGAAGATAAAAAACTACGGTATGTGGCAGAAAATTTTCTTAACACATATGTAGATAAATAACAATTATCCATTTTATCACACCTTTATTCTCTTTTTCTTCAATCACACACAGTTTTTTATTTACCTGGGATTAGAGTGTGGCGCTGTTGTATCTGTACACACAGCACGTACCTATTTAACCACAGATATATCACATACAGAAAGTTATCACTAAATCAGAAAACTCTAAGTTATCTTCTAGTAAATCCAACCAGGTTGTTAAAACTTTTAACTCTTGACCTGCCAAACTACCTTACTGCTGCTATTATCTTTCAGAAAAATGGAGCTCTTTCTTGTTTTCTGATTGTGGAGGAAACTAACCTTTGTTTTTTCCTCCTCTAAGTCTGGTTTGTTTTTCACTCCCAATCACTGTTGTTGATCAGGAAAAAAAGCTTTCACATGACTGTGAAAAAGTCAGAAAAGGATATATTTTTTTTCTTATATTTTTGTTTCTATTTGCCTAACAAATATTTCTATGAAGTCATGACTGTGTGGATCTCAAAGCACTCTCTAAAATGCAAGTCCAGCTGTTCCCATTTTATAAAGGAGATAACAAACACAAAGAGCCAATGTTGGCTACTAAGGTCGTGCAGGTGGAGTACGGGAGTTAGGGCCAAGAAACAAAAGTGAGAGTCCAAGCAGAGAGAGTAAAGGTAGCATCCAACCTTTTCTTCCTCCCTAAAGTAGACATGCTACGTGTCTGTCTGTGCTTGGATGTAAATTGCTGCTTGGAGTCATACCCATTTTCAAGGCTGCAGGTGGAAATCCACCTTGGGAGGGTGTCCCTTCTTTCCTGGTCATGCTGTTGTACCAACAGTGGATTAGGAAGGTGAAGGAGAGAGGGGAAGAGTCCCATGTTGTTTAACCGTCCATCTAGCAGCATGACATGGAGCCATCTGGGCTGCTCTGCTATACTGCCATTTAGCAGTGTATGTGACTGCTCAGGGTATCAAAACTGTCATTGACCATGCTCATATAACATGACAGAGGATTTGGTTCATCTGTATCACCCATCAGGACAAGAGCTTGCAGCTCAGCTTGCAGGTAGCTGTTTCCTGTAGCACAACGAAGGAAAGTACTGGATAGAGCTGAAGAGACAAGTCATTTTTGTTGGTAAACATAAGTCAGCCTGTGATGAATACTAAGTATTTTTTATATTTGATTTTAAAAGCTACCTGAATCTGAAATATTATGACAGGAGGTGCCCAATAATGCAAATTTTAATAGCTAAAAGAACAGAAATAAGCAAAGTTAGAAATGACGAGAAAATATTTTAAAATATTCCTTCTGCAAGAATTAATAAATATATTTTGAAGACTTTTTAAAAGTTTGAAAAGTTCAGGTCTCCGAAGTTTTTTTCTCCCAAATTCCACAGTTAAGTTCATTCATGGCATTATGAAGAAGAATTTTTTTCCTGCTTTAAGTGCAAGTCTCACTGTGACCTGATTCATGGTGTTACGACAACCGTAGCTCACTGTACAAACATACTACATTTTCCTCAATGCTCTTGCATAATTTTGTTTTTATGGTATTGTAACTAGTATAACTTCATAATTAGTAGCCTGTATTCTTTGCTTAGCAGACCACTGAGATAGCAAAGGACGCCATAAATTCCTTAGACACAAACCACCAGTGAAATTTATTTATTTACATTAATAGAAAACAGAGGACTTGAGAGATGTATTTGCAGTTTTATGTACAGCATAAATCACCTACTTGCTCTCTGTTTGTGACAGTCTGCAATTCGAGCAAATTATCTGCTGACACAAAACATAAGTGGAATATTGTGTAGGTTGAGAACCTCTCTCCTCTTCTCTCCTTCTCCTTCTCCTTCTCCTTCTCCTTCTCCTTCTCCTCCTCCTCCTCCTCCTCCTCCTCCTCCTCCTCCTTCTCCTCCTGTTCTCCTCCTCCTCCTTCTCATCTTCCTCCTTCTCCTTCTCTCTGGAAAACATGTTTCTTTTCCAGAAAGGAAAGGATAGGGGAAAGAGGGAGCAGCCTAACTTCACAGGAAAGAGTGCAATGGTTGACTTTCTTATTCTTCTTTCATGCTTCTGTGTCTTCTATAAAAACAAGAATTACCACACAAATGTCATTTACTCAGGGAGTTTAGTGTCTGGTCTCTCAAGCTGTTTGTAGTGCTGATGTATCAAGCCTGGGGCTTATCATGGTGACAAATAATGTCTCACTGTTCCCTTCTGCTGCCCCTTTCTATTTGTATGTGTTCCGTGTCTTGTCTTCTGCTTAGATTAATTCAAATTATAAATGCTTTGTGACAGGTGCTGTCTTGTTTATGGGATACTTAGCATGATTAGGCAAACATTACCTGGATCACTGTTTTTTAACCTTGTTTGGTAATAAGCAAAGACCTGCAGTTGTGCAACAAACGTATGCACCTGGGACTCCCTCTGAAACTTGTCTTCATCCAGCCCAGGAGCAACTGTCCTACTTTATGTGGCAAATGAGGAAGCAGGAGAATATTTGGCATTTAAGGAAGCAGAAGTCCCCATGGTCTCTAGAGAAAGACCCATGTTCTGGGTCTTTGATGGTGAAAATACAGTGATTGTGGCTGCTCTTACAGTACTCACAATAAAAATCATGAGAAAAATCTGTTCCTGTGACATTTTTGATTTGGCCATCCAGAAGGGAAGAGAGAAATGGCAAGAGTGTTCTGCATGTGGCTGTGTGTGGATACATGCCTCAGGTAGGAAGACAGCAATAATCAGGCAGGAAAAATGAGCAGGATATGAAAGATGAGAAAGTAACAAGAGCAGAGAAAAAAAACCAAAGAGGAAACAGATTACACCCATGAAAAAAGACAGAAACAAAGAACCGGTCAGGAAAGGATACAGAAGGTAAAAAAAACATTAAAAAGAAATAAAATCAGAAATTGTTGAGTTAATTCCATCAGTTTTCTCAGAAACTGAATTAGGCCCTCTACCAGCCATTCTGTGTTGTGAATTGAATTTAGTGGTATACTGTATATATATTACTGAACTGTAACAAAGAGTCCGCAGTAAAGTGTCTTTGTGATTTATGAAACTGTCCTCAGGAGCCAGAGGGAGACACAAGAAGATTGTTGTTTTTCTACTTTAAAATTTATCTTTTTTTTGTTATTTCTAGATTTTCATAAGTACTGGAGCTACTGCTTTCTATATTAGTAAGATCAACTAGTGTCGCTGTCTGAGATAATAGCTAAAGACAAACTTAGTCAACCTGTTTATAACTACTGCTTCTCCATCTCTTCCAATTTCTGTCTCACTTCACTATCCCTCCATCTGATGTATCCAGATGTGTCTTTCGCAGAAGAGCTTCGGGGGATCCCCCGCCTTCTCTCCCCATTGAATCAGAGAGGGACGTGTGTGTTCTGGCACTGTACGATGCACAGAGTCAAGCAAACATGTGGCTTCTCCAGTCTTCACCAAGGCTAGGTCCTCCTGTACATCTCAGGGAATAAAATGCATGCAAGAGGGGACAGCCCTCCTCAAGAGCAAAGCAGAGTGGGCACAGCTGGATGGCAGGTGGCCGTAAAGATTGGGATTTTGAGCACCAGTAGAAGACATTATGGGGTCTGTTTGTTCTGCTTATAAACTATGTGCCATAATTGGAATTGAGTCTTGCAAGGGATGTTAAGGACAACAGGAAGGGCTTCTTCAAATACATCAGTAGCAAGAGGAGGACTAGGGAAAATGTGGGCCCACTACTGAATGGAGCGGGGGCCCAGGTGACAAGGGATACAGAGAAGGTGGAATTACTGAATGCCTTCTTTGCTTCTGTCTTCACTGTTAAGGGCAGCCCTCAGGAATCCTGGAGCCTGGAGAAAAAGGAGAAAGTCTGGAGAAGAGAAGACTTTCCTTTGGTTGAAGAGGATAGGATTAGAGCTCTTCTGGGCAGGCTAAACATCAACAAATGCGTGGGCCCGGATGGGATGCACCCACGGGTACTGAGTGAGCGGGTAGATGTTGCCAGGCTGCTCTCCATCATCTTTGCAAGGTCCTGGAGAACTGGAGAGGTGCCTGAGGACTGGAAGAAAGCCAATGTCACTCCAGTCTTCAAGAAGGGCAAGAAGGTGGACCTAGGCAACTATAGGCTGGTCAGCCTCACCTCCATCCCTGGAAAGGTGATGGAACAGTTCATTCTGGATGTCATCTCCAGGCATATGGAGGAGAAGAAGGTGATGAGAAGTAGCCAGCATGGATTCACCAAGGGGAAATCCTGCCTAACCAATCTGATAGCCTTCTATGACGGAATGACTGGCTGAGTAGATGAGGTGAAAGCAGTGGACGTTGTGTACCTTAACATCCTCCTCGATAAGCTCAGGAAGTGTGGGTTAGATGAGTGGAGAGTGAGGTGGATTGAGAACTAGCTGAAAGGCAGAGCTCAGAGGGTCGTCATCAGTGGCACAGAGTCTAGTTGGAGGCCTGTGGCTAGTGGCGTCCTGCAGGGCTCAGTCCTGGGTCCCATCCTGTTCAACATTTTCATCAATGACCTGGGTGGGGGGACGGAGTGCCTCCTCAGCAAGTTTGCCGATGACACCAAGCTGGGAGGAGTGGCTGACACACCTGAGGGCTGTGCTGCCATTGAGAGAGACCTGGACAGGCTGGAGAGCTGGGCAGAGAGGAACCTCCTGAGGTTCAACAAGGGCAAGTGCAGAGTCCTGCACCTAGGGAGAAATAACCCCAGGCAGCAGTACAAGCTGGAGGCTGACCTTCTGGAGAGCAGCTGTGCAGAGAAGGACCTGGGAGTGCTGGTGGATGACAGGTTGACCCTGAGCCAGCAATGTGCCCTTGTGGCCAAGAAGGCCAGTGGTCTCCTGGGGTGTATTAGGAAGAGTGTTGCCAGCAGGTGGAGGGAGGTGATCTTGCCCCTCTCCTGAGCCCTGGGGAGGCCTCATCTGGAGTACTGTGTCCAGTTCTGGCTCCCCAGTACAAGAGGGACATGGAGCTACTGGAGAGAGTCCAGCGTAGGGCTATGAAGATGATCTGAGGGCTGGAGCACCTGCCCTGTGAGGAACGGCTGCGAGAGCTGGGCCTCTTCAGCCTGGGGAAGAGAAGACTGAGGGGGGATCTTACCAATGTGTATAAGTACCTGAAGGGAGGGTGTCAAGGGGATGGGGCCAAACTCTTTTCAGTTGTCCCGTGTGACAGGACAAGAGGCAATGGGCAGAAATTGAAGCACAGGAAGTTCGGGCTGAGCGTGAGTGGGAATTTCTTCCCTGTGAGAGTGACAGAGCACTGGCACAGGTTGCCCAGAGAGGTTGTGGAGTCTCCTTCTCTGGAGATCTTCAGGGCCCGCCTGGTTGCAGTCCTGTCTACCATGCTGTAGGTGACCCTGCTGAGGAGGGAGGTTGGACTAGATGATCTCCAGAGGTCCCTTCCAACCTTACCCATTCTGTGATTCTATTAATTTACTGTCTCAGGTGGAGCTGCTGCATTGATAAATTGCATCTGTTTTTAACTAGTGAAGCTGCACAGCAGGAAGATGAGTCACAGTGAAGAATATGTCAGCAGAGAAACTTTCCCCTACAGCTGGAAATGGAGTGACGGAGAGGATATAGGAACTTCCAGCAGTATTTGATCAAGTCTTACTGAGCCTGTGTATCCCTGAGACTCATCAACGTTCTGATATAGACAGCATTATCATTTTCACATCTATTGGATTCACTTCTGTTTTAATTATTCTCTTTCTGATTTTAATCCTTTGATTATTTTCTTTGTCATTTGTGTGATTTTAATTAAATAATGTAGCTTTTAATTTTGACTCTGTGCTTTGGGACCAATTGCTTTCTTTCCTCTTGTCACTTCTGCCCATGACATTGAGCTCTGGCTGACATATGCAGTCTGTCTAAATATCAAAGTTTTTTTAAATTGAGAACAATGGAACAAAATGTCAGGAAAATGACTATTTAGCCATGTTTTACGTGGAAAAAAAAAGCATTTGTAATCCTAAAGCTAATTGCAGAGAGAAGTTCAAATGTTGAACTTAGTCAGAAATGTTCATCGCTAATCAAAACTGGACGTTTTTCTTTGAATAAAACCACCCACACCTAACAAAGTAGTGTTATCTTGGAGGCAGATCATTGCAATGCAACTCAGAAAACTTGGATTGTTACTATAGCTCTTCCCCTGAATTTTGAGGTGACATATTTCCTGTTTTAGTGGTGGATCAGTTACTACAAAATAAAATTTGGGTAATACAAATCTTATTCACATCTCATGTTGATCATACGAGGGAAATCTATTCTGTTTGCCACTATCCTCTTACCTCCTGGCTGTAAAATGGGCATAAGGATATCAACTGCTTTCAACAAAAGTTGTTATCTAGAAGCTTTCTTTCCTTCTTTCAGGTTAATTCACTGATTAAACAGTCAGTTATGAAGCCCAAGTGAAATGTCTTATAAGAATCTTAATGAAAATCAACTCCCTCCCACCAAATGCTATAGAAAAAAATACAGTGGGAAATAATTAGGAATCGTTACTGAACTTATTTCAAACAAAGACCTGTATCTATTGATAATATATGTTAGAGTTGTAAATTAAAGTAAAAGAGATTATATAAATCAAAAAAGAAATCAAGATTAGCATCACTTTGAGGAAGGATGGTAAAAGAGGTACTTTAAAGGCAGTGTTAAAAGACCAGCGCTGTCACCCTGGAAATAGATAGAGATCCCTGCTATAAGAAAGAGAACCACTCCCTGGAATATTGTTGTTATGGGAAGCTTCTCGGATAAAGATGGAGAACAAATGCTAAGTTCAGTGGCCTCAGATATTGCTGGCTGAGATAACCAGGTATTTACAGAGCAGGGGCATTTTTTAAGATTTGTTTTTGTAAAAGCAAATGCATTATAGAAGATCGGCTTTGTACAATAACTTTTCCACAGTTCAGTGGAAAAGTTCAGTTTTCCTGTTCAGTTTTTATTCAAGCAAAGGGTAAACAACAGTAGGTCTGTAACTGAAGTTATGCTGACCAAAAAAGAGAGTTAGGGATGAGGTCATGGTCCCAGGGCCAAAAGACAAGTATGGTCGGTGTCCATCCTACTGAGGATAGCCTGGATCTCAGTGTCCTCTGGGCCCCCAAAGGGTGCCCTTGTGGCCCTTAAGACATAATCCCTAAATCTTCTGCGAAGACATAATCACTAGTTCATCTAAGATTATTCAGTGCAGACCACTTTAAGCCCTGTGAGGGGTATGTCACCACCCACCACAAATGTGATTTGTAAAACAAACCTAAGGGTGTGAGCTTCAGGTCCTGAGGTTCATACGGTGGCACATGGGGGTTTTTGAAGGTATAAAGTACCAGATTAGTTTGGAAGGCTATTTAGAGTGCAAGGGACCACAGTTTGGTGAGGTCTCTGGAGTAAAATGTCGCCAGGAGCAACACGAAATGAGGCAGGCAGGAAAATTCAGTAGTGTTGGTGATCCATGAGCAGAGTTTCAGCTCCCTCTCAAGTCCTTTTCTTGTTGATGGTGGGAATGTACTTTCAATTCCTTCACAAGGACAGATTTTGCAAACTGAAGGGAAATAGAACTTTAACGAGGTAGAAGAAGTAAGGATGTTTTCACAGAAGGTTAGATTTTTATAATGGCAATGATATTAAAAAGACCACAACACAATAACCAAAAAAAAAAAAAAAAAAAAAAAAAAGGCCAAAAAGTGAAAAAAATCCTAAGAAATTTATGGTAAAACTTTTGAGGAAGAAAAGCAAACTACTGAAGAAGCCACTAGGCTTCTTCAGAAGCCAGTGAACATTGAGTTTGGGGTAGAACTCAATAGTGGTATCATAGTAGTTGATCTCAAAATGGTGACAAAAAAGAGATAGTAAAAGCAAGCTGTATCTTTCTTCAAATGCTTCAGCACTAAGGAAATGTTTCTTAATATTTCCAGATGTTAGAATGCAGCAGGGCTGTGGCATTTTCACTTTTGCAGAGGAGGTAAGCTAGAAATAAAGTAAGTTTCCTCCTTCCACTCAGAAAAAAGAATTAAAAAGAAACTTTGTGACTTCATTCATGCATACTCCTCTTTGTAAAAATAACTCCATTAATGGAGAATGCAGTCCTTACCATTGAGAGATATTTTACCACAGGAATGGCCTTATTAAAACAGCAAAGATAGGTTCACAATGCTTTTAATTCAGGACTATGTGTAAGTGTTGGTTACACTAAGGAAAAAGAAACTTGTGGAAGAATTTATAAAATAGGAAGACAAGTTTTCCCTTTGGAAAGCTTTTCTTTGTCCTATTAACAATGTTGGATTCATTATTCTATAAAACTCCAGATGACAGTTGTTTCTTATATTTGTATTTCATTTTCTGACAGTGCAAAAAACCTTTCAGGAGCTAGGTCCAATAAGCCAGACATAAATGTAAAACATTTCTTAGCTAGTATAAAGGTATAAAAAAATTCCTTCATAATTGAAGTTACTCTTTAAGGTACCAAGCATTTCTGGTCTTTAGAAGTAATTGAAGCCCCTGCAATGCTACCTTACGTACTGTGCAGAGCCATTTGCTGCTTTGCTCTTGCATCAAGTGGCAGCAAAGAGAAAGACAAGTCAACTTTGCTGCTGAGATGCCCAAAAGAATTGTTCATTGTCATTAAGCTGTTGCTCAGCAAAGGAATAAGCAGTAAAAAGGCTGGAGTAATTTGCAAAGAGCTTGGAAAGAGGAGCACAAGTTACAGAAGACTTTAGAGAAGGCATGGGGAAGTCAGTCTGTGTTGTACTTAGCAAGAGTACTCCCAGTACCTGCAGCGTCTCTGGAAGGCGGGCATTTTTCTCTTAGAAATAAATAGGCCTATTATGTTATAATTCAGCATGTGGTATGTGAAACATACGGACAGTGGGACTAGTGAGTCTCACAGCAAGGAAGAAAACGTAATTAACAAGCAAACAAAGCTGAGTCAGGAGCGTATGTGCCCACCAGGCTGGAGCATCCAGTGGTGCAGCGTCAATGTGCAAGGACGTAAGCAGTGTCTGACTTGAGAAATGCAATTACTGGTGATATACAATGTAATTATGACGATGTCAACTGGCAAACGTACACTGCTGAGAAATATAGAAGGAGACATTTCTGCAAATTATAATAGCTCTTCTATTCATTGCTTAGCACCACATATCTGACTGCAAAACAAAGCAGAGAGAGGAAAGAATATAATAATTATGGGCCCTACTAGGTATTTTAACACACTGTAAAGATTTATTTCAAGGTGCTGACATGCAGATGCTGATGGGCAGATCATGAAATCACTAGCAATCCTGCAAAGAAAATGAATTATTATGCTCATATTGCTACTGAGTAGATCGGCAGCTCCACTCTATAAGTGGCAAAAAATTCTTGGGTAAGCTGAAATTTTGTCTTAAAAGCTCATATTTGTATAAAATCACAGAATATAAGGATGGCCTTTCATCTGCTTACCAAAGACCAAATCTGAAGATTTACTGTATGGTTTAAGGTAAGACCATTCTATATGGTAGTACCATGGTAAGCCCGACTGTAACACCGCCACAGTAAATATTAGGAGCAGAATATATCAGACTGAATGCAGACATGCTGAAGCTGATGAAAACTGATATCCTCTTGATCAGACATCTGCTGTCTTCTGAGGAAATCTGAACAGCCCCAGAGAAGCTAAAACTCCAAGGGAATGTCTAAAACAAAGCGTATGGAAAACCTGGTGATACTGTGATAAAAATTCTCTTAGGTTTTATTAGAATCTCTTAGATGCTGCTATAGCCCTTGAAACTATACGTAGAGACTCAAAAATACCTATTTCTAGAATAAAGAGAACCAAATGAAAGCCTAAAGCACCACAAAGCTGTGAAGCAGCTGAGCAGTGGAATAGTGCCTCTGAAGCTAGCAGAAAATAGCATTTGCTATTAGAGTCCTGACAGGCATGGAAAAACAGTAAGTTTGGATTAAAAAAGGAACTACTAGCTATTGACTTTCCAGTATGGAACAATTTATTTGACCTCAGTAAGTTTACTTGACCATGTTTGCTTATGTAGAAATCCATCACAAGCCATTGGAAAGCATTATACAGTCTCCATTGACCAAATATTACTCAGGAAAGTAAGATACCCCTTTGACAGATAAACTGAAGCGGGCATATTTCTCAGGGCAACTTAAGTGGCTCTATAGATAAAGAAATAGACCGTCATCATACCAGAGTATTTTTCTACTTAAGGTGGGAGGTTCTAGGCTGAACAATGTCATCCTGAGTGAATGCTTGGAAAAGAAAATTATTTATGCACCCAAACTGTCCAGTCTGTAAGGTGATATAGAAATACATTTCTATTAATAGGTAGAAGACAGCCTCTATATTGATGACCAGGTAGTAAATCTGGGCAGTTTATAAACTGGCACTGTAAAATGGGCATATACATACCTGGGGATACTAAAAAGCCACAGGTGAGTTGGGAAACGTGCATGTTGAGGAATGAATGTCCAATGAACTTGGTGAGGTGTGTAAAGACTATGATAACCAAGAATAGAAAAAAAATGATAGCCTCTGGAAATCCTAATCCATCTATGGAAAAGATCAGAAGAGTTGTTTGCTTTTCCGACAAGAAAAATATGGTCAAAGATTTTCACTCCATTCTCTGGAATATGGAATATCTCAAAGATACTGAAGCAGGTAATGTGAGGCAGGAAGCTGAAGGAATACTGTGAAAGGTGCGTTCAGGTGTGTAATCTTCATAAGCTGCTTCAGTACACTGTAGCAGAATTCTGATAGGAACATTTGCTATGCTGTTGTAAAGCCCAGAAATACTGAAGAATAATAGTAATATTTTCTGAAGAAATAGAAAAAAAATAGATATTTACTTGGAATTTGTAACAGAAACATCCAACATCTGTGAAATTAAAGTGCTTTTACACAGAATTAATCTAACTTTTCTTTTTGCATAAAAATTTAACAATACATTAAATGAAAACCATGACCCTAATGACACACTTCTTAGTCTGAAATTGGGGAATAGAGGAGACTATCATATTTCAGTGACTAGCATTGCTTTTCTTCAGTGCATCATTTCTTTCCAAGGCTCTCACCAAGCTTTAGAAAGGAAGAGTCAAAAGTGAAAAGAGCCAAGAGGTTGACAGTAAAGGCCAAAAGAGGCAGTGGGGGTTACCTGCCCTCACCACCGTTGTCATGCACAGGACCGTAGATCAGCAGAGATGTGCCAGAAAGTCAAGGTTCTGCTTCCTTCCACAGCACTCTGTCACAACAAATAGGTGGTGTATATATAAATATTTAAGACGACACATAGCTAAGCAGAGAGTCCGCTATAGCAAAAGAGGCAGAAATAGAGGCTGCTAGGCATAACTTTAACCAACATATATCCATATAAATTAATAGCAAAGGAGGGACCAGAGATATGGGTCAAATGTGTTGGTTATGAATGCAGGATAGCAGTGAAGCTGTAACTTCAAAGTAGAGGCAGACTATAAAAAGCGAAACTCTGTTTTTAATTAAAGGAGTCTCTTGTAATTGGACAAAAAGCTATGAGCTCCTTTTCCTTCCAGCAGCTAGAGGGGAGTGGAGATTCAGTTTTATAAATTGCCAACTAATCTGGAGCTAATATAAACTATTAATCTTTTATATAGGTCTAGCAGAAATCCTATCATGCCCTTCATTCCTCCATTTAAGAACAGTATTCAAAATGTTTAGGATGTTAAAGTTTCAACCTTCCTGGGGGAATGAAGAAATAACTATGGTTTCTGAGGAATATTTTTAGCAATTTTCTACTTAATAAACTGTTTCCAGAGTTAAATGAAAAAAAAAAAAGAAAAAAGGGATTTTCAGGCTTAAGGTTATGGGTCAAACATAACATAAGATTCTTGATGGTATAGAATGTTGTCGAATTTCGGTTACCCAAATTATAGAAAATCCACATATGCATACAATTAGGGCACTGAAACAACTTCAACTCTGCCCATAGACTCATAGCACAATAGCCATATGGTTATAATTAAAGCATCTAAGTGTCTGCAGTCCCAGAGCAGAGCAAATTACTTTTTTCACTTTTGATCTTTTATTTTCAATTCTCTTGTGGTAACTTCTATTACTGTATTTGCAAGGAGTAAAATTCAGAAAAGAAAGATTTAGATTTAAATGGCATTCGGTGCCAAGATTTGCATAGCTGAAAATTCATCTCCACGTGACATTTCCTATCAGTGAAGCTATCAAAGAGCTCTCTGTTCAAAGTGATTTTCAGTCCTGTTGCTGTTAATGGGACGGAGGGCAGATGTCCCCTGCCATGCGGTGACAGTCAGCACCTTGCTTTGTTTCCGACATGTACAAAGCCAACAGCACCACGCTGTTGGCCAGCTAAGGCAATTAAGCTGCCGCTGTAGGTCCACCTAATTGGCAGGGTGAATTTGCCTGTCTTGAGCTCCTCAGCAGTTCTCCTAGTAGTATCCAAGGGAGCTAACTTGAATTTAGGTTTTGTGACATTGTATTGCTGCTATTTAATAGCTGGCTTGTCTATACTGCCAAAATCCTGGTGTCTTTGGTAGAATTAGGCCCTGTTCTGTAAGGAACACGAATGATATTTTCTATTAGCCAAGGTGAAGGGGCTTGTCTCTTCAGAACAGAAATGTTTGAGTTCGATTTTTCTTTTGAAGCTCCAAGTCTAGCCATAATGCATAATGAGCCATTTTGGTTCATTGTCATATCAAGTTGAAATGAGTGGGTACCAGCAGCCATTCTGGTGGAGCTGTTTGCCATTTCTGAGCAAGATAAGCTCTACCTGGCTTTATTTTCCGAGTTCCTAAACTAATAAGTCTTGCTCCAGCCCATCCTCCACTCTTGAGGCTATTATGAATCTTCTCTTTCTTCTTTCCTGGCAAACGTTCTCTTTGCAGCTAGGTCCTTCCTTTCTGTTGCCAGGCATACTTTTTTTTCCTTTAGGTTGCTAGGCAATGTTAGTCTTCTTCCTTTACTGCTCATGTCAGTTGTGCTCACCATCCCCTTCCAGCATTACCCACTACCTTTTATTTATTGCCCTCACTGCCCACACATAGACAGCTGAATAAAATTAAACAAATGAAGACTGAAAAGGGTTTAAATGAAGATTCTTTGCTATAGCTAGCCTTAAAAAGTCAAAATTTAGAGAAAAAAAAATCAAAATTTAAAATATGAGATTGCATATTTCCTCTGAAGAATGCCTTTTAACAAGACCCAAATTTATTGTGAACAATTCTGATGGTGTGAGGAAGGCATTGGTTGTAATTATCTATTCTAATGTTAGCATAATAAAAATAGCATAAAAAGCCACTGAAGTTGAGCTATACTTCACTATGTTTATTTAAAAACCCATCAGAGAGTCTCTCTGGGATCTCATTTATTAAATCCACTTCAGCAAAGAGTGGCATGAATAAGAAATCTGTTCCTTTTCCTCCTTCAAAAAAGGAGGGGCACATGACTGTTGTTTTATATCAGAATATTCAAGTGATACATTGCAGACACGCTGTCCTGTGCTGACCATATGGAAATTCCTTTCCCACAACCTTTTCTTCCCTGATGTGGTAGCATAGACAGTTGTTCGTACTCTCTCAGATAAATTGTTTCTGTCATGTAATTTCAGTATTGACTTGTTTGAAATGACACACAGCAGCACGGGGCAAGAGGCAGACAAACGGCTCATCATCTCAACTAATAAACTCAAGATAAGAGTTTTACTTCAACCTCCCTTTTATTGGACTCCCTTATGAAGAGCTGCTCACATTGCCGTTCCAGAGTCAGCCATCTTCTCTTTCCTGATCAAACCTCCTATCCTTCTGGTTTCTTTCTGAGTTCTCCTTTTCTGTTACAAGTGGCCTGAAGATCAACGCCTGCTTACCAGACTCTGACTTTTCTCCGTCCTCAGTGGAGATCCAGGCTAAGAGGAGCCCAGCCACACTACTGTGTGCCCACTACTCCTCTCCACCTTCTGCACGTGGCAGATCTTGCTTTTCATTGCCTCTTTAAGGGGCAAGAGCCTCCCTAGGCTCGAGCTGGCTATTCATGGTTGTCCCATTCATCTCTGGTAGGATCCAGGTGGATAGACGGTGGAGCAATATAACAAACAGAAGTGATATAACAATACAATATTCCAATACCACAGTAATCTATCTAATAAGCTTTCTTTCTAATCTATCTAATAATTTAATAACCTATCTAACTCGGCCTTACAGAGCGAGGCCAGGACTCCCTTTTACTGCTTCTCTAGTGTGTTGCACTCCAGCTTTCTCCACTTTTTTTTTTCGAGTTTGAATAGTGGGTCCACATCTTCCCCACTTTGCGTGTGTTTATGGATGTTTGTTAGCTGCAGTAGACCCACTGTAAAGATATGTTGGCACAAGAAGGAAATAAAGCTGTCTTCCTGGTCTTTGCTGTCCTGAGATTTCTTTCACACAACTTTTACAGAAAACATTACTAAAAAGTTTCAGTTTCTCTCACTTGCTAGCTTGAAAAGAAAAGAAAAGACAAGTTTCTGGATATTATTTGAATAGGTTTTATGAAATCACCAATGTAAATTTTCAATTAGTATAGATCAAGTAATTCCACAGGCAACAGTGCGAATCATGAAAACCTTAAAAATGATATTGGAAGGGCTCCTTTTGTACCACTAAATCCTGCCTCTGGCAATTGCAGTTTGTTTTGCCAATGAGTGAATTATCTGGAGAAGCAAAAGAAAACAAATAAAGCAAACAACCAAACCAAAAGCCTTCATCAGAGTAGAAAAGCTGTTCCTGAAATCCCTACAGGAGAAGCCTTGAAAATACGTGGGTCAATGATTTTGGATTTGCCCCAGCCAGGATAGGCTGTGGACCTTTAACTCTGCACAGGTAAAAGTTTGCTTTAGAAACCAGTAGATCACTCTGATTTTAAGAATCTGTGGGCAGATATGTGATGAAGTGCCTTTTTGCCCCCTTCTGCATTTTGGATGACCTTACAGGGGTGTTTTCTCAGTCATACATTGCTTTCAAAAGAGCCGTACCTGGAAGAAATCATGGAGACTAGCTGGTCACTAGCTCCCCACCTGGCAGTGGCTCCTGCTGTCTTTCTGATGTTTCTGAAGGTGAAGCAGAGCCCTTGCTCTGTCAGACTTTGGCACCTGACTTCCACCGACTGCAGAGTTCTTCCTCTCAGTGCACTACTCTCTTTCCATTTTGGGGAATATGCTAAGCAGCAAAATTAAGCTAACATCTCTAAAGGGAAAAAAGGATCGTATGAGCATAAATTTATAGTATACTCAGAAGAGATAAAAATAGTTGGGCTGTTCTGGAAGAGATACAGGTATGGTAAAAACCTTAAGCTACAGTCCGGTGATGAGGGCTGGGAGCCTTCTAGCTTCCTCAGTCCAGTGCTGCCTGTGATTGACTGAACCATTACTGTCAGCAGGGCTCACCTGCTGAGGTGGCTTAGCACCAGGTAAGGTCACATTCAAAGCTGGTTCGTATTCAGGCATTTCTGGTGTCTTTAAAACACATTCTTGTGCCTGCAGGTATAGAGGTAGCAAGGACATCGAAAGCTCTAGACTGCTTTTACCTGCCAACATAGATAAAGCAGTATCTCTCTTTGATACATGACAGATGTGCAGTCTTTCCGGTGTGGCCTGTTTCAGGGGACATGAATACACCACAGTGAAAAGCAGTGAGCTTTTACCCATACAAAACAAAAGCATAGGTCATAGCAGAAATTTTTGTCCTTCATTTCCTAATGTCATGCAAACTCATTGCCAAGCTGGACCTGATTGCCTGTGAGCTTTAGTTCAACTGATGCCAGGTGATGAACCTTGTCTAGCCCAAGAGAGAGTAGATAGCATTAAGGAGAACACTGGGGTTTTTTTTAATCATCATGCTTAAAAACTAACCACAACCTGACAGAGATAAAACATGATTTCAATCTGCTGCGGCATTGCCTTGTCACCATGTTTTGCACAGGGAAGATATCAGAGATGCTATCAAGGGCAGGATAAAGAAAAGTTACTTGGGAAGGGCTGAATGACTCCTTGCTCCACGGCAGTTTGTTGTTCTTTCCTTCTCCTAAAGACCATTCAGTGACACAATATCTCTCTGCTTGATTTTACTGGTGTGGTCTGGGTCCTTACAAGAGCAGGAATGCTTATAAAAGTAATACCAACTTACAGACAGGGGGAAGAGTGGTTAACTGGGTTAACTGGGTTAACCTACCTGCCCAGGCTCTGGGCCATGAAATGGAGTAGCAGGGTCAGAGTCTCCAAAAGATGAGTGTGAAGTAAAGCTCCCCTGTACCCTCATCTCTATGCCAGCTATTATATGTGTTTTTAAATGCAGTTTTCAATGTAGTTCACTGGTCTGTCACTGTAATATTGGCTCCTGAGTCTCTGTGCTTTTTTTCCAAGTAAGTTTCATCATGCCTGTGTGCCATGACAATCTGGAGTGGTGGCACAGGAACAAACCACCGCCGAGCACACATGTATTGTGAGCTGAGTCTACAGAAGCAATCTAGGCTCTGATCCAACAGAGTGTGCAACCCTGTGCTTATCCTTAGGTATCTGGCTATATCTGTGCAACCAATGCTGCCCATCAACTCAAGTCACTGTTGGGTGGCTGCTTACTTCTGCCCAGCTGAGCAGAAGACGAAGCAGGGGCTGCAGTATAAAATTATGCCTAAGTCTATACTGCTAAATAAAAGAAGTTCAAGAGGCATGGGTTGAGCTATGCTCATGATGGATGAGTCCAATTCTCTCCATAAAAGAAAGAAACTGGCTGGTGTGGTGCAAAGCAGAGCCAAGCAGTGAGCTAATGATTAGGCAGTGTGGCTGATCAAAAGTGAAGTGATCAAGATCTCTCCCTTGCGTTTGTTATTTTGGAGCATAGACGAATGTGTGTCTGTGTGAGTCTAACTCTAGAACCCTGTTTTAGATTTAAAAGCTCAGCTTATCGTTTCATTTATTTTCTCTAAATAGAATAGTATCTGTGAAATTATAGTTTAATCACAATTTAAATGGACAAGCTATAGATTTCATGATTTAAGATACACATGTTTAGATGTTTACAAGCATATTTTCTCTGATTTTTACCTTGTAAAATTACTTACTAGGAAGGTATTTTAATCAATTTATAATGCTGAACTAGTATTTCTCCTTTTATTATTCTCTTTAATGGCTAAAAGTTTGCATCTGGTAACTTTTTTATTATACATGCTCAGGTAGTAGTCCAGTTATCCAGCTGTGTGCCAGATCATAAATATTTAAGGTTTATTCTCATTATTTCAGAGAATTTATTTTTGGTATTTTGGGGATGGATAATGCCAGTCATAACACATGTGCACAGACTGATATGACTGATAGTGCACAGCATTCTCCATTACAGGCTCAGTTTATTTGATCTCTTTTGCCTCATTTTGCACTATACTTCTCTGTTTCTGCTCTTTTATTTTCCGACAGAGGGTTTACAGCCCCAGTCTGAGTTTCATGTAACCAGATATCTTTTGGGTGAGAATTATAAATGCCATATCTCCAAATTCATCTGTTTGTGCCAAACTCTAACTTTGACTTATCCTATTGCAATTGGGCAAGGGTGTATAACTGATCTGAAGTATCAGGCATAGACAGCTCCTTATTAATGGGAAGAGTTAAGGTTATGGTGCCTGACTTGATATTTCTCTGCCTTCATAGACCTGAGTCATAAGCTGCAACAAACTTTTCATAAGCACATTTCCTTTTCTCTCCCCTCCCTCCTTTTCTAGAATAGAACTTTAAAAGTGAAGATCTTCAAAGAAGAAAATATGGGTTGACAACCAGACCATTAGTCACAGCAAGATGTTTAAGGCATGTGACATTGCTTGTACAGCTTTTATCTGTTTCACTTTACTGCCTCATTTCTTTAGGATGTGGTTATACCTCATCCTGTGTCATTAGGAGTGTTTCCAGCTCTGAAAGTGGAAATACCATACCCATAACTATGCTGTTTGGCTCTGGCAGCACACCCCAGACCCTTCAAACTCTGAAAAAGCCAGGTCCAAGAGGAAAGTGAAGAACTGACTGTATGTACATCATGGTGGCACTCGGAAGATTGCCACCAACCAACACTCACTAGTGTTTCTGCTTTGGCACAAAGCTAAGAAAGGGAAGAAAAAGAAGCTTTTTTTTTTTTTTTTTTTTTTTTTTTTAAAAAAAAAAGGCACTTTGGTTTTAGGTCTCTCACCCAATTTTGACAATCTCAGACCTAAGTGAAGAGCCAGAATGAATGGACAGAAACAAGCTTGTTTGCCTGACCTTTTGCAGTGTGATGCAGTTACTGCTCTGTTAGCAATAGAAACAACATACCTGGGTTAGCTCTTTTCACCAGAGCTATCTCGTCTGGTATTGCTCTGAGGTGTCCGTATTGCCACCAGAACTGGATGATTCACAGGTGGCTCTTGGAACCTAGAGCTGCTTTGGGCCCCTTGCAGGAAGTTCTAGGGTGGAGGACTGAGTCCTGGAGGATAGGTTTGTGCCCTGCAATAACATAATGTGCAAAGCTCTCTGACCTTGTGCAGACCAGAGCTCTCACATCCAGACAGCAGGGCCATGAAAAGTGCTCAGTATGAGCTCATCCACTTTTGGAATTTAATGTAGGTTGCAGAAACCTCTTTCAAGAGCAGTTACTAAAAAGAAACAGATCTCAAGAAGCTTTGAGTTAACGTTAAATCCAGCAGAGCTTAAAATTCTATAAACAAAACAGCTTCTTGATGGTCGCTTCCTTTTTTTAAAAAAATCTGTTGCTAAGACACATCCATTTCAAAACCTGATACATTAGACACCAGATTTGATGGAGCTGCTTTCATAGGGCTAGCTCTTGATTTATTCAGCTACAAGACCAAAACAAGATCTGAAGGATGGTGAAGAGAAGAGGTGCACGTTGAGTTGCAGGGCAAAGGACTTAGTGAAGAACTGCACTGTAACTGAGCAGAGCTAAACTGCCGGGCATTTTTTAGACCTTGATTTAAAGTACAAGATCCTTGCTGGAGCCAAAGGCTTTAAAGATATCATTCAAACTGGATGGAAGGTCTATTTTGTACTGAAATACATATTTCTAGTTAAATTAACTATTAAATGAAAATAAAAATCTGTTTTTGAGACCTAGTCTTTTTGGCTTCTGTTCTTCTGAGTATCATATTTCTGCAAGGATTTTTACATGACTGGAACTAATCATAATCTCCCATGACAGCCTGGAGAATCAGTCCCAAGCCAGAACCCCTGCCCTGGTGGTCTGTGTTATTCCACTGGAAATGTAGGCATAGATTACATGCAGCCCTAAGCATGGGTTTATGTAAGGGGTAAAGTAGCCTTTTCACAGAATCAGCTATTTTAGTTTCCTTCAAATCTTTCTGAAATCTAAAGGCCACACAACTGCAGACACAGTCAGATTGTTTCTTTATGGTGCTGGCACACTTAGAAGTGCTTCTTTGCTGTTCTGAGCTAAACTCTGCTATCATCAGTATATCCAGACAAATTGTATTTGTGAACCAATACGAGAATTTAGAGCACTCAAGCTGCCTCGCAATAGTCTTAAGAATTTTGTCAGAAGCAATTGATACTAAAAGAGCTGATGGGGTATGTGCATCATTGTAGAGGAAGCCCTCCCACTGAACAGGAGGGGGACCTTAAAACACCTCCAAAGCCAGAGGCAATAGGCTGTACACCAGAGCTCCTGGAAGATAGATTCATGCAGTGTTTTCCTGCTGAGGCAGCTGGCCACCAGTGGTCCTGCGTGGGCAAACAGAGCAGTCTTCTACTGAAGGAAGAGGTTGTGGTCAAAGTTGCCAAGATCATAGCTTGCTGTTTGCCCTGACAAGCCCTGTCCGATCCTTGACTTTTAGCTAAACAGGCATAAGACACTACCTCCAATTCTCAGTCTTGTTTGGAGCGAGCTACTCATCGCTGAGATGCTCCTAGGATCACAGCAGGAAATTTGCTGCTGCTGCTGAATGCAGGTGCTCAGCAGCTCCCAGGACATGCAAATCCCTTTTTGCTGATACAAAGAGCAGTTCAAACTCTGTCTGCAGGTAGCTGTTGGGAGCTGTGACACAGAATGTATCCCTAGAAAAGCTCATCTTCAAATGTGTGGCTTAAATAATTTCTTACGTTTAGCAGCAGCTTCCTTCAGACTATACCCACAAAATGTACAAAATATCACAGGAGTTTGATACCAAAAGTCTGGTGCAGGATGTGAGCACAGGAACCTGGGAATGTGCTCTGATCAATATGCTTACACTGATTACTTAGGACTTTAGGATCAAATATTTCATTAGAAATGAGAAAGAAAACTGATAGATAGATATACCTAGAAAGGCAAAACATCATGAAAACAGTTTATGATGTGTTCTAACACTGTGTCAATGAGAATCATGTAATTTATTTTTTAAAATGACCTAATCAGTAATATCTGTATGGAGTATAATAATAATATTACCTCCTTAGGTTACAGTTCATCCCTCTGCACGCTCCAACTGGTCTGAGGTATTAGTAAAGATTTTAACCAGAGGTTTTTCTTCTCTATATCTTTCTTGGCAACTGGTAAGTTACACTCTCAGGCTTACTCAATGTCTCACATGTACAATCTCACTCTCCTGTGATTTTGGTTTCAGACTACTTGTATTTATAGACAATCAACTACATTTACCTACAGTCTACTTCTGTTTATTTATTGATTTCTGAGATTTGCAAAAATGAAATACTCTGAGCATTTGTAAAGGAGGAATAATTTAGTGAATAGATTCATGGCCTAGGACTTAAACACACTGTGTTTGTTTTTTCTTCCACGTAGCCACTGATATCACATATAATACGTGGTAGCTGATTTACTACTAGCTCCTGCTTTGCAGGAATACTCATGAATCTCAACCATGAAGTAATGGACACTACATAAGCCCTTCTATGTGGAGATTCATATATTGTAGAGGAGGCTGTTTGCATCACAGTATGCTAAATAACTGTCCTCTTAGAAAGACCAAGCCACTGGGGAATAAACATGGTCTTTTCATGACACTGTCCTTTTTAGGAAGGAAAACATAAGTAAAGTTCTTTAAGTCCTCTCTCCAAAAAAGAGCAACAGCAGAAAAAGTTAATGAGTGAGGAACTCCAGGGCAAAGAAACCTGGAAAAAACAAATTAGTGGGGAGTCTAATTTTAGTAGGTTTTTTTGAACAGTCCCAGTTTCACTAGGTTCAGTCGCAATTTTACTCAGGCTTCTGCCCAAGCCCCTTGGATATGTCGCGATACTGCTTTTTTACATTTACATTTCTATTCCCTTATTCTGGATTATTTTCTGATAAAACAGTCTATTTTTCATAGCCCTATCTGAGGACAGCGTGGGTAATAGGCATTTAGGAGCTTTTCTCATCATACTTATGCTTGTTACTTCTTTAGAGCTAAAAAGTTATCATTTTCTGCTTAGCAACATGTGATTGGAAGCTTCCCAGAAAAAAAAAGAAATGCACAAATAATTGCAACTATTGTCACACAAAATGAAAACTGGCCCCAGTTTGAGTGACAGGTTAGCAAGTCCCAAATTATTTAGACAACATTTTAACAGCCAAACATGCCAAGAATTTAATAAACAGGTGGTAGAAGGCAGCTGCCAGACAACTGAATTTTAGAAATCCAATGCAGAAAAGCAGTTTGCAGATGGTAAAAAGGAGAGCAGCAGCTCTAGATTAGCCCAGTTGGAAGATGGATCCATCCCTGCTTACTGTTTGTTCTCCCAAAATGCTGTGTTATTGTTTGTGCTGCCATAATGTCTAGAGGCCTAAATCAGAACCAATATTATGTGTAAACGAGGAACAGGTAGGCATAGTGCTAACAAGTTGGCCCACAGTAAAATGATTTTTAGCACGTTCAAGGGGCTATCAAAATATGTGCAATTTTTACAAGATCTTTGATCAAGTTACTTATCGAGTCTGCCTAATTGTGGAGATGATTACAAAAGGACAGAGATTTAGAAATTCTGGAGTAAGGAAGTTCTACATATTTTTCAGTGAAAATTTAAAATAAAAAGTGTAGTGTGATGAGGAGGAATATTCCCATCACATAGGTGGAGGTTCACTCTTAAGCATTTTCCTGAGGCTTTACGTAAAGCCAATAAGGAGGTACAGATTCCTACAGTGCAAAGCCCTAATTTTGAGTGCCATGTTGAGCTTGTTTCTCCATTGACTGCAGAAAGAATCTTGGAAAAGTGATTAGCTAGTCTTAGATATATAAATATTCTCTGGTGCTTCAGATTTTTGCTTTTCAGAAGAATCATTGAGGTGTATGTCTTAACTCTTTCACCTTTTCTATCTTGTCTTAATTACAGATACATGGAGGCCAAAAATGTCTACTCTGCTGTTTGTATGGCATCCAGCAGAATGCTGTCCCTTCCAGCTCAACTCTTGGATCTCACTAAGAAGCTAGAAAACTAAATAAGGAACTGGCTGGATCAAGGTTTTTCATGTACAGCAATTCAGGATTGAGGAAATGCATGGAAATCCCTTTGCCCTGATGCTCCTCAAAGTAGCTGTCTCAGTCCAGATCAGCTTTAAGGAACTGTTGCTGCTAAAACCACAAAGGCACATGGCTATGTAATGAAATGCAAAGCAAGGACAAAAAGACTATCACAATACTAGCTCAACAACATGAAGCATGTGCAGAGCCAGGTCTGTACTCTATTTATAGTGCCGGGCTGGTTAACTGAAGAACCTCCTGAAAGCCAGTGATTTGGATATATTAACAGGTAAGGACACAGGTGGAACAGTCATAGGGGAGGCAATTGGGTGGTGCAAGGCCATCTGCAACAGAAGCATAGAAATGCCACGTACACAGAATTCCTCCTAGACAGGATTGGATATGCTGCCAGAAGGAAGCTGTTCCACACTGCTAGATCCCAGGAAATAATTAAATGTACTTATGGCAGCTGGTGTTCCCTAAATCATATGCCTGAATCCAGATCTCCTTTCCAAAGGATCATAGGCTCCAAGTGCTCAATTTGCTGGAACCAGCCTTGGCACTGTTATCTCTTTCTCCTTCCCTTCCCAACTTCTCCAGCCATCCACAGAACCTGGAATTATTGCCTGACAAGATTAATAACTTCTCTCTCCTCTTGCTTCCTCTGCAGGCAGAGGATACCACTGCCTGGGCACTGATAGGGAAATGATAACAGTGAGTAGCTACTGATTTAAAGACACTAAGTGATTGTTCAGAAAGCAGATGAGGTGCAGAAATGGTATCTGACAGCAGTCTGATGTTCTGACCCCACTTCTCTTCCTTATTTTTACAATTGTCAGTGTTGGCTGTTTTATGTCGTACTTGCAAGAGGAAATCCAGTAACCACAAACTGGTATGAGTGGGCACTTTTCTCTCTCTCAGAAGAAACCAGACTTGTGTAATCAGAGCCTATATTTTGTGACAAGAATCTGAAAAAGGACATCAGCCATTTTCAGTTACTTGCTAACATGACTAACATTATGCAGACCCTTCTGCAGTGTTTTGTCCAGTCTCATTTAAATGCCTCAAGTGAGCTTCCACTATTTCTACTGGGAGCCTCTTCCACAGTCAAATTATATCAAAATATTTATTAAGAACTTGCATTTTCAATTCCTTAAATCGAACCAGACAAGGATGATTTAATTCTAAACAAAATTTAGTTCAAATACAGGTCACATAATTTTGAACGAGTTCCTGTTTTCCCAGCCAATCTGTTCTTTCATATACAGATATATTGGTATTAAATATGATTTACTGTGCATGAAAATAGTTGGGTAGCAGGTTTACGGGAGTTTGTGTTGGGATGTATCTTTTCCATTGCACTACTCTGACTTAAATTATGATTTGCTCAGTTTATGTGCCTCAGTTCTTTTTGTGCAATTTATTAGTTAGAATTTGAAGGAAAATTAGCTGATAACAAGAGAACAATGCTTGCATATCTGTGACTATCTTTCAGTAGCACTATCAGGGATAATATGAATACAGTGGTAATAGCTCATAAGCATAGCATCACCATGGTAAATTGTTATAGTACCTACTCAAAAGGGCACTTGACTAAATTTAGAAGACTACACTGCTGGTGAGTCATTGATCGTTGCTCGAATAGCATAGTCTTTTGATATGAATATATACTGTCTTGCATACATGGGTATGCAGTTTTTTGGGGCTGTAATTATACCGTTGTACAAATTATGACATTTTACCTTGTCATGGGTGAGACAGAGTAACAAAACCCATAACGGATCTGGGCACTGGTGTTTATTTAAGAATCAGTAAGATTAAAGCTTTTACCTTGTGTGATTATCTCACATGCTCACCCACTCGCTCTCCCCGAGTGCTATGTTCACTAGGTCTCAACGTCCCTCCCTGCAGGGAGATTGTTCCTGGCTCATGAAGACAGGGCAGCAAGTTGTGCTGACTCTTGCCATGCTGCTGCTTGCAGGTACCAGTCTTGGCCATCAGCAGCCAAGGCCCTTGGCATCACACAGCACTTGTCTCTATGCAGCTCTCTGATATCCAGGTTCTTGCCCCACTTCCAGGCTCTTTCCTCCAGCCAAGAGCTTCACCTTCTTCTTTCTGTGCCTCCCCCAGCAACCAGTTTTCCCAGTCCAAACAGCTGATGTGCAGAAGCAAATAAGTGGTCAGCTCTCTAGTTGCCGGTTCTCTTTCATGTTTCTTTATTAATTCAAGGATTCAGGATGTGCCACATTTGCTTTATCAAAATTTACAGCTAGCCCATACCATTTGCAGCCAGAAAGCAGCCTGCTTGTGCTTGAGAGTTCAAAAGTTCAGTTTTGGATATTCACCCGCTCACCCACAAATGCGCAATTATCTGCTGCCTGTCAGCTTTCACAGTCTATCTTCGCCTACTACGTGTAGCTAGAAAAAAATGCTGAATCTTGATGGAAAAGAGCTGTTTTTTTCTGGAATTAAGGAAGCTCAACATCTCTAGTGCGCATATGTCAGTGACAGCTATTAAAATGATTGCTACTTTAGGGGTATAATATGTAATAAAGTATGTACTATAGTTACCTGGTGAATGTTACAATGCAATAGATTTTTGACGTTTTCAACCCCACAATAAGTTTCACTGAAACTAGTTACAATTTTTCGCTTTTCAGTCTAGATAAAATCAATAGTAATTTCATGTAATATTTAGAAGTTATCCCTTTCACTGAAAGTTGTCATGTTACAGCATGGGTCAGACTTCTTAAATAATAGTTTTCCAGTGTGTGAGACCATGACTTATTTGCTCACTTAAAAGAGGATCTGTGCAGCACATTGGCTTTCTGGAAAATCCAGAAGAACTGAGCTTATGTGGAAGTAGAGAATGCATTTTATTTATTTATTTACGGAACATCCTTTCTGTAGGATTATCTAGAGAGAAGGAGGGAAAGAGGTCATGCTACTCCCTAAAAATGCACACAGTAGGCATAGCCCGAGGCTAAGCATGGGCAAGGAGTGCCGTTGCCTAACTTGTATGCTAAATGCATGAAGAAAGTCCACATATATCTAGGTTGTACTGTGGTAAATGCACCCTGTGACTGTGACCTAGTATTCATATACAAACACAGCCAGCAAAGAGTTCAAATGTGACTAGTATATTCTCACTACTTCATTGTACTTTAGCTTTGGCTGTCAAAGCTATTACCAAAATGAACGTACTTTGACAACGGATATTTATCCAGAAACTCCTGCCCTAAGTCACTACTTCAGCAGCTGATTATATGAAATGATAGCATGAGAGCAGAAGAGCTAGATTCTGCCCTTAGTTCTGCAAACGTAAATCCGGAATAGCTCTACAGAGGTTTATGAAGTTATTTCTGATTTACTACAGTGTGACTGTGAGATAGATCGATCCAAGGAGTATAGCTGCCTATCTCCTCCTCACTTTGTACACAGAGAAGTAGATAGCCTCCTGTTACAGTGTGATTCAACATCTCCCCAAAGCACTATGGTAAATTATAATCACACAGAGAGACAGATGCATTGGTCTGATGGCCAACAGGCTCTCCTTTCCCTTTCTTGGTGACAGTTGCTACCCAGTGATTTACATCTGGAGATGAGCATAGTAATCAAAGAAAAGTGCCTTGTGATGGCTAGTTTCAAACACTCGGGTGATCTCCTCTTTCCAAAGATCTACTGCCACTATGTCTTAAAGCATAAAATCAAAATTTGGTGGGAGAGTAGTCTTTGTGTTCAAGACATCTTGCTATTCCAATAAAACTGCCCCAAAGTTAATAGTGTCTTGAAAAAGGAATAAAATAAAAAGAATCATGGATTGCCAGACATATCAGAGAGTTATGAATGCTTTGAACATAAACATTAAAAAAGTTCTGGTCACATTGAGTATCTGGGACATTGAGTGGTGGCTATAGACCTACTGACAGACTAGAGACTGTTAGCAAAGACCTCTAGAGGTGCAATTGTGATCCTGAACGTCGGAAGCAGTGTCCCATGTTTCAGTAATGCTGTGACTCACAAACTCGCATGGGGTAAAAGGCGAGGTGGGGGGAGACCAGAAATGAAAATAGTACTTTGAGACTACTCTTGCCCTACTATCATAGAGGGCAGATCTTCTTCATGTGAATCCAGTAAGGACAGGATTTTTACATTGGGTAGTAGAGTTAAAGATTACAGGGGTAAGTGTTTCAGGTTAGTAAGAAAAACAAAATTTGGACCAGGGAGTTGGGATAAGTGAAGGTTTGGTACTGGCTGAAGGGAAGCATCTTAGTGAAACCAGTATGGATGAAAGAGGGACTGTCTGAGAAAGGAAGGTGGTGCTGAGAGCCAAGCTGAGGAGACTCCACAGGAATTCAGAGAGAAAGCATTATGGAGGGATGCCTGAAATCAGGTGAAGAACTGACTAGGCAGACTGGAACAGACTGACCACAGAGATTGGCACTTTTCAGCACCAGCTTTGCAGGCTTAAAAATATCTTTTTAAAATAGTGTTTGTGTTTTCAAGTTTGAAGTTCTATTTGTGCAACCTTAGGTCAGTTCCCATCTGATGTATTTTGAGATGTAGCTGCAACTAAATCTGTAGCTGCTGTTGGTCCAGGTGACAAAGGAAAGGGTCAAAAGTATAAGAAGGATCTCTTGCCCCAGAAACATTATTCTTAGAGAATATTGCCTCTTTGGGTATATTGATCGTCACCACTCAAATAAGGCAAAGTTTGTAGGAAGAAGTAATACCTTTTAAAACTGGAAAAAATGAGAAAATCTCAGGTACACAAACCCTGCTATGAATATGAAATAGAAACAGAAAGCTTTAAAGCTAAATACAAGCTAATAACAATTATTCTGAATGAAATTATGAATTTTAATTAGTCAGTCAGACTATCTAAACAGAAAAAGGAGTTGGTGCATGTTGAGTAAAGCAGGGAGTTGGTAAAGAAGGATGTGATAAAGCAGTTCTATCCTATTGGAGAAAGAGAGAGATGATTTATCAGCTGTTAAAAATGGTGGTGTTAGTGATGGAAAGCGAGAAAGAGAGACCGTATTTCTATTGCAGCTATGATTTCTAACATTGAGTGGAGTTGTTAGTTTTAATTCTCAGGATCATCTTTTGGAGGTACTTTTTAAAAGGGAAAGACCTCTCCCTTGAAATTAGAACGGGGAAGTCAGGGTTGGAGAAGCTGATCTGTGAGAAGTATCTTCCTCCTGGTTTATTGGGTATTTTTATCGGTTGTCTGAGTGTGATCATTCTGACGTGTAGTGGCTCCTGATTTCACCTGCACTTTTTCATGTGGACATCTGGTGCACTGGACAAATATATAACTCTTAAGGAAGTGCAAGTATAAGATCTAGGGATTTTCATAGTTCTATTATGGGGGCATTAATTCTGACAGCTCTAATTAGTGGAAAGTTTTACATCTGTTTATGTGTGATGATCCTCAGGAAAACCTGGTTCTTACAATTTTAGTGAGGTAGGAAGGATGTTTGAAGGCCTGTTTCCTAACAAAAAATCATAATAGATATTATCCATCTATCTCCACCGGTCATACACTACTCATACTCTTGTGCTGCTGTGGCCTGGCCAATATTTCCCGCATCACTTGTCTTCCTTTCCTTTACCTCGAGGTCCAGACACAGAGGAAGGGACTGAATGCTTGGTAGGGTCATGTGCTCTTAGCCTTCAGAGTCTGAGTCACACCAAAATGAACTGATGTCTTGAAGGTCTGCTTGCTTAAGCTCTTTGTACCACAGCTGTGTGGGTCTATGCAGGAGAGCAGCTGGGAGATACTGGGAACTGTACCTTATGTTCACTTTTTTCAAAGCTGCACTGATTTACCAGTTCTCCTGCTGACACTGACACTGCACTATTTTGAAAAACAGATAACTTCTTTTGGGAGAGGGCAAAGATGATACAGCACACAAAAATGAGCTAGATGCACACAGTGAAGTAGAATTAAGGGTAAAGTTCTGCTCTCAGGTATACCAATGGACAATGCCTGTGGAAATCATCATACAAATGTATACACACACACACACACACACACACACACACACACGTATACGTATACGTATATGTGTATATCTCATGGCAAAATTTTGTCTTCAGTTTGGACAGATTCATTTTCCCTGCAGTTTGACTGTCTATTGCTTTTGAACTGCTGTGTAAATTCAAGATTTGTCCTGATGCTATTTGCTAGTACAGCAGTGCAAGAAATTGGGAAGCCATTTTATTTTTTTAGTTGAGGATTTTTTCTTTTCAGCAAGATCCTCCAGCAGTATGAGGCTATTACTGAGCCAGGTCAGCTCTTGCATAGCAGCTTGGAGGTGGGAAGCAGAGAAGAAAAGGATGGCTGGAGAACTCTCTTGTCTGACAGTTAGTGACTATAACCAGTTATAGGGATATTAGATAAATTTTCAAAGAACTTAGAGCATTTTCTGCTCAAGATCCATTTTTAAAAGTGAATTCTGAGTGTGAATATCAATAGCACTAGGTCATTTGAGTGCTCCTCCTTTTACATTTTGGAATTGTCCGAAGGCTACAAGAGGTGGGCTCTGGCATGGCACTGGAGACCACCTGTAACAGCTCATTCTTGACCCTTTCCCCACCTGTACTTGCCCAAGATCAATGTCATTTAGCGAGTGGTGTGGAAGGATTATGTAGAAGAAAAATGAAGAATTATTTTTAGAAGTCACGGACATTCATAAACATTAGGAATAGAGAGAGGAAATGTGGGTAACAATTTAACAAGAGTTTCATCTTCCTCTGTGTGTGGGTATTTTTGGACTGTAGGAGGACTATGTAATAATGGTTGTATAATTATAGGAAATCTGTCTGTACATTGACATACTGATAGGGCATTTCATTTTTGTCTTTACTCAGATTATTCACTAATTCAAGAAATATGTTTAGATGTTTAGTGAAAATAGAAAGTGAATTTTGACCCATTTTGGTTGAGGATAAGTAAATAGGAAGAATAAACTGTAGCTTCACAGTATGCATTGCACTTAAAATAACTATTATTCCCGCCTGATTCACACAATAATCTTCCATATACAGAACCTTAATTGGTAGAAAAGAAGTAGAACTATTCCTATAAGATATCTGAATTCTTTAAAGTACTATTGTAAAAAGATAGCACTAAAAAGTTAATTTACCCAGAAAAATAACTTGTCATGTCAATGATTGATGATTGTTCTATCATTCTTTACAGCCATTTTACCTAAAATGAATGCTTGCTAAAATACCCCCCCCAAAAAAAAGAAAGAAAAAGAAAAAAACTAACTAAAGTTACAAAACTCAGAGAGAAAGCGATCAAAACATTGGCTTTAAGTCAAGAAACAGAATGGGATTTCTAAGGGTAATAAGAGAAGATGACTGGCAAGTATATTCAATGCAAAATGACTTCAGCCAGCTTCAGATGAGGATGTATCCTAATCTTACAGGAGTTGTTTGATGTTGGAAACAAATAGCCCTGACAAGATATTCAGTTCATGGATCAGATCAGTAAGAGTATGGGACAACCTCCAGAAAGGTTTGAATGAAGATCTGTCATAAGCCAGCTGCTAATTGTCTTCCAGCTTTTTGGATATCCACACAAATAATGAAGTTTGTCAGGCAGGGCATCCCCTAAGGGTCAAACACAAAGGTAAGCTGCAGTTGACTCTTTAGCAGGGAGACAGCATGACCGCAGGTCAGAAAGGTATGACACAGAAATGTGATGAAAAGACTGATAAAATCACCCCTGGTCTGGCCAGATGCTAGGCTCTGAGAAAGCTTCTCCGAGAAAGGGAGGCCGGAGATTCAGGAAGTTATGAAATTTAGGTCTGTGCTTTTTGCAAAAAAACTCTTGAAACTGTCTTATATTTCCTCAAGGATAAAAATGTCAGTAGTTAACGAGTACCTTTTGCTAAAGTTCATTCTTTTGTTTGTCAACCTGGATGTTTGTTGGGAAACTCAGAAGAAGCAGAGCACGAAGTGGCATCTCAGGGGTCATGTGGAAGCAAAGAATGATTTCGATAGCAGAGCTGTGGCTTCCAGAGTTAGAGACAGCTCCTCTGTGAAGCCCTGTTGCTCTTTTAGAAAGGTGTTGGAGTTATGGTGTTCACTGAAGAACATGTTTTAGGGATACAGAGTTTGGGACAAGTGTTAGATTCACTTTCACTGAATGCACTGGGTCCAACACTGAATGGTACTGATAGATGACATCGTGTTAAATACTCTCTACATGCCCTGAATCAGTAACTCTTTTGGAAATGTTGTCATTTCCTTGCCCTCTAACTTAGAAAGTGATGGTCTAGAGGACTGTGATCTTAAGTAATAAGCTCCTTCTGTGCTAAAAAGGCACCACTATCTGATTAGCAGACAGTAATTTCCATTGATGAGGATTTTATACACCATATGTGGTGTAAAAGACATTGTAAATAAAATTATGGCAAGTGTAGATCTCACCAGCATTACTGAGCCTTAAAATATAGGAACAACTACATTTCCTACATAGCTGAAGGAGAGGTATATGTAAACTTAAAATAGGACTACTTATAACTGTATCACCCACTGAAGGTGTCTCTCCCTCACCATTGACTCCATACAGATCCTAGGGTGACTGAACTCCTAAACTAGGCCCCTAAACTGCCTAAATCTCTGTGGGATCAGTTAGACCATTCCTATAGCTTTGAGTGATTTTGGTATTCATCCACAGAGCTATTGCCTGACAGTATGTATGTGAGCTTATGCAGGAGCTCGCTATTCAAATTTTTAGAAGCCCTTGTTGAGAATTCCACTTTTCTTTATATTATTTGATCAACTCAGAACATTCAGAGATGTTCTTCAGGATTTTTTCCTTTAGGGAAATTATACTGGCTTTTCAAAACATCTCTGGGGGCCTCTATCAACCTCCAGAGCTTTCTTAACTTAAGAGATTGCATTCATTCTTAAGGCAGCTGGACACAGAGTAGAGGGATTATTTAAAAGATGCTAAATTTAAAAGATATTACAAAAATTTCTAACTAACTACATGAAGTGACATTATCTTTTGATGACCCTTTTTTTTGTCCTGATCTCCTCATCTTCGCTTTTTGGTGTTTGAAAGTTATTTTGCATTTCCATAACTCACAAGACCATGAGCCTCATTGCACTTCTGCTGAAATCCATCAAGAATAGATTATGGTTCTGCAGAAGAATATGAATAACACAAGCCACCCATGCATATTTCTTTATGCAAAACATGTCCTTCCTTACCTAATGACTTGACTGCTGGCAAAAAATATATTATTTCAGTATGATAAATTAGAAAGGATTCAGCTGCAGAGGACAACAGAGTTCAAACAAAGGTACATTTTATAAGAATTAATTGAAGCTCTTGTAACTCTGATTGCAATTTTATCATATTATTTTCTTACTTTAATTGGCGTTGGACCGTATATTCATATTTTCCCACAGTCAGCATGCTTATGGTTTAGAAATTATGTTGGCGCGTGGTTTTTGTACATCTTGTGCATTCCTCAACATTACATAAAGTTTCAGCCTTTAAAACTGTTATGGCAACCCACAGTTTTTCCAAAAAAAAAGTGTGGGATCATGAAAAAGTCATAGTATTTTATGTTCTTCTGTTTCTAACTCAGATACAGTCACTATTTGGAGTTTGAGATTTTAAAAAATGTAATATTTCAATTCTTTTAGGGCTGGAAAACTATGATTCTTTGTTTGTTATAAATAATTATATTGGAAGTCTAAGGTTTTCAGTTTCAAGTAAAAGTCATTTACAGTACAGTATAATGTAGAAGCATGAGTAATCATACCCATCTTCCACCTGAACATTTGAAGTGACAATGATTGCAGTAACATTCTGTCTCCCATAATCTAAGATGAAATATATATATGAAATACACACACACACATTTTTATCTATAGATAGATACAAAAATATAGATAAGATGAAATCAGGTACATGTAGATTGTGATTCATTGCACTTGGGGACTGAAATATATAGCTCAAACTCACATGGCATTATCAAGGTTCTCTTACAGTCATCAAGATATGAAACAGCTTGTTTAAGACAAGAAATCAGTTCTTAAGCGGACTCAGTCAATCTCACAAAGTGCCGCTCTCTCAATAGACTATAAATAAAGCATAAAGCAACTAAACACACTCCTAAGTGGGAATCTCAGCTGAGTGCCTAAACTTAGAATGACTAAAACATGCAGATAGCACATCTTTTTCCTTTAATGTGTGTTGCAATTGTACAAAGGAAAACTCCTATGTTACAGTGTTACTCTGATATAGACAAAAACGTTATCTGTAGAAAAAGCTGAAGGCTTATCAGAGGAAATATTAACAGTATAAAAGTATAAAAAACTTTAAATAAATCTAGACTAAAATAGAGATTTTATTTATCATCCACTTCTGAATTTGTAAATCAAGGAATAAAAGGATGCTTTCAAAGGATGATCTCTCTTCTATAGCTTAATTCAGGGAGAACCTTTATTCAAAGCCATTAATAGATCAGCTTCCACTACAATGTCTTTTCATGAAGTACTAGTAATGCTGGATCTTCATAAAACCCACACGGGAGCCATTCACAAGAGTTTCTTGATGAAGGGATTCTGGCTTTCAGATTTGACAAAGACAGGAATTTCTCTCATTTTCTGTTTGATAAAGATTTCCATCAATGTGACATTTACAGCCATTGCTCCCAACTCAACCAGCATGTTTTCCCAACTCTTTTCCAGAAGATATTTTCCTGATCCTTTGAAAGGAAGAGGGCATACTGTGGGCAGTGCTGCACAAAAGACAATCACACCGGCTGTTTTCCTTTAAAATACTGGTTTTGCCATGGATAGTTTTTCCCCTAGCCTTTGGGAAAATCATGTTTTGTTCTTTTATCTTACTGGAAAGGAAAATGTCCTCATCATCAAGCTACAGGCTACTTTAGGATAAGGGTGAGTCTGAGAGTGTCAGTCATCACCTTGCCTGTTGTGGCAGTACCATTGTGCAGAAAAAAAAGAAACCATGATTCTTTTGGTCCAGAGAAAAAGGGACTTAAAAGGGTAAGTGTGATTCTAAGATATGTTGGGGATTATGTGTAAGGGGACCACTAGAGTCCTGTGCTTCTTTCAGGAGGACTGAGTCTATCTACCCAATGATCATGTCATGGAGCTAACTCAACGGGCTGAAATGTGCAGTTCTGATATGGATGTGTTTATCTGTCCTCACTCTTTGCTCATGGACCCTATGGCTACGTCTATTGCAACCAATCTCTAGCCCTTTGGATGAGCAGCACTGCTTTTCTTTCGTCTGCATGGTTTGGGGCTAGTTCCTCTGGAGCAGATTTGTGTTGCAAGTAGCTAATTTGAGCAATCCAAAATGGAGCAAGAGAGTGAGCTGACAGGCAGTAGGGCATGACAAGTAGGGATCCAGCTGGAGTTTGTTCCCTAGCCCTCTTTAATTAAGCAGGGTAAGACATACTCTATGAGCCTAAGCATGGAGGTGAATTAATATACAGGTGCACAACTGCTTTTCACATGTCAAGCCTCATCGCAGTCAAGCAGGACACCTATATGCAATAAGGCATATAGTGATCCGGGTTTCTCAGTCAGGACCGATCAGATTGACTTCTGGTAGCTGACAGGCAAAAGGGAGATTATTTCCAGAGTAATGAGAAAAGGAGAAAAATCTAGGAAAGGAGAATTATTAGAAACTCTCCTCTCTAATGCTAAAATTCAAAGCAAAATGACTCAGTGGGATCATCTATCTGAGAGGAGCTGCATGGATAAAAATAGATTGCTCATTGATAGTCAGATCATTGAGACTCCAAAAAAGGAGACACTGTTGAAAAAGCGCCTGCAAACGGACTTTGTTTGGCATCTGACTGTATTGTAGGAGCCCTGAAGCTACCACAAGCTTTCTGCCCGCCACTCCTGGAAATGCTTCATATAGTGCAAGCAATAAACACTACCCGGTGGGAAACTCTAGAGTAATGCTTTATATTGATTAAATGTTAGCAGCAGGGAGAAGCTTGACACAGAAAGCTGAATGTGTGAGCTGAATACCTTTTGCTAATGGCAAACAAGATACTAAATCTAGGACAGTACACAATCCTACCAGGATAAAGGGACCTTAAAATTACATTCACATCCTCTCTAAGCCAGTGTCACTGGCATGGCTGTGTAAACTGTCCTAACTTCAAATCACATTCAAGCTCTGAAAAGTCTGAAAATAGTCCGGATTCACCTTTCATCAGTGAAAAGCAAGTTAATTCTATCAAAGTCAACTGCAGATTAATTAAGGATATTTATAATATGTGAAATTGCATATGTTTGAAGGTAGAACAACTGATTCAAATTCTTTTTTATTTGAGGAAGAGCCAAGTAATTTTCATATATGTAGTTTAGATTACATAATTTATATAATTATTAAAAAAAACAAAGCCAAGGTGGGCTTATAATGTGCTTGATAGAGATGTAGTGTAGTGAATTGAATTATGATTGATAGGCATGATTTGGTCACTGGCATTCTCCTAAATCTCCAAACCCCACCAGCTGTGGATCCCAACATAAGGTGCAAAGTTCTTGCTCTCAAGAGAATGGAAAAATCCATGAAGAATTCATAGTGTTATGAATATTTGTCTAAAACGCAAACTTCAAGTCTTGGTTACTAATAGTGCTTAGTACTACTAAGTATCAATGTGCACAGCCTTGATGTTACGGCTAATGACAGAGTATTTTATGTGCATGCAGTATGAGCTGTCCCCAGATTTTGGGTTTTTACTGGTGTTACTAGTCATTCCTTTATATTGTTTTTAGTAACTATAATGGTATCTCTGCTGCATTTCTGTGTGGAAAGCTCCTAACAGTCCCTTTTGTGTGTGTGTTTTTGTGTGTGTGTGTTTGGGTTTTTTCTGAAGTTGCTAGTGTGCTTTTCCTTGATGTTCTTTTATTAGCTTGCTCCCTGCTCTGGACACTGTGTGCCTGGTGCTTTTCCGCTTTATAGTTCTAGCTGCAATTCTCCTGCCAAGCCTATTAGAAGGAAAAGGGCTGGATTTAATTTTCTTTCTACAGAAATCATCCTTAGCCCTGGCAAAACTCTTGGAAACTAAGTGACGGGGGAGGCTTGCAGTGGGAATACCCTCGATGGATGGGTTCCAGGACTGGGCTGCCTTCATGAACAATTCTTGCTCACAACATTGAGTACAAGAGACTGAGAAAGTATTTGGAAAGAAAGAATCAACTAAGGAAAAACACTGTGCAATAACATTTTAGTTTTCCTTTAGTGTCGTGTAGCTACAAAATTGTGCATTGTCAGCCACTCCTCTCCTCTGCTTCATCTCACTGAAATGTTAAAACCCAGTATTTCAGCAGCTCCATCCTCCGGATATACGATGCTCTGGGGAGTACACATCCGATGCCAAGTATGGAGGTTATCAGCTTCCTACTGCTTTGCGTAACCTTAGCTCAAGCTCTTTCCTCCTTGGTGCATCTGCTTCCTTCACAGCTGCCTCTGCGCCCTTTCAGCCCTGTGAGCTGCCTAAGAATAGCCTTGGCTGTTTCAGCTGCCTATAACACAATAAAATTGCCTCCATAGCATACAAGCTCTTTAGGAATGAACCAGTGCCATACAGAGCCCTTAACAGAGTCCTTGGCACGAGGACCATGGCCTGGGCAGTGGCTTTCTTCCTCAGACGTGTCCAGTCACCCCATTCAGCAGCTCCTTACCGTGTTTCTTCATCAAACTAGGTGACTCCAAAACTCATGTGCGTCCTGTTCTTTCTTTTTTTTTTTTTTTTGAAACTTGAATATTCTATTTTTTTCAGACTCAGAAATTAACTGTATTTTAACCCTAATGACAAAACTAAAATGCATATAAATGTCAGTTCGGTGAACTATTCTCCTTGTTGAGCTAAAGAAGCTATTGAGACTTCTTTCCTCTAAGTCCATTGCAAGTTGCCAAGAAACACTAATCTGAAGCCTTTCAATACCTTTAAAAATTCCTTTCAGGTGGAGTAAGTATTGCTTTTTTACAAATTCTTCCAAAACCAAATTCTCTCACACATCTTACCTTTGAAGAGGTTCTTTATTATTAAAATATTAAGTATCATCATAGTACTTACTATACCAGAACAATTTTCCTTTTTTTTGTATACAACTGTGTTTGCATACAGTTGTTCACAAAGTCTTTGCAGTGTAAAAATCAATTTTTATTTCTTTTTAGAACCAGAAGTGGTTAAGTGCCATTTTCTCAAGCTTTCTTAGTATATTATCTCTGGGCAAAAAGAGGGTAACAAGTGAAGCTTTCAAGAGGCTGCATATGATCAAAACAAGAGGCATCCCACTGATATTCTTTGATATTCTTAATTATAAGAATCGCTGTTATCTCATATTGTGAAATACATTATCTCTAATAAGAGATCTCAAAGCTAATAACCTTAAAGCAAGTGAGCACAAAACTAAACCTTGCAATAGACAGAAGTTTCTTTTTTCTAAGAGCCACAGATCAGAATTCACAATGTGGGTGAAAGCTGGGTGACAATGGCTTTAAGCTGGGGTTAAAGCAATTTTTTTCTAATACTCAGTTCACTGAAGAATGTATTTTTGGTTGCCCGGAAACAACTGGAGTAAAATTTGTGAACTAGAACTGCTTTTATATTGAGCAGGGAAGAAGGGGTATGCAGCATAAGCATTGCCAGTGAAATCCCCTCCAAAACATCCCTATCCAGGAGTTTGAAATGTTCATCCGAGACAGGGTGCTCACCCTTGGTTCAACCCCCTTAGCGCTCTGGGTAGTTAGACCCTAAACATCCCTCCACCTACGAGAGTTAGCAAACCTGAACATCTAGGACGAGGCTTCCTGCCATTTTTTGTTCAAGAGAAGGATATTTAACGGGCAAGGGGATCATCCTGAATTTCTGTAGAAAAATCCACATCACTGCTAGGTCTCTGATCCCACGCCACGTCTCTTCTCAGCTTCCCAGATCCCAGGGCAGTGTGTCAAGCTGGCTGTTGCTTTCTGTGCCATTCCTGAATCCAATTTTACTTGAGTCTGTACGATGCATGCTTCAAATACCATTTGGTTGCTGTCAGAATGGGATTCAAATAACTTAACTGTGGGTCATCTTAGTTCTCTTTATACTTGGGGAGATACGTGCCTGAGTTTGAGTCATCTTGAATAAAGGTGTATAACAGATGCAAGGAGCTGTGACCCATTCTTTCACCTACCGTAGTCCTTTACTCTGGGATGGGATGAGCCACATTCAGGAAGTCATGTGTTTCTCCAGTGAGTACAAAAAAGGACTGAGGTGACCAACTCCAGCATAGACAATTGCATTGTGAACATATACACGAACACAGATGTGAGCCAGCCCACACTGTGAAGCCTCAGAGCCAAGGATCAGATGCTGACTCTCTTTTATTCAGCAGTATTGGACATTGCTGTATTCACTGTCAGCCAAGGATCTCCAAGTGCTCAGACAATCGCTGTAGTTTGAGTGGAGGTAGGTGAGACTCAACAGTCTTAAGTGTTCTTCAGTTAAGAATAGCCACAATTAAAACATCTCCTTCAAGAAAGGCTTTCTGGGTTACAAGTAACAGCCTTGTCAGTCCCTACACTTCGGGACTCTGTGGCATGGAACAAGTTTTGTTCAGTCCTTCCCACTGATGTTGTTCCATGCTACATAAAGTAAGAGAGTGACTTACAAGACATACAATGGCACAACAGAGCACAACTCCCTAAAAACCAACAATCCCTGTGTCAGCAAATATTTAAACCAGAAGAAACGTGGGAAAGTTATGGTAACCTCCATTAGTAGTCCTATTAGTTAAACCACTGCAGTCCAAACTTCACTCAACACAGAGCACTGAAGTAAAACCCCACAGTGGGACCATTTCCTGCCATGCAAGTGGAGAACCTGGGGCAAGAACCTCCCCAGGAATAACTGGAATGTGCTTCCCACAGATGAAGCACAAAGCAAATGGACAAAAATGCTCAGATGGGAGCTCTAGAAGTAACATCAAGTAATGCGGTAGGAGAAAAAAATCTGAAGAAATCTTTAAATAAGTAAAAATCAAAATATTGTATAGATTTTGAATGAAGAAGGGTTTTTCCACTTACTTTTGTGTACAGCAACTGTCAAGACCTTTCTTATTCAGTTTTGGAGCCAAGGGCAATAGTAATCAAAACATTCTTTTCAATACATTCCCCAGAGAGTAATTGAAAAAAACCTGCATTTTTATGAGCTGTTTGGATTTTAACTTAACTTTATTTTATTTTAACATTCTTGTACTTTCTAAGAAAAGGAAGTCTTAGTGGAGTCACTGAAGTTTTTCCTTTTAAATGAATTTTACAGACTTCAGTGGAGATATGCTTTTTATTCTTTGTCAGTATTCTACTGTAATAAAAAAATAATCACTCTCCCACTTGTATTTTCTAATTCTCATTTGTTTTAAACCACTGAGACAGTGTCACTTCTGGTTATGGATAATTATGAAGTTGGAACAGATGTTCAAAAAGAGTTCAACAATGGCTTGAGCAAAATATAAGCAGAGAAGTATTGTAATAGATATGTGTGAGGTCCTCAGCTGAGACCAGATGTTACTTGCTCTTGCTGGAGATATTTTTGCACCACGAAGTGTTCTGACACAATTAATTCTTGTTGGCTAGATTTTGTCTTCGCTAGAGATGATATGATTCTTCTTGAAAAGATCATTCCTATTTTTCAAATCAGCTTCTACATAAGGATGTTAGCTGTCCAAACTTTTGGAGTCTATTCTGAAACATTTGCCCACGTGCCCTGTGTAGTCAAGGAGGCGCTGGAGCAATTCAGCCGACCTAGGCCCTACACAGACACTGCTGACAGGATGGATGATTTGCTCTCTGGTGGTGCCTCCTGCCCTATCCTCTACGGACATCCTAGGCACTCAGCTGACCTGAGGTGGCTGATGTTAAGCAGGGTGAATTTTGCTCTTGGTCTTTCAGTAAAGCCCGTTTTTTTCCAAACTGCAAAAACAGACTTCTTATTTTGTTTGTTGTTTCATATGCATGTTGTTTCAAGAAATTTTAATGCGTACCAAGAATTTACTTCTGCTTCACATGTCTGTTCATGTGGGGAAATTACATGGGTGTCTATTGCTAGTTTTAAAGCCAGTTATTAAAAAAAAAAAATCAAATAAATCCTGTAGCTTTCCTTGACCAATCCGACAAAGGGCTGAATGACTGATGGTGCAGCCCTTCTTGTCCCCTTTTCTTTAGCATCACACTAGCACAGGACATTGCATTCATGTTTCTAAAACTAAAGTTTCTCATCAGATATGTAAAATAAAGAATAAAGTAATTTTCCTTTTCATCTCAGAATGTTAAATTAAACTACGTCTCTGGCTTTCTCTCGGGCAAGAGTCATTTAAGACAGTAGATAAGGTCCAATGTTTGACCAACATTAATTATAGCTGGATGATGGAAGTTCAAATAGTAAAACCTGACTGTAGTAGGCTAATTTTTACAAAAGACTTTATTCTGTAGTGCTCCTAAAAAAAAAGAATAGCATTTTTTTTTCTTTTTTCCTTATGGAGAATCCAGATAGTCCCAGTCATCTGGTAATGAATGTTACACTCAAAATCTTCTAATGAGGGAATACATTATGCAATTAAGAATGATATATCTCTGATTTATTGTAAGAGATACACCCTGTTACATCATGAGAATACAGTCAGTTAACTCAGAATTGCCTAACACATAGGCAAGGACAGTAGGGGAGCTCTTTTATTCTCACAGTAAGCGAAACCAGGTGATTTCTCCAGAGAAGTGGTAGATACAGTCTGGATATAGTTTTCATGCAATGATAAGTATTCCAAGCAAATCTTTCAATGAGTGCTACTGCTAGGTGATGATTTATGTTTAACATGAGGTCTGATTAGTTATTAAATGAAACTCTACTGAAGATGTAGCGTGAGCTCATCCCTTATTAGTTACTAGAGCGCTCACACAGAGGAGGGACTTTATGAATAACCGTGGTTATGGGGGAGGTAGGGAAGAGAGCTTTCTGCTGCACGAGCACAACTTATTTAAAACTAACTGTGAAGCTCAAATACTGGGAAAAGAGGGCTCACCAGCTTTCCAGCAGTGACTAGGTTATCTGCCTTCTTGTTTTCACAAAACACAAGTGCCATGGTTGAAAGCAAGGATTCACAGGCCATCAGAGAGATAGGTGGATGCACGTACTTAAATCATGTCACCATAATCTTTGCATCTTTAAGAAATCATACTAAAGAGACAACAGCAGTTACCATGTAGATCAAGGTCTGAGTCACAGGGCTTCCATAGATTAAAAGAAACTGAAAATTTGTGAAAAATTTGAAAATAAAGAAAATAGAATAATTTCCAAATTTTGGTAGATATTCTACGAGCAGAAAAGAAAAGAAAAAAATCAGATGCATTATTTATAGGAAATTATCCTTTCAAATTATTCTTACCCTTTGCTCAAAATTCATTTTGTTGATGAGTTTGAATTTACCAAAAACTATTTGACTACTGTTTAGGCGAGCATCTAATTTTTGCTTTGCTTAAGACTGGTAGCCATGTCCTGTTTCCATATATACTGCAGCAGAGCATGGAAAAGAGTAAACACACAAAACTACGAGGAAAGAAAAACTTCTCGTTCTCCTGGATCTTTACTCTTTCCTTTGAAATTTTAGCCGAATAGCTCATTCTATTTAAATTCCTCTTAGCACGGTGCTGTATAACGTTGTCCATAGATTCTAGTCTCCAGATATTTCTCTATATGATAGACTGTCAGATATGATAAATCCGAAGGCGTCACTCTCACTTGAGAAGAACACTTGAGTCACTCCGTCTCCATTTCTCCCAATTTCCCGGTGTTCTGCTGAGCAACGTTTTATTATACTCCTTTCAACACAGGCATGCAAATATTATAGAAATAAATGGAAATTTGAGAATGAGCAATGAAAATGATTAAAAGCATGGGAAACCTCCGTGTGAAGCCAAACTCAACAGTAAAAAAGAAATCAATAAGCCCTTATAGAAAAAAATAAATTGTACAACAAGTGTTCCAATTATTCTCTCCTGATAAAACGAGGACTAGGGAATTCCAACAGAGCTGGAAAGTAAGACTTTTACAACTGTTTTTTTTTTTTTTTTTTTCACAGAACAATCAATATGGGAAATTCATCTCCTCTGCCTCCCCCTGATATAATTGAGCTAGTAGCTTTTAAAAAAGGACTAACCACACACAGGTAATAAAAAAATCAAACCTCAGAGTGAAAAGCCGGAGTTGTGTGCCCTAATGCATTTTTGTAGAAACAAAGTTAACCGCTGGGCATCAATTTAAAAATTAGCTGGGGGAAGGTTGCTCTATAACTGCCTGCTTAGGGGATTCAGGAATAGACTGGAAATGGCAATGCATCACTGCAGATCTGGTCTAGCATAGCAGTTTTTACGTGTAAGGTCAAAAGTTGCAGTCTAAAGAGAGAAAAACAGGGGAAGAGGACTCACAGGTATACAAGAACTGATGATAGCTCATTCAGAGATGGAGGAAGGGTCTCAGCAAGCCTGATTTTGCACAGATATTGCAAAAATCTGGGTCTTGCACATCCTGATCTTCCTGTAGGGACTCAGAGCCTCCTTTGAAAGACATGTTTGATTCAACAGAGTTTCCTCTGGTTCACATGGGTGCAAGCAAAATGAAAACAGACCAAGGGCTGTCATCAGGTGATTTTTACAGAGGTCACTCTGGCAGTTTTCAGGGGTTACCTCCCATTCCCACAGCTGCTCACTCCTCCCAGCCCTAGGTCGCTACCCAGCAGTGGAGCTGGCAGAGCGGAGGATCTGAGCACTCCTCACTCAGTGCATCTCACTGGGCTTACATGAACATGTGGCTAGCTTTGCCCCACAGCAAAAGAGGGACACTGTCCCGGCCTGTTTCCCTGAAATAATCTGGGGAGGAGGATGACCCCCAGGACATACGCAACAGCAATCCACTGGGCAGCAAGCAACATCATAAAATTGCCACTGCCGCTGCTGGCCTCCACCTGGGACTAAATGACGTTTCCAGACTTTGTTTCTCAGGGTCTAATGTTTTCAGTTCAGAGAGAGCAAGCTGAAGACATTCATAAAAGAAGCATATGCAGAAGAAGCACTGATTTAACCTCATTCCTATGAGGTGATGCCCTATGACAGTATAGTTTATCCCTAGAACATACTGTAATTTATTTTAATAAACCAATTTAGTAAAATCCACACAGCTTTATTTGCTGATGTACATGAATGTGTTTGTACTCAAAGCACTGATTTTCTTTGGCTATCTAATATACAGTGGAGGAACTCTTCGGCCTATGCCTGGTTTACAGCAGGTTTAAAGTAGCTTTCAGGGAACTTAGGAGCCCCCCTGCACAAACTTGCAGTGGTCATACAACAACTCTTAGTACCCAGATGTTTGCTGATCATAACTTGGAACAATTAAAGCAATTAGTGAATTTTCCACAAAGCAGGAAAAAGGGTAGTGCGTGAGTATGCTGGGAATGGGGCATAACGGTACTGTCATTTCTGCTCACCTTTCCTTTTTTTTCCAGAGAAAGTACTTGAGGCAGAGCAGTGGATGTGATGGTAGCAGCACTATACACAGGCTTTTGTAGGTGTTCGATTTACATCAGCTGATGTTTTGGGGGTTATCAGCTTTTTCTTGCTTGCTAAACAGTTACAAGAAGAATAATCTCACATTAAATACGGAGCCAAGCCAGTACGAGCTTTTGCACACATTTTGGTTTCAGCTTGGTGAATCTCACAGTTTCCTAACTGCTTCCCCCTTCTCCCGGAGACATCTCTGTGATTTCCTGAGAAAGGGAAAACTTTGGTTCGTTCTTCCTTCACAGTACGCTGCAGGATTTGTGAAGGCTCAGGGGGACTGCAATGTGGAAATGTTCTCTAGACTGTAACACTCAAGCGTATGCTTCTGCTCTTTGAGAAAACAAAACAAAAACCACAGGCTACAACAATGAAGAGAAGCACTAGCAAAATTAAGACATTTCCCGTTCCCCTTGTAACACTAAATTGGTAATAGTCACTTGTTCAGCACGGGCGATGATCACACTGAAAATGACTAAGCTGCTGCTTGCTCAGATTAGTCGGAAATTATCATAAGTACATTTAAAATAAGCTTTCATTATCACCCTAGGATATTAGCTACAACAATGTTGTTTGATTAAATTTTGGACTACAAAATCTCTTCCTCCCCCCCCCCAAATGTACTTAAATGGGGCTAAAAAGAGGCGGAACTTTAAAAGTTATATTGGAACTATTTTAGAAAATGTGAATTAGTGAACATTGTTCTCGTGAAGATTTTATTTTATTTATTCAGTTCTTCACTTTCACAGAAGATGGTGGCTTTTCACAAATTAGGAAAAATCAAAAATGATTGCTTGTTTCGGGCAGAAATGTTTGACGATACGTAAGTCATACTTCACAACTCTGAAGCCAAAAAATGGTGGAGATGTATATCATTTGAAGATTACCCTCTCTGTCTGCATATTTTACATCAAGATTTAAATTCATGTTGAACAAATAAATTCACACATAGTATGTCTTGGCCAGAATTCATGCAAATAGAATAGTCTTGGAATTGAACTCATCCTATTTTTTCACACTTTTAACTTTCATTGGTATTAACTTTCGTCATTCTGAATAAATGTTTTTCAAACTGCAACATTTATACATAGCTTCCTGACAGTTTTTCAAGCTAAATCATGGCTACAGATGATGTACTTTAATTTACTATATGTGTAAATACTTGTGTTTCTATAATATTTTGATTAATCTAGTATTTTGAAAATTACCCTGGCAGAAAAAAAAACTTCCTAAATTCTAAATTGAAAAACATCTTTGACATTAAACAGAAGTCTTGTGCACATTTTAAATAATGGTATTTGGTGGTAGGTTTTACCCAAGCCTATAGTCCTTAATCTGTACAAGCCTTCAGAATAGATTATGTATTTTCTAGCCTTTAAGAATCTGCCCATAAAGGATTTAGATCACCAGTCATACTGAATTTTGAATTTGGTTAGTCTCCTTTGTGAATTCCAATTTTATCATCTCTTAAAAAGGAACACATCTTTTAAGTAAATATAACTACATCAGAATAAATTGAACACATACATGTTTTTAATATGAATATATACTTCATATTGTAGCATTTTATAGTTTAGAAAGCTAAAGTTTTAAGAACATTTGCTAAAAGTCGACCATTTCCATATTATCTTAGGCAGATGCTTCTGATTAAGAGCACAAGCTTGAAAATTGTGTCTTTGTAGACACAATAAAATACATTTTTAAAAATACATTCTAAAATACATTTAAAGCATTTGCATGAGAGCAGACCCAATCTTTAAGCAAAACTAACAAGAATATATTTCTTTGAATGATGATTTTTAATTTCTTCTGTTTTCAGTGGCTGTGCATGTATCTGACGTAGTTAAGATACCCTTTTTTGGAATGTTCCCTGCCTTGCGTTCGTTCTAGTAGGAGTCAGAATATACCTGATCCTCACCAGCTTGGCTGAGACCATCGTGAATCATGGCAGCCAAAAGACCTGTCATCTAAAAACTGAGTGGAAGGAGAAGCCAAGGACCATCTCTTGCCTAATTTGACTTTCTCCTCCGCTTGAGAGGAGGAAACAGTTGCCTCAAGTCCCATCGGAGAAGTATTCTGCCCAGCTAGAAAAGCTGTAGCACCTTCCTCTTTTCCCATTAAAACAGAATTATTGTGAAGCCACAAGTACAAAGCTGAGATCCCCAAACAGCAGAGTGGTCTAGCACTGAGGGTCCCCACCTGGGGAGGAAGCCCGGGGGCTATGTAACTCAGTGCTAGCTGTCTGCTTATTAGATAATAGAGCTTAGTATTAGTTGCCGAGTTCATAATTTTTGGATCTTTCACATTTTCTATTATTTTACTCTTTATGCTTTCTATGGTATTTCTAACATTTCGATTTTCTTCTAGCCTTTAATAAATTGAAATCACTCATTGTAACTCCATTCTTTGGGAATAAGAATGTCTATGAGTTCCATCATATGAAATGGAATTAATAGATTGATTGTCATGGGACACTTGAAATAATGCAGTCTGACCTGCATAACATAGACCATAAGACTTTGGATTAATTCCTGTTGGAACTGGAGCACAGTCTTTTAGATAAATGTGCAATTTCAATTTTAAAAAGATTTTACTACTGTTCTTGATATAGTTTCAGTGGTAAGTTGTTGTTCCTCTCTGGTAAAAATTTGCATTTTATTTCTAATTACTATGTCAGTTTCAAGTTTAATAATTACATTTTAATACTATATACCAGTCAGTTTTGTTTTTTTAAAAAAATAATGCTCACTAGAATAATGTTTTGTAAGTCTCTAAAGCCCATTTTTGTAATGCAAACAGACAACATGCTGTATAACAAATGCTGAATTTCAGCTTCTGCTCTGATCCTTTCCCTACATGTGCCTCTTGAAACTTCACTAGCTTGTAACTTGATCAAATTATTTACTTTAGGACTGGAATTTTCCGTGCTTAGGGCTGATCTCCATTACATGAGTCCTCGCCAAGTCACAGTCCTGTCACGGAGAATCACAGTGGTGTAAATTAGATCTCAATCTTTCACTCCAGAGAACTCCTTGTTTTCAAAACACGTTCATATGCTATTTTGGTAACGTATGGTCATGTTTTATATTGTATATTGGCATTTCTTGGGATGGCAAATGCAATACAAACATGACTTATCAGGGAAATTGCTTGTCAAAGTGTGGAACCAGAAGGAGGAAAACTTGGCTTGAGGTACATACCTCTGTGCATGAGCTTTCCAGATGCTTTCTAAATAATGTTGTTTCTCCCTTAGCTTAGGGGGCCAGATGTCAAACTTCCAGGTTTTCAAACTTTCATCTTGTTCGCCAAACACTTCTTTTTAGATTTTCTTCCTTAACTTTAAGTTAGTTTAACGAGTCTAGCTAGTAAAATAGTATTAATAGTATGGTTTCTCAGCTGGCTCTTCTTCTGCTACACATAAAGGAGGTGGCAAGGAGAGAGTGCCATGAAGTTTACTTTAAGTTTGCGTGAGAATCTTCATAAGAAAGAGAAGCTCTTTGTTACCAGTGGAATCCTGAATTAAAAAGAAAAAAGTTCTGTAAGTTACCTCTATAACCTGTATTAAGTTACCTCTATAATAGTAATAGTGATAGTAACCCATGTCTGTGGCTGGTTGGGGAACTGCCATGTTCTGTATACAGCTGTTCATGTATACAGCTGTTTGATAAGGTTCTAAAGGTGCTAAAATTCTGCCTCTTGGGACATGTCAGTCACATGTCATTCAGATCAAGTTGTCCATTTTTCAGCCAGTCATATAATAATATGTAATGTACATGGAAAATTCCATAGAACTGATGCAACCTGAACCAAAAATCTGCTTGAAATAGATCTACCGATGTCAAATGTGTTCTGTCTCTAAAGTATTTGTAAAAATAAAATGATCCTTTAACACTTCATCAAAAAAGTTAATAATGCCTTTTTAATCTGAAACCAAACTTTATCAAAAATATTTTATAGGTATCTCCTATTCATTATTAAATGTATCAAGCAAATGCTGGTTGTGATCACCCAGTTGCAGACATTCTTGGAATAAATCTAGTGGAACGTGTTTTTTATTGCAAAACTCTGTGAATTACTTATTCCTTCCAACTATAATAACAATACTGCAATGAAGAACATTTGCTTAGCTCTTTCCTTTTGCTTTGTAGATACAGTTATCAGATGGTAAGGTTGTCACTAAAGAGATGCAAATCATAAAACCAGCAGATTTTCCCATTCACCATGTGCTCTTTGAGTCACAGTAGTGTGAAATAATATTTATGCATCTTTAGTAAGTACTGGTTTTGATGTTTGCAAAGCCTCTGGACACTTGTGATCAAAAAGTTACTTGTTGGATACTTTATTTAAATTCTCTGTAGGTCATATTTAGACATGTTAAGTTCTACCTAAGCCTATTATCCACCAGCTGATTGACTTTACCTGGTTCCCTTCTAAGATCCTTTGGCGAAGGTAATTAAAGTACACGAATCCTTCAAAAGCCTTCCAAGGTGCCATCTTTTTTGCCTCGTCCATGTTGACCAGTATGAATAAAACTCTTTGTTATTCTAGACTAGTGAGCTGTGGTTTTGAGTTTAAATTATATCCAGTATGTATTTTTCTCTGTATGTACCTCCACGTACCATTTTTCCTGTATGTTGAGAATATTCTGCTACAAATTGGAAGAACGTTTTCACACATTTGATTTTTAAAAATAATAGGTTTAAGTGTATGTCAATGTATTTTTGCAAAACTACATTTGTGAAGGTTTTTCAATAGTCACATAACTATTTTGTTGAGCATAATTCTAGCAATTATAACAACCTATGGAAAGCCAGTGTTTTAAAGGAATGCTTTGTTCCTTACCTTTAAACATGTCTTGAAAGTTGAATCTAAATTTGGCAAAGGTGATTAAAATAATTATTGCTGATATTTTTATTTTTACTGTTTCAGAGGTCTCTTGAATGACGTGCTCTTTCAGGTTTAGTAACTTCCCTCTGCCTCCATCTAAAATTTGGTGCATGATTAACAACAATGAGCAAGTAGCATGTTGCAGGCAATGCCATACATTGCTTGCATTTAGATTTGCCTATATTGTACCATTCAGTATTGGGCTGTGGCACCTCTGTCTACACAGCACTGTTGGTGATATATAGAAAGGATATCCTGGAAAATGGGCTGAAAACTAGCCCAGGTGGAATAACCTAACACTACTTCAAATTCCAGAGCTACTATTTTCAGAAATATCAGTTCCAGGTATCTCTGCACGGTGTCGCCTTACATGGTATTAACAAACTCTGGGGTCCCTGAATAAAAATCCATCAGAGAAAGTAAGCATATGTTATAGAAGATGGCCCTATGCCAAAATGGCATCAACAACTGCTTGACTGCTTGGTTATGAGGAGTGAAGAGAGTCTCACGGTCACATCGGTGTTTGGTGCTTAGGATCCTGGTTTATTTCTTCTCTTTAGGGCAAAGCATCTTCTCCCACACTAAAGATGCTAGTGGTAAATAATGTCCATAATTATTATTCAGTTAATGAATAATAGTCTTATTTTGGAATAAGTAATATACACAGCTACAAGAAGTATGGATCTTATCCCCGATAATTTCAGATGTAAGGACTCTGAAACTGTGTATCCATCTGTAATATCAGAGACTAGCAAGGCCATATTTTGTGTGCTGCACTGCAGGAGGCACTGTGAATGCATGTAAAATGATGAGCAAGAAGAATAGGACAGAAGGGGTCAGGGCAAGAATTCAGTATTTTAAGAGAAGCCAAACAAGCGTGCATGTTAGAGAATACTCTGAGCCATGAGAGAGCCATCTCTGGATACCCATGTCCTTTTCTTCACATTGCTGTCCAAGAAGACTTAAGGCTCATGTAGCCACAGGTTCTGCAGAAGAGTAGAACAAGTCTTATTAATTCAACACCTGATAAGACAAACAGGGGGGATTTTGATTATTTTGATCAAGTAAAACCTCCTTCTCCAAGAGAGTAAGGGGACAGAGGGAACTCCTTGTGGAATGAGCAGATGGGAAGTAGCTGCATTAGAGTCAAACCTCCTGACTGACACTGCGCGTTATTAGGTGAGAAAGGATATGTTGTGTGAAAGGAAATCACAGGAACCAAGCTGATTGCTGACATTTATATAAAGCTACTTGACTTTTATCAGATGGAGGAAATGATTACTTGGCACTTATATTAATTGCTGAAGAGACATAGGAGACTTTCATTTTGAGCCTAAGCAGGATGGGATGCCTCATTAAGGAGGCAGAATACATTTCTTACTTGGTCTAAAGATCTTAAATATGAGAAAGAATGATTTGTTCTTTACTCATCTTAGATTGGAGTAGAATTGCACTGGAAGCAATTTGGTGTAGTTGGCTAATGCTGGCTGTTACTGATCAGAGTTGCTTTCCAAACTTTTAAAAAAGTCATCCAGCAAGCTATCGTTCCCCGTGGTTGCCATCCTTTGTCCTGACAAGCAAAGTTTCTTCTGATAAACAGGCTTGAGCTTAGGTCCAGGTGTCTTCCCTCTCTGAGCAGAGGTGGAGGATGGGAAGAGTCTTCTCCCTTCCACTTCCTTTCATCACCACATTTCTGTAGCTCTCTGGAATCAGCTCATGTTTATTGGGCAGCGTGTCCCAGATCCGTCAGCTTCAGCCAGCCCAAGTAGGTCTTTTTTTCTTTCTTTCTCTCCCTCTCTTTTTTTTTCTGACAATGCACAAAAGAATGAGACATGGAAAGCTTTCTGTTGGATTCAGCACAAACTACATTCTGAACAGAGGAATTACAAAAATGCATGCCATCAAAAATGTGGTGCTGAATCTAACTTTGGACTGCCTGTAGAATAGGGTATAATTCAGGATTTGACATACATATAAGGTACCATTTGCAACATCTGTGTGACAAAGGCAAAGCAAGAATATGAAGAACAAGCCATGTCCTTGGATCCAAGCCTTGTGGCTCAAACTGAGAGATGAATCAAATGCTCAGACTCCTACATCAGACGACAGAATGGCATCAAAGCTCATCACTGCAGATGAGCTTTGAATGGCATGGCTTAGCTGGGTTACTTCATGTGATGGGAAAGGCAAGGACTTCTGTCCCCTACAGAAGGAAAATAGTGAAAATTAGAATAATAACTGGATTTAGAAAACGTCTTTCCCTAGACTTCCTTTTTTTTTTTTTTTTTTTTTTTTTTTTTTTTTTTTTTTCCTAGAGAATTCAAGAAGGGATATATATGAGTTTGCATCTCAGTGGACACTCATGAGCAGAACTGTAGGCAAATATTTTTTTCTCATCATACAAACCTCCCATTCTTAATGGGGATTAAATAAGCAAAATATCAAAACTGTTCATGAATCAACATTCTAAAAACTTAAATATAAACATTAAATATAAATCAATACCTTTTTTGTTCTCATTTTCATTTTTCTTTTTCATTACTTTGTAAAATAATTCATGTATTATTTTTTCAGTATGACCCAGTATAAGCTTAAAAAGAATATAATTTTAAAACTAATCCCTCCCACTACCCAGATTTTGGGGGGATTTAAATGTCAAAATATTTTCCCAAAATATTTCTTTTCAAAATGTCTCTCTCTGTTTAAACAGACAGCACTTTGACAGATTGGCATTTTATGACGAAGTAAATCTGCCATGGATCCCTGCTAGCACAGATGTCATATCCCTCCCAGGGAAGGCCTCAGGGAAGTGATGATGTGGTGCCAAATACACCCCTCTGCACTGAAGGAAGAGAATGGTGCTGCCAAACTTGGCAGCCAAGGGGACATTGGAAGCATGAATGTAGCTCCAGGAAAAAGCACTAGATAGAAGTAAGTTTTCTAGCATAACAATTCAAAGATTATTATTAATGAAGCTTTTTTGTCTAGCTTGGGTTGAGTGTATGTCCTTCAAACTGGCCTAATAATTTGGACTGCTACTGTGTTAAACTGTTGGACACTGATTGGACAAACAAGAAATTCTTAATTCTACACAAAGCATATGTTCCTTTTTAAGGATAATAAGATTTGGGGTGTAACAGCATGTATCTCAATTTGTTTGATTCCCATACTTTTTGCTTCCATTTGTAGAAATGATCTTTGCTACTTCCTGGAGTCAGTGTTTTCTCTAAGTTTTAGCTTGACCTAAAAGATCAGAAATGGAGAATGAAAGCTTATTCTCTTTTTACAAGATTTCTCTCATTTTATCTTCAGCAAGCCCAGTTTTATTTATAAAAAATCTAGGTAATAGATGACCAGCATAAGCACTTTTAGAGGACCGCGTTTCATAGTTGCTCTACTTCTGATTTTTCTAATGAAGTCAGGATTAAATACTGAAATAAAGTACCCTAAACATTTCTAACATATCTGTTGGACACACAGAACCACATTCTACCTTAGAATAGAAAGTTATCTGCTCTGTACAAGAAAAATTTTGAATGTCCCAGATTGTCTTGTTAAGAACTTGGATTTATATGAGAAAATATATGTCTCCTCAAATCCAATCAGCCTTTTAATTTCACTATGGTTACTTTAATTGAACAAGATTAGCAGCAATCCAAGGGAAATGACAACAGGGACAATCAAGTTAGCATGGCAAAGGAGTCTTGTTTACAAACTAGAGCCAGCATCAATTCATTTCTGGCTTCAGTTCCCAACCTCCACTTCAGACACAGTTATTTACAAATGACAGATCTTATGAACTCCGAGGACCTGACATGTTATGGATCTTGGAAATATAATAACTCTATATTTACTACTTTAAAAGCTTCATTCAGCACCTCCCAACAGATTTAACATCCAGATGTCTGTTTATTGAACTGATATATGCAAATAATATTTTGTAAGCAGTAAGTTGGGATTCCAAAATGGTGCCTATAGTACAAAAGGCAAAAATATAATTCAGACTCACTTATACTTCTGTGGCTCCAAAGTCATCAGAATCAAGCCTATTGTCTCTAGACAAAAGTATTTTTTCCCTTTTGCTTCCACAGATAATAGCCTGATGATCCATAAAATGCCTTTTGTACTGGAAACTCAAAAGGCTCTTAGAGTAGAATAGTAAAACATGACTTGCTTGATTATCCTGTTATTCTTTTCAAATATACTGAATTTTTTTCCAAAGCAATTTTTTCAACTTCCTAAACGTTTGCAATCATTATTATTTTCTGTGGTTTATTCCTCAGAAGTCTTAAATCTACCCCTATTTGTAAAAAGTAACCTCTAGTATGAAAAGCATTTTATTCTGTGCATTGTGCCAATAAATACTGAGGAGTATGGAGAATGATATATATATATATACATACATACATATATATATATATATATATATATATGCACGAATCTATATAAGAATGACAGGTGCCATGTCTTTACCCATAAAATGCAAATACATGATGTAGCTTCTCCAGAGTAATCAGACTTGCAATGAAGATGTTAACATAAGTCTTCCAGAATCCAAACAATTTTTGTTTTGGAAGCAATCAAAGTCATATAACGTCGTTCATTCTCTTTGCTATAGAAAGGTTCCTTCTCTGGGAGCTAATATTCATCTGCTTATTGAAATTTTAGTTAGTCTTTATCAGAAACAAACCTCATGGGGATTCTTTCTAACACTGACAATGTTTGGCTGCAAACACAAAAAGCCCACTTTTTATCACACACGTTCTGATTTGTAAGTAAAGTCTCATTTGTTTTACAGCTTTATTTATTTTATTAAAGTCCAAAGGAAATCCATGGTTGACAAAAGTTTGAAAAGAAAAGGTAACCAAACCAAAGTAGGAATAAATAAATCTATCTACTGAAATATTTAAATCATCTCTCAGCTGAATGCCTTTGATATTTTTAAACATAGAATTAACAACAAGTTTGCATTACAGAGGGTCTAAGTAACACTCGTCAACGCCATATCTAAGAACAAGAGTATCCCAACAAGGGGTCAAAGACATTTGACTGCTGTTTTCTGATTGTATCTGGAGGTGACAAGCTGGAGGGCAGTTTTGGAGAGAAGGACCTGAGCATGCTGGTGAACAAGTTGACTAGGAGCCAGCAATGCACTCTCATTGCAAATCCAGCTAACAGCATCCTGGGCTGCATTAGGAAGACTGTGGCCAGAAGGTTGAGGGAGGTGATCCTGCCCTCTACTCAGCTCTGCTGAGCCCACATCTGGAGTGCTGGATCCAGGTCTTGGTTCCCCAGTACAAGAAAGACCAAGTCCAGTGAAGCACTACAAAGATGATTCAGGGACCAGAGTCTCTCTCCTATGAGGAAAGGCTGAGAGGGCTGGAATTGTGCTGCCTGGAGAAGAGGAGGCTCGGGGAGATCTTATCAGTGCGTATAAATACCTGATGGGAAGGCATAAAGAAGGTGGAGCCAGACTTCTCCACTTTGACATGATAGAACACTTTGTTTCCGTTGTGTTAGTCTCATTCAAGAGGATTTTCATTGTGTGTTGCAAGGGCCAAGGAGGTTTACTCTTCTCCCTCCCTTCTTCTTCAATAAATACTGTGGCTTCTGGAAGTGCCTTTTGTCCTCCTCTGAGACAATGAGGGTACGCTGTGGCCAGAGGTGGTGTGTTGATCAGACGCACTAGCATACCAAACGGTCCTGAAAGTCTGAGGAACGTGGCTTACAAGTTAGACCACGGTTCATCTGACAAGATCACTGGGGTGTCCTTTTTCAATCAGCTGCTATTTCAAGGACTTAGGGCATTAGCAAGGCCCTCCATCTCTTCTGTGCCTATATTGTCCCTACCAGGGCTTTTAATTCCTTCATTGGTTTTAGCACTTTATAGAGCATTTAATAGTGCATCAGTGAATGAAGTGAATGTTCAAACTTATTAACTAAACATCTATTGTTGGTAATAGAAGGAAGCAGGATGCAATGGATTGGGCAGTTCCTGGTTTTATCTATAATGATAAAACTAACTGTGACTGTGATAAATGATAAGACTACGGCTTTACTGAGGCCACATGACACACAGAATAGCTGTTCAGCCTGAAACTTGGCCCTGGATATTCCCTGGTAACATTAAGGCATAAATGACATTTTGTGTGAATGCATTTTAAATTACTTTTAAGTGTCTGAAATAATGTGATGGCTGTGTTGCATCACATATCAGTGGACTTGTCATGGCATTAAACTCAGAGTGAATTTTTCATGCCCTCAGGTGTGGCCAGAGGGTACATGGAGTATCCTCTTACAAAAAATAAAAGGCTTCGTAGCCTCCTGGGGTGTTGCTGTTGGGCTGTGGAGGATGGAGGCAACCAAATTTGGTGCAGTCACACATGCTGCCTTTTGGAGGGATCCTTGGGTTGAACAATACCTAGAAAGACCAAGCTTTGTCTTGAGATGATTTTACTGGATGTAATCAGGGAGCCAGCAGGCAGTTAAGTGGTGTGGATGATCTGGGGCCAGTGTTCAAGCTCTTCCTTGGAATTTTTGGAGAGCTGTAAATGTATCCTGAGTGCCTTTAAAAAAAGGGATAATACATAAAAAAGGGGTACAAAAAAGCATTTAGATCTTTTCAGGTCCCCCCTCCCCAATCACTGTCAGGGAGTATATAGAAAGCTCACCTAATTGACAAGTTTTCACCTATCAGAGTAACTTTTCTGTATGTGTGTCAATGAAGCTTTGTGGATCTGTCTTGTGTGCATGTCCACTTAAATCTTCTGTGCTATGGTGCTGAGAGTCACAGCACTGAAATACGTCTGTGGATCCTGCCACTGGAGTACAGGATGAGTTTATATGGGTTGAGAAAGCAGCACAGGGAGCAGAGGCTAGAAGAGCATTTTCTGTGTTAATTGGAGTTGCCTATTGTTCTTAGCAACTTCTTTTGTTCTTTCTGTTGCTCTCCTGCTGTAAATGAACAGCTTGATTAGAACACAGATTTATTTAGTTGTATTTATGTTTATGCATGAAAATGAATTGCTAAATTCTGCACAAATATATGTTATAGTGCTGAGGGAATGCTGAACTAAAATCATTAATTTGCATTTGGTTTTAAAGTTATGTAGTCCTATCATCTTCCTGTTTGCAAGAATTGCTCCACAGTGTAGATCAGGAGTGCAAACCCGGCCTCCTAGAAAGATGTCGTTCACCAGAGTAATTCATCTAGTCTTCAGCCCAAGGGCCTTCAGATACAGGCGGGGACCAGGGGCTAAAGGATGTTAAATCGTTTGGAGGTTTTACAGAGTTCATTCCCAGAAATAAGCAATCATATTAAAGTGTATGATAGCTCTGATCTCCAACAATGCACAGGAGATTTAGGAAGTCAGAAACAGTCATGGTTTGTGAGGCCTCCAGTGTGTTTGAACTGCAATACATTTCATTGGGACATTCTCAAGAACCAACATTTCCACTTTCCAAATCTCTCTTACTATAAAAGGAAGGCCTTTGGATATCCTTGGAGAATGTGCAAACCCAGGGAAAACAGCTTCAAACTGTGAGAGAACACAGAACAGGACTTCTGGCAGATTTTCACACTGTCCGGATTTTCTGTAGTTAAAGAAAAACTGTGAAGGTTAGGTTACAAGGGAAGACAATATTATAATGAAGACAATGGTTTAAAACCCAGGAGATGTGGATTTAACTCATAGCTTGTCAACTTTCTGAAAACTATTTCATCCCTCCGATTCAATCTATACGACATAGGTAAGCTATTGCATTTCCTCCTCCCTTTGTCTGTCTTCTCTATTTAGAATATGACTCCTGCTATAAATAACTTTAATAAGCCATGTATCCATATGCACTGTGAAATCTCTAGACAAACTCTTCTGTCGTTCCACTTTAGTTTACAGTTCCAGGGTTGCAATCCAAGAGCACTCATGACCTTATCTTGGAAATAACAGCTGTAGACTGTCCTATATAGCAAGTCTCTGGGGAAATCAGAATCTGAGGATATTCAATACAAAGAGAAGCGAAAAGGACACGGAAATCATGAGTGTTAAACAGAATCCTTCTAAACTGGCATGGCATACTGGACGGACCTTTAAGAATGCAGAAACGACATAAAGCTTTGAGGTGTTTTGAGGGCAGCTAAATGAACTGTCAGTAGCAACTGCCACTAACTAATGCTATCAAACTACTGGAGCACCAAGTCTGTGGATGGTATTAAAGCAGAAACACTGATAAATTTGAGGGAGTCAGAATTATTTGTATCTTTTTTAATTCCTGTGTTTCATCATCATCGTAGTTAGACCCAACAGCTGCTAAGTATGCTGCAAATGAACTGACTTTCCCTCTTGCTCAGTCAGCATTCAAATATTACATTGTTCAGGTCTCCACAAAACCTATGCGTATGGATGAGCACGGATCCCAGCTATGTACACTGCTGAACTGCAACTTCTAAATCTTTTCTTACATCACTGTAGAATTGCAAATAGCAGTGACGCACAAAGCTAAAGTTCATTTAGCCCGTTCAGTCGCAATCATTCAAATTCACCCTAGTGTTTAGGTTTTTATGTTCCCCCATCGGTATGTCAGCTGGATACAGACATAAAGCTAGATGCCTAATTAGTTATTGATAACAGAAATACACGGGGAATACCAAGATTTTGGGAAAAACAAAAGAGCCTAATCCAAAGCCAAAAGAAGTTAAAGGGAGACTTTTGTCTTCAGTGCTGAGGCTCCAAGTGATCCATATCTGTAAAATTAATAAGCTGTTGCTCAACTGTACTGACAAAAGGAAAAAAAGAACTGATGTATTTTAGCTTGCTTATTTTTAGCTTGATGCAAAGCTGTATTAGGTATAATCTCATTTTTCAGAGTGAATGAAATCTCATTTTATCTGAAAAGCTAAAGCTGCTGTCTCAGATTTATCAAGCTTAACCTGTTTAGCTTGACATGTGCTGTTCAGGATCAAAAGCCATTGATGTAAACAAAGTCGTACCTGCAAGATTAGGAAAACTCTAGGGAAGAAGTTGTCTTAGTATAATGTGGGGCAAAAGGAAGAAACATAAAAAACCTATAGATAACTATAACCATAGTACGATTACTTTCATAAGGCTTGAGTCTTAGGACATTGGACAAGTGCAGTCAGGCAAGCGCAGCAATATTCTCCTTCTCACTAATAAGATTTCTATATGATAGTCTTTTACTTTTAGTGAATCTTTATCTTAGATCTCATTCTTTCATCCTACTGTTTCTCCAGAAAGTCACAAGGCAGATTCCTTTTGGATTCCCAAGGCTCCCCTGATTTGCAATATAAAAATTATACAGTCTTACACGAATTCTGCTCAAAATTTTGCTACAATCTGAAAAAAATGAATCTGGACAGAGGCTTTAGTGTCAGAGAGCTTATGTAGAAATACGGAGCTACAAAAAGAAATAAGGAAAGAAATTTCCGTTACAGTAGGACTCTTTGTAAGACCACTTGTCAGGCTCCCGGTCTTTGCAAGAGGAACGTTAAAAGAGCATGCAAACCCTGGTTAGCACTTTACAGTTAGTTGGTGCTCATTTGAACATCTTTCAGAGATGTTCAGCCCAAGAGCAAAGCACCTAATAAAGGCTATAGTAATCTCAGGAGCTGAAGGTACATGCAAGTTACCCTTCAATCAGTTTAGACACTCAGTCAGGTTTAAGCATTCTTGTTAGCATTTCTTTTATAGATAATATGTCTTCAAGACTTTGTCCTTGTTTATTTTGATAATAATTAGCCACTTCTTTTTCCTCAGAGAACTTCAACTATGTGGAACAGCAGAGTGTCAGTCCTTGTACCATTTGTGGATTTCTTGGCTACTTCTGGCAAAGTACAGATATGGCACAAAGATACCACTTCCTGACTGGAAGTTGGAGAGACAGGCAAAGGCTATGGTAGATATGTGGTTCTCTAATCAAGTCACAGTTTTATTGAATACTATCATGATATAAGAAAGCTGAAATAACTGAAGACCTTCTGTACAGGCTTCTGTGATATAATTGCTTTCTTACTCAGTTCTTTCCTCAAATGAGCCAGGAAAAGTATTGGCAGCACTGTCTCAAGAATTATGTATATAAACTATTATTTGTAATTATCTTTTGCAATATACATACATATTAAGCTAAATACTTATATATTAAGCAAATATTCTCTACTCCCACACAGCCCAAGTACCACCTTTTACAATGGGTCTGTGTAAATGCTACACAGCTAGTATGGTGTTAGCTACACTGTACTAATACTGATAGTATAACTATGCATTTATATTGTATGCTGTACATCCTCTCCCTAGACGTGTATCCAAATGGTCTTAGAGCTTGGTACCTCCAGGATAGCCAACAAATATGAAAGTCTCTATGCTCAAATATTTTATATTAGGTAGACATCCAGCTCTCTGGCGCATATAGATTAGCATAAATGTTCATAAGCCAATATTCAATAGTATGGAAATACCCTTATTATTACAAAATATAATGAATACAATCAGTAGAGCAGTGTTACATCCCCAAAAGTTTTATGGCTATGAAATACTTAGTTCTAAAATGATCTGAGAGATTTCTTCTCAACTTCAAGTAGCAAATAATTACAAGGACATTTAAGATATTATCAGACAAGTGATTGGTTGTTTCTAGCAGTGTTTTTTACACGTGAGAAATGGGATAGCTTTCCCCATCTCTAGAGCTATTAATTCAGCTTGTTACCCTATGTTGCAGAAACAGGATGTTTGGCATTTCCAGAAAAATGCTGATTGCAATCGGCAATATGCTGAAGAATTGCAAAGTCACAGAAATGACATTTCTAAGAATGTCAAAGTCTCATTGCTAGGATAATCTCTGTAGACAGGATTAATGACATGAGCATAAAAAATTGAATCAATGGTATAATTATCTAATACTCCCCAGATACCATATTACAGGTATTGCATAATTCCATAATCTATTAAGTCATCCAGGAATGGTGCTCAGAAATTAGCTTCCGTTAGTGGGCTTGCAGTGTTGCATAGTAAGAAACTAAGCAGAAACTTAAAAAGCATTAGGACATCTAAATTATTTTTTTTCATGTAAATTTTATTAACTACTTCAGTACCAACTACATATAAAAGCGTTAACTGCTTTAAGAATGATCCCAGATGTGGTAATACATGTACATATTTATTTAATTTCTAACTGCAAAGAAAGCATTTGCTGTTAATGCTTAATTTTCAAGTTCTCTGAAACAGCTGAAAGTCAAATTTTTTCATGTTGTGAATATAAGATACTGGTACTTGTGATGAATAACTAGTATACTCTTCATGTAAAGGAGGAGCCCAAATTTTTGCTTGTGATAAACTAACACCTCAGGGATTAACCACATAGTAGAGTTTAATGAACCAAATAAATATTACAATCAGTACCATACTCTCTGTATTAATCAATTCAATATTCAATTCTGTTCGCTGCATTTGTCCTGATAATATTAGTTTTCAAAAGACCAAAAATCCTTTTCTGAATGCATAACTCCATTGCAGATGTGATCAAAGGAAAATTAGATGTTCTGTTCTTCACAGCAAGGTCATCTGATGAGGAAAGAACAGACATTCTGAAATTTTAGACAAAAATACAATCTTTTAATGGTCATACAATCAGCAGTGAAATAATCATTGGCTCAAGTTTGCTGCTGACTCACGGAAGCAACGTTTAATTGGTTTATACTGTTCACATTTTCAGTTTTCTTTTGTGCAAGTTTAAATAATGTTAACATGTTTAGCACAATTTCTAAAGAAATGAAGCATAAGTGATCATTGTCTGTCTGGAGAAAGAGAGAGGCTAGCCATTTCAACCAGATTTGACTCAAAAGCAGAGAAATCTAGTCATCTATAAAACATACAAATACCTTCTGGGTAGAGGAGAGAGACCCTGTAACTGCCCTCACTAGGAGAAATACTGTTAAATGAGGCTATGTATTACTAGACAGGTGTGAATCTACAAGGCAGAATGATGTGATTGCTTTGCACATGAAAAAAAATAGATTTGTTCAATTCTAAGACTCCAAGGCAGGGGAAACAAGGCTTGGCTAATTTTGGTGCTCACGTGATTACTTTCTCAGTTTTCTCCTGATCCTGCTAGAATGAAAACTGAGATTGCACAGCTCAATGCTCTAGCAGATGATGAGCTCCATGAGAGGTTTCACAGACCTGGAATCCCAGGTCTCACAGGCCGCTCATAATGAGCTCATATAATTTCTCTCTAAATAGCCGATGTGCTTTTACCCTGTCTTGGGTCTCCCTTCATGCTGTAACTGCCATGGCTTATGGAAGGGGAGGATGAGATTCAGAGAGGGTGCCAAGCTTCAGTTTCCAAGAGTTTCACTGGCCGTGCAATTTGTGCTAGGACACAGATCCCTCCTTGCAGAGATTTTTCCCACTCCTGATGCATGTGGGGAAGGCTACATGAGGGTCTATAAAACACTTCAACTGCTGATGGCTCTACAGGTCCCCTGCAGGCCAAAGAACTGATTTTCTGCTCTTCCTCTATGAACCTACCAAGACTTCAAAGAGAATTTCTGTGTCAGTGATTCTTCAAGGAGAGATATCTTTATCATTTATTCTCTCAGTTTCTTTTCTTATGAAAAGCTCCCCCCCCCCAAAAAAAAAAAGAAGAAGAAGAAAGAGAAAAGATTCATTACAATTACATTTTTTCCTGGAAGGGAATTGATACTGGATTTAGTGTAACTTCTTTTACTTTTTTCATGGACTAATGACCACTGAGAAAATCTGAAAATTGAATAAACATAATTACTTATTCATACCCTGTAAACACAAATTAGAGAGCTTGGAGAAACTATAATGTTAATGTGAATGTGAATCATCTTTTTTTTCTTTTTTTCTTTTTTTTTTTTTTTTTTGTCAGGAATACAACATGTATCTGAAGTTCATGTCAGAAATCTTATGTTGCTCAGAGTTTTATTACCCAAAATGGAAAACTTAAAGATATTGCAGTAGATGTCAGTGTCAGCTGCAACCTATAAAGTGACAGAGATTAATAGCAAAGCCATTATTCTGCTAAACAAAACAGCAGCAGTGCAAGAGATTAATAAGTGACTGGAAAAAAAAAACGATGAGAAAAGCATAGGTTTAATAATTCTTAGTTGTCAAGAAATAACAGTGTGCTGGTCTTTCAGAACCAAGGAAGAAGCAGTATTCCAGATTGGAGTTTGTTGTTATATACACATGACATATACAGACTCACCAAATTCTCTATACTGTTCAAATATAAGCTGTTACAGCTTAGATGAAATTGCATTAAAAGGCTTCACAGAAACATTACAGCATTGTACTAATATAGTACTTTAGAGCTTCTGTGCAAACATTAACTAGATATTAGCCACAGTTCCTTTAAAGTGTGAGGCAAAGAATAAAATTCCCCTCCCCTTCAGATGCATTAGAGTTGCAATTTTACTTTTCAGATACAAGGTACTGCAGAGAGCAAATGCTTTGTGTATTAGCCATTCAGATTACATGAAACATCCCTCTGTATGCATCTTACTATGCTGGGTGAAATATCATTCAGATAGGATGGAACAAGTGATACATTACAGCAGGTTTAAAATTAAAAAAAAAAAGATCTAATTTGTACAAGCAGACAAACTAGATATTAACTATTTTAAAATGTTGATTCTTTTTATATCTGTCATCAATTTTAGTTAAACTGTCTCAAGATCCCTAGTGATATGAGAAGCTCCTGTAGAAAGAAAGTTTGGGGCTTAGTGCTGCTTAGGCACTGCTTACAGCTGCTTAGTGCTGTACCAAACTTACAGCTACCAAAGCAGTTCTCGTTCAGGTATCTTTAACCTACTCCTTTTACCTCAAAGCATGCAATAAAGCAGGTGAAGAGTCTATTTAAGCAGAACTGAAATGGATATTATAACATGAGACACGCATTATACATGAAAATATGGCTATCTGTTTTGGACAGTTTGACTTGTGATAGTTTTCCTTTTGTACATACAGAAGCAGAAAGAAAGCTCATCCTGAGCAGCAACTAGAAGAAGCCTGACTGAATACTTCAATCAGAAAGCAGAAAATTTGTATGTTTTTTTTTCATTGGTCTGGAGGGACTGAGATGTACAAGTCACTGTACGTTTCCTCCTCGGCTGTTCAAGACGAGTGGTCGCATAAGCCAGACTCATTCCCAGCCTATTTCAGTCTCATGAAAGGATTTAGGGCAGAATTCAGCTGTTGCAGGACTCTTAATAGGGGACTAAATGAACATCCATCTTTTCCCCACATATTAGCATGATACACAATGCTTTGCTGTCAGCCGGGAGGATGATCTGAGAGGAGAGAGAATACCTATAAACTGAGGGATAGAGGTGAAAGACAACCAGAGACAGAACTGTATTAGAAGGAGAGGGAGTCTGAATGGTCACCAAAAGGAATTTTGCAGGCAGTATTGCATTGGCACACATCGCATGTGCTCTTACTCAGAGGATCCAACAGGTTAGGGGCAGGGAAGGTTGGAGGAAGGGGGGATGGTGGAACACAGGAGAGAGATGGAAACTGAGCACCATTCTAGAGGGAGGGATTGACAATGCTGCAGCCTTACAGAAAAGTAGCTTTTTTTGTAGGTTAACATTGTGGTACTTGATGGTGGACTTCATAGAATTTATGTTATAAATGTTTAAACCATTTAAAGTCCATTTTTTTTTTGTTAAAGACAGGTAATTAAAGTAGCAAAGAAAACATCGCACTTGACATTTGCCACAGCTGACTGCATTCCCTGTTTAATATTCTGCTAATGGGTGCAGGACTGCTTGAGCTACAGCCACAGTATTATGGATTGTTGTTACAAAAACAGGTAAATCTGAAGTTCAAGTCTAGTAGATTCTCTAAATCACACTGGAGCATGATTTGAAGCTCTTGGGGCTGTCTCAAATCAGATTTTCAGCTTTAATCAGTTACACAGGTTTGTGGATGAAAGTTCTTGATATATAAGTCAGATTATTTTCAGTATGCATTAGGCTTCCTCCTGCCCAGAGATATGAAAGAGCAAAAGTATTGTTTCCACACAGCATTTATTATTTAATAGAGCAGCTGAGAAAAAACAGTCTTTACAACTGTTGAATGCTGTGTTTGCCAGTCCACATTTCCCTCGTGCTCAGAGAAATTCACTCTCATTTAATTTAAAACTTCCTTCTTTTTAATTCAAAGCCTCAAATCTCCCTGGAGATTTGGTCTTCTAATGTTCAGTTTATTCCTTTGCCAGTTCTTGTTCTCTGAAAGCCTGTCCCTGCCTTCAAAACACAAGGGCCAACAGCTTTTGGGAGCCATGTAGCATTATGGGAGTTTCTATGGAATAAATAGTGTCTTGACAGTGACTTGGAAAAATATCATACAGGCAAGTGTGGCTGTTTTTCACATGTCAGCTTGATTTCATATATTTGGTTCAGGGTGCTTTTTTCCTCAGCCACATGTTTATCCATGTTGTCTTTATTTGACTGGTATCACTATGTCCAGCCTGCAAGGACTTCACCTACGCATACTGCTATCAAATTTGTTGCTGTCATTTGAAAAATAGGGTGTCCTTTCAAACTATTTGCTTTCTAAAAGTGACTTTATCATTGCCAGTTGTAAAAGCTATTAGATATTTGAATTAAGTAACTGAAGTAACTCAATCAGTCAGGAAAAAAATGTTTAAATATAAAATGAAGAGCCTGGAGATTAGTACTGTAGGATCAGACAGAGCTCCACAGTCCCATTAGTGTTCCTACATTGCTATCAGCCAAGGATATCAGCAACAAAGTGTGGCATTAGATGAAGCGAAAAACATGATATTGCCAGGGTATTGAGCCTGCTACGCAAGACATAGTGGATCTGCTGTGATTGTTGTAGGCTTAGGGCAACGGGAGATGTTTATTCCAAGAGTTAATTTAGCTCCTTCAGCAGCAACTCTCTGCATGTCTGAATGAAGGGAAATGGTACGTGTAAAAGATGTACAGCACAGGGTTTAACCCACCATCTTCCCTTTACTGAGCTGTATATACAGCTTAGCTCAAACGCAGAATCTGTCCTCATCTCTTTGATAACCTGTTAATAATTCCCTCCTTAAAATCTCATTTATTAGCTTGACATCTACAGCAATGAAAATTTCACTTGAGACAGAGCTGTAATGATCTGGATATGGTTCAATAAAGTAGTGAGACAAACCAATTTTCTGAAATGTTGGTTTCTGTATACACCATTTTCATTTACCTTACAGAGACTGAATGAATTCTTGCTTGCAAGCTATAGCTTTATTATTTCTTTATACTCTGTGTGGCCTATTTTTCTGTATTCTTTAAGTTCTTGATTCATTGAAGTGCTTTGTATTCTCAGCTTACAAAGAAGTCAAGACTGGAGGAAAAGCTGGTATTCCCACGGACAAGGTTACAGCAGATTCAAACCCAAGAAATGGTCCCCCATCCCCTTTTACTCCTTTGTCTCCGTTAATGTGAGGAACAGAGAGCAGAGATAGAAGTCAGTTATTTATCTGTGCTACAAAAGCTTCTTTTCTTGCAGTAAGTTCTTACCTGGAGATAATCAGTGGTTTACCGGTAATTTACCACCAATGGAAAAGAAAACAAGGGCCAGAACCTCTATTGTAGACTTAATGTGAGATTCAGTAAAGCTACGTGTAAAGCACTTAGAGCGTCACAGATACGGGAGCAAGAAGGGGTCGTTAGATCAGTTAATGCAACCTTCACTATAGCACAGATTTTGATCCAGCTGTGTTGCTATTAAGCCTACAAGCAAGTAAGAAAAGACCAAGGTGATGTACATGTGCGTGTTGTCAAAATAAACACATGTGCTGCACCGATAAAACTCTATCTAGTATGCAATAAATGCTAACACATAAAAATAGTTTTGGACTTACTGTATTCAGAGGCTGGAGCTGATAGCCAGACTTTCTAGTCTGGTCAGGAGCTCTGCTTTCAGGGATCGAATTTTAAGTTTTCGCCATTCAGCTTCTCTGTCTCACAGGAAGATGTTGAAATGTAGGTATTGATAGATATGGGGAAATGATCTTTTTACCGATAAAATATTCTCAAAAGAAATGTGAATAAGAATTTGAAAAGGGCTTGCTCTTAAAGGAGATAAACAAATTCATCACTATTATTGCTAAATTAAAGGAAGTAAAAGATCTGTCTATCAGCAGCCCAACCTACAACACAAAAATCACAGGAGTTTCCTAGTGACTCCATCTCTCACAGTAGAACCAATAAATTTCTCTCAAAGCTAGCCAGCTGAAGGATGCTACTCCAAATCTCAGCATCTGGGGTTTGTAATTGCCAAGTAGCTAATCCTGTTCTCAGCTGTTGGTAGTAATTTTGGACCATGTTCAAGGTGAGTAGAACATCCACTGCTTACAGAAAGATGCATATCACAGGGTGGCCTTCTGAATTTCCACCCCAATTTTCAGTGTGCCTGGTGAAGGTGTCTTTCTTGAGCACCTCCTCAATAGCGAGAGGGAGATGCATTGAAGGCCTCCTGTGGGGATTCAGTTGACCTCAAACAGGTGCCTAAGCTCATTAATTACTAAGTGGTTCCACAGTTGTTGTGTTTGGGGGTATGAGAAGGTTTACATGGAGAGGGAATACATTTCAGTGGCTTTGTAACAGGCAAATTGCTGCTACCTGCCTGGGTGGGCATGGCCAGAGCATGCCTGTCTCTGTGCACTGCTCTCCTAGGTCAGTGCATGGTCAGGTATCTCACTTTCTTTCCAGTGGACCTGGTACTGATATGACTATGTTCATGCACAGGTAATCCCAGCACTTAATAAATACCACTCCTATATATAAAGACTCAGATAGCTCATGTCCATAGATGATCCATCACTGCGAAGGAGTGAACCATACTGTACGGCAGTATGGTTGCTCTCTCCCGAGGAAAAAGGACTGTGACATGAAAAGTTCAGAGGTGGGAATGAAAGGTTTCAGCTGATGCAAAGTTCAAATATCCCTCTCCAGGCTTAGGAAAAGACTTCTGTTTGGTAAGTTTCCTTTGTATCAATGAATATAGCTCAGGTAAGCTTACTACTTGCAATACTATTGCTTTTTTGACAAACAACCCACAAACAGGCTGCATGTACGAAAATATGATTTATTTTCTTGATTTGATCCAAACATGAAAATTTCTTTCAGGAGCAGAAGACACTTAAGAAATCATCTTATTGTCTGTGGATTTACTGCTGTTACTTTTGCTGAAGAGAACCAGAAAATAAAGCAATGCTATCTACCATGTGTCTATCACCAGGAATCACATATGTGTGATGTGCTTTCTTGATCCTGTCAGATCATTGCCTTTTGGTTCTTAGGGTTAGGTGGTTAAAGATGGATCTCTACTGACCTGGGAGAAGGCAGAGGAAAGGAAGTTCTTCCTCAACCTTAGCTTCTGTGACCGGTTCATTCTAAGCATCTGCAACATATGATTAAAAGATTGGTCACACTGGTATGACATACAAGGCTAGCAAAGAATCATATTAAGAGATGAGAACTTGCAAAAAATGTTAGCCTTACCTGAAATGACTACATGGAAGGTCATCCTTGCTTTCCTCATATTACCAAAGTTTATGAGATGATAAATATGAGAACAGAAAAGCTGTGCTGAAAAACAGATGCAATGTTGCTAAGTTTATAAGATAATTCAGACATCAGGAGCAACACATAAAATTGCAATTGGCTCTGAAAACTCTCTCATCCCTTTCATTTCATACTGTTTAGATCATGTTTTTTTTTTTCTAATACTGAAGGCTAGTGATTCTGAAATTCTGAATTATGACAGAGCAAATTAATGTTATGCCTTGTCTCCCAGAGCAAGCTCAAACTGCCAATTCTCATCGAAGTTACTTGATCTCTTAAAAAATTAAATTCATTCCAGTTGTTTCAGGCCATCATGATAGCCATGTGTGGACGAGGTATGCATGCTAGGCTTGAGACTGTTCTTTTGGGCAAACAGATGTGAAATTTAGATTGTACCTGCACAGGAAGGTCAAACACAGGCCACTTTCTTCATATTACACCTATTTTTGAACAGGAAATGTTATTTTATATGCTGATGTCAGAAACAGCATTATTTTAGTTAATGCCCCTGCAAAACTTGTTTTTGGTATCTCTTACTGGCACTAGAAATCAATTAAAAGGAAAATCCTGTACAAGCATAATTAAGTGTTTTCTACACTGTAAGATTTTGCAGTGATGCAGTTGGCTCATGTTCTCAGCGTGGAAAGGATAGAGGTAAGGGGCAACATACCAATTCAACCAAGCCAGGTCTAAAATCAGCAGTGTAACTGTGCCAGGTGCCTAGATAATGCATTCACTTGGCATCACTCTGCAGAAACATCAAAGAAGGACAGAACCATCATCATTAATTTAGAAACACGTAGGCGTATGCAGTCTTTGGGATTTTATTCAGCCACCTGCTTTAGGTACCCAATCAAGGGAGCAAGAAATAATTCAGCCACTATCAGACAATGCAGAAAAGGAGCTGTGATCATACAAGGCATACAACTCTGATGGGATGCAAGTAGGCATCTTAGTGTTATTTTAAGCATTGTAGGATATCCCACCTGGTCTCCAGCTGCTGCTACAGAGACGTGCAGGTCTTCTGTAAGCCCTGTGTTGTATCTACCAGCCCTGCATAGATGTCCTGGATATGCTTCACAAATGGCACAAGGTGTCCACGTTTAGGCAAATGAGTCCTTCCCTAGGATGAGACTGATCTCCAGACTGTAGACTGGGAAGCTCCTTAGGGGTGGGTTCAGCCCTAGAATGTAGGTGTCTGACAGCAGCTGCTGCAGTTGATGGAGACCAGAGGTTCGACTCATTTTCCCAGACATACGCCTGGTCTCATATGCACATCACTGACACTTTCACGGGGCTAGCAGATGACACAAGACCTTCAGGAGAGTCTTGTCTGTCTGAAATGGCAGCTGGAGATCAAGTGAGATAGCTGAAGGCATCTCAAGTGCCCTAGATGCTCATATACAAGCAAATGAATTGAACCCTAAATCTCCTTTGATTATAATAGGAGCTCAGATATCCAGGTCACAGGTAGACATCTACATGCAGATACCTAAATTTAGGCATCTTTATCTTTGAATTGGCTCTTATCCTAAACTTCATCCCCTTCTTTTTCTCCCTGAGCAACTATTTTTGTTTTTCTTCTCTGGTTTTCTGTAGAGCAAGAACTGATGGGATGCTTTTGACTTACAAAGTAGTATATGGACTAGGTTCTCTACTTATTGGAAAAATAAGCTTATATACAGCTTGTGCCAAGCTTTTCTTTACTGCTGAAGAGCTTCTCCTTGCAGAAAAAGTTAAGGGAAGTCATTTTTCTGAACTGAACTTGTCCTAGACTCAGCTGTTTTTCAGTGGCAGACTAACAGAAAGGTACAAAACTGTGTAGTCTCTTTTAGCTTAATGACTGAAGTTTCTGTAATTAATATCGATTCATTACAAATATCTTGGTGAGGAAAACCAGTTTTGATTGTTCAGTGATTTTACTATCTTCTTACCATTTAGCTCTACTTCTTTTCTAAGACTGGAATAAAAATATCTTGCATATGATACTTTCTAGATACATTTGAAAATGTGCTGGATAAAGAAAGGGATTTTTTAAAGATCTGCTAATTTGATACAACTAGAGTTCACTGGTTTTCACTCGTAACAATACCACAGTTTCAAACATTTTTCTCTTCATTTGTGATCATTCTTTAATTTTGAGCCTACATCCCACAGTGTATATGGTTGTATAGCTACCTTCTGCATATGTAGCTGTGCAGGGGAGTATCCACTTATGCAAGCACTTAATTTGTTCTGTCTTCAGAGACCTACACAGTGCTGCAGGCATGCACTGACTGTATTTTGCTGTTGCAATTGAGAAACTAGAGGGTTTTAATGAATTTCAAACACTGAGACTTGCTGGAAAAAAAAGCTGTTTTGGGTGTCATGAGATATGCAGGCCCATTAGTCAAAATGTACAGGAAAGTCTTCCTGCCAAGAAGAAGTGATTTCCACAAATGGCAAATTCCCTTGGGTCTGCCAGAGAGAGGTCTGTTTTTGTTAAGAATTGCAGCCCGTTGATTCAAACTGCCTAACAAGGAAGAGAGATGAATACATCAAGTATATTTTTCTCTCTAAATATTGTGACAAGTTCCAACATTTAGATACCTTGGTACTGACTTAGACATATAACTCTGAACAACAAGCTTGAAAAAAATGTCCTTTAGTATCAAGGGGAGAGTCTGGCATCAAATCCTGCTTGGATATGTATCTCCAGAAGAGGCTTTATGGAGCCTGTCTTGATTTTGTGCAGTCCACTGAGGCAACGAACAGGACTGTGCTCTCAGTGCTTGGGGCAACAAACCATCTGATCTGTATTGTAGAATGATCTAATTTTGTAAGGAATGTTTCATCTCTTCCTGTTATTGGCAATGTCAGCACAGACACAAAGCTCCAGTGTGCCCCCAAAACAGAGGAACATGTGAATGGTTTGGGAACGCTGAAGGATTTATATCGAACTTATGGGGATCCAGCTGGAACCTGTTCCTACCTATTGTCATATTTTGAATTCTCCTGAGATCTCTACCTCCTTCTGGGCAAATTTTAAGCCAAGTCTTGCCCTCTCTTAAGTTTCTACCCAGTCCTGATCTCCTTTCTCTCCTGTCTTGCAATTTCTACTATGTCTCTTTTTTCAGCTTCAACCTCTCCTTGTAAAACTAATGAAACCCTTACTTATCCTCAGGTAAAATGGACCGCATGAAAGTCCTTGCCTGCATATATCCAAAGGAGCGAAGATATGCTCAGGTGTAATCATCCTTAGAAATACTGTTACTAATACTGCAGGTAAATGTTCGTTTGCATCTGAAGAGATGCATCTGCTCGTTACATGTTGTACTGCTTAGCTGCAGATCTCACGTCTTTCTGGTGCAGCAGAAGTGCAAAGAAAGGAATGTGTCCCAAGCAAAATAACAGAGCCAAATTTGATTATCTGTCATACACTATTAACAACTCTCAACTCTCCCTGCTTGAGATCTTCTCCAGTTTAATTAATTGCCTCATCCAAAACAAAGCTTTTGGATAAATACATACTTATGAACACTGTAGATAACTCAAGCAGAGATTTCTAAATTACTTTGGTCATTTCTTTCCTTTTGTGTGTCATTAATTTGCCGTTTTCCTTTCTTTTTTTTGGAAATATTTTTCTTTCTTTAGCTGGAGAAAGGAGGCATGGTCAGAATAACAAGACAAACTTGTTGCATTGTTTTTCATCTTTCTTTAGTATTGTGGTAATGATATTTCACTAGTTAATAGAAGACTTTAAACTTTTGGGAATACTGATTTCTATTTGTGGGTATGTTCAACCAAATCACTAAAACCCAGTAATTTCTGCAATTTTGCAGAGTAAGTGGCCCCATGAATAAGCAGAGGTAGGGCATGGAGGGAGTAAAGAAAAAGAAAGAGCCTAATCTTGTACTTCGTCATTTAACTTTGATTTAACAAACTGATGTTCAGTTTCTGATTTAGCCGCAGATCTTAGGACAAATCCATTAGACACAAAAATACATTTAAGCACCTACCTTTTCATGTTAGATGCTAGGAGTATTAGGAGAAAAATGTTTAAATATTTCTATGGGTCAGTGCCTTCATTGCTCTGGGCTTAGTCCCCTTAGTTGCTTAATCAGAGATGAGCTTTCTTCAGATATTAGAGGTGAATATAAATCTTTGCATATTTAAGAGTCATACAAGTATTGTGAGTCTTACAAATACTTGTATAAAACTATAGATCCAAATGCTTCCTGTGCTTTAGTATTAAAATGTGCAACTCTAAACTTTCTACCTTTCCTTTTCTTTTTTCTTTCAGATTTTTAGGCAGTAAAATACTGTCTAATAATCTCAAATAGTGTCATCACTGCAATTATAAATTATTAGGACTTCATTAATTAATCCTTTGCTACTATTTGTAATTTTATTTTATCCCAGCCTCTGTGGTATTTTTTCCAGTTTTGTATTTCTATACCTTCTTATATGGATTTTTGTTGCCTATGTTCAGTCTTGTAGACTAATCTGTTGCAGATTGGAAGCCACAGGGAGTCACAACAGAGCCCTGTGTCAAGAGGCCATTCCAGAAGGCTGTTAGACCTGATCCTCCCAGAAGTGGAAGGATGTACTGGGCTCTAATCCAACTTTCGCCTCTTAGCCACAAATGAAAAGCAAAAGAATTATGAGTTCTTCCAATTATTTCTCAAAAAAAAAGACACTTGAAAATCTGTTATTATTATCTTAAGATAAGATAATCTTAAAATAAAATAATCCAAGATATCCTTGTCTGAAGAAACCACTCAGGGTCATTCCCTTGAGGACTCAGGGAAACTGTTGCTGGTTGTACCTTTACACTGCTGGAGGGTGTAGATTGTCTTGACGGAGGAGAGAGGAGATTTTTCTGGTTTCTGGACTTTTGCTAATGGCAAGCAATATCATATAGCTAGGAAACTTTCTGTGGCTATCCTTGATTTTCTTTCATGCTCTACTAAATGCCTGGTCAGCACTAATTTTCTGTAGTTTCTGCTAGTTGTGATGTATGGGAGGAGATCCACTGGAGAACAAGATCTTGAGCTCTAAGACCCTCACCGTTTAGGTGAGGTTCACTTTGGGAACTGAGGCATGAAATAGTATTGTGAGAAACTTTGACGCTCACATCTGTAAATGCAGAGCTGAATGTTCACATGATCGCTTCAAGTGCCTTTGCTTTGCTTTTAGTCTTTGCTCTTTTTTTAATCAACAGGAACAGCAAAAGTATATCCCTGTTCCTCTGGATGTAGCCTGCAATACAGTAAAAAAATTCCCCATACTTTCTGAGGTAATTGTGAAAAGAGACAAAGAAGAGGTCTCCAGTGTTTTCAAACAATCCTGAGCACTCTGAATGACTCCATGCCTGCAAGGATAAATTTGATCTTATACTTTTTTATCTAATATTAGCCCCAGACTTGAACAATGAAATGAAATGGTACTGTAATGAAATTTTACTAGTCTCCTTGACACCATGGAAGAATTGAAATTACTAAATGAACTGCAAGGGAGAGAGAAAAATTGTCTCTGGACAGACATTTGTATATTAGGTGGTGATTTTTTATACAGATGCACTAATTACAATTTTAATTCATGCATGAAAAAAAGAAGGAGCACAGATTACTTCTGTCAAAATAGTTCTGAATGCTGTGAAGCTCTTAATAGATAATGTTCCCATGGAAGAAATGTTAACATGCCTTTTACTTTACTATTATTTTGCTCTACTCCCTTGTTATCTTGCGGAAAATGTTGATTGTCATTCAAGCCTCAAAATAAGAATATAATGAATATGTAAGATTTCAGAAAGAAAACACAGAAAATGCAAGACAAGCAAAGCCTTTTAACAGGATGTAGTTTTTTACTCTTGAGAAGTACTTCAGTTGTTTAGAAAAGTATCTGTAAAACTTTGTTTATCTTGCCACATGGCTTAATCACAAGATAATGAACTGTGCTGAGTGGTGACATGCATCAGCAGCGCTATTATAACATTACAATGAAATGCTATTAATGCATTTTGCTGCAGTGCAGAACATTACTCCTAGTGGAAATAGTGTAGCAGAAGATCTTGTTGCAGAGATTTGTTGTGTCCTCTCTCCTAGGTTTTGACAGAGCACTTGAACACTTTAGTAGACAGACGAAATATTTGGGTGTGTGACTAAACTAAAACCAGTCAAACAAAGGATAAGAGAAATGGAGGAAACGTCCATTATTCTCTGTGACGATTTAGCCCAAATAGCGTGATTTAAAAAAACTGAACAAGTTTCCTGGAGAATTATGAAAAAGTCATTTGTTAAAAATTAAAGACCATCTAGTATTTGAACAGGAACCAGAACGAAATGAAAGAACACAAAATTACTGTTTGGCTGATAAGACATTCATCTGTTTTCCTCCATCCTTATACTAAATGAGTTTTACAGAATAGTATATTAACATCTTTTGAGAGCAAACTATAGTTATAAAGTTGGAATTTTGCCATGCCAATCAAGAAGATGACATTAATAATTTCTTAACAGTGACTGTTCCTAATGAGCAGACACCTACTGCATGAAAGCATCACTATATTCTTTTCCAGTGACAGCACTGTGTTCTTGACCCATCATCAAAGTCTGCATAAGAGATATGTAATGCAAAATTAACTTCACACAGGCAACAAAATAGTCTGTAATACAGTGATCAGAAAGAGAACATCCTTATTGATTGCTGCTTCCTGTTAATTGCAAACCGTATGAGAGACTCTACAGTGGTTATGACTAAACAGTATCAAGGCAGATACATACATGAGCTTCCCTGTTGCTTTCAGGAATCATATATTCATCAGCTTGGAGATATTTATCTTATTTTATTGCATAGTTAGGATTCAAGGAGATTCATCTCTAATTGAGACATTTACCATTGGAAAAAGAACGTGGGGTGAGCTGGCCTTGTTATGTATTGTCCTGGTTGTGCATATAACCAGGATTTCTATATTAATACACTAACAAAAAGGAAATGTTGATCCATATTACCATAATATTGGGATTCTGGGAGGAGGGAGTTAGTTGATTCAACATGATTACAAATGCAGTGAAGTCCTTGGTGCTTGTGGCCCAGCAGTACTCCGAGCTGGTATTATATTACAGGCTGCAATGTGTAATTGAGGATTATTTTAAATTCTGTTTATGAGAATGAGCTACAAACTTCTTCAGCTCATTTTCACTACAATTAAAACAATATTTTTACAGGCATTCTTCAGATCCGTGCCTAAGAATTTTTTCTCCCTAAAGGGAAAATAATACTTCAAATGGAAATAAATGTAACATTTTACCCTGTTCCAGTTTTATTCAGTACCACAGTGCCAATTCCACTGGAATCGACAAGCAATTAATGAAATTAAATTGACTAGCAGAAAAACGTCACCTTTAAAGGATATAACAATATAATGGCCAAAAATCTAAAGTAACAGTGATTGTAAATTAGAAATCTCTGGACTGCTGCTGTAGAAACTATATTAACTTTTAAAATAAGGGCAGAATATGAACTGACATAGAAAAAGACTGAATATATTTTACATTTTGCTTTTGATCTTTTATTCAAAAGTTGGGGTTTTTCTTTTTTTCCTTTTAAAAATTGTCATGGTTTTGGCCACAGCTGTTACTGCAGCAAAACCCAGCTATTCAGATAAGAATGAAGAATCATTTAGAAATGCAAGCAAAATTTCTTGTTTGCTTGCTTCTAAATAAAGAAGGGGAAATGTACATTAAAACACGGTATCATTATACATTTTGCATAGCTTTTCTGAAACCACTAGTGCCATCTTTAAGGCAGTATGTCCCCTACAGCTGATTCCTCAGCTTCTCCAGCTTCCAGTTTATTTGCATACTGAAACTGGTTTAATTTCTTTCACATGAATGTAATGTTTATGAACAAAGCTGGGACTCTGCAGACGAAATTACTTTCCCTAACTACAAAGTTGGCATACCAAGTGCTTCAGCGTTGCTTAGCCAAAAGACATCTCATTCAAAAGCATTCAGCTTGAAGAAATCTCTGCATGAATGTACTGGAGCTCCAGAAAACTCCCCTCAATGCACTTTCAAAGATTTTAATTATAGTAAAAAATTATCAGCATTAATTATTGTAACAGTATTTTTCAAAGAGCTCATTATTATTGTCAATATTCGTGTGAAATCCAAAAATATGTCAGCAGAGACAGATTAAAAAAAAGACCAGCACCATACCCATAAGTAAAAATGACACTAGAAATTAGTAAAAGCAATGAGATAGAAGGAAATAAAGCCTTATTTCTCAAGCATGCCAAGTGTCAACATACATCTTTGAGGTACCAGTGTATCATACAGTAAGGATAGACCTATTTCAGATAGTGCAAACATTATGCTTGATTCAGGTCCCTAAATACAGGCATCTAGTGCCAACTGAGCTGCTCTGGGTGTCCTGGAGGCCTCTGCCCACTGCTGCAGGTAGGCGAGGGTCTCCGGTATGATGGTGAGAGGACACATGCAAGCCCCATTGGGATGTCTAAGGAGCCTGAAAGGGCACTGAGCGCCCACTTTTAGGTCACTCAGCCAAGCTTCCCATGTCTCATTGGAAGGCAACATCAAATAATTATAGAGAATTAATAAAAAGAATAGGGGGAAGGGAACAGTAAAATCCAAAACCAATGAAAGAAGAAATACTGCATTTGTATGGACATACCTTGCAGTTTACTTACAATCGTTAGAAGAGGAATCTGTCTGCGTTGTTGCTGAGATGCCAGCACTTGTTTACTTGCTTACTCTCTCACTTCTCTGCTTCTGAAGATCTTGCTTTATTTTAATCTTTGAAAGATTAAAAATTACTATACTATCCGGAAAATAAGAAACAGAAGTCTGCCAGTTTCCTGAGAATGTTTATCTGTCCCAGTATCACCTTTATCACTATCTCTGTTTCAATTTTCTCAATTTTCTATTGAGATCCATACTAGAAATTATACCTACATATGAGACCTTTGTTCATGAACATTATTAGGAGATGAGTTTTAACAATGTTAAGATGTTTGAATATTTTTCTAATGCCAAACAGAATAAATGATACAATAAAAATAGCTTGTTCTTCTACAAAACATGTAAGAAAGTTTCTGTCAAAAAGTGATATTACTATGAAAGCATCAGATTTGGAACTAACCAAATTATAATTTATAATACATCTTAATGTACTGAACTGTTGGAAAGATTCTTTCTGCAAAGTAGAATAAGATGAACATTGTCACATCATTGCAAGCTGATAGAAACTGCCAGGCTTTCAGAAGCTAAATTGGAAACAGATGTCTTCCCACATGAAGAAAACGATCTTATTAGTAAATGTTTCTTCTAATGATGACAAAAGTGAGACTTCTGCCAAGAGAAAAGAGGAACTGTACATACCAGAAGATGGACTCCAAAGTTCATGAGGAGAAGAGAAGGGAGTAGTTTTAGTCACTTAATTAAGAACTGTTATATGATCAATATTTTGAACAATCTGGTGGAAGCCTGGTAAATCCACTTTCTTTTAAAAATACACATAAATCATGGGGAGTTATGATAATTTGGGACATACTTATTTTTCTTTCTAGGAGATGACTTGGAAATATTTTAAGATTACATGATAAATGAGATTTATGAAGGTACCATAATTTCTTTTCTTTATAGAAAATGATAAGCAAAGTTCTTGAGCAAGAATAACATGTACTTCCACAGTTAACAGCCTCAGCTATTGATATCTTGCTCAGATGTGGCTAGAAAAGCTCTGGGGGACTAACACAGCTTCACCTTTATTTAGGTCAATGTTGCTTCAAAAACTGTATCCTCCATCTAAATTCAATTCATTTTTATTAACAGTAATACCTTGAAGGGAAATTCTCTAGGACTTTTCACTAGAGGTCCCCAAGGTGCTGGATGAGGTTGAGTAGAGGATCATTTATTCCATTTCACACTCTTTGGCTCAGACATGTTGTTGTTATTACTTTGAAATACAAAACTCTGTTCTCAGCTGGAGCACATAAAATATTTCCTTTTAAGTAACGATAGTCTTAAACAACTACAAATGTTCACGCTATAATGATAAATCTTAAAAGTCTTTATGTAAGTGTGACTCCTCAGGTGAAATCAAATTAAGAAGTCATTGATTTGCATCATGTCATGTAGACTACCTGAGCCCTGGCATAAAGTCTGCTAGAAGCAATTTAGGAGTGAGAAAACATATGAAGACGTGTAGGGTCTTGCAAAGAGTCTCAGCATTCCCAAACCATTGATGCAGCAAATGTAATAAAAAATGCATTTTGCATTGCCCAAGTGATTGTCCTACTCCAAAACTACAGGAATTCATTTCTTTCTCATGTGTACAACTGTGGGACTGAGCACAAGAGACCTTTTTTTTTTCTTTTCTTTTTTTTAACTTACAGACTGGAATAGCTAAAATCAGATATTTTTCTCTGTTAACCAAAGAGAAACTGCCAACGAGCTTCTGAGGTGGATGAAACTCTAACTTGAGCAGGATGGCATTTGGCCTTGCTGCTGCCCTCCATGTTGACCAGTCAGCTTGAAAGCAAGTATTTCCCCTTGAAAAGGTTTGTGGTAATGGCTACTACTACTGCTTCTTGCTCCAGGCTCCTGGGGACCTGGTACTGCACTATGAGTTCCCACTGTGGTCTTAAAACCCATAATTAGTAAAGCACTAACTCTTTTTCTATGTATAGTGCAGTAGCATCAGAACAATAAAATTGAAAATGTTACTCTCCTGAATTTCTTAACTTCCAGGTGAAAGTTTGCATTTTACTGTATATATAGGTGAGTGAAAATAGATTAAATATTTTCGTATATTGAATTTCAGCACACCTGTGACAAACACTGGAGCATCTTGAGGGAAGAGCAGTCAGAAAGAGGAGAAAAGGATATTAACTGCACCATCGAATTAAAGAAACAAGTCCTTTTAATCTGACAGGTTCCCATTGCACGTCATATCACTCAATTTTGTAATGTAGAGCTGACATTTCTGGACAGAAGGACAGTAGGATTGAAAACAGTGTTCATTTCCAGGTGCCAGGTCTGCTAGGATAGATTAATACATTCGCTGCATTGAATTTAGTTAAAAGTAAAAGAAACAACACTGTTGGTTAAAAGGTTACAACCTTGTTCTAAAACTTACTGAATTAATACTATACCGCTACATCCTTGTTCTTCATCTGTCAAAAAAGAAGGGGTTGTAACATGTAATTTGGACTGAAATATTATTTGAAGTGTAGCTAAATGTGCCTCAAAAGAGCATGCTTCTTGTAGCTGTAACAGCAGGAATATAATCAGTTCCACTGGGTATTTTCACATTCAGTTTCTTCCTAAAACTAACCAGCACTAGTGTACAACGTGTCAGGAGGGAAGACCTGTCAAGTGAACATGGGAAATTCAACCCCCAAAACACACATTCTGCAACATGGAGATGAATCTTATTGATAGGCTGGCGAGTAAATAGAAAGAGGTTTCTAGGTCAGTAAACATTTGGACAGAAATCAGTGTTCTACATTTTTTTGTCTAATATTCAAGCATCAGCAAAAATGTCAGTATAGTTTAGCTTCTCATGGCACTTTTTTGTTTTGAAATGAGTTACTTAGAGTGAAGAGGAAAGATACTTACTTGAATTGCTTGGGTAGCTGAAACTACTTTGTGTGCTCAGGAGGCTCAGCAGAAGCAAGACTGATTTTTCTTGGATCAGGAAGGGAGAAAAGGTGAGGACAAATTACTTGATTTGTCCCTGACAACCCTGAAAGAGAGAGAGTGGTAAGGAGCCTGACCACCACTTTAGGCTGTGTGCAAGTCCGTGCTCCCTCAACACAGCAGCACTCCCCTAGAAGACGGCTACCTTGCCCGCACAACCCTCTGGTTGTCAGAGAATGTCAGAATTGGCACGTAATACCAGGAATGAAAAAATATTATTCTTACTTTCTGCAAGGATCAATAATTTGTGGTAATTACAGTTTGTTTCACAAATAAACAAGACATGACTGTCTGTGTGCCTCACTGTAGGCTGCGTGAATGGCTGCTGATGCCATATCTAACTCTTACTGGTACTCTGAATCCAGATCTGATCCTACGTGTTGATGATGGGCTCAGTTTGGTTGCCTTAATATAAACATCTTGGGCCACCTCTAAGCGTTGAGATGTCACAGGGTGTCGTAGATTCTGCCTAGGGCTAGTAACGTGACATGGAGACTACAGGAGACTGTGCCTTCTGGACCAACAGCTAGATGCCAGGCAGGATACTCAAGGGCAAATCAAACATCAATTAACACCAATGTTTAGGCAACTGCATCAAGCCCATTGGAGCCTTCAGAGCAATTTAACTGACTAAATCTGTCTACTTCAGGATGAGCAGAATGACTTTTTAGACTCTATTGCTTGGACTGACTAGAGTTCAACGGACTATGAGGAACTTGGAAACCGACCTCACTTGTGAAGACACACATTGCAGCAACTAAATCTAAGTGCTTGAAGCTAGAATTAAACTTAGAGCCAAATTCCATCTTTTGGTGCTGATTTAAGTTAGTTTTGACAATGATGTAGACATTGAAAGAGCAATTTCTAACCATAAGGAGAGTGAAGTGCTGATGTACACAGCCTGGGGAGGCAGTAGTCACAATCTCCGGTGTTCTTAAAGAACAGGTTACACAAACAATTTCCAGGAACCATATTCAGGTAATTGAATGTGCCTGGGGGGCACAAGCTGGACTAGGTGACCTTTCAGTCTCTTTGCACCCTAATTTCTCCACTAGTTCAGCTGTTCCAGTTTTCAGTCTCGAACTACCCTGTGCTGAACAGGAAACATCAATAAAATATCTGCTTAAATTTAAATTATACTTCTTTTTTTTTTGGGGGGGGGGGGGGGGAGAGGGAAAGTAGTGCATATTCAAAACCAGACAGCAACAATACTAAAATACTGAAGCGGTGATGAGGCACTGAAGAAGAAGAAATACCTGGGATAATGGCTCCGCTGAAGACTTTTCTCAGTAGAAGAGGAAATATAGCTGTAAGTAGGAAGTAGCTGTAAGTAGCACATGCTTTATTTATTAATTTAAAACTCTAATGCTTTCTTCTAACAAGGAGAAGCATTTGCGGCAGGGTAGAGTGCAATATGAAAGAGAGGAGCACACACCTGATCTTGTTTTACATTTGCTGCTGCCACAATCACTGTTCACTTAACTCCCAAGTCCCAACAACGCTCGCTCTTGCTCTGTTGCTGCAGGGCATCTCTGATGAGGGCTCCTTTGGCTCACCACAGAGAGATAATTAACGGGAGCAGGGAGCTAGTGTTCTCTCGTATCAACCCAGGGGTGGGTAAAATCGAAGCAAAAGTTTAGTCCTTGGCAGAGGGCAAGTCTCATTTGAGCTGCCTGTAGCTGCCTAAGCAGGGAGGGATGTTGTCACCGTGCTATTTGTTCTGCTCATAACACAGGGACTGGTATAAAATTTTAAATACAAAGCTTCCTGCTGTGTCTTCTTTCACTGTCAGCATAAAGACATTTTGAGTTGAGATTGGGCTCTGGATTGTATTTTGCCCTTGGTGGAAAAAGCATAACTGGTTGTAATTTCAGGTGAAGGAGCTCTGCCGTACATATGCAGTGCGCTCCCATGGCTCTGCCCAGTCTAGAGGTGGGAACACTAAACTTGTACAGCTGTTTTTCTACTTCTTCTGGAAAAGCTGTTGAGTAACAAGGCAGCCAAGACATTGCAGGCCTTTGACTGACCTCTCTCTTCAGGTCTGATTCCCTTTCAAAACCCCTACGGTTTTAGTTACTAAAACAAAAAGTAAGTCTAACATCTTTCTGACTGCTTGGTACATTTTGGTCAAGGTAGTTTGTGTCCTCGTTGCAACTCACGCCGACAGAATTCATTGCTTCGTTTAGCACAGGGACCTCCTTTAAAAACTGGGAAAAGCAAGTGGAAAATTTGCAGTTGGGGGTGTAAGCTGCTGCTATGTTGTGGGAAGGAAGAGTAGGTAGAGATGAGAGAAGAGACATTGACATCGGCTGAGGGTAAAAATGGAGGGACAGCAGACGAGAAAGCTAATATCACAAATGAGAAGGGACTGGAAAGTAACTGAGAGTAGCTTGGAGAGCAAATAGGCAATTAACTGTCAATCTGCAGGTGCCAGCTTATGCTTACAGTTTCTCGGAACAAACTTTTGTGCACCCAGGTGGAGAATATTGAACTCTGAGCTCAAGAAATAACTGGATTGCAAGGAGCCAGAGGCCTTTTCAGCTCCCAGAGGTGTACTGGGTAGAAACGGAGGGACTCGAGCAGACCTGCCCCATGGACGCATGCATGAATGCTTGCACTTCTTTAGTCTGGTCTTTAGGGGGGACAAAAAGGCAAGAACAGCTTAGCTGTTAGTGCAGTGCTGCTACCCAAGACTGTAAGAAAGTCACAAGTTAGTATCTGCCCTTTTATGTTTTATGCTGCTCAGTAATGTCATTGTGAAAACAAACCTAACCTCATTTTTTAGAAGTAGGCATTACTGGGCTCTCGGGATGCTTCAGCTGTCACCCTCAGGCCTGGGATGCTGTATTTTGTGAAGCAAGCATCTGCAGTAAAGGACTAGATCTCCGAATCATCTCAGCAGCTGGGTGTCAGTGGCAGGGCAGAGGAACGCTCCAATTTCCAAGCCAGGCTGTATTATTTGACTGGAAACTGGATCTCTGAGTGAAAGTGAACTGTTAACACTGCCGGCAGCAGGAAGAGCAGGCAGCCACCAGGGCTGACGGGTTTGGTTAATGAATGCTAAGTAAGGAACCAACAATGATTTCAGTTCATTTTAAATAAAGTTAACACAGTTTCTTTGTTCTTTGCCAAGTTAGTACATCATCTGCTTATCTGGAAAAGTTAGTCATTTAAAAAATAACTAATGCATGATTCTAAATTCCATACTTGAAAATACAGTCAATATTGCAACAAAGCAGTGCTGGTACAGTACTACAGATATACAGAAACAGCTGTCTAGAAATAAAGCAGAGGAACAGTCATCAAATCTTAAAGTCTTGGGAGCTGCTAGCTCTTCATGAAAATCAGCTTGTCAACACCCACAAGGGAAAATAAAATGACTATTAGAATCAATAATATAACTCTCTCAGCTGTCACTTCATCCAAATAGTTTGCAAGAGAGGCTGATACCTTCTCAGAATTTGAAAGAGGAGAAAGATCATCCTTGGCCATCTTGGTCAGGTTTCTCCACAGCCGGCAGAAATTGCAGCCAGTTCACAAATGAGATCTAAGACATGACAGAGCTGGTGGATTTGCTGCCTTCACTAGGGGTGTTCCCAGAGGCCTACACATTCACGTAACAGCACAGACCATCTCAGAAAATTAAGTATTATTAAGTAATAGATTGTCTGTAGGCATCTGAGGTTCTCTAATCTACTGACATTCTTTCCCCAGGAAACAACTGTAACTGCAAAGATCAAAAATGATACAGGAAATTGTTTCTTTATGAGACTTCCACTAGAAATGGCTATGTTTTGCACAGTGTTTGTTAGTTAGTGCTGGCTATTATATTACACAAAAGTCGACGTTATGTAAGGCAGTTTGATGAGAGCACAGGCCCTGCCTGAGTGAACACTGAACAGCAGAGAGCCCGGCCACATCCCCTATTTGCATTCAGCAGGTCGCAACAAGCAGCGTTAGCTCCCTTGTTACATGACTTTTTTAGATTTTTTTAGATCTGGCCCCTCCTGGAGAGTTTTCAAGCCTTTCCAAAGACTTTCAAGTCAAACCAAATACTTGGCTCACCCCAAACTGAGCCACTTCCAATTTTTGCAGTGGTTGCGGGTGGTTAGCTATAGTGCTGACTTAGAGTATGGGTTTACTATGCTGGCTGGCATCTGCCTTCGTGGTCACAGTGCAGGTCAGGACTGCTGCTCTCCTTGTGCTCTTGTATGGTCTTGCTGTGCTGCCTGGCCAAACTGGAGTCAGTCTTGGCTGGGGATTTGCACTGTGTTACTGCCTATTCTCTACAGTAATAGCAGCATTTCCAAAATGTGCCAGTTCTGCTCTCAGTCTCCATGATGGTCTCTGCTACTCCATCATAGCACCTACTGATTGTGTCTGCTGGCCTACAGTCAGTCTGCTCACCTTGTTTGTCCAGGATTTAAAATAGATTTAGAGTGATATTCTTACCTTTCATGAAGTGAAGGTCACTGCTGACCTGTTTTTGGTCAGCAGGAGGAAAGGAAGTTTAGGATTTCCATCTAGTTTCCCACTCAAAGGAGACCTGGAGCTGCCAGATTAGAGCTTCCCTTTTAGAAGAGCAGCTAACTCTGGGCAGTGACCCCTTCATAGATGACTGCTATGCAAATATTGTCAAACAGCAGCAAGAGGTTTAAATGAAAAAGTTCCTTCTTAATGCTGATATATGTAGACTTATTTATTTCTGCAGTTACCAGGAATGATTCATCCCACCTAACTTAATCCATCTAGAGTTTAGTCATCTAGGTGTAAACTAGTTACCTAGGTTCCTTCTACAGTTAATTAATAGACATGGGTATCTCGCAGTGATGACTCATCCCACCTGATATGGCTCTCTAAGATAGGTGTGCTGAATTAACTTCTGGAAATATCTATTACTCTCCATTAACAGTAGAGAGAGCCTAGGGAATTAGGTGCAGAATGCCAATTTAGAAATAAGAGGCCTGATCCCTACTAATAACGAAAGTTTTGTGTCTCTAACTTTACAGAATGCTATGGCAGATACCACTGTGACCACCCTGTAGCATCCAAGAGCTGTGCTGCAGAGGGAAAGGTGGAGACTACTACCCGCTTAGTCACCCTACCCCAGTGCAGATGCATGTGATGCACCAGCTGATACAAGCGATGTAAGTGTGTCTGATTTTGCAAAACCTCACATTCAGATCATTCAAAAATTATCTTGATCAATAGAGATGGCTATGTTTTGCGGTTCCCAATGTTAAATGAACTATGGAGGAGTCTTTCCACTCTCCCAACATGTAACTGCATAGCTGACATGCTGTGTTCACATTTGAGTACCGAAGTTCAGCAAAGACATAGCTCAGCTGGAGATAGTCCAGATAGATAGAACAGAAATGATCAGGAGCTAAAACATGGCCTATAGGAAAACTGAAAACTAAGAAAGATTTATATGGCATGTTTGCATCTGCCTATGTTCCCATACAATATTAATAACTATTAAAGATTAATTTAAGAGATTTCAAAACACTTCCAGTCAAGTCAGGACTTTATCATCAGAAGATGGAAAAGCAATATTGTTAAACTTAATTTTATTTTTTTGCAGATTAGGTAATTTAGAGAGAATAAATAATTTCTGCTAGGCCTCTCATTTGAGACATTAACTTATGAGTCACAATAAACCTGTCAAAATAAAACAAGACAACCAACCGAGTGACTGTGCAGGAATGTGACTATGTTTTGTTTTGTATATTATATGAAAAAATATGTAGTATATAAGGAAGGGTTTTTTCTTTTTCCTTGTTCTTACCCTACCCTTACCCTCTTCTGTTACTGATTCTGACCTCAGTCAGAAATATGGATAGGCAAGCTTGTTCTGAGTCTGATTTTGCAAATATTAGGAGTTTGGAGAAAGGACATAATGATAGCCAGGAGAGCTTACTCTAATAAATAGTATTTATGTTACATTGTATGGTGTTCTATGATTTATTTCACTGAATTCATTAAATTCAGAGTGAAAGATGATTCTTTTTTAAGTAAGAAAGCATTGAGGATCTAGGATTTTCCTAAAAGGATTACCAAGTTTACTCGGATTTATTCACAGGATGAACCTGTGAATGTGTATGCTGAACAGTACTTCATTTAGTTCCAGAATTCATATCTGAAGAGTATAATATTACGATTATTACAGGTTTCTCAATATGATTAATGCAACATATGTGATTTTCTTGAAGTTTACGTAACTCTTCAGAAGTTGCAAGCAGAAAGTACTCTGGTAGAAGAAATTAAGCCATTAGTTTGGGGAAATAACTTTGATCTCAATTGGTAAAAATGACTAGCTCTATTAAGTAATGCAGTTGCAGGTGGTATCAGTTTCTGTGGTTTTGTTGTCATAGCTACAATGAGCTAAGGACATCAGTAAGACAAGGTTTCTAGACAGAAGAAAGATTTGGGTTATTTTTTCTAGTTTATCACTTCGGAATGTCAAATTGTTTATTGACCAGTGTTACAAGCCCTTGTTATGCTCACAGAATATATCCAGTGAGACAAAAGAAGTCAGTTATTAAAGATTCAAAGCTAGACTTCTAAGAATTCAAGGAATTACGAACATGAATCACTGAGCTGATGAAAAGAAGAGGAGGTGGAGGAGAGAGACAAATTAACTGTACATCCTGTTGGCTAGGGAAGTCAAGTGGGATGTGAATCCATTTTGTTAAAGTCCTGGCTCTAATGTATATTTAATTATTAATACAAAAGGGATGACAACAACATCTCTTCAACAGGAGGAAGACCCATTCGACTGAAAACAGCTCCAACCTGCTCCCTATAAGGCAGGTCTCTCAGCTTTCCACTCACTTCATCCTGACGATTCACACTGCACAAATGTCAATTCACAAAACCAAGGTACAGTTCTAGGAATAGTTCACTACAGAGTCTGCTCCCCAAAGGTGCAGTGGATCATCTGTACATTTGGCTCCCTCTAGCCAACATTATCTTGTCTATGCATCCTCCAGTACCCCAGCAAGGAACATATTTTTTCAGTAACGTGTTATAAAACTGCATGTGACAGAGCTCTTGCATTATTTCCTGCTTTGAACTGAAAAAATGCACAGAATAAAAACATGTCCCAGAGGGGCAGTACATTGGGCTCAGGAAGGTGGAAGACCCCATACTATGCAATGTGGTTGAGCTCAGCCTGCCTCAGAGGGGAACAGCTTGAGCAGTGGGGATGAAAATCATTCACTACTGCTGGGCCTGAAAGCCCTGGAGCAGAAGCATTCAGAGGTTGGGGGTGGACTTTAACACTATAGAGGAATGACATAAGGAATAGATATAATGAGTAGATAGTATGAGTTCTGTAGAGCCTAACTGAGTCTTCATAGGGTCATTCATCTGTATCTCAGATACAGAGACCTGTATCTGGTCTCTGAGATGGCCTCCAAGTCATTCTTGATACGTGTAGTTTTAGAAACCTACCCAGGCTTAGGAAAATCTAAATGTTCTGCGAGGTCCAAAGATATCAGAAGATGTCAGATAAATTTAAACTATCAATGGGTAATTTATCCATTGTGATTCTATGTAAAAACGAGGTCAGATTGGTTAGATGGTGATACTGTCACAAAATCTGTGACACTAGACTGTTTCTGGGTCTTTAATCTTGGATCTCCTCTACCACTGTGTGTTTCTTGCTGGCCAGCCCAGCAGAGGGGAAAGCCTGGAGACGGGATATCCTTCTCTTTCCCACCTTTTCAGTAGGTGGCCACCACCTTCTCCCACCCAAATGAAGCAGATCATGCCTCCAGGCTCTCTGAGAACCATGGCAGAAACAGTGGCATGACTTTGATTTTTCTCCCCATTTGGGAGAGAAGTAGCTGGTTAGAAATTTGGTAGCTTTGTTTCAAAAAAGGAAGAAGACTTACCCTTTCTATCAAGAAGATATTAGCATATTGACATGTAATGTGCTAGCTTCAATTCTAGGTTCATTTGTATTGTATTTGGATCATGGAGCTAAATGAGATGTTGGCCTCAATCAGCTTGCCCCAATGAGACATTACAGAATGTGCTCCCATCTGGATGAAAGCTACCTTTATTAAAATATCCCATTTTGACTTAAGATGAGAGAGAATCCATGCAGCCCTTGGCAAATGGCTTGGCTAATCAGATACCCACTCAATGAATCATATTCACCTTATTTTTTTATCTGAATTTGTCTGGCTTCAAATTCCAAATGTTGGATCTTGATATATATTTGATTGATTGACCCAAAATCCTTCTGTCATGTTGAATCTTATCAGATTAAGTTACAGCTTTGCCTTCAATATGCTAAATAGTTAGGGTACATAGAGATTTTTTACTAAAGAATAAAAATAGAATTAATAGAAAACATAACTCATTTTTTTCTAGCTTTTCTTTGAACACAGACTAATTCAATGCCTTTCTTCTGGTATACTTGCAAGAAATTAATCTTATTTTCAGTAACCATCTGAAATCTATTATTTTCACCAATAACAGGTAGAAGTAAGGTAACAAATCTCCTAACTTGCAATCTTTTCTTCTAAGCTTCCTTTAAGTTAGGCCCTTTTCTGAGAAACATGAATCCATAATTCTCATCTTCCAGGAAAATACTCTAATCATCTTTTATATGGTTACAGTTTCTTCTAAGGAGAGTGAAAAGTAGGGTAAGAGAGAAAGTAGATTGGACGGGATGTATTGTAGTTGTTTCACTTTACATGCAAGGCCTTACTAGTAACAGGGCCACATCTACTGTATAACCTAAGTCTACAAAATATTTTAGGATAATTATTAAGTGAAATTGGGACAGGAATCCAAATCTCATCGCTTCCGGAGAGAGTGACCTGACCACTACACGTAGAGACTCATGCTCACTTCTGTGCTGGTTATCTGCTGACAGATAGAGCTCTTAGTAACCAAGAATTGGATGAATTTCACTCTAAGCTGATAATGTACAAATAATTTTTGTGTCCCTGTCCAAGAAAAAGATTGTTTATTTATACTGGACCTTTTGTGTGTGCGCAAATACCAAAGTGAGTGCAGCAGAAAAAAAAGAAGCGTATATGACTGTGAAATTTTACCAACAGTGAGAAACAGGAACAATCCAGTCTATGACTAGCTTTGGAAATTGAAAGTATTTGAAAATGCAGCACATCCAGCAACAGAATTTAACTTATTTTTTTAATGAAGCACAAGGATAATACTTAGAGAGTCAAAAAAGAGATTTTGATTGAGTCTTCAGTAAATTTTAGAAACAATGAAACTTCACTCTTTTAATATGATCAGGGATTACAGAAAAAGTGTTTTCTCCTTTTGGAGAAAATTGTAAATGTGAACTAATGTCATTTCTTTAAAGTTGTGCATAAATCCTCACACAGCTCTGGATCAACAGATACTGTGAATCCTCCCGAACACAGGAGGAAACAGCCACCTCTCGCAGGGCTACAGTTTCTCGCCTGCTTAGCCTGGTCCCTGCCTGCTGTTTTCACCATATACCTCAGGTGCACTAGCTGGGATTTCATCTGGGTTTGACCTTTGCATCTGCTTTCTTTCCACTTTCTGTGATCTGCCCAAGAGTCAAGTCTTCCAACACAGCATGTATACAGCACAAGGCAAAACTCTGTAGAAATAACACCGTTCATCATTTTCCCCATCCCAGAACACAGGCATTGCTACTTTTTGCATTTCCCAGATGCTGTCTTGTTTTATATTTATTTTTCAGAAATGGATTTTTGCTCTGTTTGAATAGTCTGTGTCCAAAACAAAGGCTTTGCTTCACCTTGACTGTGTCGGAGCTGCATCCCCAGATGAAAAAAAGATCTTTCAGAGCAACCACTCTGAAGCCCAGACCTATAAGAAAGCTGCTTTAATAATAACTATCTTGAGTCCCAAAACTCTGGGAAAGTCTAAGTAACAAACTTTCAAAAGAGAGTGCATAAAACCCTGCATATTTTGTCTATAGCATGTGGCAAGTGTATATGGATTTTAATCGTATTTGATTATGAAGTCAGTTCATTTCTGACTTTGCTACAGTGCTAATGAAGTCATCCTGAATTCCTGACAGTAAAGTCCATACTATACCACTAGATTTATTCTAGAGTCATTAAAAACAAATTTAGGAATTTCAAAAACATTCTTAGAGCTAGTAAGCTTTTCCATTTGCTTATGCTGTGACGTGTGTCAAGTACGTTTCCAGTTCAGAGGAAAACATTAAAACCTCCAAAAATGGCATTAAACTGCTTTATTCAGATAATTTCAAGAGCTTGTCTCAGAACTAGAAGTGAAAGCTGTGTGTCATATCACAGTCACCCAATCCCAGAGATAAAAAGGTCTTTCTCTTAGTCCAAAAGGTCATTAAATAAAACACAGGAAATTCCATCTGAACAAAAAAACCACACTTATTTACTGTGAGGGTGAAAGAGCACTGGAACAGATTTCCCGGAGAGGTTGTGGAGTCTCCATCCTTGGAGATACTCAAAACCCAACTGGACGCAGTCCTGGGCAGCCTTCTCTAGCTGACCCTGCTGGAGCAGGGTGTTTTAACTAGATGATCTCCAGAGGTCTTTGACAGCTCCAAATAATCTGTGATTCTGTGATAAAATATCAGATCTTAATTGAATACTGAGTCACTCCAAAACAGTGTTTACATTAAAACAAGAATCTTTTTGGAAGAGGGGCTGACAGAAAATTCATATGTGAAGGGTATTCGTATGTAAAGTGAAAAGGCAATATTTCAGACTAGTTGTCTGAATGGGCAGTTTAAGTTTGGGTTGTGATGGATTACAGGACAGATTTTAGTGCACAGGTTAGTTTATCACATGCCTGAGCAATTAACTGTATAGCTGTCCCCTTTAGGTGACATTTACATACTGAAATACCATTGTCATCACCTGATTTGTACGTGCCTTGCCTTGCAAGGCAGCTTCTCATTAGAGGGAAAATGAGTAGCACTCTTCCCGTATAAATCTTCAAATTACACATCATTAATGTAATATCTTTATCCAGAGGATTTACCACCCTCTCAGAGCAGAGGTGGGCACACTCAAGTCACGGGCAAATTAGTGTTTCAGGAACTCAGCTGATGGCAGTACCTGCCTAGAGGTGGTAATTTGGCTTCCATAAATAATCCTACTATGTTAGAAAGAGTAAGAAAGCAAGTTCCCTTGGCATTTCAGCACTTACATTCCCACCCCTCCACCCACTACCACCACCAAACCAGCCAGAGCACAAAATTCTGAGGCACATAGCGGCTGCTTGCTACTCACCCACAAGACCTTGTGAAAATGCTTGTAACAGTGCCATCTAGTGACACCTTCCACGAAAATAACCCACAAGCAGTCCCAATTATCCAAAAAAACCATAATCATTGCCTCAGTGGGCAAACCTTAATGGCCATTTACACCTGCTGAGCTACTGGAACTGCACGCTGTCCAGCTGGCCTCAAAAGATGACCTTGTCCTCGAGGATGAGAGCTAGACCTCATTCATTTCCTTCCATCGGTTCCTACTTTAATCTAGAGCAAATATCCTCACCATGCTTTAGTATCCCTCACTGCTGAGGATACTGGTAAAGCCCTTATCTATTCTAATCAGGCTATTTTTTCAGCTTATTTAATATTTGAAAAATACATCACATATAAGTACTAAATAGCATTTAATACTTATATATAAGGTACCTATTAGACTGGAAAGCCATCTAAGATCAGGCTGCAGAAAGCATTGAGTATTTTGCCAAATCCCTTTCAGAGCATCAAAAAGAAAAAGTCTTGGTCACCTCTAGCACTAGATAATCTTGGTCATTCAATTGATCATAGTCACTAAATAACCTTTGCACAGTAACTTCAGTAGTGATGCAGCATAAACCGTGGAACAGATAAAGCAGATGCTCAAGGCACTGAAGACAAAGTAATACCTTAGAGTTCAAATATATTCAATTTCTGTGGCTCTCTGAGAATAAAATGATCTTATAATGAATAATTGCTCATAGCTGATATCAACGCTTTGTTACAAACAAATGCTTTGCAAAGATTCAGCAGCAAATATTTAATGCTTCCTTACAATCTATAACATGCCTTTGATTTCCTCGATCATGACAAGGCACTAGTGTGCCCATGGATGATGGGACATCTGGACTATCTGGAGGTGTATTTCATGGATTAATCACTCACTCCTGAGGAGGCCCAGTATGGTTTTTGAAATTCCATTTTGTGCTTTAAGGGCCCTTTTATGTGGAACCTCTGAAAGCTTATATTGCCCATCATGTTAAAGCTGTCTTTGAAGCCAGATGAGGAGCAGAATCACAGTACCATGATTTTTTTCTAGATTCCTATCTCTTGTCTCCTTTTTAGCAAGCCCCGAGAGAGTTGATACCTTCCCTATACAAGGACTTACATTAGGACTATAGAATCATAGAATGGTAAGGTTGGAAGGGACCTCTGGAGATCATCTAGTCCAACCCTCAGCGTAGCCCATACAGAGATTGGACCCGTGACCTTGGCATTAGCAGCACCACGCTCTACCCAACTGAGCTAAACCTGCCCCCCAACACTTGAACCTTTCTTGTATGTCATCAGTATGACATGCAGCAGTATATGCTGGCTATAGACACACAGTGCTAGTAGAAATGCATGGGGTTAAAGTTCTCCAACACCCTCTAATTTTAAGAAATTTCTTTGGCTACTTATAGCATTATCAAATTATTTTTGCACAGGATGTTCACCTAGTGATATTTGTATCTTTTGGCAAAAACAGTTGATTAATATATACATATCTATCCCCTCCCTGCCCTACTCCCTCCACTTCAGCTGTGGCATGGAGAAGAACTGGTACCTCTGTGGTTTGGAATAGGGACCAGGCATTTGGTAGGAGTACTGCCCTAGTAATAGGGATTTGCTTTTTAGCATTAGACTGGAAATCCACTCAACTTTGCTTACGAATATGCCAGATCACCAGAGACTTGTTAGTTTGACAGGCAGGATCTCTGGATCTCACTTATTTTTCATGGAGTTTGGTGCTGGGCTGTGGAAGAAAATTGGAGAGGATTTTCTTACGCAAGTGCTGCTAGCAGCTGCAGAGGTTGTGTGTGGTGCCAGCTGAAAGGATGGAGAGTGGGATACTGCTCCTTCCAGTGCAGGAGGAAAAAGTAACCCAGGATTAGAATGGAGTAGGATACAGAAAACTTGGGGGAAAATAGACACAAGCAATAGATGGTGAAATGGGAAAAAGAGATGAGGGAAAGAGAAGTTGAACCAGAAGGAGATAAGAATATTTAAACATCCAAGGGCAATATAGGACTCATTCCCATAATTTCTCCTTTTCTCCATTGCCCATTATAGGGCAATGAGTGTATCTACCTCTGCACTGTAATCTAGTGCATAAGGAAAATAGTGGTCTGCCTGAGGCTGCTGTTTACTTTTCTAATTCAAACAATTGATTCTTTCTTACAGGTCTAAATATGCTGGTGATTCTGACAATTCATGTATTACCCTCATGTTGACTCTTATCATACCTGTAGTCTGAAGGCAGAGAAGTGAAGCATGCAAGAGTTACCAAACCCCTCCAAGCACACACTTCTTTTCCACGGTACGTCATTTAGTTCTCGGAACAGATCACGCTCAGAGAAAGAACCAGTTACACAGCAAATGAAGTTGTTGACTCTCAGATACAGCCTCATTTGTTAGGGTGATTGGCAGGAATTCAGCTAATGAAGCAAGGACTGCAAGAAGAAAAATAATGATATTATGGTATACATGGTAATAAGTCATCCTGGGGAACTGAATTTGATCCCTTCCTCTGTTACAGTATTCCTATGTGATCCTAGGCAAGTAATGGAGATAATTTTGCCCTTACTCTCTCCATGCTTTGTTCTCTAACTGAAAATTAGAGATAATTCTATTTCTTCATCTCTCAACTTTAGTGTAGAAATGAAGTCATTAATTTATTTTGTTTTTTGTCAACACGATAGAGGGTTAGAGTACACATCACAGAAATACCTAGAGTTGTCATGTTACATAGTACATGGCTATACACTGAAAGACTGATACATACAGTAGAATAGAAAGACTAGCCCTCAATGAACGTTGCCTATACTGTGCATAGAGACAAATGATACCCATCTTAGTTCTACCATGACTAAGCCTTAATTGAAAGAGTGACTTCATAGTAGTGATGATAATTTTCAAAATTGTTTCTCAGTTACATGGGTACATTGAACAGCACAATGTACTCGTACATCCTGTAGAGGAAATAACTGGTGCTCTGGGCCCTGTTAGAGCTGTACTGCACAGGGCCTGTATCTGCAGGGTCTGCTTGTTTCCCAGGTCTCAGTTTCTGGGCCAAGAGCATTCCAGATAAATTAAACATTTTCCCTGTGAATGGTGGGATCCATTTAAATGAGTGGAAGAGAAAGTGTTTAATATTTAAGGAGTGAACATTGTCTGGTGCCTTTTTGAAAAAAAGGTGTCACAGGGGAATTGAGAACAAAAGATATTTTTATTTAAACAAAACTGTTTCAAAGACTTGGAAGCATATGTTGGAAGATTTTCAAAGAGCATCACTGGGTGGCTGTGTAACTGTGCATGTTCTTCCAGCATAGTCTTGGGGAAACTTTCCGGGCTGCTCAGCAAAGGGATTTTGGCAAGAGCTTTCAGAACTTGAAAAGAACAAAACGCTCTTTAGTAAAATCTGGATCACTTAGATAAAAGTGACTTCATGAAAAGGTAACTTCAGCAGTTAGCTCTAGGATTCCTGAAGTGCAGAGTGGATCTATCTCTCAAGTTAACCTTAATACTTGTCTCGTCATGATGAAACCACAGCAGTTAATTACTGTAACGACAGTCTGTGGTTAATTTTAGCTGGTGTAAAGTTTGGTAAGGTACTATATTGGATATTAGTGAATCTTGCTTGAGAAGTGAAGCCTTTATGTCTGGATAAATATTTTCATTTTTATCTTAATGCAACTATATAGGCAAGTCAAAGGCAAGTGAGGCAAGTTTTTGGAAATAGCAACTCAAGAAATTAGGATATGGGGATGATAGAAAATATTAGTATTTTTTGGTGTAAGTAAGCAGGAATCTGATAGTCTGGAAGTCTCCTATCACCAATAAAAAAAGGATTGAAGACCTTGAGGGCTTGAATTACTGGTTTCTCTGCCAAAGACACAATCTCTTCTTCAGCTTTGAACCATCTGCAGTATAAGACACCGAGTGCGTCTCTGCCATGTGTTCAGATTTTAGCCTCTTCTAGTTTTAGAAGTCTGAAAAACAACAAGAATTGTGGTTCAGAAAAGTAAATTACTTCTTCAAAAAAATGTGGTTTTACTCTTCACTGAAATAAAGCCAAGATATCCAAATTCTTCATCAGGAGAAAACAAGTTAGAAAAAAAAGAACAAAACAAACAAACAAGTAAACAAATTAAAAAAGAGAGAGAGAGAGAAAGAGATACTACCTTGATACTGTGGCTAAAATATTCACCTGAACCATAGGAGATCACGGGTCAATTCCAAGCTCTAGCTGACTCAGGCCTGGCATGTCACATCCCCTAGCATGCAGGTTATAGTATTAGTTTCTTTATTGGGAGTAATAAATAATGTAGAACAGCTTAAATAGAAGAGAATGAGAAGGATTAAGTACTCCCCATCGATCCAAAACAGTAGGGGATTTGCGTATAATTCTTCAACACCTTCAGGACATTTCCTCCTCATTTTCCCATCACTAAATTTATAAAATTGTTATACCTTCCTCTCCTCATCTTTTGTCCTGCAACTATATAGACCTTCCAGTGAGGGTTTGCCTAAAATGATAGGTCTTCATGAAAAGATTCATGTTTGGCAAACTACAGTTCCAATGAAACTTTTCTCAAATAAAATATCCTTATCAAATCTTCTTTTGACCCTTCCCTCTGTTACTTTTCTTCTGTTACACCCATTTATGAATACTCTGAATACATTTCTTTTTAATGTACACTTTCATATGTTTTAGAAATTGGGTAATATTTAAGTGTATCATTTTTCCAACTGGCAATCCAACGTTTTTTTTAGGGGGGAGACTTTTTTTTTGGCTAGAGAGCGACAAAAGAGATATATTCTCAAAGACATTAAATTTAAACAGGATTTTTTAAATGAAAGCAATTTCAATTTCAATTTTCAAAAAAAAAAAAAATACATAACTGATTACCTGGAGAACATTATTTTCTCTAATTTATCTCTAAGCAAGAGCTCCATCTTGACCAAGACAGATGCGAACACACTAATACCTATGGACTCACAGGAAATGCCACAACTGTTGTTACATGTCTTCTTCTTCACACTTGTGTTTCTCTGTTAGCCATCCATAACTCAGAAGAATGGTATAATGTTATTATAAGGAAATCAGAATCCCTGAAGCGTGTTGGGCTGAATCAGGCATTCTTAACGTTAGTCCCTTCTAGATATCATCATGCCACCATGGTTAGCTGTTGCAAATAGTGCAATGTGCTCATTTTAGTGAGTGTAAAAGCAAAATAAGAAATAGCGGCAAAAACAATAGCAAAACTTAACAAATATGTTAAATATATTTCCATTAATTACCTACAAAGCTAATTCTTCTTGCCAGACCTATGAAACACCGAAGCCTTTATGCTGTGTTGCTGAGGCCCTGTATTGTAGCTATCAGCTACCCCGGATCTGACTCCTTTTCAGACTTTTTTCACAAGCTTCCATGCAAAAGCCAGGATTTCAAAATGCCTACCAAGTTTACCTTTACAAATTTCACAGATTCACCTTAAGAATTTTACTTCAGGCAAAAGCAAGAGAGACGGAAAGTGAAAGGCACAGGAGTGTAGCATAAACTACTTATTTTCTTCATGATAATCTACTTTTTGCAAGAAAAAATATCTCCTGAAGAATTAGGTATTCACCAGAATAAACGGGCGTTTGTGTTTGTTTTACAGACAAGCTCCTTTACAATTTCAGAATAAATAGATTAATAAGAATTAGAGAAAAAGAGGCTGTCAATTTTCAGACAAAATTCCCCAGACAGGATTAAGCTCATTGGATTACAAAAGGCCCATGGGCAAAATAACTGACAATCTATAACACATTAAAATGGAGCTCAATATAATGAAACAATAATAAGCTATAATAAAAATGTATTGTTATGTTTAAACCAGGAGATGTTTTGTGGCAGAGAAAAAGGTATACAAACCTTCACTACTTTGTTTAATTTTTTTTTTTGTAAGGGAGGAACATAATGTTTTCTCTGCTCATAATTTTCATGGTGTGCTTCAGTGTTCCCTATAGCTGTTCTCATAACACATTTGTTCTTCACCTTTGGACCACCATAAATAGGTAAATTCAGTCTGGTTTATGACAGAAGAAGACAGGCTATGAAAAATACACACCATGACAAGGTAGACACACAAAGGGCTAGTGAAAGCTGGGTTTAGATGACACCTGGTAGCATCAGTACAAGTCTCTGTAGATGCCTAAATGGATCCTGTGTCTGATGGTGATGGGGGGAAAGAGAGTTAAATGCATTTTTGTTAACAGGTACCTCAGTTTAACATGTGTGATATTATCCTAAATACAAGGAAGTAAATCAGAGGAGACTGTTGGAGGAAATAAGGAGAAAATAAATCAATGAGAACAATGCAGAAGTTATTAATTGGGCTGCTTGATTCCAACTAAAAGGATAAGATTTATTCTTCAGTGGGTTTATCAACACTGGTTGGAATAAGCCTTCAAAGAAAGACACGTACAAATTGCAGCTAGCGCCTATCTCTCCCAAGCTAGAGACTGTGGAAATTGAAAGGCCAGAAGGGATATTCTAAACTACCATACAGATAAGACTTGTATAGATGGTCTTTTATTTTTCTTTCTGTATTAACCCTTCTCTTTAGCTGATCTAGTATTCTGGATAAATAGTCTTGAAAACATTGTGTCTGAATATCCTTACGCAACCTTTGTTACAATGATCTCTGCAGTTTCATTCTCTTTAACTGTTGACAGATAGTCAACATAAGATATAACCCATGGCATGTGGCTGTGAATTTAAAAAAAGATCTATTGTCTTGAAGGTAGAAGCCATTTTTTAAGGGTTTATCACCAAAAAAATGTGCGATATATTGACAAATCTAAGTGATGGACTTCAGCACACAAAATAAAGTGTTAACCATATGTGCATTTATAGTCTGGACTTAATTACATTACAGTTAAAATCAAATGGGAATTTTGCAATGGCTAAGACTGTTCAGTATCCAGGAACACTTTGTCTATAAGCTCTTCCGGACAAGCTGCTTTTGAGCCCTTAGAGAAAACTGTCACACTGTTAATGTTATAAGCAATTTACATTGTGCATGAAATTATGAAATAGGGACAGCCACAAGATGGCAAAATACGTTAGAATTCAGGGACAGTCATTTTTATAGTCTTGGATAAATTCAATTGTTATTTTATTTCTGTTTCATTTTGCAGAATGGAAGTTGAAAAAAATCAACAGCAGGAAATAGCTTTAGCTATGCAATGGAAACATTGTTTAGTCTTTTCGATGGATGTAAGTGAAGTTAAAACAAGTTTTAAAGTTTGCTATTGACTTTCAGTGAAAGACACATCAAATATTGGTACTTATATTTTTCAGTTCACTGTATTATGTAAAATGAATCTGCTTTGTCTCTGTTCCGTGAAGGCAAAACCATTCTTTCTGAAGATGGTGAAGTTTTTCTTCATTTTACAAAGTTCATTCACTACAAAAAAAGGAGAAAAGAATGGAAATGTGTTATCATACAAAGTAGTGAATGGATTAGTTAGAAAGCATCCAAATACATGTTGCTGATTGCAAAATCTGCAGCATTTTTAATATATCAGAATGAGCTAAGGAAAAATTATACCAAGTATTTGTGATTATCATCTTATGTACAGATACGTACAGAGATGACACGAAAGTGCTAAGCTAGTCCTTGCAGAGCTGTTCTGGATCTAGAATAGATGAACATAACTTTGCTTTTAAACTGGCAAGAATGTTCTATCAAAAAGAATAGTTATTGCATTCCCTTTGACTTTTTAAAAACTGTTTCTGGTGGAAACGTTAACTCAGACATTTCTCTAACTTATTTGGAGGGGAAAACATCTCTAAATGTCTCTGCTGTGTGAAAACTGATCTACAGTGAAACAGGTGGCTGGTGTAGTTTAAAGAACTGGAGGGATTGTTTCGTTTATTTTCTTAGCTTTTGATCTTTTCAGATATAAAGGGAAAAAAAATCTCTTTTAACTCCTTTCTTCATAAAACAGCTAAGAAAATCCTGACTTCTGATAATCAGACATGAATTAAAGCACCTCAAAGTCAAAGTCAAAGTCAAAGTCATCATATATTTCACTAGTTCACTAATTCAGCTTTCATGAAAAGAGCTGGTTTAGTTGCCTGCAGGTTAGATGTCTAACCATTACTCCAAAGTGACTGGAATCCCCTAGTGCCAAGTGCCATCTTCTGCTTCAGATAGTCTCCAATTTCTTTTGTTGTCTCTGTAAGTAACACGTACATCACCTCATTGCAGGGTGGGAGGGAATTTGGGAGGGAGGTGGCACAGCGCATGGACAGTGCTGCAGCAGGAGTCACCTGGTCCCAGCACATGTAAAGATGGGTCAGGGGTGTGTTACTATCAGCCAAATCCTATTGCCCACAGTGAAATACAAAAGCATGGAGATCACACACAAGTGCCTGAGAAGTAAAGTCTGGCTAAAAGCAGGATCTTTACGGGTTTGGGGTTGCTCCCTTCATGCCGGAGCTTCAAGTCCTTGCAGGTCCCTACCACCTCATTTTGTTGGCACTAGGACTGCTCCTTTGGATGTAGTACAGAGGGCTTTGATCTAGCTGGAGCTGGATTTCTCTCATATATTTGAATGGGAATACGAGAAAACAAAAGGCTTTGGCAGCTTTCATTGGAGCTGGCAGCGATTTTGCTTTTCACAACACCTGGAATCTGAATGGACCCTAATATTGCGCCTTCAGAAATCCATCCGTCCTTCCTCTTTCGAGCTTTCCTATTGTGTCCGCAATACCTAACAGAGTGCATCTTTCACTAGCTCCCTACCTTAGAAACCGGCATGGCGCTTCCTGATAGATGAAGAAAGTGGTTATTATACAATGTGAATATCTGCCACTGGGTTAAATCTATAATTAGGATACCCACTTATGGACATTTTCCAAGTACATCTAAACAGTTATGCCAATTACAGGCATAATTGTAAATGAATCAGAATAAGCATCAGCAAATAAATCAAACTGGAAGTTGTACAGCTTGCCTTGCTAATTATACTGCTCACAGAATAGCTGACATGAGATGTCTGCTACCTGCTGACTGGGGAATGCAGGGGGCTCTTTATGCTAATACTGAACACTATTAATAAATAGGACATTTAAACAGAAAAATATAAATAGCTTCCAAGAGTGATCAAGAGTGGTTAAAATACCCCAAATATTCTCTGTCTCAGATTTAAAACCCAAATGTTGATGGGAGCACGTTTGCAGTGTGTTGGCAGAAAATACAGATGCTTTCTTCTTATTTTGAACTCTGTATGAATCTAGATCTTAATAGTTTTTTCTTTTAGGTTTTCAGCTGCTAATACAAGCAAGTCTTGGTGAGATAGACTGAGAAAATACAAATGCAGGACTTTATTGGCATTGACTTTATGCCCAGTTAAAGTAAGAAGATTCTTGAGATCTCTGTCATTTTACACCCTTCTGACCTCCTTGGGGTATTTTTTTTCCTTTTTATTGATTCCTGAATCACAGAAATAAGCCTTTTATTCCTTTTTATTATTTATTTAGGGAACTTTTAAGCAGTTATTTATCATGCAGTTTTTCCATAGCCCTTTGCAAAGAAACTCACAGGGAACACACAATATCGACAGTTAGTAATATCACACTGATGTCATTCTCATCAAAATAACCTTCATTTTGCAACTGACCCCTTTTAACTGCGTTAATACTTGACAAACAGAACCAGTCCTGTCTGCTCTCCCAACGCCAGCTGGTTCAGTCCCACACAAGATGACAGCAATGGTCGGTGAGGGGGAAGCAGCAGAGAGGAAGCAGAAACTAAAGCTTCTGCTGCCTCTTCTTCAGCAGTGCTTGCTTCACTCTGCAACTCAACAGAAGCAGAAATGCCTTGCAGATGCCTCTTCAATCAACTCGGCAAGTGTTGATATGTTCTCTCCACTCCCAGAAGTCAGGAAAAAAATCACCACATCTGTAACCTCCAGTAGCAGACTTACAGATCAAAGAAGCTTTTTAGCAAGGATGAGGAGTGCCAAGGTCATCATGGTCTCTATTGCCTTTGATCTTTTGCTTAAATGATCCAGGATTACTGCATGCATGCTGAGGCTGGAGTAATAGGGGTGGTGGACGCATGCACAGCTCTACTGCCTGTGTAAAATTTTGCCAGTTGAGAGCAGAGAAAAGACAATTCCGCAAAAGGATAGGCTTAAAGACAGTTCATACTCCAGTTTAATCCCTGGAATCATCCAAAGTAAACCTGGCCAAGGGCTTATCCCCCCACCTTGTGGCTTTGAAAGGAGAGGGGAGGAAGATAAGGCAGATGCTCAGAGGGTTTCAGAAGAAAGAAAGGGTTCAAATTAACTTATTTTGCTTATTAATGATTTATATTTAGTTATAATGATATATATAATGAATTATATTTGGTTCTTATCTTCCATGGTCTGTCTCAGATGGCTCATGAACACTGATATAGGAAGATTATTATTAAGATTTTTTTATGATTGTGTTTGCATACAAGCTCTTTTGAGGCTGGTACTTAGGCACTGGTATCTTTGTAATAGTGTTTTTTTTCTTGAAGAACTTACTCTCAGAGTAATCAGAGAATTTCGGCAAGAAAGTAGCACCTGGGACTCCTTGTATTAAATCTCTTAGGTATATTTATCTGCAAGAACCTTCCAAGAAACCGAATAAATCTCAATCATTTTAACTCTTTTACATATATTTTTTTTCCTTCTCAGATTGAAAACAGTCTGTTAGCCTACTGAAGGAATTTCAGATACACCCACATTCTGCACTTTCATGCTTCAGAGAGTAAAATATCTCTAATCAAAGTTTCCTGTTTTTTCTTATTTTCTTGTGCTATTGAGGAAGCAAAGCTCTGCTCAGAGAAACCTTCATGTAGAGCATTTTCAGCAAAAAAATCGTATATCTTTGAAACCCTTGTGCTTTCTGCTAATTTTTAAACAGTTGTGCATAGTTCCACCACCTTAGGCACAGTTTTCTCTACTGAAAAAAGATCAGAAGAAAACAAAATAAATAGAAAAAATGGAAACCATAGGTCTAAAGAAAAATTGCTTGAGTAAGGCGTGAGAAGGGTAATGAAGGAATTCCCAGGGGATAAATTGCAGGTGATAGAGAGGCTTAAGAAGAAAAAAATCTGTTAAGGGAGAACATTTCTGAGTGGCAAAGAGGAAAAAAAGAATAAACAATACAGAAAGAAGAAAGAAGTACAGGCAAGTGAGCTGGGCTGAAGAGGAATGCAAAATGAGTGTGTCACTGCATGTTAGTCATGGAAACAGGAGAGTTTTAGCAAAGGAAAGGGTACAAAAGTGAGGGCAAAGGAATGAAATCTATTGGGAGTTTTGCAATGGTAGAACATAAGAGGAAAGAAAAAGTAGTGAAGGGGTGGATGGAATAGAAAACTAATGTGAAACTGAGTGTGACTGTTGGCTTAGAAGAATTCTGACAGGATGAGTGGTTGGGGAAGCGACAATTTTTACGAAATAGCAATTCTGATATAAAGTTAAGGAAGTAAGGTGAGAATATTGAAGAAATATATCATTTTCAGTTCTCACTTCATTTTGCATTTTTCTTTCTGCCACTTAGCAGATTTCTAGTAAAGTATTCTTTCACCAAAGTCTTCCGTATGCTCCCCTTTTTCAACATCAGCCATTGACTATCTTCCTCCTTCCCACAGCCCTCTCTTTCAGCTCCTGTCACCTGAGGATAGATTTTGTCGAGCTCTTACAAACTATGCTGTATCATAAGGTGACATATTGCATCACTTCTCTGTATTGCCTCATAAAAATGGACAATATAGCCTTGCAGATCATATGCTCTTCCGTGAAGAGCACCTGGTGTGGTGGAGGAAGGAGAAAATCCATAGCTATCTTCCTTCTCTACTAGCTACTCATACAAAGAGCTCCAGGGTTTCCAGTTCTTCTTTTCTCTCCAAGGGAGTACGAGATAAAGAGGCTAACCCCGCTATTTCTACATCAGTTTTAGAGAGAAAGATTCAGGATGGCTGTTTCCTTCCCTAGATCTCTCCTAGTGGGATTTGAGGTGGAGTGAGAAAAAAGCCTGTGTGATTCTTCCTGTAATTGAGCTCTGTCAGCACTGAAGATCCCACAAGGAAGAAGAGAAGCACAAGCATAAGAAGACATGACTAGTATATCGGAGATGACAAATCAGTGTATGGAAAATAAAGATGTAGTGGATGACACTCCACCAACAGTAGCTGGTGGAGAGGAAGTAAGAGAGAGAAGCTTGGAATGAGGGAACAAGTGAATGGAGACGAGAAAAATAAAAAAACTTCCCTTCTCAATGCTCGCCATTCAGGAGCCTCCTGTTCCCAGCCCTTTCCAGCATCACCAGCTTCTTCTCTTCCATTCTCTCTTTCTACCTCCTACCCACCAAATCTCTTTGTTTCCCATTAATCACACTAAATGATGATGATAAAAAGCTAGAGAGCTGAGCACAGCAGCTTAGAGCACTCGTCCCTTCAGGAGCTCTCTGCATTACGCTCTCAATCCCAAAGAGTCAAGAGAGAGAAGCACAGATCAGATTTTTGAAGCAGCATAGTCTTTAGTCTGCATACAGCTGAAGTGCGGAAAGCTGCAAGAGCTTTGACAGTGGAAGAGCGCTTTCTCCAGCGTTGTCCCTGCATTCCTGCTGGAGAGAAAAGTCCAGAGCCTTAACAACATCCAAAACACGAATTACAATGCATAGGACCGCTTACTTCATTCCACTTGCCATTTCAGTTCACTGACATTGTCTGCTTAAGCCTGTTAACACCAAACCTTCTGATTCACTTTTATGTAGTTATAGTTAATATTTTGAAGTAAACAAATACATCAAACAGATGCTGATAGTAAATGAATAAAGATTACAATTTTTTATTGTGTGCAAATAAAGAGAGACCATTTCATGTGATGTATTTTAAATGCTGTAGTTATACAGTCAGGCTAGTAGGAGCAAGCGCATATACAACTTAAATCCGCAGATCTTTTCTATTTTAGCTATTTGTTTTAAGTCAGATAAAGTACATTACTAATGGTTTCAACTCAAATGGACAATTCGTTTGATGACTCTGAAAGAAGGAGAAAAAAATAGAAGCCTGAAACAAGCTAACCAGCAGAGTAGAGTCGAAGCAGAGTCTGCAGACAACTGACAGTATTTTTAAACTCCTTACCACAGCCCAAATTCCATTAGCATGAGACTTGGAAGGACACATCTGTTATTCTTTAAGGAACCAAAGCAGTTGGCTGGCCTCCTGGCTCTTGAACAAAGTGTTCAGGGCTCGCATGGCAACACTTTGCTGCATATAATGAATCTGTTTAATCTAAATTATTTTTTGAAAGGAAAAGAAAAGAAAGGCATGAGTAATGATTGAGAAGCATCTGTGAGAGATCCGCTATACTTTGCATTTTTTGCAAAACCTGTCTGCATAGGTCGCTTCATCTACCATCTAGAGTTATTGGCAACAGTACAAACATGTACCGTAGATAAAAAAGGCAGTGTCTGGAGATTAGTCTAGCTTCCTGTTTTACTAGGTCTTATACATGAATTGAAAGTTTACAGGATAGGTGTGAAGAAAGCTCTGTTTGAGTTCAAGGCTATTCACAACACACTGATTTAAAATATTGGCCAGGGATTTCTTGCTTGAACCACCTTTCTGCTGGCGAGGGCATGCAGACTGAACAGGAGATAGTACATGTTTCTTTGCCTGAGATTATGGTGTAAAAATCTGAGTCTAAAGATTTCATACAATCCAGATCTGGGAGTGTGGGAGAGAAAAAGTGAAAGGTGTAAAGTAGATCAAGAGGGTAATATTATCTGTAGAGAGGGAAAAAAAACCCCAATATTTAAGTGAAACCAGCTGTGGTTTGAAGCTGTCCATGAAGTAATGTATCAAAAAAATTGCAGAAACAAATCATACGTGGAGAAAACTTACATCCACTTTTGGGGTGAAGGAATCAATGCTTCTGTAGGGGTATGTCTGCATATCACTCACAGAGACAGAAGGGTATCAGCATAAGTGCGGATATGTATACACAAATGATAGACAGAAAGATAATGCTTGGACAGGCACATTGGCTTAAAAAAGTATGAAAAACTGCAAGAAACATTAATTTACAAGACGTATATAGAGGAAAGGTTTGTGATTAGGTGAGGAGATTCATTTATTGCACTCAAAGCACTTCAGTACTCAAGTTTTATAGTATCCTCACAGCCAAAGCTGTCAGTAAATGTGAACTATAAAGGTTAAATGGGGAAAATGTCCATATAAACCATTCTGAGTTGTTTCATACAAAACCTAACTGAAACCCTTTAAATCCTGAGGACTGCTTCCATGATCTCTTTATAAAGCAGAGTAGTTCTAGGTGTTTTCACCATTTGTTGATACAGTTGGCAGGTGAAGCAAATCAAAACAAATTTTTTCATGTGGGGGTTCTTTTTTACTTTTTTATAGCTAGTTCTGTTGGAGTTATTAGATTCCTTTTTCTAAGTCTCCTCTTCAAATTTGTCTTTGATTACTTTATAATAAAAAAAAGATTACAAATGTGTAAGTCCTTAAGAAGATAAGTTGCTCCCTGCTTTACAAAAACAGAAGAGCAGCAAAGTTTTTGCGAGATTTGGAAGACCAACAGCAACCTGGTCGATACACTTGGTGGGAGACTGCCTTTGTGTCTGGTCACCCTTTGCCGAGGGTGGACAGTTTTATTGATATTTTACAGTTTTACTTCCTCCATTCAGCAGTGTAGTTCCCTGGCCAGCCAAGTTCCAGATGCCTCATAATGCACGCTGATCACAGAAGTATTTCAAATACTGCTTCAAGTAAAGCTCTCCAATTATAAAAATGTACTGTAATCATGCTTTTAGAATACATTTAAGCATTTTATATGTTTCATATGTTTAGCTGCTTCTATTTTAAGCAGAAAAAAAGCCAACTGAAAAGTTTTGAGGGAGATTATACCACTTTGAATGGAGACACTAATAGTTTTTTATGTAAGAATCCTGTGATTAAAAGCTGAAAATTAAGATAAACGCATTATGGAAAAATGAGATTTCAGCATGTATGAACTCCGGAGTGATTGCCAGACGTTCCCTACCTCTTATACCAGCTCTGTCAGTGATTTTCTGCATGATCTGAAATTAAGAGGCATAAATTTTTGAGGAAGAAATAATTTGCATTAGACCAAACAACAGGCTGGAAAAATTGGACAAACTATCAGGGACATGATTTTTCAGGAACTGAATATCTCTGTCCTACTTTTATCTGTCTGTAGCCTAATGTGCAAGTGTTTGGGGGGGGGGCAACATTTGAAAAATTCAAAGCATTGAACTGTTGCTGTGTGTCAGTTACCAGGCTCATCTGAATTGCACTTTTTTATGCTGCCAAAGTGACATATTGTAACAGTAACATTACAGCTAATGTCTCAGCAAATTTGCTTGCAATAACTCACATTCTGACTTTTTTCTGAAAGATGTCCACAGTAAAATACAAGAATAGAGTAAGATGTCCACAGATGTGAGAGGAGAGAAGCAGATGAGACTTAATTCTCAAGGCAGATCCTAACTGAGGACAATGCTGCAAAACTAAGATGTGTGCAAACTTGTGGACATCTGGATATGTTCAGGAAGCCTCAAACATCAGAGATGGCTGATTCTCCAGGCTCTTTCTATTTGTAATGGAAACCAAACAGATTTTCCTTGACCAGTTATTTATCTTAAGAAAGTTTAACTACAAAATAGAGATGCTTTCTCAAAAACTCCCATGGAAACTCCTTTCTGAAAACTTCAAGGGATCTCTGTGGTGGTTTGGGTAGAATATAAACAGGCAGCAGTTGGTAGAACGCTTAACGGTCAGGTGGTCTAGCTGGTCCATCTGAGCACAGCCACTGAGAAACAGAGCCATGCATGCACACTCCTGGGAAACACTTGCACACCAGTTCAGCGGGGGCATTGAAATGTGCTGGGCTTCATGCTCACAAGTAATTCTCATCCAGGGATGGTGACATCCTACCCAAAGGTCTTTCGTGCATCAGAGCATGGCAAGTTACAATTTTAGAGTGCTGCTTTAACGTGGCATGGATCCAAACCTGCCTTCACCTAGTTATCTCCTAGTATATATCAGGGGAAAACTGATCAAATAGCATGGACTTCATCTTCACATCCCACTTTGACAAAAGGAAGAATGAGAAGCTGCCAGTAGAAAAAGCTTGAGAACCTTTGAATCATTTCATTGCATTGTACTGCACAGGAGATTTTATTGTTTAGAAGGAGATAAATAAGGTTTTGCTCAAAAAATTTTTGCTAAAACAACCGACTTGCAAGGCCAGCAGATCTGGTGGTGGTTTACAGCATAAATACTTACTGAATATTAGAAGGAGAATGAATCTAATACTATCAATTTCTTTTTCATCCTCAACCTCATCTCGTGGGCCTCATGAAGGAATGGAAATTGTGCCACTGAGGGCAAAATAGCACCAAGCTCATAATATTTCCTCACTTACATTTCCTTCCTATATATCCTTACATTGCCCATGTGTTGGATCCATCTTAGTGAAGTCTGGCTGCAGGTCAGTCCACACTGTAAGCTTCCTGCAACTTCCATTATCATCAGCATAGAAAAATTCTGAGTGTTTCTCTGTGATTTTAATACGCAAACATTGACCTTAGCAGTAACAAAAAATATGCACTTTCTTAATATTATGATATGAACTGTGCCTTGTCATTTCTGCTCAAAAACAGAGAGAGAGAGAGAGAGAGAGAGCTGTGTGCTCTCTCTAGTCACTCGTCTGGAGGAAAACTCTTTCTCCCTGTTCTTCAAGTCCATACTCTTGCACAGTCTGAGCATGCTTTGCTGATGTCAAGTTACTGTGCTATCATGAAAAAGGAGGCTTGTTTGTGTGGCTCCCCATTACAAGGAGAGTATTTTCCCATTCTTCAAAAGAATTTTTCAAGTCAGTATTTCTAAGCTTTCTATTTTTCCATTTAAGCTGAGGTGTTTAAAATTTCCTGCAGGTCACTGGCTGTTCTAACATAATCCCCACAGATTCTGAGCAGAGAATTTGTCTTGAATCTGAGAAATACTTGGCAGAGCAGAATGAAATGGAGAGTGTGACACACAGAGAAGATAGGGGCTATGAGATAATCAAATAGTCAGGCTAGGATTTAATATTTTCCAATAAGCCTGTGGAGACTACTGAATCAAGATCTCATTCACTAATCTATATTTAAATATTTAAGTGAAATGGAAGAGCATAAAAGGAGGAGTAGACTTTAACTCAGTCCCTCATTTGAGATGTGAGCAAACAGCAAGGCAGAAATATGAAACTGTTCTCCACATACCAACTAAATACTTTGACGATGTCTTTACTGATTATTTTGACAAAATTCTGACTACTTTAGACCAGAAATTCTGTCCTGAGACAGTCATTCTTGCTCTTTGAAACTGTTTTATTCAGATTGGATTTTGAGAAATTGGCATTTTCTCACCACAGAGGGCAAACTCCAGCTCCTGGTAGCTAGATACCCTCATCTCTCTGTGACAGCTTTGTTATTCCCTTAGTTCATTTTGCAGTGCAGCAGACGAAACCTCTCTCCTGAACCGAGCCGAGCTTTGCTCTGTCACTCTTCCGCTGAGTAACCTTGGGAAAGCCCTTATTCCTCCCAATCCTTCACCTTTCCCAAGAGAAATATTGAGACTTGCTTCCTTTACAAAGCGCCTTGAGATCTGGTGCTGGCAGCCGCGTCCTGAAGGTTAGCTATCTTACTTGATCTCCTCACCCGCCTGCTTCTCCACTTTTGACCCATTCATACTGCTGTTTGGACAAACACAAAACGTTTGTGTGATCCCAAACATTCACTCAAGGCCTCCTTGGCCCCACTTAATTCCTATATTATATTAGCAAGGAATTTTGTCTTGCAGTGTCAAAGAAATTTGATTACATCCCTGAAACTGTTTTTCAGAAACTGACCTCTGTGTTTAAAGCAAATCAAAACAGAACGTAATCAACTCAGTTTGCTTTTGACAGATGTTTAAAGCAATTTTATGCTACATAGCTTCCTTGCGTCTGTTTTCTGCAGTGCCAGGATACATTAGTTACAATTTGGGTACACCTAATCTGGGGTGGATTGTTTGTCATTAGATAATCCACCTCAAGACCCTACTATTCCTTTCCTTCTAGCATTTCAGTTGCAAGTTTAATGCATGCAAAATGTTCTGTACTGACAGCAATGAAAAGTCATGTCTTCTGTTTAAACACTGGGAAAAGCACATTAACTTCCTCTGTTGCCTTATGAAAGTGCCTTAATCCTAACATAGCTCCAGATGTCAGAAATCAAAATATCCTTGAGGATATGCTTAGTGTTAAACATGTGAGTTGGCCCACCATATGTCTTAAAATCAATTACAATAATCCTGTCCTGAATTAAGCTGTTGAATTGCTCTTTCAAACCAAGGCTCTACTGCCCACCACTGGATGTAAGAAAGCAGTTCATTCCCAAAATACATTTAATTCATGACTTTCATCCTGGGTGACTGGAGTTCATCTGAGGCACGCAGTTACTCCACCAACTGGAATCAACTGGATAATCATGATTTTCATTCAAAACTATTCTGGACTAGATTGGAGTAGGTCTCCTTCATCATAGGCCATAAAATAAATGTCAATATTCCTGATCTTCATCACACTACAGGTAAATGAAATGAAGGAAATTAACCTGTGCTACAGCTACTAATCATCCTGGCAAAATTGTTTTTCTGCTTAATGTTAAATGGCAAACAAGTAATCATAATCTGAAACAGTCCCTAAAGAAGGAATCTCTGAGAAATGTAGCTTTGTTAATGTATCAGAAACCCTTATTAAAATACAAATATAATATCTTCAAAAGAGTTGGAAACATGATTAATATCTTTAATGTAGTATTTCAATAATTCACCTCCTCAGGAGAAAACAAAGGTTATTTGAAACAGATGCTGTAATGAACCAGATACATTCTCTTATCCTCACCACTGGTTTTGGAGACATCTCCTGCCAGTTACGGTGTTTGTTTTTCAGGCCTGAAGTAGTTCTTGACTTTATTTTCCCCCCACCATGAAGCTTCAAAGTGACACTGCCAATTACAGTCTTCGGACTAGTCCCCATAGGTTGACAGACTTATAAAATAGCTATTAAAACATTAAGCATAAAAATGAAGTTGTAAATATATCAACGTGAACATTTTTTTGCAGAGGAGACTCAAACACATGGTGAGGCCCATAGCAGCCTGCTCCTATAATACGGTGGAAGAAGAAAAGTTGCGAGTCCACAGAAGGCCACGAGCTGTCAGAAGCAGCCTTGGTTCCAGCTCTTTCGATCTTTTAGTTAGTTATACCCTTTACAAATACTGAGATTTAGGTCTTCTCTGAAGTCCATCTGTTTTGGGGACAATGTTTCTATCCCATGGATACACAGGTTAATTTAACTATTTTAACTGGTTAACTACTCCCTCTCTCTGTTTGGGGCTTTCTAAATAAATATATTTGAGACAAATCTGCGATGGAGAGTGCTCCTCCTAGGCAGTCCAGATGCAAACTAGTTGTTGACATGTTTTTATTTCACAGCATAGCCTTGGCCTGAGCAGCTTAGCACCAACATCTAGCAGGTCTCCTTTCTTCACTTCTCAGGCATCTATAGAATTTCCTTCTTTAGTGCCTGGGGATTTAATAGAGATCCTGAAGATATCTGGGAATCTCATGGCTTTTCATAATATCAGCAATAAACATTCAGATTTGGGAGGAGTACTCATCTGATTAGTATGGGGCTTGTTTCCCTAGAAAAGCTCAATGGTCTTTGAATGAATATGAATACATATACAAGTACGAATATGAATATACACACAAATATGAATATGCATCAGCAGTATTATTCAAGAATCACAGTTAATGGTAACAGCTTTTTTTCCCCAAAATTAATTAGAAAATATGTAAGTCAGCATATTTAAATAAAGTATTGAAATCAGAGCACAGCATGAATAATATTTAATTTTGAAAGCATAAGTTATATAAAAAAAGATTTTTACAGTAGTGAAAATAGGGAATTTTGAAAACTACAGCTTGATAAGGAGGAAATAATTAAAAATAATTATCTTACTTCAGCAAGATAATTCATGGAATCACCTCATCAATAAATTAAAAATGTAGTTAAACTAAATGAAGCCTCCATAAAATGAAAAGGAGACTACATCAAAGCAATACGTATACATATATATATGTATATCTTTGCAGGAATGCAGAGAAACCAAAACCAGGCAGATTGATCTCATGAAGGTAATCTCTTTTCTTGCAGCTGAAACCTCTGTGTCACTAAAAACACCAGGCTTTTAAAAGTGTAATTATAAACTCAAGCATATCTCAAAATAAGCAGCTATATAGTAAAGATGTAAAGTTCACATTTCTGAGTGGAGGAGCTCAAAAGAGGAAGATATATGATATCAAAAGCATGAAAAATACTTCTGCTTGCTTTGGGTCAGAAGAGTTAAGGAGTGTCCCTACACAGAGGTACACAGAGGTATTTTGTTGTTCCGTTGTTTCATTCTACTGTTGAAATAAACCCAGGACAATTTGATTTTGCACATTGCAAGCCACTTTCTAGGCCCATGGGGAAGCACAGTGGATGGGAGCCTTGCCGGACTCAGTTCTGACTTTAATAGCATTTAATGTCTTTAAAACTCCAGGACCCATCCTCACTCTGGATGATCTTGATGTGATATTGCTAGTTTTGTCTTATATTTGACTGAATAGCATGGTCTCTGGGCAACAGTTATATATTTTGCTGAATAGAAATAATTATTGCTAATTAATCAGGAGGGTTTCACTCCAGTTCAGTTGTACGTCCCTGTTGTTTCCAAGAACAGGCAGAAATTCTCCACTGTGGTTTAATGTGTTTCCTATGTGTGACCTGGACCTGCACACAGAGCTTTTAATAAGGCCTTTCACATGCACATGTACTTAAAGATTCTTCATCATCTACTGCAATACAAATATATCTTTTGGACAGGTAGTGGTAGTGGTGAATAGTGACCACTTCCTTTCCCCTGTTCAGGCTTACCTAAATATCAAGACATGACTCTAAGGCAGGAGAAGGTGTCACCACAACTTCCTTCTGTCACATCAGAGGACGCTGGAGAAGCAATAGCACTTTCACTCCGACATGGGCTGCTCAATTAAACTAATCACTGGTCTTGGACCAAACACATTCTCACCTCAACAGACAAGAAAATGACATCTTTGCAGGGGGACTTGAGTATCTAGCACCAAGGGACAATGTACAATCAATGAACACGGGTGTGAATACCTGGCCAGAAATGTCAAAAAACAAAACAGATGCTGATCCTAAACTTCTATACCTATGTTGAGCAGAAAGGGCCACCAGTTATTAATGCAATTGTGGTCGGGGAACAAGGGAGAGTTTAGTGCGTAGATTTAAAGCAAGCTGTGAGTTGTGAAATGCACTTCTGCATTTAGAAATCTTAGAAAAGAACAGTTCTTAGAATCTGACCACAGTGACAACCTTTTGAATTCAGAAGGGTATGAGAACAATCCTTCAGGAGAACAGTAGTTCTGAAACCAGTGGTCTTATTTCAAATCCCAGGATTACTGGTTTTCTAAATGGACTATGTGTTACCAAAGATAGGCCTGCTTTTACTACTTCTGATCCTACAAATTTAAACATGCTGTAGGGGGTATGGGAAAGGAAGGAATACGGTAGAAAGAGAGGCAGGAATTAATAATGTCGCTCTTTACAGGAATGGATCTTCCTTTGTAAAATCACAGATTGGCTTGGCAGTGTGCATTGTACTCTTGGGAGGTGACAGCCTGGAGCTGATTTCTGAAGACTGCACATCTCCAGTGCCATCATGCCAACTATCTGTCGGTGGCATAGGCAGCCATTAGAAGGAGATCATTTTCCCATTCTCAGAGGATACTTTGGCCTGGGGAAGAAGGAAATGATATTCAGGAAATGTGAAAGCTAATGGACAAAAAGAAAAAAGAGGGAATATAGGAAAGCCTGACTTTGTGGGGAAGAAACCTTTGGCTTCCACCTCACCTTGTCTAGCCTTTTGAACCCCACATCATGTCATTCACCATCAGATTTTCTTTCCTATGTCTAGGGAAGGAAGTTCTCAAAACCTAAATCTGCAGAGAAAAGGGAGGAAAAAAAAAACCCAGTTGTATCAGCTCTACTACAAGGACAACAAATTTCTCTTTATTTTTGTGAGTGATAAGTATATGTACCTTATTTTGGAATTCGTCATCATTTGATGGTTAACTCAACCTTCACAGTGACTGTATAGATATTGATTTACTTTGTTTTACTCTGGTGTTTCTACACTACACAGGTCTAATGAAAGACATTACCTCTCTTTAAAAACTTTTACTTTCCTCCACCTTGTTTATAGTCCAGAGCCCAACATTTGTCTTTGAGTTTAGGCACCTGCTTTAGGAAACGCGGTTTTCACTGAGGACAGGTAGACTTGATAGGACATTAAAAAAGCTCAAAATTATCTAAGATTAGGTGCTTTTGTTTGTGCAGACTATTTACAACTTTTCATGCTGACTTGTATTTAAAGCAAGAGGAAATGCATGCTTTTGATATTTTGGAAAGTCTTAGTCATTTGAACTCAATTATTTACAGCATTCACAGATAACAAGAGGAATTGCAGTCCATATTTTTCTAGGCATAAACAAGATATTGGGTGTTAACTGTCAGTTCTTGTAAGAAGATATAAACAGTTTCCTGACAGTGTCTTTGAACACAAGTTCAACATTTGCTTTCTGTTAGTTAATACTGACTGATTGCCCAAGTTTCACATCACTGAAAATTCCCTTAAGGCAAACAGACTTCTTGACAAAGTGCTTAAGGGTTTGTATTTAGTACTTAAAATGGCAAATGTTTTTGATATAGGCATTGGATAGGATGTCAGCTGCATTAGTAGGAAACTGAGATGCATGACAGTTCTGTGAAAAGATTTTTTTTCCCCATCTATAACTAACATTTAATATATGGACAATGCTATTTAGATCTGACATAAAGAGATGAAGTTTGTTTCAAGGTGGAAATTCATCATGCTGCTGTGTAAACGAAAGAAAAAGTGGTCAATTTATTCTTATCCAAACACCTCGAATTTTTAAAGCAACCAATTACTTACTTATGAAATATTACAGACCAGAAACTATTTGGTTAAAAAAAAATGTAAGAAACATTTTGTTTGGAAAAAATCACCATCCATGCACAGGCAAGTTATAAAAAGATAAACGTTTGCTGAAGAAATTGCATCAGCAGCTGTGTGGTTGCTTTGGAAAACCATTGTCTTTTGAAGGACAGCAGAGTATACAACCAGCTTATCTATGAGAGCTGTGATCTTTGTGCCAGCAACTGGTCTCTTTCTCCTGTATTTTGAAAATATAAATGCTATTAAATTAGCTAATCAACCTTTATAATATTCCTAATAGACCCTTTATAATATTTATAATAGCTTTTCCTAATAGCTTTTGTTATATATATATTATATATTTATAATAGCTTTGCCTAATAGCTTTTGTTAGCTTTATTTCATGAAAGCAGATGTTACCATAGAACAGCAGAAGTTAATGTAGTAAAACATAGTTTTCGGTGAAACATTTTTTATAAGAATAATACTCTTTTATCTCTTTTTCACCATTTTGTCCCTACTCACCTAACTTTCAACCCTGTAATTAAAATTGCCAAGTGATTAAAAATTAAGGACCATGTCATCTTCCTGTGTTGAGGAATCACCCCATCTCTGTGAGTGATCTTCTCGGCTTACTGAATCAATTTGACTCTTGACGTGTTATCTTGGCTTTCTCTGTAGTCAGTAAAGAAACACAGGCAGTCCTTGGGGAGATTCATCACTTTTGTCTTGGGCACTTAATCATAGATCATAGAATGGTAAGGTTGGAAGGGACCTCTGGAGATCATTTAGTCCAACCCTGAGCGTAGTCCATATGGGGATTGAACCCATGACCTTGGCATTAGCAGCGCCACGCTCTAACCAACTGAGCTAAGCCTGCCCACAAAGCAAAACAGGGTGAGTAATATTTTAAAAGTGATATATTCCCGCCATTGACCATAAAAGGAGTTATATCAGCTAGCTTTGGCAAGATCCAGCTTTTAGACGGCTCAAGTTAGTGTGATCAGTTCAACTTTAAATGTCTCAAAAGCGGGAGCTGGACACCAAGAGAATGCTAGTTTAGATGGTACTATTTTTCCCCTATGTATTGCAAATATTAAACAAAAAAAAGTGATTGATTTGAAGACTTGACAGAAGAGGCTAAACAGCTTGAGTCAGAGAAAGGCTGAATGGAGACTTTTAGATCTGGAGACTCTTTTCTTCGTGAATTACAGAGAGGGATTGATAAGGTCCTTCCTGAGTTTACTGGTATGCATGCTAGACAGGTTTTCCTCATCTTTCACTATAATAGTTAAATTCATTTCAAAGTCATGATTTTTTTCTGAAAAAAGCCCACTTCTATCTCTTCTTAATATAACTATTATCTAAACGTATTTATTTTTAGCAGAAAGCTCCCTACTGGATTTCCTTCCATCCCTCTACTATTACAGCAATTATCTCACTAGTGGGAGGAATAGCCACAAATCCAATTGTGAGGGCTATTCAGACAGGCTTTTTGGCTGATAATGTATATGTTTAAATAAGACATTGAAGTTATTTCTTTTAAAATTTAATTTAAATGCCTGGCATGGGTTGTGCTATACATAGGCACAATAAGAAGAGTTGGGGAGAGCATTCCAACAGTGACTCTGTTTTCTGATTGTTCACTCAAAATAATTGTACTTAAGGCTGAATTAAAGATGCAACATCTGCATGGTACTTTTGTATCATTACAAAAAATCCCAAGCCCTCTCCCTACACTCTAAATCAATTTTAGGACCCCTGAGTAGGTTTTCAGTTTCATCAGAAAATATGTCTAAGCTAATCTCTTCTATTTCAAGTGTGCACATTCTCACAGTGTTTCATTGCCTCACTGATAATAATTTTCACTGAGCAGGAAGGAAATTCTTCCCTAAAATTGTAGCCAGTTGAAAGCTTGGTGAAGAAACATATAGAACTGTGATTCATAGGTAGCTTTCTACATTTTACTTAACTAGATTGTGCTTCATAAAGGAATCTGCTTAACTGTGCATCATCCCAGGGAACAGATCTGGCCTAAAGGTAGTGAATGGCATTTACTGCTGTGTAATGAGGATAGTTCTGACAAACATTTCTGTTTAATGGATATCATTCAGCAAGGGCCAACAGCTTAGGTCATGTTTAAGTACCTGACAAATGAGCATGGTATTCTACACTTCCAACTTTCATTTTTTAAATGCAGAATTAGCCAAATAAAAAAAAAAAAGTAAAAAGAAGTAATTAAGATGGAATAAAATATTTTTATCTGTCTTTGTTTATACATTACCATATCTTATTTTGAGTCTTTGGCATCTTTAAATTACATCCAAGTCTGTAAGAGACCATTGAAATATTATTTGCTGCTGGATGCCAACTATATCTGTCAGCACTCCTAAAATATACAGTTGACAGTGAGTCATAAATAAGAGATTAATTAGTGCAGTAGTTGGAAGTTATTTTGCTGACCCAGATATTTAGTATCCACTTCACAAAGATAATTTTCATATGTTCTGCCCTCTGCTAAAAGATTTGATTTAAAAAATGAGTCTAAGAACATAGGTGGCTGAAGGGAAGAGGGCACATGAGCAACTAATTTGCATGTGGCTGAAATCTCAGCACAAAGGTGAAAACCCTCAGTGCTGACATGAAGAAGATGCCAGTGAGGGCGACAGACTCAGTGCCTTTGGAAACAGAACAAGAGATATCATATTTAGAAGCTCAGAGGTCAAACATGAACATACCTAATCGGTTTACACTCTTGATTTAAGCCCTATTCCCTTATTCTGCATTTTATTTCTTTTTACTCAAGTCTTTGGGAATTTTGCCAGTGATAGCAGTGGGAGAGTTAGGCCTACAGGAAAAGCATTTTCAGATATTATAAGAATTTATAGCAACATAAAAACTGCATGCTTATTACAGATGATACAGACATCACATATTGAAGGTGATACATACGTGCCAAACTGCAGTTATAGGAAAAACCTAATTTGTCATACATCTTAACAGCTTTACCTGCTTTCTATCCCGTAGTTATCCCTTGGATTTACTTTAATATCCTCAGGTACATCCTACTGCAACATCCTATATCTTGCTGTAATATCCTGCTGTCATAGCTGTACAATTTCAGAATGTTAGCCCTTTTTAAAAAAGCAAATATGGAATTGCTGAAGAAACACTTGTCTATTTCTTTTTTTGACTTTATCTTCTGCTTCTACTAATAAAAAAAAGGTCCTTGAAATCCAGTGAGAAGAATTATACCATAGCTATATTACTTATCTGCTGAAGTCGCAATAGGCAGGTCTCTCTCTCTCTCTCTCTTTCATAGCTAAGGGCATATTTGTGCTGGTAGCTAAAAGCCTATTTAGTTGGCTGCTGCACATAACATATATTTGGCCGCCTTATCAGTAGTAGGCAGTGATTTCCCATATATTAAATTTTGGACAGTGGGAAAAAGCCTACTGTAATGTTCCCATGTTTTTTGTGAAGATCACTAGTTCTTTTTCCCCCAGGATAAAGACAAACCCTGGAATGATAAGCTGTACTCTAGAGATTAAAAAAACCCCATAGTTCTTAGTGACTTGTAGCAAAGGAAATCCCATTGTAGGGGGGTCTAATACAAATGCATGGAACTTCATCTGTTTTAAAGTGGCCATATGTATTCATTTTTCGTTATAGCAACATGTGTCAAGATTGCGTGTTTGGGCTATTTATGAATGTAGACTTGAACTCTGTGCAGGCAAGACTTCCCCCCAAAGCCCTGGCACATGAGGAATGCAGTGTAGGGTCTAGAATACAATCTCTCCTACAAAAGCTTTTCTACCACTGACTACAGCTAGAAATAGTAGTGATTCTCATGTCAAATGAAATCAGATCACTTATGAAGAGGAGTTGCTGAAGGTCAACTCAGTCAAGAAGGAGGTGATGATGGTGGGCAATCAGGAAGGCTTGGAGGAGGTTGTCACGATTCTGTCACCTTCTTTGGCTGTAGGTTCAGACCCACCATCAGGATAGCTGCATTTTTTTTTTTCCAGATAGAATATACAAATATTATAGGTTGATCTTAGCAAGCACTGCCACCTCTGGTAGAACTATGCCGCCTCTTCCAGCGCTTTCTTGTGGCCCCCGAATCTTGCATTTCTCTCTACAAAGTGACACAGCTCAACAGGAGAGAAGATTTGCTTGGTCTTTCCTATAGCTTTGTGTTGCTCTCCTGGGAGCTGGAAACAGTGAATTCATAATCCTGTCAAAATGAGAAAAGCCAGATATAAGGCTTCTTTCCAAAAGTTTTTGAGCTGCAGACAGGCTACCGCTTGAACATAGATGTTATTTATCAAAACATTTAGCTTGGCATATATGTCTATGCTTGCAGTATTAGCTAACACTAGCTTCAGAGACACCTGGACACCTAAATAGCTTTAAGATTCTTGGCCTTCTTTCAACTGTGAAACCATGGAATAAAGGAAAATCCTGGGGGATTCAATTTCATGTAACTAATGAATACTTCCTTTCTACGTGTATAGGTTTAAAACATTATTAGCTGCTGGCTACTCCTATAACTATACTGTTTGATTGTATTAAGTACATGTAGCTGTGTCAGCAAAATGCTTTCTAGAAAATGGAGAATGTTTGGGGCATGGGGAATAGTGACAATCAGGATAAAATTGCTGCTGAAAGAGCTTCTGAGAAATAAAATGAATACATTTCTTTTTGATAATAATACATTAGACAAAAATCCTTCAGTGCAACAAATATACTTGGTTTTCCACAATATTTTTGTTTACTCCTTGACAAAAATCACAGTGATATGAAATTTCTAGTGCAACAGAGTAGAGTAACACAGCTCTCCTATGTGGGCGTAAGGAAACCACAGACCAGATAAGGACACCCAGCCAATTATATGCTGTGTACGCCATGTGTTCAATAGCCCCTAAAGTCCGCTGGTGAAACCAAGTCCCTTGTTGAGGAAGCAGAACAGTACAAGTGTAAATGTCTTACACAGAGGTAAAATACCACTGATTAATACTTTTGGTTTTCCTGTAAAGTAATGGGCTTGTGCCTATAACCCCAAATGAAGATTCCTTGTTGGAGGATGGAGTATTCTTTTTAAAAAAATTTTCTTCCCTGATTTTTCTAAAGTGCTCATTATCCTGAGTATTGACTCTTCTAATTCTTGCATATATACATCCTTCTTCAAGTGTTTGGCTTCAGAAATGAAGCTTACTGTCTACATCTACAGTGTCTTTCAGTAATACCATCGGCAATGGTCAAAAGGCCAAATTCAGTGACTATTTCATCCTCCATTTGTTTGAGATGGAAGCGATGAACACAGTATTTAAGAATATTGATATAATAGATTTTCTGAGAGACAAGGCATTAAATAAACTGAGATGAGGAGAAGAAGGATTAACACAGCATCAAGGTCAGATTTGTGAGGTTTTGATTTTAAATAAAAGTAAAAGTTAGCCAACATGGATCTTGCAAAGTATTTTCTTGATGATATGTCCAATTATATGAAGTAAGAAAAAAAGAGCTTCAAACTCTTATTTATTCAAAAAAAAAAAAATTATTAAAACAAACCTCTGCAGCTACATGCAAGGTTTTAGTGATTCCTGCACAGAATAATCTTAAGATTTTTAAGACCACTTAAAAAAGTTGTCTGAACTCTGAAGTGCCAGGATGAATAAACTCACGTTTCAGAAAAAGAAATAACTTTGGGCTAGAACAAGCACAGAAAATTCCAGGCTAAAAAGAGATATAGGTGAAAACTGTGTCATTGCAGAGGTTGAATTAGCAATGTAGCTATATCATGCATTAATGAAAGTTATGATTATGAAAATTAGACTTGAGAAAAAAACATAGGGAACATCTATTTAAATCAGAGGGAGCAGACAAGAGGAAAGCCAATAAAAAAAGTGTGATAAACATTTTTCTAAAAAGAAATGCAATCTTGAGCTTGAATAGCCAGAGAAAAGGCCTTTAGTGACCTTCAGATGACATTTTATTGAAAGAGATGGTGCCTGGTTCCATCTCCTCAAAGCAAATGAACTATGGTTGCATTACCCAAACAAAAGAATCTCTGAAATGCCGTCAATAGCCTTTGAAGCAACATCTCACAGAAAAGGTAGGAGATATCACTGGCACACAGAAAACTGAAGAGGACAATGAATAGATATTCAAAAATATTTATTTGGACAGAAGTGCAAAATACAGCTCTTGACACTGGCTAGAGCCTTGTTTCAGAGACCACTGAACGAAAACATTAAAAAAAGAGATAGGAGTAGCACTGGCCACTGAAAAAACATGATAGGTGTTGCCGCTGAGCTGAAAATATAATAAGGAAACCTGATTCTAGAGTGGCTGGGCATTGCTGGAGTGTTGATACTATTTGCTAACCAAAAGACAGTAATTCGTCCCAGGAAACAGCAGAAACTCCAGCCAGTTTTTTTGTTTTCCATATAAGGAATGCTTAGCACCTTTTTTTTTCTTTTTTTCTTTCCTTTTTTCTTTTGGTTACAAATGTGTGTGAGCTAATAACTGATAGAGAAGTAAAATGCCTATGTGTACATTAAGAAAAGAAAAGGTAAGACTCTGAGAGACACATTAATTCATTTCTAGGCTACTAAAAGCTGACCATGGTGACAATGATGATATCCCATCAAATGTGCTCTTTTGTTCAAAATGAGCACCATGTTTTATTGATTCTCAGGGAAATTGCTCTGAGATGAATCAAAATACCAGCTGCCCCATTTTTGAGCTGTGAAATATTTCTATTTGCTGTGCAGCTGTGTGAACCTGAAGTAATCTAAAGGGCAGATCATCTATAAGAGAACTCAAAATAGTTTCATTGCAGGCAGTTTGCCTAAGTATTAAATAGTCCCTGCTCATGTGGGCTTCTGAGCCACAGTTTTTACCGAAGGAAAAGCAGTGTTACTTAATGAAAAGAATACATATTTCTGCCAGTTCAGCATAGATGCACTAAAATTACAGAAGGATATTAAATATAGCTAATTTTACAAAGTACTGTGGAATCTCATCACCAAATGGTAGGTGAAGGTGCTCAGTACCTTATATAAGGTACTTAATGTTTTGCAAAACTAGGCCTGTACTTCTACTTTCTGAGTGATAATTCAAGTCTTCCTGATAAAATCATGTTTCTCTAGTGGGTGTTATCAACACAAGGGGTCAGATGGGAACACACGAGCCTACCAGCTTGTGGATTTGACAGATGGTAAATGATAAAGCAGCACTAAAATCAGCCAGTCAGCATAAAGTTTTCATTTTAGAACCAGCTTATATGTATGTTGCTTTGGGAATTAGGCTCTAATTAACCTAAAGCATATAGTATTGCTCTTTTATACATAACGTGAAGTCCATGATGGTCATTATCAAAATGTAACCGGTAATAAAAGTTCTAGAAAAGATATAAGAATATGCTAAGACAGGAACATAAGTTTAATTTCTTGGTAACATATTTTTCCTGGCATATTTTGTATTTTTTGACAAGTACACTTTTATCTCAGGGGGCACATGGTTCAGCAAATCCTTCAACCACTTTTTTTTTTTTTTTTTTTTTGGTAGATAGGAGAAGTCTTCTCAGTTTACACACCTTTAGGCTATATAACTCAAAAGCGAAGAAGTGTCAGCAGGAAAGGAATGAATTTAGTTGTACCTTTAAATATGCACAATGAATATAGAGGGATTTCGGGAAAGCTGAAAATACTTGTAGGATAGCCCTACTAGCACTAGTTTTACAGTTTTGCATTTTTTTTAATATTAGCTGTCAGTTTGTCTACCCTTGAAGTAACACTTTTTTTGAAGACTGTAGTCAATCATATCCATAATTTTAGGGACTGTTCTAATGATTCATGAGCAGAAAAATACTGACTGGGGGCATTTAAATAGCAAGGTGGAAAGGAGCATGCATGCATTCCTTGCTGCCTGCTCAGCACAATCCCAGGCTCAAATACTTCTGCAACTGTCTGTGGCTCCAACACTGAGCCATTTTGCACTTGATAAGGCTATCCTGAACTACAGAGTGACTCTCTCCCCTGCTTGATAAAATCGAAAGGATTGATAAGGTATTTTGCAGGCAAATGTTAATGTTATAGGACAGGAAGGGGAAATAGGAATAGGTTGGGGTGGGGAAGATTGCAGTAGCCTCTGGGACAGGGTGAAGAGATGGATGCAGGATAGTTGTATTAGAGAATGGGACCCATGGCAATGTACACAGGCCCTGGCCTTCTGGGAAAAGAATAAGGAATGCTGCTTTGGGGGAGGAAATAACTGGGATGACCCAGTAAGTAAGATGTAGTACTGGGGGCTGAGTGGACAAACTGGTCTTGTTTGCTCTCAATTAAACAAGGAGAACAACAGAGCCCACAGATCCCCCTGCCGCCGGGGAACAGGAGGAGCTGGAGGAGCTGGAGGAGGACTTTGACCCAGAGAAAGAAGAAGAAGAAGAAGAAATGAGGGAAGAGGGGATGAGGTAGCACCCAGAATTACAGGTAAGAGCATCCTTGGCATCAAGAGACAACAGCTAATAAGAAGCAGGAACCACCCCTGCCAAGAGGAAAATGCAGAGAACAGTGGGATGGCAGATAGGGAGCTGCTGCAATACAATGACGAAATACAGGGAGACGTGGTATTTAGTCACAGTGACCTTAATGGACAGATGCTGATGAAATGTGTAGTCTCTGTGCTACTGCTGCTTCCCCGTGATTTGTAACTACATAGTTTTCATTACTGCCCAAATTTAGCAAGGTTTTCAGTTGGGTGGGTAGAGGGGATTATGAACAACGTGATGATTTTGCATTATTTTGCTATCCACATGAATCTTGGCAAAGTTCCTGTACAGTTTGGCTCAGTTTGGGAGTATGTTCGTGACTGATGTCTAGCTAGAAACTCCTGCTAATGCTAAAAATCCCACAAAAATCCAAGGCTCTAATGCACTTAGTTAAAGATATTATCTGTGCAACACACATCAAAAAGAGATGATCAGTGTGATCAATAATTTTTGCAAGGAATGGGCAGGCAGAAAAGATGTGCATATATAGACAGGCATACCTACAGCTTTTTCTTTGCTGGCATACTTCTGAGGGGTAAAAAAATGTAAAAGCTCTTACACAAAAGTGCCTGCAAGTAGAGCTGAATTTATAATGGAAAATAACCATATAAAATCTGGGGAAATATTCAGGGATTGATCATGTAATGTTAGGTTATAAAAAAAAAAAGAGTTTTCTCATTACCAATAGAATTAAGGTGGTTATAGTTTATTATTTCCAAATATTAAAAATATAAATAACATATATATCTCTGAAAACAGGTTAGACCCAAAGACTTCCCAGTTCAGTGTTAAGACTCCCATGTTATATCTATGCTAGCATATTAAACAGGTCTGGGAACACTCTCTGACACTGAATGCAACAGCGTGGAGCAGCCCATGGTATGGAATGCATAATATCAAACACATTTACATTCTGAAATGGTGTGATCGCTTCCAAAATGACTTTTAAAAACAGTTTACGACCCATGCCTGGGAGTTGCTCAGGAGAATGCTAGTTGGCCCAGATCTAAAACATACCATTTTAATCCTGTGCAGAACACATCCCAGTGACCAGTAATGCTCCCTGGTAACATTTAAATTATTTGTGTGGATGTAGCTCCTTCATCTTTAGTAGACTTAAAGATATCCAAGCTCAAGAGTGATGCATCTCTATGAGTCAGAAGTGCAGCAAAAGGGGCAGCAGACCTGCAGGGGTGAGCAAGGAGCTCTTGGCCAAATTCAAACAGAAGAAGAAAATACACAGAATGTGGAAGAGGGGACAGACTACTTGGGAGAATTACAGGAATGCAGTCAGAGTATGTAGAGATGCAGTGAGGAAGGCTAAGGCCCAGCTGGAATTGAGTCTGGCAAGGGATGTCAAGGACAACAGGAAGGGCTTCAGATACATCAGCAGCAAGAGGAGGACTAGGGAAAGTGTGGGCCCACTACTGAATGGGGCGGGGGCCCTGGTGACAAGGGATACAGAGAAGGCAGAATTACTGAATGCCTTCTTTGCTTCAGTCTTCACTGCTAAGGGCAGCCCTCATGAATCCTGCAGCCTGGACATGAGGGAGAGAGTCCAGAGAAGGGAAGACTTTCCTTTGGTTGAAGAGGATAGGATTAGAGACCTTCTGGGCAGACTAGACATCCACAAATCCATGGGCCCAGATGGGATGCACCCAAGGGTACTGAGGGAGCTGGTGGATGTTGTTGCCAGGCCTCTCTCCATCATCTTTGCAAGGTCCTGGAGAACTGGAGAGGTGCCTGAGGACTGGAAGAAAGCCAGTGTCACTCCAGTCTTCAAGAAGGGCAAGAAGGAGGATCCAGGCAACTATAGGCCTGTCAGCTTCACCACCATCCCTGGAAAGGTGATGGAACAGCTCATTCTGGATGTCATCTCCAGGCATATGGAGGAAAAGAAGGTGATCAGGAGTAGCCAGCCAAGGGGAAATCCTGCTTAACCAACCTGATAGCCTTCTATGATGGCATGACTGGCTGAGGAGATGAGGGGAGAGCAGTGGACGTTGTCTCCCTCGACTTCAGCAAGGCTTTTGACACTGTCTCCCATAGCATCCTCCTAGATAAGCTCAGGAAGTGTGGGTTAGACGAGTGGACGGTGAGGTGGATTGAGAACTGGCTGAAAGGCAGAGTTCAGAGGGTCGTCATCAGTGGCACAGAGTCTAGTTGGAGGCCTGTGGCTGGTGGCGTCCCCCAGGGCTCAGTACTGGGTCCCATCCTGTTCAACTTCTTCATCAGTGACCTGGGTGAGGGGACAGAGTGCCTCCTCAGCAAGTTTGCGGATGACACCAAGTTGGGAGGAGTGGCTGACACACCAGAGGGCTGTGCTGCCATTGAGAGAGACCTGGACAGGCTGGAGAATTGCGCGGAGAGGAACCTCGTGAGGTTCAACAAGGGCAAGTGCATGGTCCTGCACCTAGGGAAAAATAACCCCAGGCACCAGTACAAGCTGGGAGCTGACCTTGTGGAGAGCAGCTCTGCAGAGAAGGACCTGGGAGTGCTGGTGGATGAGAAGTTGACCACAAGCCAGCAATGTGCCCTTGTGGCCAAGAAGGCCAATGGTCTCCTGGGATGCATTGGGAAGAATGTTGCCAGCAGGTGGAGGGAGGTGATCCTGCCCCTCTCCTGAGCCCTGGGGAGGCCTCATCTCGAGTCCTGTGTCCAGTTCTGGGCTCCCCAGGACAAGAGATACACGGAGCTACTGGAGAGAGTCCAGCGTAGGGCTGCAAAGAAGATCAGAGAGCTGGAGCACCTGCCCTATGAGGAACGGCTGCGAGAGCTGGGCCTCTTCAGCCTGGGGAAGAGAAGACTGAGGGGGGATCTGATCAATGTGTACAAGTACCTGAAGGGAGGGTGTCAAGGGGACGGGGACAAACTCTTTTCAGTTGTCCCATGTGACAGGACAAGAGGCAATGGGCAGAAATAGAAGCACAGGAAGTTCTGCCTGAGCGTGAGGGGGAATTTCTTCCTAGATGATCTCCAGAGGTCCCTTCCAACCTTACTGATTCTATGATTCTGTGATTCTATATCAGAATCATCTTTCAGATTCTCTAAAACAGCATAAAAAGAGAAGTTTTATAAACACTTCTCAGAGCATCTTACCAACACATTCTGTATTGCAGCCTGAATTTGGGAAACATTTGTGGTGGTGCTTAACATTTAGCTTTGAAGAAGTGTGACTGTACAATCATATAGTTTGCTGGATGGAGGCATTTATCTGTTGATAGCTTTATGGAATGGTATTTCCATATAACCTCATCACTGTGGCATTTCAACAGAAGAAAGAAAACCCTCCTAAATGGGTATTTTCTAACAAGTTTTCCTATAAAGCAATATCCTTATAAAAAAAGTTGCATTTAAGTTAGGATATTTTAAATTTTTATAGTTGAGATTTTCTGTCTGCTAAGGATAATGAAACAAAGTGAATTCCAATTATAAATTCCATTTGCAATACAGACTTCCCTGAAAAAAATACTAAGAAAGGATGGAAAGAAGAAATGTAACAGAAAAATATGATTTAGTTATCCCCAGAGTGCTAATTTTCTAGTTCATTTTCTGAGTATATATAACACAATATGGATCAAGAACAAAGAGGAACAGAGACCAAGCAGAAAGCTGCTGAAAGGAAAACTAATTACATGAGGGAATATGAGTGAAATAAACAGCTTTTTGCCAGTTTGCTAAATGGCACAAAGTATTCAGGCATCAGAACTATAAAGAAATCCAAATTGTTGCAAAAAGCCACATCGTGAGTTGCAAAATCCCATGAGGAACATATATATGTGCGTGTACATATATATATATATATACACACACACACACATATATATGTATGTATAGCACAGAAGTGCCTAAACTGCAGTTCATGAGCAGTTCAGATGCAGCCTGTTGACCAAATAGCAGGTCTGATGCCTGGGATCCAACAGAGCTCGTTCCCGACAGCACAGTCCCAGCTGCAGTAAGAACTGGAGAGCCACAGCCTCTGCAATGCAACAGATTCCTGAGGATAAAGTGATTTATGGCAAAAGCTCCCAGCTCTACCTGCTACTCTGCTTGCTGCTTCATACCTGCGGGAATGCAGGAATTCATAGAATCATAGAATTACAGAATCAGTAAGGTTGGAAGGGACCTCTGGAGATCATCTAGTCCAACCTCCCTGCTCAGCAGGGTCGTCTAGAGCACGTTAGACAGTTAGAATTCAACCAATATCACAAATTGCATTTCCAGGTCAAACCATAGTCTTGGTGGTACAGCGCAAGGAGTGGGTGTTATGGTTGGTGTTTTGGTTTGTGGAGGCTGGGGAAGGATATTGGGCACATAAAATAGGGTCAAGGGGTTAAGCAGTATGGTATCAGCAGGAAAAACAGGGAGTTTGCAGCTGGGGGGAAAGTAGTTGTGAACAGCAAGACGATGGGTGAATGTGAATGGTGACAGGCCTTGACCATGTGAAAATTTATAACTCAGCTTTGCCACGTCAAGGACACTATTTTCTGTTAAAAACAAACAGCACTAGGAATATGTCCCTACACTTTAGAAAATGGCTTTTAAAAACATCTCCCCCCTTACAAGCCTGCATATTCTTAACCATTTTGCACTATCAGGGTTTTATCAAGCAACACTCAGTTTTACTTTAAAACATGCTCTTTGCAGGCAGAGGCTTTTAATTTGTTACAGTATCAAGCCTGGTGTTCATTTAAAAATTATGTGTGGCAAAAACGAAGAAAAAATTTGCAAATGTGGCTTCAGATGCATCTGTTCTTTTGAAGCCCCAAAATTGCTTCAATGTGGACAGTTATTCTATGTTTATATACAGAAGCATATAAAATATGTTTTAAAAGGAAAATCATAATTGACCTATTATTTAGTGCTTTCAGTCTTTTAATTAATTGATCCCCTAATTATTGAAAACTGTAGCAGAACAAATGGTAAACAGGTTGGTTTGGAGTATTTTTTGTAAGGGTTTTAGTACATAGACATTCTGCAATACAGAAAAGCATTCTACAGGATTATACAATATATTGCTTTTAAAATACAGTACAGCACTAGAGATCAAAGTTTTCTGAATACCTAAGTACATGTTCTGGAGCTGTCAGTCTATTGTGGGAGTAATCTACGGATTAAAGTCCTTAGCAGGACATTAAAGTATGTTTAGACGTGATAAAGTGTAATGACTCAAAGGACTACCTCATGAAGACTGGATTATAGACAAAGAAAAAGCCTGAGATGTGAACTTTGGCTTGTGGCTTAAGCTCACATTACAAACTCAATATAATAGTTACATGTTATTATTTTCAAATAAATTTACAGAGACATAGTTAAATGTATTGCACAGGATTTTATTTTATCTACTCTTTCTTCAGGCAAATTTTATCCTTCTACACATGAAACTGGTTTAAATTCAATAAGATAACAGCAATTCTTTTTAACTTCCTAACAGCAACTTGCTGTGAGATTATCCTCCCTTTCTCTTTTGCAAATACATAAATCGGGGCTATTTAAAGGGTGAGAGATCATCAGCACAGGAGGGTCAGACATGCTCAGACTTCTGCTGTAGCTCACCATACCTTGCAGTAATTCCCCCTACTTACAGCTTCACAAATGCAGAAAGTACTTTGTGGTAAAAAGAGGAATGTGGGAGAAGTCTGGGGAGATCCCCACAAGATTTAATAATTCCTTAGCAGAGGCTGTAAGGAACAATGAGACTGAGCTGCCAAGAGGCTCTTTCCACCAAGTATGAGTTGCACGTCATACAAAAGATGCAGAAAAACAGGTTCTCCTATGAGTCTTCTTCCAGAAGTAACACCCAGATGGCAAAAGATGCATTTTTACCCCCTTTAAATGGGATAATCAAAAATGTACAAGCAGTCATAGATAAAGGGCTGAGTTCCTCATTCCAGTTCCTGCCATCCAACTGCCTCAACACAGCTCCATACTTCTTAACACCCTCTTGCTGTCTCTCCTTCTTATCCCATACTTACCCTCATCACTTTTGTCAGCTGTATGTTTGCATGTGGGCCAGCCTGTAGAGAGGTTTCTGGACCACCTTAGCTATGGATCCAAAACGCTGTGGATCCATTGCTTAGATATGGGTCCAAAGCCCCTCAGGCTGAGCAGGGAGCTGAAAGGCACATACTCACTTCTTGAATGGTGCCTGTCTACTAAATGACTGCGAAAAGAGTCGGCAAGGCTTCCTTCATTAAAAAATAAATAAAAAGGGGTGAAAAAAAAGAAAAAAAAAAAGATGGAGCTATGACTGCATTTTTGAAGGGATGAGTTCTGCCATGCATAATGTGTTTCTGTTACTCCAGCCTTCTTAGGCCCCAAGTGACATTATATTAGCTACAACTAAACTGATAGATACAGATGCTCCAATGAGTGAGCCGTGGCCCTAGAACCCTTGCTGCCAAGTGCCAGTCTACTACATTGCTTATGACTACCTCTCCCCAGAGCAGCTTGGTGACATGTGCGCCACATAACTCTGAGACCTGGGTCTTCAATGGACCACCTATGGTACATATGCAGCTCTTAGGCACTGCAATTATTTTTAGTAGATGTCTTCAGTCCATATTATAATATATAAAAAATAAGGTGAGGACTATGGTCCAGAGACCGATGTTTTCATTGCATGAAAGAGAGGGATGAGGAGAACTCTAAGGAGGCTAAGACTGCTCAGTTACTTTTGAGGACTGTAACTGGCCAAGAGAGCAAAATCTGGTGTAGTCTTGTTCACATTGTCTGTTGGGGGCAGTGCTGTGTGATATATCCTCAGAAGACCACTCAGGTTTCATTTCAGAATGAACCAGTCAATTCATTCTGAAAGAGAGCCTAAGAATAAACTTCATTATGCATGTAAAAAGAAAGGTTTGGGAGAAACTAGATTCCTAGGTATCTGAGCTGGAGCAGCTTCTGCAGAAGCAGAACTGCAGACAGGGAACTTTTGGTAGAAAAAAGAAAGGCAATAAAGAGTTTGGGGCTTTCCATAGTTACATGCCCCTAAGCATCAGATTTCTGGATTGCAGTTTCAGATTTAATTCCTTTTTTGGAGCTGGTTTCCAGTTGTGGGGTTTGATGGAATCTATCTGCATAGCTTGTCTCCTCACAAGGTCTGACACTTCTCTTCAAGATTAAGATGCTATATAGGTATATGCGCACTGATGTCTGAAGTATGTGCTAGATGTTACAGTCAGCAGAGACCTAAGGCATGATTAAGTTGTCTTAACATTTGAGATGCCCTACAGTGTCCGAGGCATCCATAGGGGACTGGCAGACATAGCAGTCTTGTGCCATATGTAACACAAGACCTATGGGACAACCTCACCCATCTGGTCCAGCAGCAAGTGACCAGGGTCTGCAAAAGTGTCACAAATGTCATAAGTGCCTGCGTCTCGGCAACCGCTGCCAAGTACACGACGTAAAATTTTGCTTATTGACGACTTCACCAGTCAGCCCTGAGAAATCTGCATGCCGTTATTTCAAAGTATATACTGCTTCCTAAAGAAGTGCTAGCAAAACATTGCAGTCTTATTTGCTCTTTTTTTTTATCTTGAAACTAGAGTGTTAAACCTGAAACTATGTAAATTCATTGTCTTATTATTATGTAGGACTCTCAGTTCCCTGCAACTCAGCTATCAAAGTAAGTAAACGCCTTCAGTTTTTCCTGTCATTATGCTGACAATCTTGAAATGAGGCTTACTCAGGAGATGATCTTTCTAAAAGTAAATTTCAACTAGTAAAAAATAAATATTTGTCAAGAAAATATAGCACATATTTCCCAATGGTCCTTCAGTTTCACTGTCTCTATGAAAGAAAAAATAAAACTAAATTACTGACACATTTTCCCTAAATAGCATTAACTGTCACCCTGATAAAGCATCAAGGAATTAATATCTGGCAAAGATGGGCAAAATCTCTGAGTGCCAGTATCTAAACGGGTAATTGTACTTCGCCCTCAGTGCTGCTAAACTGAGAGTCCCAGACCTGTGCTTTTTAAATTCATTTCAGTGGCTGCTGTTCTGAGCGGAATTTTTTGGGTGTAAAATGCATGATTTTTTTCATGACTATGCCAATATGGTGAATGTATCTAACTATTATGCAGTTGCTCAGCTTATCTTTAGGTAAAGAGCTGTAGTAGAGATTTATGTTAATACTCTTTTCGTTTTGGGGTGTACAGAAAGTTTAGTTGTATGGAAGGTGGCTGCACTACAATATTTGAACTCGGGACCAGAGAACCCTAGTGCTATTTAGTAGCAGTAAAATTGTCAGAAAGTTCTGAACTCTTACTGTTGACAGGCAAATTCTTGGTGCTGCTCATCAGAGCTCAAGTTCCCTACACAGTTCCCAGTTAATACTGGAAATGTAGGCTGCCGAAAATACATTCACCTTCTTGGTTATTAGTAGAAATTAATGACCTCACCCAGCTCATGATGTTTTGATTACTAGTAAGAAGTTTATTACAATTACTCTGGATTCCCCAGTAGAAGAGAGACCTGGAGCTACTGAAGTGAGCACAGTAAAGGGCTGTTAAGATGGTTGAGGGACTGGAGCATCGCTGTGATGAGGAAAGGCTGTGAGAGCTGAGACTGTTCAGCCTGGAGAAGAGAAGGCTGAGAGGGGATCTTATCACTGTGTACAAATATCTGAAGGGAGGATGTAAAAAGGATAGGGCCAGACTCTTTTCAGTGGTGTCCAGTGACAGGAGAGGCAACAGGCACAAACCGAAACACAGGATGTTTCATGTGAACCTTAGAAAAAACTTCTTCACTGTGAGGGTGACAGGGCACTGAAACAGGCTGCCTAGAGTTGTAGAATCTCCTTCCTTGGAGATATTCAAAAGCGGTCTGAACACAATCTTGGGTAATGTGCTCTAGATGATGCCACCTGAGTGGGGATGTGGACTAGATGATCTTCAGAGGCCCCTTCCAACCTTAACCCTTCTGTGATTATATGATTCTTACCAAAACATCTCTTCTCCAACATATATTTGGAGGCTAACCATTTTGCCCACTAGATACCTCTTTCCTGCTTGGCTAGGTAGGGTATACTCTACATATTTAGGCCATTCTCATGACTAATTGTTTCATCATTTTCTAAACATTCTATACATTTGTAGTCTCTACCATCATTTATTTTACTAATTTTGTGTAAGCTGCTGAATAACTGTGACTGTATGGGACACAGATATACATTAGATTGGAGTGGGTCATAGCTGGAAAGCGTCACACTGACAGAATAATAGCTTATTGAAATATTTTCTAAAGAGGTTTATGGTTCTTTAAAAATGCTTCCAGCATAGATTTTTTTTTTTTTTTTTTTAATACTTATTGAAATGTCACCAGAGGATACACTGTAGAGGATATACCTTTTATTTAGCTAGCTGGAAAACTAAAGAGAAGCTAAATATATTTTTCCAGATGAATCTGAATATTTCTCTTGGAAAGGTATAATCAATCAAAACTTCAGTCTGTTAGAGCTGACTTTAATGGTAAGAGTTTAATTGGATTAGCTTTCCTTGTATGCTAGACACTCTTCTTTCAATGTCAGGAGTCCCTTCTTATAACAGTCCTGCCTCATTGCCCTGCAGTAGATTTCCATGGATTTATACATGAATTTCCCAGTGGAGGGGATATCAAGGACATAGTGTAAACAGACTTTAAACTCGGCTTGTTCTATTTACATGCACACGTATATCACAGCAGCCCGTAAAACTAAGGTGTCTGTGAACAGCAAGTGACCAATCTCCCTCCCAGGTATCAACCACGTCACTACACAACACCTGGTACGCAGAGAACCTCTCAGGTTTGAGAATTTGCTCAAATTCTGAAGAAGAAAGGAAACTTTCCTGCTGCTTACATAGCCCCTTTCCAAGGGCTATGGTCTCTGCTGGAATGTTACTTAATGCAAAACGCACAGCACAAGATGTTCTCCCAACTCCGACAGCTACTTGCAGGGGAGGAAAAGAGCTTGGTAGATTATGTGTAATAATGCCACCTGCTGCCACCCGCCAAGCTGAATTCGTAGAGCTGCAAAGCAAGGTAGTGGTTCTGTTTTTACCAGTTCCTCACCCTTATGAATTCATGACCTTAATTTGGAGTTGAATGAGAATGGTACCTGAGCAACATCAAGGTAAACTGCGCATTATCTTAATGTTTCAAGACAACACCTGATTGAACTGTCAAACACATATTCCTAACGCACAAATGCATGTTTTTATTTTACTAAAGTTAAAACAGATTGTTCATAAAAACAAACACAGTATCAAACCTCAACAGTCTGACTAGAGTTTTGTAAATATATTTATGCTTCAGATGTTAACTTTTAAGGGTAAGAAAAAGAAAACATAACTTACTAGAGTCAATATGTCAGTATTTTCAGTAGTACTTAAATCACATTTTCAATTAAGTGGTCCATCCAGGGGAAACATGATATAAATCGTCAGCACACCAATATTTTTTAGATTTATGAAAGTAAATAAAACTTTTTTATTTTTTTCTAATTACATAGAATAGTAGTTCCATGTTTAAATAATCACGCAAATCTTCAAATCTCTGTCTGTTACTCCATTACATTCCTTTCCTATTGAATCCATAAATAAGGATTTTCTTAATTAATTTCAGATAGATTCAGAGTTTCTTGCACCAACTAAATGAATTTTTCAAACTCAAAACATAACATTCTAGTATAAAATCCACATGCAGCACAGTGGAAGACTTGAATGTGTGCTTGAATGTTTGTAGTAACACGGTACACAGTTTCATAATTTACAAGCATTTCAGCGATCCTGGCAAAAGTAATGCATTACACTTCCATCATATTTATAATTAGAGCTGGATACAGTCCACAGCACAAGTATTAAATCTTCCAAAAAATGTGTCTCAATCCTGTATTTTACAAAGCAGTGCTGACCGGAAAAACAGAAACACATTTCTATTTAGAGACATGATTTTACTAAAAGTGGATAAGGCATCAGTCTGCTTTTATTTCAGTGGATAAATACAAATAACGTGCTTGCTTGGAACTTGGAAGAACCAAGTTCACCTTCCACATTTTACCTCAGGAGATTTAAACTCATGTCTCTCCTTTGAGACACGTAAGCACTGCATTGAGCTGAGGTGACTCTGTTAGATGCTTTTTACTTTACATAAATAGTTAACCTTTTATTGAAACATACAGCTGGACACAGCTGTTCAACATCCTAGCGGGCTGTATTACACTAGTCGATAGGATTTTTTGTTTATATTTTTTTTACCTACTCCACTGTAGGTAAATTAGGATAATCCTGCAGCCCCTGAGAGGATGAGCAAAAGTGTGATTTTTGACACCCAAGTTTGGAGAGCAGAAGGGCCCTTCAGTTCCCCTGTTTCATTTATAAATTTATTTGTGAAAAGAAGAACCAAGGGCATAGCAAAGGTGAGAGGAAGAAGGAGCTACAGAGCATTGAGAAAGTGACATTTTCCTTCTCTTCACCCTTTCACCACCAGCTGCAGGGCTCCTCCATCACCTCCCCAGCCTCTCCGCACAAGGGGTGTGTAGCCTGCTACCCTTACCTTCCCTCTGCAGAAAACACTGTCCATCGTACGGGGCCGACCAGTACCGGGTGAAGGCCCCCGCCTCCGAGCGACTCTACGAGAGGACAAGCTTGTCTGTTAACAATTTATGAAGGTACCCCTTCATTTCCATTGCTTTTCTTGCAAAGTATTAGAATGAAAACTTTACTATGACAAATGGAATATTTCGTGGCAAATACAACACAATACTTGGGAGGGGGTGGCCAGAGAAGGGAGGCAACACCCCCTTCAAATTTTACTGGCACAGTTGGCTCACTGACTCTCAATCTGAAAACTAAATTATTCTCAAAAATCAACTTTTTTTTTTGCTTTAGATTACTTTTATTTTATAGGTGTTCTGGTGACAAGAGGTAATTCACACATATCATGAGATTTTCGTTGATATTTCCTGAGTTTTTACAATGGTTACAAAAAGGGTCATAGACAACTGTTTATCTTAGGAAGCTGAATTTAATTAATTCTTGCTCCAGAGTGGAGCTGAAGTTTGAGAACTGATTTAGCTAATATTACATGATCTATTAGATTTTTCTAAAATACATGCCATCTAGCTGATGACATGATTTTTATGCATTTTCCTTTTGAGTCAAAAAGGAACATCTTCATTAAATAATTCACAGAAACAGATCTGTACAGTGTAACTAGCTTATTCAGCACAAAGATCTTAAACAATATTTCACTAAAAACACAAAACACTGGAGAATAGAGTATCAGCCCTATTTAATTAACAGTAAGGTTCTTTTAATTTCAAAAGAAATCACAGAAGGATTCAGAAGCTGATTTGGCATACTGAAGAGTTTTGTTTTTAAAATGCACTTAGTGCTCTGAAATGGGCAAGATTATCAGACCTGGAGACAACAGATAGCACAAGTGAAGTCCTCCAGGCTTTCTTCCACTGGCATTCCTGAGCTGATTTCTCTGATGAGATGCTGAGGAAAACAGTATAGAAGCATGCTTGGAAATACTAGTTATAAAACATGCTCCAAGAAAAACATTTTTTTGAAAATAAATTTGGGGATTTATTTTTCTCTTGGTCAGGGCTACCTGATGTAGCTCCAGTCCTTCCCAATGGGAAAGTGCAGTATTATAGCCATTTCCTTCATCCAGCGATGCGCTAACAGGGATGCATGCTGTTCAAAATAATTTTCATGACAGTGGTTGAAATGCATCGTTCACAACCTGGGCCAACTTTTATTTTTTTTTAACATGCTATAAAACCTGAATAACTGCTCAATAACCAGTGTAGTTATGGCCATTTGACTCTAAGCAGTGGCATATGAAGAGGAAAATTCAGGTGAGGGTGAGATTGGAAGGTTAGTTTAGCTGAAGACACTGAATTACAGGAATATCTTTCCCAGTTCAGCATGCTGCATTCAGGCAGAATAAATCACCAGTGACTGGAAAGAAAGTGAGCAAAATCTCACAGCTCCAAAATCTTTTCACTGACCTTCTAAAAAAGCTTATAACTGACTTCAAACAATCTTTGCATTTTGTCTAATATGCTTCCTTTTCAGGGAATGGTTATGTTCCAAGATGCACACACCGTTACTCAGGCACACCCATACCGATCCTATGAATTATTTTGGAGGGCAAATTAGTGGTAATTTGATAATCAATTAGATAGTAGCCAAATGGAAAGAGTCTTCTGATCTGGTATAGCTCAGAGAAAAAAATGCATTTCAGTAGATTTGTGCAAAGAATAAGATTAAATGGCCACAACTGTATCACAACTTTCATCATCAGTGTACTATATATATAAAAATTCCAAACAAATTTTCAGCTGAATGGAAATAGAAAAAAAAAGATGTCTTCACACAAATAAAAAGACTTTTATAACTGATGACTATTTTTATATGGTGTATACTCAGTTTTGCTGATCACAACTCACTGTGTAATAAGGTGACAACAATCTCCCTTCAAAATGCCTAAGTAAAGAAATTTTGACTATATTGTACTTTCTAAAGGATGGAAAAAATGTCATAAAACGTTTTGCCAACTTTTTTCCCCACTAAGTAATATACAAAAAGGATGCTTTGAACCATCTCTGGAATCCAGCTTGAAATTCAAGCAGCAAAAAGTATGGCACCTTTATATTTCTTCTCAGATTCTTCTCTTTATTCCTCAGCCCCACTGTCTGTCATCCTTGTCATTTAATGATCCAGACTCTTCAGTGGAAGGGTGTTCTGCAAGGACAAGGAGGTTGCAAAAACCTCCTCCTTCAGAAAAGGTAGTATTTAGGGATCTCTGTCTTCAAAGTTCAATCTGCATTAAAAAAAAAAAAAAAAAAAAAAAAAAAAAAAAAAAAAACTACAGCACTCTCCACATCCTAAGAAAGCCATAATGGCATCAGAAAGGGTCAATCATGAGGACCCTTACAATGAGCTGTGCTATGAAGGATCTACCTTGTGAGAAAATGCTGAAAAGGCAGAGACTTCAATCTGAAGGTGGAGAAGCCTGAGGAGGAAATCTGATTGAGGCTTACAAAATCATGAAGGCAATGGATAAGGTGACTGCTGAACCTTATGTGCCAAATCCTGCAATACTGGAAGTGGGGAACCATCACTGAAAGTAGAGAAATCAGTTTCCAAACCAATGTAAAGTCAAAGTCCTTCTTTAGAGAGCAGGCAGTGAACTTCTGGAATCTGTTAACAGAGGAGGTTGTGGAGGCAGGTATTAGCAGCAGCTTCAAAAAGGCTTCAAAAAGACAAATTCATGGAAAATACATCCATAGTTGGATACAAGAGGGAACAGGCAGGGATGGACTCTCTGATTTCTCTAATCCAACAGTTGCAGATGTTGGCAGAGGGTAAAGGGAAGGGGCTGTAGACAAAAGTGAGCTCCTGTGCTGCCAGTGCTTACGAGTTACTGCCACTCTCACAGGTGAGATGGGCGAGAGGGACTGCCAGCCTAAGCCTGACCGACCGCTATGCTCTTGTGTTCCCGTGATGCTTAATCGAAGTTGTCTTCCTAAAAAAAAAAAGAATACCTCGGTAGGTTTTTAAGAAGCAGAGAAAGCAATCAATATGGGAGCCAGGGAAGCATGCTGATAACATGCAGTCAGGAAATGTCCTTGGAACAGAACTGTGTATTGAATGCATAGCTCTTGTCTGCCCTCTTAATACTCTTGTCCAGTCGCTTATGATTTCCTTATCATTTCTTCTTCTCAATAGTTATGCATTTAGATAGGATGATTTTTTAAACACATTTTTGCCATAGCGTGAGTTTGCATGAGTCAATGGGATTTTTTTTGGAGGGAAAATGCTTATGCTGGAAACTACTGGATTGGATTGTTCTTTTCTTCTTTTAGAAAAAAGAAGGATTTTGGAAAAGTAGGCTAAGTGCCAAATTTAAATGCTTCGTGGAATAGCTACAGAACTTCAGGCAATCAGAATAAAGTCATTTTCTGAAAACCTTAAATGTTCTGTTAAATAACCTGACAGATTTTTTCCTGAAAGTTCAATGTTATTGATAAACATTGTTGGGTTTTTTTTATATAACATTGCTCAAGAACAGCATAAATATATAACTAAATTTCCTTTGCTCTTCAAAGAGTTTAATAACTGCCCAAGGTACCAGTAAGTCCTATTATTAATATTATCCAATATCAAATAAGAATGCCACAAAACACTCCATATATCTGAATGTCAGTCAGCAGTCTCACAGTCAAACTCTCTTAAATGGAAAGTTTTCTGTGTTCTATTATTCCAAACAGAAAGAAAAACTACCAGAGACTATTAGTTGATCACTAGGTGGCATAAAATATTCCTAACTCCCCAGTACAGTCACAGGGCTTTATAGAATTCCTATTTAAACCAATAAGAGCTTTTCAAACAGCCTCAAAAGGAGAAGGATCAGGGTGGTATTTAGTAATACTGGGCCTTACACGTAGAGTGCCAGCAATTTATAAATCAGTGCTACTGGATAAAATGAACACAAAACGTCATCCCACAGCGCTAGTGGTGGTCCAGCAGCTGGCCAAGGATTTGCTCCATGGAGAAAAGAACTGAATAAATCAGTTCCACACCTGCAACAGCTTTAATTTGAAATATTTTAACTATTTTTGTTTCCCTTCTCAATAACCACCACACAAAGATGATGGGTAAGTGCTGGGTACACTGCAAACAGCTGCATTCTCTCCCTTTGCTGCCTGTTAAAGGAGGCAAAAAAAATCAGCAGCCTTCTTCTATAGGGAGACAATATTTTGCCTTGCTGCATCCTTCTTTTGCCTGAGGACTCTCTCACTTCATTGCTTTGTAGTAGTCAGGATATTAATGAGGACTGCAAATCTCAGTGTACCTGCTGCACGGTATGTCCTGGTTGAACTGTTTCTGCTTTTGGTGCGGCTACTTCAACATAAAAAAGATGCATTTCTTTTGGGGCAAAGCAAGTACTCATGAAAAGTAACAACATGAAAATCCTGGAGACAGCTGATTCTTCACTTGTGCTGAGCTTGTCCTCATAATCCTCAGCTTTTCACCTTTACTGTTTAAGTGGCTTAGGTCTCCCAGCACCTATGAACTGGTGAAAGAAAAGAGACATACAGCAGAGAGACTTTTATTCTCATGGGCATAGATGATGTTTTGGAGTATTGCACTTATTTGGGAAAGATGACACTGTCAGATCATGTTTAGGCTAGAGGTCTAATCAAGTCTCTTTCTGGATCATGTTAAAATCTAAATCTTCTTAGAGGATTCTGTATGGTGATAAGACTACATGAATGTGAATATGTTTGTGAAAGAGCTATGCAGAAACTTTAGTATCATATATTCATTTGCTTTCAGATGATATTGAAATTGAAAAACAAAATAGGTAGACAAGTTTTGAATAGCCTACAATAGTTTGTAAGAGAAAGAGAGAAGAAACTCAGTATTTTTAATATCCTGCATTTAAACCATGAAACTCATTGCCACCGAACATTCTTTCTATAAGTTTATATGATTTCAGAGAGCAACTAGATAATTTAATGGAATAAAAACTGAAGGATATTAAACAGAAAGGCACCATCTTAGCTCTGGAAGTCACTGAGCAACAGACGACCAAATCTGGGGAGTACTTGGGGAAGTATCACTGCGTTTTCCATTTTTTTCCATTGTTTTCCTTCAGCATTTGCTATTGGGCTATTGTCTGAGACAGAACACTGCTTGATTTGATCCCAGCTGTTGGTATGTTATGTAACCTGGGCCTCATCTTATCTGAAAATTAGATACTACCAATATTGCTAAATGACAGTGGCCATAACTGCTGGGTTTTCTGATAGATCTGGGATGCCTGACCATGCTTGCTAGACCAGGCTCTTCCAGTAATTCAAGTACCTCCCTTATTTGTGATGTTGCTCAGACAAATTGTAGCTGCCTAGCTGCTCAATTGAAAGTGCTTATAGATCAGAGTAATTTAGGTCTTTAGATGAGATCAAGAGAATTTTAAAGACCAAAACATTGGCACCTAAGGAAATTTGCAGGTGCTGACTGTAGGATTCCTGGGTTTTTTTTGTTTGTTTGTTTGTTTTCCCCCTTGGACTTCAGTTCCTGAAATCTGCTCAAACCCCAGAGTGTTCTCCAGGTCTCATTCACAAAATAGTATATAAGAGGCATTGAAGCTGTATTGTTACAGTGTGCATTGCTTACTGGGCTACAGTGTGTATTGCTGACTATGTGCAATGTGTATTTTTTAGTGTATGGTACAAGCACTGGCCCATGATGAAAGTGGGAGTAGTGCGGTGATGTGTCACTCATCCTCAGGGCCCAACAGGCATGATAGCTCCCTTTCCCTGGGAAAGTGCTAGTATTGCAACTTCCGTACTAGAAGAGAGACAATACAGGAGAAAGTGACTGCTTATGCATCCTGCTGGCCCCTACGTACTACCTAAGAGACCTCCTTCAACACCTCTCATTTATAAAGCTCTTCAGGTTGACATAGCTCCGAGAACTTATTAACAGAAGCACCACAAGCAGAAGCAGCAGTGTCTTTGTTCAGGCAAATCATAGAGCAGCACAAAGTACCTGGAGATTTATGTGAAACAAAACTGTTGCTAAAGTAATGTAATCAGAAAGGTAGTGTAAGATGAGATGACATGTTCATGCTTGCTATGCATTAGGGAAGAAAATAGGGACAAGTCCTCTATCCTCCTCTTTCATTGACTTCTCTTTTTCATGTCTCTAAAACAGAGTTTACAAGGTCTGTAGAGACTTAAAATTCACTCCTTTCTGAGATCTGTACCTCACACAAATTAATGAAGAATAAAATGAAAGTTCATGCCTTCTTCCCTGCCTTGATTGCTCGGGACAGCCCTGGTACTTTTTGCCTGCATTTCAAGACAATTGTTTATTCATTTTCTCCAGCTAAATCACTTGATCTAATAAATGCTGTTCATCCACCAAGAGAGCAAACTAAGCTTATTTATTTTCCTTTTTTTCATCCTTCAACAGCATACCCCTTCCTACTGTTAACATTAGGAGATCTTCCTGGACACATCTGTCTTTACCACCTCATGTTCCCTCAATGTGTTAAATAGTGCTGTCAGTAACAGATTGTATTATATGGGCATAATTCTTTACATAGAAATATCTCATTGCAGCAGCCTCTCATATAAGAGGAGCAGGAAACGGGGGAGGGAAGTGCCTGTGGAGAGGAAGATTATGCATCTATGCTTTCCCTTTCCTCCATCAGCAGCATGTTATGAGCAACTAGAAATCTGTGGTTTATTAAGTCTATATATACATACATAGGTAGATCATCAGGGAGTGTCTCTCACACAATTCCTCCTGAATTTGTTGCAGACTGCATGCTGTGTTTCCTAAATTAATCTCAACTAGATAAGTATGATTACTTCAAATAGTAGCATTCAAGCTTAAGTATATCCCCATCACCTGTGTGTCATTATGACTCACAGCCTGAGCAAAACAAACCCTGAAGTCAATGAGAACCTTTTGCATTGACATGAGTAGGTTTTACATTTAGCCCTTATGAGCTAGAAGAAGAGCAGATAGTCTTCATGACACTCCAACCCACGTATCTTCCTCTTCACATGGGCAAAATCAGCAGGACGCATAACATACCTCACAGAAGTCAAAGAAGAAGAGGATTTCAAGGATTTTTCATGCATGGGAGGTATCAAGACTCCTGGAGAGTCCCTAACGATCTCCTGCTGCACAGGGCTCAGTGTTCCCATGTGCTGCAGAATAATATGGCAGTTTCTGGTTAAGTAGCTTCTGCTGGGTCTTTTCCATCCACAACAGAGATTTAGTTTATTTAATAACCCTCTTGCCAGAAAAGAGTATGACTACAATGAGAACTGCACTCAACTTGCTAATAAATCCATAAATGGATTGAAAGCTAAAGATAATCCATACCTGAGTTTGAAAACTGTGTCCTTTCTTGTAAATTGGGTTCCTTCAGGCTGCTGCTATGTTATATTGAAATTTTCTAAGACTGAGAGCTCATATTGCACAACTTAGCTCTTGAATAAGTTGCCTAGAGTCCAATGAAGCTAATACAATTGTGCTTGTTTATATCTTATCTGGATTTGGCAATAAAATATTAAACCAAGTTTCCCCACACAACAGTAAGAAGTACTGTCAGTGGGATTGTGTCTGCATGGAGTGGACTACAATCCTAGCACCATGCTGAGTCAAACTAATCAGGCTGATGCTATTGCTAAGCCTGTGGGTGTAAAGAAGCAAGGCATAAAAGAGAATTACTCTTGACATCATTTTAGGGGACTGGCTCCTTCAACCCTCCAGTCCTTTTGAAAATGTAGTTAAATTCATGCAAATAGTATTATGCATATGATTAGCCAGAAAGCTTGCAAATTAAATGCACTGTGATGCTTCCATCATTTAGAGGTGCTACATAAAGTCAATAAGCATCTGTAAATAAGAACTGTACATCACTGAAACTTTAAGACTCATAAACCAAACTGAATGTCTGTCTCATTTTTCACAGATTCAATGACATGTTTTTCTTTTTTTCATTGTAACTTAAAAGTTATAGAGGCCTGATTGAAAACGTACCGAAATCAACTGAGAAGGTGTTATTGGTTCCTAAAAGTCTTGAATCCTACCCATTATGCTCAGGTATCAAACAAATGTCTCATGGCAAGTGCTAGACATGCAGTAATAGCTCCATTTTTCCTGCTGCTCACACTTCATTCAGAATTTCAGCCTGTTCTTCTAATTCAATTATAAGGTCATACTGGACAAATGCCAGTTTTACATATCTATGACTTTTATAGTTTGCAAAGTTATTTCTTTTTATTAGTCCAGTAATGATTAGTCCTACAAAAATTGTTAGTGTAAATGTTTTATGCCTGTGTAATCATTCTTTCTTCATTTGATAGCAACAGAATATGAACACGACTTTGATTGAAAATCATCACTGTGAGAGTGACAGAGCACTGGCACAGGTTGCCCAGAGAGGTTGTGGAGTCTCCTTCTCTGGAGATCTTCAAGGCCCGCCTGGATGCAACCCTGTCTACCATGCTGTAAATGACCCTGCTGAGCAGGGAGGTTGGACTAGATGATCTCCAGAGGTCCCTTCCAACCTTACTGATTCTATGATTCTGATGAGAATTGACATTTATTTTGTAATTAATCTTGAAATATTTTTTTTTATTCAAGGGTATGAACTGTACACACACAAGTGAAATGGCAAGATCACAACTACTACATACTCTGGAAAAAGTCCCTGAGCTCGGTAGCTGGCACAGCTGAAATAAAAAGTCACCCAGCCTCTCACATCTGAGAGTTCATCTACGTAAGAAAGGTCCACTTGGTGCCTTTATATATGTTGTTGTACACAAGATGTGTGTATGCCAAACATTTAACTGAGAAAGCTGGTATGATCTGGAAACTAGAACTTGCTTAGCCACATAACACTTGAGCTGAATCAAAGAGATTTGGTCCACCAAATCCATTAAAGCTTACAGACATTAAAACTTACTGTTCCTCCCCTGACTTTACTGGAGCTACACTAGTGGCTGCTGTATTGACTTTTCATTTTTAACATGATAGGTACTGTAACACTCTGTATATTTTTTTAATGACTGATCTACTGCAGAGAAAAGTAGACAGCTAAAAGGGCCATGATCAGTTTATAAAGACTGCAATATCCAAATGTATCATTGCAGAAATAATTCTAATTCTCTGAAACAGAATTCTTTAGTACTATGAGAAATTCTTCCGTAGTGCTTAATGTAAGCACATACGTGCATAGGAGCTCTATAATACACATTTTTTTCTGGGAATTTTCCACTTACAAACTCGCATTCACCATAGTTATCATATGGTAGTAAACACACAGCATATGATAACGGCATTATTCACAGCTATATTTAATCTTCTAGTTAAACAAGATGCATCAGTATCATCTGAAAAGAGTGCTGAAAGTAACTTTGTCACTTGGCATTCATGTTGAAGATGATCTTGGTATATTTTAATTTTTCTTAAAAGCTACCAAGGAATCATAGAATACCTAAAAGAATTGCTTCTGCCACTGCAGCTAACAACATGTTGTGGAGGCATATGGTAAATGACAAGGTCATGACTGTCGTCTACTCAGAAAGGAGACCTCAAGCTCAAAAGCTAATACAGCTGGAGCGAGGAGGACTGCTGCTTTTACACTTCCCTCTTGGATGCTACAGCTGGGGCAGGATTCTGAGTGGGCCCTGGGATGGTTTGGATAACTCTGCCTCTAGCCTGCGACTGTGAAAGCCAAGAATCGGAAAGAGGAATATGTATTGTCGTTGGGTCTCCCGAGCCTTCATTCCCACAGACGTCTCTGGATAGCGGGGCACAGAGAGCCACTTAAGCCACCTGAAGATCCGCTCGATGAGAAAATCCGGGTCTTTCTGGTTGCTCTGAACTGCTTCAACCAAGCTAAATAATTTCCATTGTGCCTATTCTCATCTGTTTTTATGGCACTTCCTTTCCTCAAAGCTCGGTCCCCTGCCGTGTTTGCCGCTCTCTCTGCTTTCCCTCTATGTTTCTCTGTTCCTGACTTTCACTTGCCTTTCATTTTCCCAGTGCTGTATCCTTATGTACCCCCTGCTGTCTCTGATATCTCTGTGCCATCCTTTCATTTCTCCTCTGCTTCCTAAATAGGCAAAGGATTATACAACAGGTTTGCAAGAAAATATTCATATATACCAGAGTACTGAGACACAGTTTTCTTAAAATGCTGAAAGCTCACCATCCTATAAGAATAGAAGACCTCATTATTAATGATGGGTTTGGTGCAGTGAGGTAAAGTATTTTTCTTCTGAAAAAATAAAACTTCTGCTGTGCAAAAAGTAACGAAAAATCCCTTAAAATTATATCTGTTCTAAAACCATGATGTCATGCATGAATTGTTCAAATGCCACAAATTATTTAGGAGACTTGGAATGAAAGTACTGACAGAAATTAATTCGCAGGTTTCTGTCACCTCAGCACTGCCTGGGTTCTGGTCTCTTCTCATACCCACTTGCCCTATAAGGCAGGTCACTGAATTACAATCTGTTTTTGACTTTACCTTCTGAGCACTCAGCACTGCTATCAGTGATTAATTAAGATTCTTTTCCCCTTTTTTCTTCTTCTGATAAGTTATTTGATTCATAATTAATATTTTATTTTTATTAGCTCTTGACCTATTTTTGCATTGTAAGCATGGATGGGGGTGTTTCTCAGTCTGTGATATGGTACTGATTTTTTTTCCTCTCCTTATTTTTGTCTTGATCTACGTAAAATCAGAATAATATTTATGCAAAATTATTCATTCAAAGGTTCCTTTTAACCATACATACTATCATACTTTTAAAAAGCACACAGAAAAAAGTTACTGATTTGATATGTGACTTTGTAAGAAATTATGAAAAGTTTGCAAAGAAGTTTGCTGAGCTTGACAGAAACCTCATGAGACTGCAGCTTGCATGGAAGGGAAATGGCTTGGCTTTTATGAAGTTCCTCAGTTTTATGCTCTAAATAATAAGTTCTGGCCTAATGCAGGGGACTGAAATGGACTGGAGTGCAGAATGGGTTCTCTTCTAAGCTGGTGGGGTATCCAACCACTATAAACCCAATTACTCTCTGACTCCCAGCTGTGTATGAGACACTGGGAATGATAGAAAAGCAAAGAAGTATTTCCAGTATGCACTATAAATTTGAGGTCGACCAGATCTGAGAGTCTCTTCCGTGTCAGGAGACTACCCCAGCAGACTGCTGTTCTGGCTTCCTGCTGCTTTGCATTGCTGTAGCAGCAGGAACCATTTTGCAGTAATTAAACATGAATCAAATCTAGGAGACCAGATTTTCTGCATCCACACACACACATCTATATTTTCCACTGGTGCTGAACTGTGCATAACCAGTTAACAAGTATTTTAATTGTCTTGTACGCCTGGACTGTCTGCCTGCAGCTCAGTGCTGTGTTCCTAGGCTACTGCCTGCTGATATGCCATGTTCCATGTGGACAACTTAAATCCAGTCCTAAAATACTCTCCTCCTCCCAAGGAAAAAGGCAGGATACCATTAACAACAAAAAGCAACCACTAACTTTTCCACAGTGTCTTCAGAAAGTGCCAAATTATATTTCTTGGTGCTTCCGTGAGAGAGTATTATCAAATGGAGAAGGTGCCATACTTCTGCATACCAAAGATACATGAAGAAAACTGGAAAACTGTCAGCTCGTAATTTGGCAAAAGCAAAGCAAAAAAAAAAAAAAAATGTTAACTTTCATCTCAACTGCTGTCTATCATAAGCCATCCTGGGACAGAGTGTTAGGATTATGATATCAAACATATGTGAAGGATATGGAGGAAGGTGTTGTGTGGTTTCTTACTTGTTAAACTAGAATTGTTGCCAGTACTAGATGGGAAGGAGTCCTGCAGGGATTTGCAAAGTAGAAAAGGATGCAATTTCCTATGCTACACAATCCCAGCCTCTCAAGTCTGAGACCTCGCTGAGCTCATTTCCTGTCTGTTTCAGTCAGGTGTCAGATAAATATTTCTCCTGCCAAGACCTGAGGCTATCCTGTTCACATAGGTCAGCCTAAGGGGACAAGAGTATAAAAGCTGATAGTACCACACACTGGCAACAGGGAGTGACCAGCACAGGTTTGTCTCTCTTTCCTGTTCTTTCCTCTGCTCTCTGTTCACCAAAAGAGTTCTTCCCATTTTGGTAACAGCTCCAGCTTTCCTCCCCTTGCTTGCCTCTCTTAAAGGAAATGCATGTTTAGAAGGTGGTAAGTTCCTTCATTCCCATTTGAAACCATAGTGAAGTGATGGTCAGAGGCACATCACTTCCTTAGTCCTTTTTCTCATGAAAGCATTTACCAGGAGGAGGTTTTGCTGTCGTATGTCCTGTTCTGTATCTGCTTTGATGGCAGGTCTTTTTGGTCTTTGGAAGTGTTGGTCCACTTTTCACTGAGTCAGGGATAAACATACCGTGAGGGGGCTGCCTCTCTTCTAAATTTTTGCCTTAACGTTTGCAGTCAGTCATAATGATGCAAATGACTGTGAAAGGACACCAGGCTTCCTACAGCGTGTCAAAAGACCTACTGTAAAAGCTTCCAAAAATTGAAGGTATAATAACAAAACAAATCTACTTTAATTCTGGAGTTTACTACTCAGACAAATTTGAAGAAATCTAATTCCTTATCGTTCTGAAAGTTCATGGCTTTGGAGATTATTGTGCAAAGCTGCCACTAAACCTGTGTGAAAAAATACCATGTGAACAGATAAACCGAAGCTAAATTAAACAGGTCTGATGCTAACTCCCTCCTTTCATTAAAATAAATGCCTGAGTCATTCCTTCTAAATTAACATGTTTCCCAGGATGACAATTTAAAAATTACTTGCATCTTTTTTTTGTCTTGGAAGATTCACAATTAAAGCTGTCTATGCTTCCAGGTTCTTACTGACAACGAAGAAGAGCAGATAAAACAAGAGATGGTATCAGGTCGTAGTTTCTGCCGACAGCCTACTGGCTGGCTACTCGGTATCATGCGAGGATATCACTCTACTCATTTTTGCTGATTACTGGAAGGCAAATTCTTGTCATAGTCCATCTATATTCTGACTTTATATTCTCCCTTCATGAAAGTGGGAAAAACAAAGCTATAAAACTGAATGAGTAGGTGACATAAGCTGAGAGTGCACTAAAACGTTTGATTAACAGAAACAGCAGCATCCTTACTTGGCTTACTATACTCCCATGGAAATCACAATGTCTACACGCAGACTGATAACATAACAGTGTCAAAAAGCATAAACCAATGAAAATGCAAGAGGTACAATTTAAATGCGGCCGTAGCCCAGAGCTGGACTTCTGTATGGCATAGACTGCTGAATTCTGCCTGGGTTTTCCTGCTTTGCTTCTAGAAACTTGTGTTTGATTGTATGTTTGACTTTCCATCTCTAAAAAGTAAAAATATTAGCAGTAATACCAATACTGGAGGTTCTGTCTTCTCAAATGCTCCATTACGTAAAAAAGAATCACATGTAGTTGAAGAAAGATTTAAATGATACAGCTAGTAACAGGGAGCAGATAATGAAGCATGGAAAAAGTCATAAAGCTACTCAAAGTTAAGTGATAGGAAACAGGATTTTTTTTTAGACAAGAGTTCATGTTTTAAACCCATAAAAGTTTTAAAGATATGAGATTACTTGCAATACAGTTTCTAGCTCTTATTTTTATATATCTGTAAAAAAAGATTTGGAAAAAGAAAATTGTGTGCCACTGCAATCAGTTTAGGGACCTGCTTTCGAAAGGTTTCAATGCAACTCAACAGAAACTAGTCAAAAAAATAAATAAATAAAATAAAAGCAGTATCTAGAAAAATATTGTGCAGCAATGATGCTAGGTTATTTTAGGTGAATATCTAAAATATAATTACTTCAGGTAATTGGTGTGGAGCCTATAAAAGGAAGGTGACCTTGAGTAAAGCCAGAAAGACTAACAGGGACATAAGGAGGCACGATCGTTTTACATAAATTTATTTCTTGACCTACAAGTGAAAGAAAGAGAGTGATCATGAAATTCTGCTATGTATCATTTCGGTTAATATGGAGGGGAGGGGGGAAGGAAGAAAAAAATTGTTATTCTTGTACCTGCCAGTGTCTTAAGATGTCTTTATGTGTCATAGTATTTTGCTACTAAGTGCCTATTGCTTGACCAGTGATACTTAGTGATGACAGACCTGTTTCACATCTGACACCCAGCATCTCTCAAACAGTCCTTTGAAGAGCAATTCACATCAGTCCTACACGAGATTAGTCAACCTGCCAAATATAGCCTATCTTCTTATTGAGCATTAGAAGCTCAGGCTGTAAAACTCCAGACTTTCGGCTGCGGTCAAGTTTAGAGAGAGCAAAGGCTGTAAATCTTCCAAGACTGTTGTGACCACAATTTATTTGATAGCTGCATGTAAGTCACTGAGGACTGCATCAAACTCTCAGTGCAAGACTCATTTTCTTTCAGGATAGGATTTGGGCCAGACCCAAAATAGTACTGTGGGGTTTAATTGAATGAATGAAACACAGTGTTGATTTGCCAGCTGTTATATTAGAACCCAGACTTTTAATTCCTTATTCACAAATGAGTCTCTGCGTGCAGAAGGAACTAAAAATTGTGCCATTTAATACCCAGCAACTCAGAGCCTGTTGGGAGCTCTGTTGCAGACACAATGCAAATACTGGGGATAAATAGCAAAGCATTCTTAAGCATAAAAGTTAAACAACCTCAGAATGGGCCTCCTAGTCTTAAAACTATCAATTGCATCCTGCAATGAAATACATGTATGTTTATGTATATGTAAATATATATGTTACAACGAAACATTTGAAAGTCTGGTCTTCCACAGTCTGCTAAAAACTTGGCTTCTGGATCTCTATTCCACTTTTGAATTAAAAAAAATATTAACAAGAATTCTCTTCTTTTTACTTCATCCAGCACCATGAATTATGACAGCCTGTGCCCAGTGTAGTATCTTTTGTCATGAGTGCTCTGAACAGCTGAAAATGTGGCAGAACCTAGAATAGAGACTTGGGTAGTGGAGAGAGATAGCCTGAAGGCAAATAATGGTGTTGAAATGTAGCTGTCATTTTCAAGCACAAGGATTTGAAAATATTCTTTCACTTACCTGTCAAGATGATTTGGGCAGAAGGAGAAAAGAATTGTGCTTCTTCAGTAAACAAAGACCTGAGATGAAGGTCTCAAGTGTTAGCTTTTTAGTCTATTCCTAAAAACATAGCATTAGAGGATAGAAATAAACTCTAGGTGTTAGATGTTTTAGACAAAGAGAGTTGTCTGAATTGTGAATTATGGATTGCAGAGTTAGGTCCTGAAGACTGCCATTTCCGCTGTGTTTGTTTTAATCAGTAATGCCACATTATATCGACCAAACAGACTAATCCACCCCCCCTTTCACAGTCTAGTATATGGCTAGATTCAACACTGTGTAGCTGTGTAGCATCTCAGGCACAGAAGGAAACTGGTTATCAGATATGTATATTCAATGTCTCTGTGATTCTTTAATTATTAAAATCGTCACTGTTAACAAGGTGTTATCACATTATAATAAAAATGTAATAATGAGGAATACTGAAGATCATTTACATGAGTCAGGATGATTACACTTACAAAATCTCTTGTGATATCGCATATCTTAAAGGAAACAGTTCCAAGAATTATTATCTCCTGCTCCTTTGGTACTTTCTTGATATATAATTAGTGCTGGCAACCTAGCACTTTGTTTTCTCACTCCTAAGACTTTTTCTTTTCACTGAATATAAAAATGTAAGTAGAAGTATACTGACAGGAAAATGAATAAGGAATTCAGCAATCAAAACGCTGCTGGAAAATTATTTCTAAATCATTTGAAAGTTTAAAGAGGTAGGGAACATTCAATTTCACCACAGGAAGTACAGGAACATACCTAGCCTGTCTGTTACTTTTATTATAGTTATCATTACATAGTGTGAAGTCCTAGTCCAAGTAGAGTCATCGGTAAAATTTTCTCTGACCAGATATTGAAGATTTCATCCCAATTTATTTTTTGATTGCTCTTTCCCTGTCATAATAGCTATGCTTCAGAGGATAAAGTAAGTTTAAAGTTTCATTAACAGAAAAATAGAGTGGGTTAAACAGGCCCAGACTACATTTCACATGCTTCTGCATCTTATCTGATGCTTAAAGGCAAAATGGTCTTTGGACAAAAGACCTGTGGACAAACATTCAAAGTTTAGGCCTATTATGTTATTTACAAAGCATTAAGTGCACAATTATAAACTCAATTTGCAAACATAAAAATCCATGATGAAGACTGCTGCACCATTTAATGCAACTTCCTCTCACATACGCATTAGGATGCAGCCTGAATTTCTTACTATTTTTTTTAAAAAAAGAATTCTTCCTCATTCAGTGGATAAAATGGTCAGCATGTCTATTCATTAGATTCTGTTCTTCTTGATTAATGTGTCCCTGCGACTTCCCATGCGTCATACACTGCTGCAAAGACAAGAGGATTGTTTTTCTCCTCAGTATGCTGCTTCACGTTACTGGAGGTCTTCACAAATATCTGCACATCGAATTTCACAGCTGTCAGTATTTCTCTGTTATAGACAGAGAACTTAAGCAGAGAAACACAGTGGAAAGTATGGATGTCATGGATGCCCATAAAGTATTGCATATGACACTAGACACTTTTTAAGGTAAATAAATCCTCCACTAACTGTCATGGGAAATCAGACACTTAGAATACATACAGACATCTACTTACAGACACTTTCACATAGGTAATCATAATCCTGTTGAAGATATGTGCAGCTGACTCAAGCCATTCAGTAGGACTCCTATTTATCCAAGGCTAGATAGCTAGACTTGGCACTCTTTAATCTCATCTAAAATCTAGGCAAAAAAGGCAGCAATATTTTTTTGCAAGAGAGTTAGATTTCATAGCTTCCCTCTGTTTTCAAAGACCCTTTTGGAAGACAATTCTGAAGTAACAGCACAACTTTCTAGAGGTGACAATTGCTTCTAAGACTTGCCCTGAGTGTCCATAAATTTTTGCAGCATCCTTGCACACCCAGGCCTATTACTATCTGAGATGTCTTGTAGAAATATTACAACCCCAGTGATGAAGATGATTACAAAATCAAATCAATAATTATTTAGGTAACTCCAAAACTAAGTTTACTTTTTCAAGGCTAAAAGGGGACACAGCTTATGTCACAGGAAACTAAAAGTTGTAATTTACTTTTGGATTTGCTTGAGCTGTCTTGGGCAAGTCACATAGGAAAAAACATAGTTTTCCCTGTCTCTAAAAGGGAGCTAATGACATAATAACAGCCTCTTCAGCAAAATACTACTAGCAGTAGTAGTCAACCTTCCAGCATGGGCACTGGAGGAGGCAGATTTTTCTGTCCTTATGTACAGAGGAGAGTATGTTGTCTCACGTGATTCGTACTTCTTCAGCAGGTCACAAGGATCACCTGGATGCCTCAGAATGCCACATGCGCAATCCTTTAATGCATAGATAAAAACACAGCTTTGAAACTGTCAAGCACAATATTGGATGCTGAGTATTATTAATTGAGATGTATCACAGCTTATGTTCACAGTATGGACACTTAGAAACTGAAGTCAAAAAGGAACTACACAAAAGCAGGGAGGAAAACTGTGCTGATGCCCATGGAATCAGACATCCCTGGGTACCATCAGGAATAATAATCAAGAACACCATCTGCTGAGCTCTGAAATGCGCTCTTTATTTGTGCTTGGCAGACCTGAAAAAAATTAAAAAAATAAGAAGGAATGGAGAGAAGTAAGCAAGGGGTATAGGGAGTTGGCAGCCAGAATTTGCAGCTAGATACAAGGTAAAGCACAGCAGATGTTGTTAGCACTTCCCACATGAGGTTTTGTTTGCCCATCAGTTGTCTTTTGGTGGAGGCTGGAAGGACCCCATGAAATTGCCCGTGATGTTTTCCTAAGCCTGGTACTTTCAGCAATCAGGTGTTAACAATGCATAAATATATGCTGCTGTGAAATAAATTTAGATCCTAACAAAACCCAACTGCAATAATTGAAATGGAACTAATGTCTTCTGCGATTTCTGCAGGCTAGACTAAACTAAATGTTTTACAGTGAAGAGAAAGTATATCAGGGATATTTCTCATACAGCAGCATACAAGTTCAGATCATCATAATTTTAAATATTAGTTACTGGAATCCTGATGACTTTGTCCACAAGTACATATTGCAGCTGATTTGTGAGCTGAAAAGCTAAAGAAAGCTCCTGTTGATCATGCTTTCAACTGCCAGTACTATAAGCAAAATTATGGAGCATTATGCAGTTTATAAGGGCCTTCAAAAAAACACACAACACTAAGGCTGCACCTCCAGCAAACACTGTTTTTGCCATTATTCGTAAAAGCCTGCAGACTTTGCACAGACCTGACAGTACAAGGTCTCAAAATTTTGAGGGGCTTCCCTTGGTGTGAGCTGGTCTTAGCTTGCTTTAGAAATTGTCTAGTGGTCAAGTGATGATGCCTGAACTGCGGCAACTTTATCTCTAGGAATACCACATATGGCAAAGGTCTGACAAACCTAGGTAGTCAACAGCCCAAATGTGTCAGGTGGGGCTGGGGGAGGCTCTTGTACAACTTTCTCACTTTAGCTGGGAACCAAGGAGAAGTAAGCAGATCTTGTTAAGAAAACATTTAAATAACACCTCTCAAGGCTGAGCAGGAATAAAGCCTCAACATCAATACCATGCTCCTCCTAGCAAAGAGAGGGTAGATGATCCTGCCCTGAACATCGTACTCCTCTTGGTGAATACCTCATGATGCTGATATTATTGTGACCCTTCCTCTCTGTTGGAGAAAGACTGATGCTTTCAACCTTAGGATGCAAAGGTACATTAGAAGGGTAAGAGTAACTCCAGGACAGAGGGGCAGATACTACAAACGCTTTTTTTCTATAACAAGAATATCATTAATGAGACATCTTTGCATTAATTTAAACAATGAATGTATGTTTTTGTAACTAGACTGAAAACTTGGACTATTGGAGTGTTAAAATATTAATTGGACTAACAGTAAACTCTTAATTCCAGATATATGGTGAGTTCTCTTCTGCCCATAACAAGATTTTTAGTGTATCAGGATTATTTACTACCAAATCTATGCCCTCCTGGACCAGTACTACAAATCGGATTGTGAACACATGAACACATTTCTGTTGAATTAGCCAGAGCATGCAACATAAACTTTATATAGATTTATGCTGTTATGCTTCCTTGATGTCAGCTGTGGGAGGACAGATGACACACGATAGACCCTGTTAATATGAAGTTAATGTACCAGAAGTTTTTGCGCTAATCTGAACCAGTGAGGCAAGCTTTTACAGGAAGAGTGCTTTTGCATCTTGCAGCTGCAAGGTTTGATCTGGTCCTGGGAACCTCAAGCAGCCTTTCCTATATTAGAAAATCACGGCCTCAGAAACTCTTGTGTTGTAGATTTGAATGATAACCTGCCTTATTCCCTTTACCATTCATGCGGGCTCCACAGGATTTTCATATGACAGAGAATGCTCTTTAGGATTCAATAAGTAAGCGATATTGTCATGAATATGCTTATTATTTTTCTCCTTGGTGCTTATGTCCATCATCTTATCTTCCCTTATTTCCCGCCTCTACTTTCCCTCTCTGCTTATCATTCTCCTTGATTTTCTCCTTTCCGGCTTTGTTCTCTTTGGCCCTTTACTTTACTGTTAGCTGTTTTTCTCTCCCCTTCTCTAGCTTCTTGCCTTTCCCTGCTCTTGCATTAGTCCCCTTGTTCTGGCTTTCCTACAACCCACTCCACCCTGCTCCCTTCTTGATCTCTGTCCCTATAATGAGCCCTGCAGACCTCTCATCAGCTCTCCTCCAGTTAAGGGGCATGGGCAGAGCAAGGCAAGGGACTAGCAGTTCATGCTGGTTCCTTTTTTGAATAAGATGCTCATGTTTATTATGCAAGTAATTGCCCTGTAGATAGCTTTGTTTTGACTACAAATCTGTAAGTGTTGCTTATAGTTTAGCAGTTTCCATTTTTACTAAATGCATAAACGGGAGGAAAATAATGGGATTTAACATAATGAATTGAAAAGTATAGTAATTCTATTGTGTTCCATAAATACTTAAGAGAAAACATGTAGAAAGGTAATAATTTTTTGAGATAGCTTATGTTGGCGATATAGAAATGTATTCACTTCAAAAAAAAAAAAGGAAATGAAAAATATCAAATGCTGGGGAGGAGGGAGAACCTCTCAGTATACATATATTCATAATCAGACGGATCAATCATCTTCTATGTCCAGGGATAGACCTTATGCCCAGGAAAATGTTTAAAAAGCAAAATATGTCAACAGAAATCAAACTTCCATTGTATTTGATCAGAGTGCGATACTGATCTTGTGAAAGCTATAGCTACCCTTTTCAAGATACCCCTGGCTGTACTGTTGTATCATCAGATGACTTTTCGTCATTGCCATGGGTTGGTGATTTTGATCCAGCCTGTGAGACAAAATCATCATGAATGGCAAGAACCAGTCCAGTCTGGTGAGTCCAGCAAGAGTTAAAACGAACTCCTTTCTCCTGGCAATTTTCTCACAAGAGTAAAATAGCATTATAGGGCTGCTAATATCCAGAGGACTAAAAGGGGTATATTGCCCGATCAGCAGCATGGAACAATAAAATAATGCAGTACTTGCTGAAAATATAAAATAAAAAGATCTTTATAGAGGGTAAACCTTCATTAATGCAGAAAAAAAGATGGTATGTCCCAGGAGATAATTTCATATTTTGTCTTCAGCTGTCAAGGAACAGGAAACATTCAGGGTCTCTAATTTCAGCCACCCTTTTCTTCCAAGAATCAATGAACTTTAAAATCACCCACCCTCTTTTCTTTAACTTTTTAATCCAGGTCATAATTAGAGCTTTTCATTGCTACCTTAACTTTTCAAGCTTCAATATGAGATGTGTTTCGACTCCTTAATCTTTTGGGGGCAAGCTGTTCCACCACTCCAGAGGTCCAGCTGAGGCCCTGAAATGAGAAGCCAGATTTCCCTCACTTTCCCTTGTATCTCAGGAGATACTGTACAGAGAGTAACAAAAGTGACTCAAATCTCAGATAGGCTAAACCTCTTTCAGATTATCAAGAGTGTCTTTCTTGACTAACACCTAAGAAACTACACGAGGCTGTATTACTAATTAAAGTTCCTAACTGCTTGAAATCAGGCTGAATTAGAGATGATGAAAGACCTGAAATATGCATGGCGCTGTGCAAAAAGATGCGAAAAGCACGCAGCGCCCACCTCAACCACTTTGCCGTCCAACCCGCTGAACAATATGGGATCGCATGGGAAGACACGGAGGGATGTGTTGTCTTAAGACCCAACTCAAAGCACGTTGAAGTAAACAAGCCTTGACTGATTTCTGTGGGCTCTAGCTAAGGCAGCCGTCCGCTGCTTTGCCGTGGGATGTTTATGGAGGTGAGCGAAGCAGCTCCCACTTCAGGGAGGTAGCGAGGTGTGACTGCCTGTTATGCCTGACATCACTTGTCATGTATAAAAGGTGTTTCTCTCGAGGAGCGTTGTGCTTTGCATGTTCTGCTCTCTTTTGTGTTGTACTAACGCTTCTACCTAAGCAGTCTGCAGCCCTCAGAAACATTTTACATGCTGTTCAAGCCATCCACGTATTTTCCTGACCTTTTGCAAAGGCAGGAAGCAGCTGCATTACTGCATCCATGCTGACCGCTTCAGTTTAGGTTTTACATCTGCCGTCATCCTGACAACCAGTTTTCATTATTCTTCAAAGAACTGCCTTATTTCAAAACAAAATTATCACAGTTTATAACAAAATTGGCTTACTGAGCTTATACAGAAACTTGTGCTAGTAGAGCAGGTAATAAGGAGGATAGGGAGACAGGAAAGTAAATACTTTCTACATTAGTTTTTTTCTACTAGTTTATTTCTATATACTAAATTGCTAAATACTGACTTATTTTTCCCCAGTCTTTCACTTTAAAATGATAGCAATATTTAAATGCCAGATCTGATCAACCATTAAACTACAGAGATACAGAGAGATAACAAACAATCTACAGATCTAATCTTCTCTTCTCATGTGTGTGTGTGTGTGTGTGTGTGTGTGCATGCACGTGTGCGTGTGTGTTTTTTTTTTTTTTTTTTTTTTTTTTGCTATGGGAATAGATGGTAGCATATGTTATTACTGCTTGACCTATCAAGCTAACTGCTATCAAATAATTAGGCTGAAATTCTGTTCTTCCACAAGTCAAATTTCTGTTGGCATATTTCAGCCAAAAATGGTTCAACCACTACAGAAAAGATATCTAAGATAAAAGAAGATTATTTGCTCATGTTAGCAGAGGTAGGCTTTGCTCTGTGCTTAACAATGTTTTCACTCACAGTGATTTTTCAACCGTGAACAATGTTCTTTTAATGCATTTGTGTGCAGGATGTGTGAGTTATGTAGAACTCTCCAAGTTTTTAAGCAAGGGACCTGTCATGATCAGAATTTTACCAACTCTGTCGTCTGAGTTAACAATCAGTCAACAACAGAAGTGATTCACGTGGGTTTGACAACTGCCAGAAAAATGAGTGGAACTCAAGAAACATGGATTATAGTAAGAATGGTGCAGTGCTAAACAGAAATATCCAAGCTAGCAAAAGTGTTAGGAACCCGAATCATGATTCTGTTCATGTGGTACTTTCCCCGGGCTATTTTCCTCTGCCAACAAGTGCAAAAGAAACAGCAAATTTGCCCAGGTAGATCTTTGTGTGTCAACAGCTATATTGATTTAGATATGGGACATCACCACAGCCATGAATTGTGCAGTTGAGATCTATCTTTGGATCAAATTCAAGCTCTGGAGGGAGTTCTCTGTAGTGCATACAGACTATTATGTCCTGTACTTTCCAGCTTAATTTCTTCCGGCCCTTTGCAAGAGTATCCCTGTTGCAGTCCTTTCCCTACTCCATCACGGGAACCCCATCACAGTCCCATACAGACAATTTTATTTCACTTTAGATAAGAGTGAAAGTCTCCTTGTCTGAACAACCCTCATCTCTCCTTTTAGACAATCAATACCAACTCCTGAGCCCACAGCCATGCTTTAACTTTTGTCTAGGTGCCATAAATTTCCCTTCTAGCAGTGTTGACTCTTGAATCTCCAGATCTTTTGCTAAAGCAGCAAAACTTTTCATCTCCTGGCCTTTCATTCAAGGCGTTTCCAAGGTCCAAAGCCTTCAGTCAACCCCTGTGCTCATGCTCTTCTCCAACATCAAAGTTCCTTTCCACTTAGCTCCTTATTCCATTGGCCTTGTACAGCCATGTCCCTTTTCCTTCAACTCAACTCTGGCTGAGTTGATCATAGTCATATCATATTCTCATATTCCTGCTGTTATGTTTTGTCGTTTGGCTCACTGGTTCACATTTTGAGTGTTCTTGACCACATGCCTAGTCTGGTTGCAGTTCCTGTTGGCATTTACACAGTAGGCTTTAATTTCCTCCTTCTACATCTTCCTTGATTTTCAGCCTTAGCCTCTTGCCCTGACAGCCCCACTGTCCTTTTCCTCACTTCCAGTCTTACTTTTTCTCAAAACATGCAGTAAAAGTTTATACAATCAACAACCCCAAATCCCATCCTATGTCCCAGCAATGTCCTTGTATCTTCCCTGGTCACCTTTATTTTCCCATGTCGTCCAGTCCAGTTTTTAAACTTTTGTCATACAAATAAATCAGACTTTTCCTGCACATTTCTCAGGCCCATGAAGAAAGATATTACTGAGCACTCAGGAGAGAAAAGACCCTCAGTTCTGAAGGCTGCACGAGAAGAGGTTGCAACTACTGCTTTAAGGGTAGTTTTGCTAAGCCTTTGCAACAGCACGCTGAAGCAGACGCAGTGGGAATCTTGGTATATTTTAGCCGGGAAAGCTGAAGCAAGAGGATATATATCTGTGGGACATATACCAACTGTGGTTTTTCAAAGGCCAAATCTGAGCCGCTTTTTCCAGAGGGAGAAAAGGCACATGCCTGCCAAAACACACAAAAGCATACGTGCACCATGGGTCTTAAAAAACAAAAAAGACAGAATCTTTTAACATAAGCAAAACAAATGTATTTTTCCATTTCATGACTTTTACCAAACCATTTGTGAGCTCATTTAAAAATAAATAAATCTATTGGGCAGAAAGAGGCATCCAGCATGGAAAATTCGAGTTCGGAACAGCTAAATCATGGAAGGCTTGTAAGTAACTAAAAAAAAAGGATTCTAATAGAAAACATAAGGCACGCTGATTGCTGATGGGTGTTAACAACCCCACATGTGTTGCTTTTCTGGTTTTTTTTTGTTGTTGTTTTTCTAGCTGACACTAAATATAGACAGCAATCTGAGACGATAACGAGAGGGTGTGAGAGGCACACTTAATAAATGTCATAACTGCTAGATTTTCAGATATGACAGAGGGGGGTTGCCTGAAGCAGAGAGTAAACTTTTCTCTTTAAATGTATTGATGAAACAGATAAACCACACACTGGGTCTAATCTGGGAATCTGGAGATGATCAAATGACTGTCAAAACAAAATGACAAATAGAGGAGGAAATACTAGTTCAAAGCCTGCTCAATGATTTAAACATTTATTGATGCCAATAGGAATAATAACAATGACAACCATCTGCTGATGTCTGCAATGAATTCTTTATCTGGGCTTGAAAGCCTTGTGCAGAAATGGAAAGATGTGTGTGTCTGTAGACAAAACAAGGTGTGCACGGCAGCTGCTTGGAGGGCTTTGCTCCTAGAAGTTCAGCTGCCGTGGTGCTTAGACCTCTCCAAAGTTTAGGGATCAGCTTCTTGGGGAGATAGTATCATCAAAGCTAACAATGCATTTCTAAGTCTCGTGCTTTAATTAGTCAACTACTGGCCAAAAATAAGAGAGATTCTGATACAAATGAGGATTCAAAAAAGGAAAATGCTGTGAAAATGGAATAAAGAGTGACCTAAATATACACTGATGAATAAACAGAATCTAGGTAGAGGATATACTGGATTTTTTTTCCCCTTCTATGAAGAATTCCACCAATTCCTGACCTCAGCTAGTAAGTTTTTGTATTGTATGTACTGCTTCAATCCATAATGAGCTACTGCATGCTCATGGGAGTTGTGAACGCTAATTCTTTTCACAAAATTATAAAATACTGTAAGACATACTGGAACGTCTATTTGCAGTTACATGCAGAACTTGTAGAAGGATGCTGCACAAGTCAAAGGGAAATGAAAATTGAAGATTTTTTTATTACAGTGGCAATATTTTCCTCAAGTAAAGCAGTGACAAGCTTTCTGCCATTCCCATGCATGTCAGATAATCACTAGTTAGCAGCTGCTATTCACCATGAGTAGTCACATAGTCAGTGTAACCCAGCAAGTATAATTTTTGCCATCAGCCGTAAAAGGCCACAGGCTTGTTACTGACCTGACAGTCCAGGGTCTCGGGACTTCTCTGGGCCTGAGCTAGTTTTTCTGGTTTTAACGATAGTCTAGGGAATATTGCATGACCTGTGGTAGCTGGTAACACCTGCAGGAAAGGTATGACAGACCTTGGCAGAGTCTCAGTAGTGTGTGATGTACAACAGCCCTGGATGTTTAGAAGGGCTGGGGAAAGCTTTTCTGCAGTTCTGAGTCGGAAGCAGAATTTGTTAAGAAAACAGTCGAAAAAAAAGGGAGGGAAGGAAGGAAGGAAGTGAAGACCAGAGCTACTGACTGCCAGGCTCAGAGGGACATTGCCATGGTGAGCACAGCTCCAGGGAAAAGGGGTAGATGTTGCTGAGTTTACATGTATTACAATTCAGAATATCATCAGTGAGGCTTTTCCATATTAACCTGGACTATGAGTGTTAATTGTATTGGAACTGACCACCTGTACTAATGCAATTGTTTACTGTATTTCAGTTAGATTGCTAAAATTTTAACCAGGCTAAAAGTAAATGCTTATCTTTCTCTCTATATACACTGTGTTCTCTTTTGCACAAAGCAAGTTTTTTGAGTGCAGTAAAACCTCAGAAACTATGCCTTCAAAGAAGAAATAATAGTGATAGGTAGATACTTAATTTTTAGTGGCAAGCGTGGTATTTTATAAATTCTAACTGAGACTGAGAACATTATTGGCTTTTTACTGAAGAGATTAGCATTTCTGAACTGTGAACTATCATAGCTACAGTGCCAGATTATTGATTCAGTCTGAGCTCCGTCTGTGACTGGAAACAGCAGAAAAGAGTAAGAGAAACGTGAAGGGTTACCTGTCTGCCACACAACCCAGGAGGCGACTGGAGGGGAAAAAGGGATTTGTTCTCTTCCCAACACTGAAGAGGAAAAGGGAAAAGCCTCCAAGACTTCATCCTGCCCTATTCACAAAAATTGCTCAGAAAAGTAAAAGTTATATTTTTAACCCCTAGGTCAGACTATGACACTTTTGTATGAGGAAGAGAGATGCTATGGACTGTTCAAATGTATTCCTCCTGCTGCAAACCAAAGGGACTGAAATCAAATTTTCCGTAACTAGGGAGTTAAAATACATACTCCAAAATGCTCGGGTGTTGTTGAGCTCGGATGCTCTACATCCTAACCAAAAAAATTTATAAGAACAAAAACCATTAATGAAAAATCAATGCAAGTAGAAACACTGTAAACTGAAGGCCTGACACTTTTTACCTGCTACCTCCTTGCTCATTTACTCCTCGCACTTTCCCAAGTGTGGTCCTAGAGGGATCCTGTGGTGATGACCGTGGGCCATTTGTTTGGACCTTATAAGCCAGATTTGGCCTGCAGCCTGCTGTTTGAAGAGCCCATCACCGCAAAATAAAATAGTTCATTTAGTACTTAAGTGTCGTACACTGATATATTTACCTCTTCAGATCTCAGTTCCCTGCCTGGTGATTCACAGCAAGTCTTTTAGGTGGCTTTTAGGGTTTGTTGGTGGTTTTTAGTTATATAGTATTTCTTAATAGTAAGATCTTTGAAGATTGTCTACAGAGGAAGCTTGCAGAGATGTGTGCTATTTTGGGGCTCCTACCAGCTGCAAAATAAGGTTTGAGAAATGTCTCCTTTTGAGAGATAATGGTGTACCTCAGAGATTAAAGGGTCAATCTGCACCATATGACTGCTGTCCTAGATCAGGTCTTTAACAGGTCTCTGATGGTAGAAGAGCTTTTCATGGCCAAATGCAGCAGAATGGAGAGGCAATGAGAGGAGCGGCCATCAGCTGGCAGAAGTTTGGGATCCTTTTGAGCAGAGTTGAGGGATTCTAAAATCTGTCAGGTAAAATGAGCACAACCCTGTCCCTTGTCACAACCCTGCCTAAGCAGAGCAGCATATATTTCAGCGTTCTTCCTCTGCAAATTCCTTCCAAGTGTACTCGGCATTCAGTAAGAGACTATGCACATCTGCTGTTACAAGAAACAAGTTTAATTGCTGTTGGGATTTTTTCCCACTAGCATTTCAACCCATCTGCATATTGCGGTTACTGAAGCCTAATTTTGTTTTTGTCTACTTCAACCTTTTCAAATGATATTCATTAATCCCATCTATGGCATCTCTAACATGTGGGAGATCTGCCTAGAGTAATTACAAAGTATTTCCTCTGCACTTAGTTCTCATATAAGAGCATGGGAAGATAATGAAGGCTGATTGCAGTGTCATCATTCCATTCAGGAAATGAATGATGCTGTTCAAATAACAGCTGGCTTGTTATATAAAAGAAATGACAGATCAGAATAATAAAGGCAAACTCCTCTTTAACAGATCATTTTGATTTGAAAGTCTCTAACAATTGCCTGGAATCCTGGAAATACAGAAAATAGCGCAAAAAAGACCCTGCAGCTTGCTATGTGTGTGCATCTGAGTGTGTATGCATATGTATATGCATACATTTGTATACATGTGTACACATATATTTTCTTTTTTATTATTTCTGTGCACAGTATTCATATATGTGCATGTATGTATGCATTCCAGTGAGACAACAAGAAAAATTACCTACAAATATCACATACATATATGTATCAGTGAGTATATATGCATATATATACCTAAGTATGTATCCACCTGTGTGTATGCACACAAACATGCACATATATACAAAAAGCAGGGATTTCCTTACCTCTTGAGTAAATAAATTTTACAGACTGAAATCAAGAATAGCATTTTTAAATTCAAAATATCCATCCTGGAAAAGAGAGTATAATTTTAGATGAATTTCTTTTGATTGCTAGCTGACCTAAACTGGGCATGTGACAATGGGAAATGATATATTACCATAGAGTATACGGTATAATAGGAGTTTTACTGTACAATAATTTTTTCAGTATACTGCTTTTATCAGAAATCTTTTGAAACTTTTAATCTCCACACGTATATACATAGCATAGTCAACCTCAGCTGTCAAATACTTCACTTAGAAGTGCAGTCTTCCATAGATAAAATTTGCTGTGCTCAGCTGATTTCAGTAATTTTTTCAGTCTGAGCATATGATTCTAGATAGTCTTTCAGACTGCCTGTGCTCTACAGCTTGAACCTTTTAATGGGGAAGGGATAACATGATATGAAATTATCAAAGTACAACACCATGATTGCTAAATGGAGTTTAAAATAAGGACAAGCTAATAAAAACAGGAATACAATATCTTTAATGTCTAAGAATTTCTCTGACTAACTTAAGGAAAACCTCATCCAACACGAGGTATGACCTCTGAAAGCAGAGCAGACAAAACTAAAGCCAGAAACACCATTATGTTAAGATGAGCCACTGTGATGAAGTCTATCCAAACAGACTGAAGCTGCAGAATTTCATCAATGCCAGATTGTTGAATCTTGGATCAGATATGAGATATGAGCTCTTGGAAAAAATCTCAAGATCATTTGCCTTCCATTTTGCATTCTCAGGTTTTGCTAACTGACATAAACTGGGCATTTGGGGTCCATAAATAAAATTGACTCCAGTAAAAAAAAAATCACAGAATCACAGAATAATAGTGGTCTCTAGTCCAGCTCCCTGCTCAAAGCAGAGCCTGCCATCAGCTCAGACCCTTTGCTTAAGATTTTATCTAGTCAGGATAACCTCCAAGGATGGAGACTGCACAACCTATCTGGGCAACCTTTTCCATTCTTTGACTGTTCTAATGTGATAGATGTGCATTTTGTATTTATGCACTGATGTTTGCCAGTGGGATAGCATGAGTTAAAATCAATGCTTAGAGCTTTAAAAAAGACATTCAGGTAGAACATGAAATCTTGCAAGAGAGAGCAATAAATAAACAGAGAGGTATATAAAATTTTCATGATAGGCTACCTTCAAGAAATGGCAGAAGAAAAATGCAACTCAATTCAATTAGATTTTTATTATTGTTCATAAATGAAGAAATAGGGTTCTATATTGCCATAGCAACAAAATATTTCTATGTAAACTTGAAAATGTAGTGTTCTCGCACAAAAACTTAAACTGAAGCCCAGGAGCACAAAGAACCGTAAAGTAATCCATTTATAATAGGAAACTTATACTTTTCTGACCAATTGGTTTTATCTGCAAATTAAAAGATTGTTGAAAAAGATCTTTAATGCTGAAGATGATTTCTGAAAAGTCTTTTACTTCAGAACTAAAAATGGATCTCAGAGCCATTTTTTTTTCCAAACAACACATGTAATTTTGCATAAGTAATATCTTGCTTGATAACTTAGAACATAACTCTTTTTTAAAAAAAGTTTGCATACACAGAGATGTGAGCACCACTATAAATGTAAACTAATGCTACCCCTTGAATATGTAGCTTTTGCTGAAACTCATTTTATCAGGCAGATATCTGTATGCATTTAGGACTGGATTCTGCAATCCTGAGTCGTGAACCTTTGCATATACTGCAGACCGTTGGCCCTGAATGCCTCCAGTTACAAAACTAAGCCCAATGACAAATTTTAAGGCAGTAAAGATTAGGGCCAAACACACAGTGAATAAAGTTGTCCTGAGTCTTTTGGTTAGTGGGTAGCATTTGCATTTAGTGTTTCTGTCTCCTGTTTAAATTCAGACACCAGAAGAAGCTGAGATCTTAATGGTAACTCAGAATGTCTTTTTATTAGCAGCAGACTTCCAAAAGCTCTCACAAAAGTATCAAAGCACGGAGACTGAATAAGAAGCTCTTCTACTGCTTACTCTTTTAAAGCAAGTATCTTAGACTCAGCTGCCTGTATTGGAAATAACACGAGCCTTTAAGAAGTTTGGGGCTTTCAGGAAAGGATAAAAGAAGGTAATTTTAATTCAAAATTTTATACCTGACCTGCTCTCATTGAAGTCACTGGAAGTTTTCCAGGCTTAAGCGTGGCATAATGCATATAAAGACACTGTTCCTGACTCTCTGTGTTGAGTGAATTTTCCCAGATAACTGCATCTATCATCTGATCTACATTTTTAATTTTCAGTAACTGGGATAGACTGATTATTCCTTTCTCTACTGATTTAACAATGGTAGAAATATTACATTTTGTATGTATCATGTTAAAAATTCAGAATTTAATTCTTAATGTGAATAATTATATCATAATCCAGAGAATTAAGAAGATAAACTGGAGGAGTTTTAGTTCTTGATAATTTTTTAAATCTTTGACAATAAAAATACTATTTCAGCTCTAGGATTTAAAAGTTCTCTGAAATTGTATGTATTCAACCGCATCACGTTTTTCCAGTTCTCTACATTTTCTCCACATTTCAGGACTTCCTGGGGAGCTTAGCATAAAAACGCACAATATTTATATAGCTGTCAGCATCAAGTGGCCGTAAACAGAATGACACTGTCGATTCTGCGTGAGGAAATCACCGGCTGCTCTTGTGCTGGCAGACTTTTCCTCTGAATTACAGAGCAACCACCGGTTACACGGCGTTTCTGACTGATTAAGGAGAAAGTCTATCACAACATCCAGGGTTTCTGTCGCTACCAAAGCACCAAAGAGTATCCAGCAGGCAGGGGAAAAGGAAGCTGAGCAGCGTGAGATGATAAGTTTGTGATTGCTGTTAAGTCTGCAGTGCACTCAACAAGCATGGAAGAGATCAGGTAAGGAGCGAGCAAACAAGGGAAGAGAAGCTCTTCTCTGAACTGCCTTCATCTAAATTAGACTCTTCCCAGTCCGTGGCTGGATCACAGTCTGGATGCGAGTTGTGGTATAATCACTGGACAAAGTCTTCTGATCCTTTCAACAAAATTTCAAAGGAGGCTGAAAGGAGTTAGGCATACAAATCCAATTAAAATGAAGAAGAAAGGAGGTACTTAATTCTTCTAGGTCAAAAAATGTGCAAATTAAATTAGTAAATGTACAATAGGCTTAGGTATCAAAATAGCGCAAACCTGCAAGCCAAAGAACTAGTGCTGACTTCTCACCTCCTTCAAAAAATAGCATGATTTTTTTAACCTCAAATTTCCTTAGAAACTTCTAGTACTGCCTTTGAGTATATTCTCCTCCATTTGCTCTGCTCTGAGCACCTTTGAGCGTCTGCAGATGTGACTTAGGTCGCATCTACATCCTTGATATAGAACAGCTTGCAGCAGCAACCACAAGCTGGGACAGCCCTCACCCGTGTGAGTACTACAAGCAAAACAGCCATGGTCCAGCTGGAGCAACCCAGTGCCGGGGCTCCTGGGTCCCTCTCTGCGGCACGGCGGTGGCAGGCTCCAGGGGTGGTCTGCAGCTTGCCACAGCTCTTCGCCTGCAGTGGTGGGAGTAAATCTGAAGTAAATTAGCACACTGATGTGGGAAGTTACGTGGTGGGATAACAGAGGCTGTGAGTAGGAATAGGTGACAGTACCGAACATGGTAGTCCCTTTTGTCCATTGTAATTTCAAAGGTGGGATATGTGCTACTAAATCCATCTGGCTTTTTAGGGGGATTACTGACCTGCCCGAACATCCGCATACTTGACACACATGCATACAGAAACATCTACAGGGTATCAGGTACTTAAATCTGTGAGTGGATTGTGCAATTTCAACACCTGCAGGCTATATAAAACCAGGGGGTTAAAAGGCATATTATCTTAAGTAGAAAATAAAGAATTATGAAGAGAGGGTTCTAAGCTGTGAGTAGCAGTTCTTTTATTTCAACCGATTTTGAAATTAAAAAAAAAAACAAATCTAATGAAATTTTGAAATAAAATGTCTTCCCAAACAAATAATGAGCAAGCCTTTTGGATGGTGCTTTACAATGGTTCTTTATTTTCTCCACTTGCTTTTTTTAGTATTTGAAATTTGCTAATCAAAGTAGCTTTTTGAGGAATTTCTCACAATGAGAAATAGAAATTAAAAAATGAGACTGTAATTGAAGGCTACATAAATATCAAGTAGAAAGAGGGAAAGAGATCCACAATTATTATATTTTCCCTCACCCACTGATTATGTCATCAAAGATAATTTCTATTTACTTTCCTTCCTTCTGTGAAACATTTGAAATAGAGCTTCTTGGATGTGTCTAATATATTTCACATATGAGCCATTACTGTGGTGTTTCTTTTGCATTTTAGATTTTTTGGGGAAAAAGCTAATTTGTTTTATTGATGCATAATTCTCCCAAAGAAGTGCCATTAGGTTGCTGTGGGTCAGTCGTTGCTCATTGTATCTGTGTATTGGGAAATCTGAATGATTTAAAAGACAGATATGCTTATGTTGTGTTTGGGGCATAATCAATCAAGCAGAGAGTTACAAAAACAGACTTAAATGAACTTTCCATCCTGATTTAGAATTAATAGAGTTGAATGTCCTTACACTACAAAACAGAGGTAGAAGATTTGTATCTGATAACCTTGGTGATGAGCCTATTTGATCTTAGACTCTGTGTTCAAAGTCACTTTAAAAAATATTTCTGCTCAGACTGGAGGCTAACAATAGATTCTTAAAAATAAACAATAACAAGGTAATAACAGGAGGAAAGATAGCCAGTCAGTAGAAGATAAATTCACATCTTACCTCCTATGATTTTATTATAATAACAAGCCTTCAAAAACACCTGCCTTTTCCAGCAAAAATGAGATAAATATGGCACTTTCATTGCTTACTACAATTATTCCATATTAATAGCAAACCCAAAGAAATCAAGGTTTTCTTGATGCAAAGAGTTAACATACTGAATCAATCAAAAACCAGAGAAAAAAAGCCAGTGATTAATTGATCATAGAAGCTTTATTTTACTGTAGTAGCTGACAGCATAATTACACAGACACCAACTCCCAAAGTTTACAAGTTTGCAATCTGCAGGCACTAACTGCAAGTTTCTTTTCTCTCCAAAATAACTAATAGTCTGATCCCATTTGTACTTTGGTTTAAATCATACAGCTTGTCTTCTCTTAACACTCCAAAACATCAGAATAAATTTTGCAGATTTTTCTTTCTCTTCTCGATCTCAGCAAATTTCATAAGGTTTCATATTAAAGTCAGTACCTTAAGGCCATCAGATTGCTTATCCCCCCAAAAATTCAGCTCATGTCCGCAGTTAAAAATCTTATTAAACATAGTGAAGCAGAAATCAATCCCTTTATGATGTGCAGGGACATTTTTTCACAAATAAACTTACTTCATTCTGTTGTGCCAAATAATCCATATGACTGTAACTTCCCAATTTCCAGAATCACGTAGCTTAGAAGACACCTCTGAAGGTCATCTACTCCAACTATCTGCTCAAAGTAGGACTAACTTCAAAGTCAGATCAGGTTGGTTGCTCAGGGCTTCATTCACTGAGTTTTGAAAATCCCCAAGGACAGAGAATCTACAGCCTCCTTAGACAACCTGTTCCCATACTTGGCCACCCTCACAGAGAATGATTGTTTCTCTTATTATTGAGAGCGTTGCTTCTTGTCCTCTTGCTGTGCACCTCAGAGGAGAGTCTGGCTCCATCGTCTCTATAACTCCCCTTCAGATGGCAGAAGACTGTTAACAGACCCCCACTTAGACTTCACCCCCGAGAAGTCTTAGTCTCTTCTCATACATTATGAAGTTTAGCTCCCTAACCACTTTAGAGGTACTCCACTGGAGTGTCTTCAATTTTTCAATCTCTCTCCTAGGCAAGGGAAGGGGAGAGGTTGATGCAAAGTAGACACAACACTCCAGATGTGGCCTCACAAGTGCCCAGCAGAGGGAAATAATCACTTCCTTTGACCTACTGTTTATGTTTATGCTGTTATAAAACAGTTATGTTTATGCTCTTGCTGACATAAATCAGCATGGTTAGCATTCATTGACATCATTTTGACATATATTGAATTTATTGTCCATCAGGACAGAGAGGTCCTTCTCAGCAAATTTGTCACCTAGCCAGTCAGTTCCCAGCCTAACAGCTGCATGGGGTTGTTCTGTTCCAGGTGCAGAATTTTGCAAATGTCTTTGTTGAACTTCATGAGGTCCTGGTCAGTCCATTCCTCTAGCTTGTCAAGCTTCTTCCAAACGGCAAATGTTCTCTCCAGCCTTTCACCCAGTTTGGTGTCTTCTATGAACTTGTTGAGGTACATTCCCTCCCACAGTCCCAAATGCTGCCGAAGACATTAAACAGTACTGGGCCCTGCAACAGCCCAGTATGAAGGAACTCATACTACATGTCACTGGCCACCAGTTAGACTTTGAATCATTGACCTGTACCTCTTTGATGCCAGTGGTCTAGCTAGTTTTTTCACACAGTTGACCCCACACTAGTTTTTCACCTAGCCATTCCTCAGTCTGCCACTTGGCTACAAGAATGCTGCAGGAGACCATATAAAAGGTCTTGTAAAGTCAAGACAGATGACACACCATGCTCTACACTTTTTGACACAGTCAGTTATTTCATTATAGAAAGCAGGCAGGCTGATCAGACATTATTTGCTCTAGAAAATCCATTTTGTCTATTCCTATTTACCTTTTTAGCCTCCATTTGCCTGGAAATGGCTTCCATGAAGACTTTCTCCTTATTTATCCCAGGGACTGAGGTGAGGCTGTCCCTTCTTATTTACCTAGCTCCTCCTTGCACTTTTTTTGAAGATAGATGATCTTCAGAAAACTTCTTTTTGCCATACTCTCTCAAAAAATGTTATAGATGGTCCGCAAAGTAATATTGGCCACCTCCCTTAACACTAGAGATTTATCCTGTCCAGTTCTGCTGGCCTGGCTATATTCAGTTTGCTCTAGCTCAGTCTCCTCTGCCGTGGGTAGCATTTCTTTCCCCTTCACTATGCCACTAGGCACAAAGATCTGGGATTGACAATAAAGACTGAGTAAAAGCTTGCTAGAAAAGACAGACAAGGAAGGCATCATATACCTCAGCCTTCTTCATGTCTTTCATCATCAGGCTGCACATCCCATTCAGAAGCAGACCCCATTTTCCCTTCTTTCCTTAGATCCTATAGATCCTTTCTGGTTGCACTTCCCATCCCTCACTAGTTTCAGCTGCAGCTGAGATTTTCTGATGCCATCCCTGCATGCCTGAGCAGTGTTTCTATATTCCTCTCAGGTAGCCTGTCTTGCTCCCACTTTCTGCTCAATTTGTTGTTATGGGCCTCTTTATGCCTCTGGACTATCAATTCCTTGAACAAGCCGAAGTTCTCTCTCTTGAAGTCCATGGTCATTATTCTGATATTTGCTTTCCTCTTTCCCTCAGACTCTTCTGCTTTACTATCCCACAGCCAACACCGCTAAAGCCACCACTGGCTCTCACGTGCTCAGCAATCTTTTTCTTATTTATGAATAACTGGTCTGGCAGAGCACCTCTCCCAGTCAGTTTATCCAGCACCCATGTCTCAAAGTTAACTTTCTTGATTTGTTTCTAGTACTCATCGCTTCTCAACAGAGAATTCAAAGGGAACAAAGTTGCATAATTTTCTGTATCTCATTGCTTTTCCTGATGATCTGAAATTGTATTTAGCCATTCTTATGCAACAGAATCTGATACAGCTGATCATATTTCCTCAGTTTAATTCTTGCTTGTTGCTGGTCTACAGGTAACATCAGCGTGGGAGGCATGTTTCAGCCCAACCAAGAATTATGTTTGATATAGGAATTCCTAGTAGTGAAAGTCTATATTACACAGTGTTACATGGGAGATCAAGTGAGGTGAATAGAATGAGCCCATGCAGCCTTACAAATCAGTTAGAGGGCATGGGGAAATAATTAAGGCAAAATAAGAATCATTTCAGTTTTTCAGCAGTATTCAAGTGAAAACTCAAGTGAAACCAGAAACCATTTTTCATTTTCTTTAAGGTCAGTGCAGCTTTATTCCTGTCAAAATCTAAAGAAAAGCTATCAATAATTTATGAAAAATTTTATTCTGATCACATATTTTTGCACAAAAGAAAGTAGAATCAGAAACCTCACAAAAAGACTCACAATGGCCCTTAGATAAGCATCCACGTTGCTGAGTGCTTATTCTTACTCAGTTGTAGATTTAAAGGGAGCTAAGGTAAGGGAACAATAGTTCCTCTACCAGCATTAACCAAGGCGGCACGTTCACGGTTTTGTTAGGTAGGTACTGCAGTGTGGTCGTGTAGACCGCACTCTAACACACCCGGACCCTGCATCCAACCTGTACTGCCAGCTGCATCTAGTTGTTTCACCATTTGCCATTCTGACTCATACCATTAACTTGTTTCTCACACAGAATTTTGCAGGTGCAACTTTGATGAAAGCCTAAAGGCCATCCCCGTTTCCATCTTTCCTTGGCAGTGCGCTTTTGTGGTATCTACTTGCTTCTCCTGTCAAAAAAATCTGTTTTAAAGAAAACATTACACATAATGTAGATTATCCTCTTGTTAGATTTATGGCCTTTTGACATAGCTTATGTGAAACTGAAATTCTATCTCAGCTGCAGCATCCCTCATCTACCAACATAACATAACCAGCAATGTGCTGCTTTAATGTTCTGTTGATTCTGTCGAAAATGAGAACCTGAAACTCAAAAATGAGAAATGACCTTTGTGTTAATTAGTTAGCCCAGAGAAGCTGCTGAGATGGAGAGCAGGGACTTAACAGGACACTAAGTTATATATTCTACCCATATCTTATGTTAACTATGGGCTCAAATAAATGTTGTTACTGCACATGTTAGTAATCTTCTTAACTCTTTCAGCTATATTGGGGCAAGTCATATTTCCCCCAAATACTTTTTTTTTTTTTTTTTTTTTTTTTTTTTTTTAGTTCAGATGAACTGAGTTGCATTAGCAACTGAACAATAGTTTCTGTATATGGTGCTGAGTGCCTCACCTCTATGCTATTTTCTGTTGAGGTTCATTTCCTCTTTCTGTCTAATGTTCTGCTTTCTCAAGACACTACTGTGACACATCCTTTTTTTATTTTTGATAACATAAAGAGGTAAGCCATTATCCACATTATTACAATTAAAAAATTCCTCATAAACATGAAAATTGTACCTTTACAATATGCAGATTGGGCCTTCTCAGCTATCTCAGCAGTATGTCTACCTCAGCCATAACAATAAAATGGCAATGCTCTTCTAAATAAGTACAACTGTCAGATCTGCCAGATTCAGCCCTTCCGCCTGTAATGAAAATGCCCAGAATCTAAATGTTGTTCCTGGCCAAGTCACTGGTTCCTTGAGCCCCTTCAGAGATGAGCTTTTTGCTCTGAGAGTTTATTATCTTCAAGTGTTACTTGGCAGTGAAGTTCACAGGGAGGATGTCAGGTAGGACCGATGCTGTCAGTCTGAAAGCACAGTCACACAGCTGGTACTGCACAGATACACTCCTGAAACTGCATAAGCCTCCAACACGAGCCTCCAACAGGACGTGTCAATCTGTAACACGTCACCTGCTTCACCTGCTCTGGTTAAAGGTTTTAGGAGAGGAGTCTGCAAATCCAGCAAAAGTTTAAAAGGTAATGGTGCAAAATAAAATAAAATAAAATAAAATAAAATAAAATAAACAACCCAAACCAAAAATTCCCTAATGTTTCCATTACAGAAGATTCACAGGTAACAAAGTTGCTTTAAAAGCTTGTTTATCTCCACCTTTTCACTAATCCTTTGCAGATGACCAAAAGGTCTCTTTTGACCCTAGATTGCCTCATAAAATGCATATAATACATATCAGCAATACAGATATTTCAGATCCTTCACCTTCCATCTTGGTTTAAGAAAAATGGTTTAAACTGGAAAACAAAAGAACTTCTTTACTCTATTAAAAGGTGGGAAAACATACTTTCTCCTTCAATACTCATAACTTTACTGTGTCAGGGTTACATTTTGCCTCCTTTCCTACAAAAGTGTTCTACCCATAGTTTTGGAGAGAGGCCTTCAGTGAGAATAAGCACTACAAATTTTGGCTCCAAATCACAGAGTTCTGTAGATTCCCCTACAATAAATAGGGGAAGATCAAAGGAGAATTAGAGTCTAGCTGTGAAGAACATGAACAGAAATTACGAAAGGAAGGATTGCAAGTGTTAACTAAGTTACATTCCCACATTGAAAAAAAAGTTAAAAAAACTCACTTTATTCAAATTTGTTGGAGTTATGGCCAAATAGAAGAGTTTCTTGTATTCCTGCTTTTGATATTGTCCAATTGTCCTACATACCAAAGACAGGAAGAGACTGCTATGCTGATGAACAAGTTGGTTATATGTCCAAAACTCAGTAGATACGCAGCAGGATTTTTTAGTCTATTAAATACAGTACCATCTCATTATTTAGCAAAATATATGCTAAAAATGAGGTAGAAAAATAAACCTTCTCCATGAACACTATTTCTCTCCATGACCTCTCCTCTTTCTGTTCTTACACAGCTTGGTCTGTTCTAGCTGCCACTCAAGCACCAGTCACCAATGTGAATGATAAACAGCAGCTTTGTACTTTAAAATAACCATCAATAACTATCATTTCCCCTTCCTTTCTTGTCTGCAGAATTACATAAATGCTTACTTTAAGATAATCTTTATCTTTTAATCTATACTTTCAAATCTGCGTGTTTTAGGGTTTGATCCACAAAAGGGGTTTGAGGTAAGATCTGAGCATGTTGAGGCCTGCTGTCATGCAGTGCTATTCAATGTACATGAATTATGGACTAATGAATTATGGCAAGGATCTTGTCCTCTGACTTATCTGGACAATCACATTCTTTTGTGGTGACAGTCACTTATGATGTGTGGCCAGCTTATGTATCACGACCCTTTCTGCTCACATCAGGGTACCAGGCTTTGATAGATCATGACTGTAGGCAACTTAAGACTATTGGGCAGGGTAAGCACTGATGATCTGGATCCCCTCATTAGCTACACTGGGGAAAATGCTGGAGCACTCCAAAGTTCCCAAGTGGCCCATGTGACCAGGTTTCCCTTCATTAGAAACTAGACCACAAGAAGAAGAGGGAGATAAAAAGGGATTACCCCGAAGTGGTGAGGAGCTATGATCAGGGCAAACACTCACCCCTGGGAGCTGGGAAAGCAATAATGAAGTGATGAATTCACTGAAATTAATCATCATTTTTCACCTGACTTTAACAGATGAGCAAACAGTCAGGATTCAGCCCATGTCTCTGATTGTCATACTGCTGCTTTGGATCACAATAGAGCTTCACTCTTTTGACAGGGCCTGAGAAACCTCCTCTAAAATATTTGCTTTTATGATGATGTCAAAGAACAGAGGAAACTAAGAACTTAGAAATGATAAAATGCTCAAATTCAATGTTTGATTTATATATAGCTATGCCAAAGAATTCCAGTGAAGTTCATCCAAGCCTTAAGCCATCTCACTGTACATAATCTCTGCAATCCATAAAATGCAACTGTTTGGAGCTGTAAAATCTTCCTGACTTCAGTAAGACTATGTAGGTGGACAAGGACTCTCAGACTCAGCTAACATTGACTCTGTGATAATAAAAACATAAAAACAGCCAAAATGGGTAATACTAGGGACCCATCAGTAGTTTGTCTAGAAAAGAGGCTTGTAGCTGATGCTTTGGGAAACAAGGTGTGCATAGAGTAAAGATTCATTTGATATTTCCCATTTAATTTCAAGAGTATACTTCCTATGTGAGAGGTTGCATCCAGATGATTGTGTTTAACAGATGCTGAAGGGTGTGAACCAATTTTGACCTCTACAATATCCTGTGACAATGAGTTCTGCAGTTCAATTATTTATCACGTGAAAAGAAAGAGAATGCAACAGCTTCAGTGAATTGTAAGGCAACTTGCCCAGTCAGACATTGTGCGGATCATGTTGCAAGGCCAGGACCACAGCAGATACCTCAGAGAGCACTACCAAAAGCAAAGGACACACATTAGCAATGATCTAGTTCCACTTTCTTGCTCTTCTGAGCTCACTGAAGTGTCTTGGGAGCCACATCCTCTACAGCCCACTTGGATCTACATTACAATGAGGAAAAGAGAAGTCTCAGGAAGAGATCTCAGGCTGCAACTGTGATTATGTCACCAAAATTTACAGTGACTTCAAACAAATTGTTCCACTAGGCATCTCAAGAAAATTATTTGAGCACCTTTTCAGTGTGGCGGACAGAAACATCTCCATGAAAACTGACCTGGAAGAGTAGCAGTAAGTGCTGTCTACAATCTTTATTACTGATCTGGGAGAAATTATTATGCCTTAAAGGAGAGACATTCCCTGGTAGATAGACCAGAGAATAAAAAGTGAGAGAGTGTTTTGGCTACTTTGCATGATGGCAGCCATTTAGGTGGTTCATAAAATAGCAAAAGGCATTTTGGTCTTCCTACTAGCCCTCATAGAATACCATGAATGTCTTAGGAGGCCGTCAGGTACAGAAAAAAAAATACTTAAGAAACTCAAGTCAGAAAATAAGTTTCTGCACCTTGCCTTTCAAATCTTACCACAATTATATAGTCACATGACTCGTACATTCAAATGCTTAAAGATTTTTTTCCCTGTTTTACTGTTTTTAGATGCATACATACTCTTGATATACGCTCTCTGTGAAAAAAATCGTGCAAAAACAAAGCTAGAACTTCGGCAAGGACAAGCAGGCAAATTTGTGGCTATCATCATTTGAATGAGGATCACACCAGGAGCTTGTAAATGATTGTCCTGATCTTTCCACACTATCAGGAGCTGATGCTTGCTAATTTGTCAGGCAGCTAGAATTTATTTGAGTAAATCAGGTTTGTTGGTATGACAAATTTTGCAGATTGACTCTGTAAATATCATTTATTTGTTGGCTGTGTAGTCATCTGTCTTCTAAAAGTTTTCTCTGTGAACTCTGATGGAACTCCTTTCTTCCCTGCAGTTCTGAAAAGCCAACTCTTTTCCCATTTATGGATATCTCCCAAGTCTTGACCAGCCAGTGTAAAAAACAGTAATGATCAAGCTAAGAAAAGAGGGACCTCAAAAAATCTCCCAGCACTATTCCACTGTCAGATGCCATTCAGTGAGCATCAGAAACCATTTGTTATAAATCAGGGAGCATTTAAACCAAAAATAAGCTGTTCTGCTACATTTTCAGCTACAGTTTCCAGAATACTGAGCTTACAAAGTAATACCAAAGAAGATGAGATGCAGATTATGGCTACGTATTGAGGAAACATACAGAGGAAAAAATGCAAAAGCAACTCTCTTTTTCTTGGAAGGGATTTTGAGATCTGAAAGATCAAAATTCCATTCAGGGGTATGCCTGAACATACAGAAATTGCTACAGACAGCAAAGAGTATATACATGTTGACAGAAGTCATCTCAGAAACAGGAAGGAAAGGCATGGGAATCAGACTCTGCAAAAAAGTTGGTTTAGAGGTTCTTGCAGAGGTGCCATGGGAGGGAAATCCTGTGTGATGTGGTTCTGAACAGGCCATGTGAAATCTCAGAGTTTGTGGATGACACTGTAGGAGCTTGCAGAGCCGCCTGAAGAGCTTGCTGCTCTCAGGAGAGCTGCTGCCAAAAAAAGGGGCTTGAAGGAGTCAGAGGGAGCTCAATCCTTGCTCCTGCCTCTGCCTTTCCTCTGTCAGGATAGTTAGCAGGCCCAGATGACCCCTTTTACCCTCCTGCATATATCGAATTGCTGTGGTCACCTAGGCAGAATCTGCAACAACTCTTCGTCTGTAGCAATATCAGAATGATTTGGGGAGTGGCAAAAAGGAAAACGAGCAGCAAGGCAAGCAGCAGATGTCACTGACACTGAAGCTTCCCTTGCATCTCAGCTTAAATCTCTGTGCTCTGATCCCAGGTTTTGCTTTGCTTATTAATGGCTTTCCTTGCCACCAGCAGGTCTGACAGCACTGCTCTGAAGTCTCCACTCACAGTCTGAGTTTGTTCAGAGTTTGTTTAATCATTTCTAGCTCCCCAGTTATTTATAAGGAGAGAAGAGGCTATAGCAATGTCAAACAGATTTATTGAAACACACTAAAAGAACAAGCAATCTACCCAAGCCGATGAAATGTTATCACATAACACCAAACTAGCAAGCACAGAGATTTACATTTAAATTGATACTTAATTTTGTAACAAAAAAAATAAACCCTTATCAGCCACAATCCTAACATTCATCTGGGCAAAATAGCCCATGTAGATTAGGAGCTTCCTTCACAGTCCTGCAGAAGTTTAAAATATGCTTTTGAAGGTCTGTGACAAAGCTGTACAATTTGCTCAACCCCCCAAAAGCTTAGATTCCAGAAACTACAGCAACAGCTCATGTAATTGAATAGGTCTTAGCAATAGGGTGTCTCAACACAAAATATGTGTCACCTTGTGAGAGCAAGGATCTTCTGCAAATCTGCAAAACATCTTCTGCAAGTTCTGGAGCCCCTGTTGGTCAACCTATAGCTGCAAAAAATTCTAACATCAGCTCACATCGTCCATTGATTTTGTCCAGAAGAAGTGAGGTGCATCTGGAGACTCAGGAGTGAGTGTTAGATGCAAAGGGTTATTGAGAGCTGTTTGAGTATTCCTTCATGTCCTCTCATTCAGGGCCCTTCATGGTTCTTCAAATCCTGGACATTATTCTGATCAGCAATTCCTATTTTTAAAAAGTGTTAGGTTGCAGTCACAGGCCCCCCCCCCCCCCAATAGACACTTGCTTCTTTTTCTTTTACATAAGCAGTAAAAGTTTAAATCACTAGCAGGTTCATTCCTGCCTTGGGCATTGTAAGAGAAGACAAAATGTTCCTGGTGCATCCCGTGAGAGTTCCTGGAGTGTCTTAGCTCTGCATGGCACTGAGGAGCCTGAGAAATCCACAACTGTATATATACCCCACTGGATATAACAAATCTAATGCACACCAAAATGGAAATGTCGATGCAGAATTGGCACTGTAGGAAAAAGTACCAGTAAACAGGGAGTGAGCACAGATAACCAGAGCCCAGTGCATGAGTAAAAGTAGTCTGCATCCTTAATTGCTTGCCTATGCTCCCAAGCAAAGATAACTATCATGACATGTTACTATGACAGACATTTACTGTCTCCTCAATACCACTAATAACATATTTTTTGACTCTTTCTTTTTTGAAATAAACCATGAAACAATTTAATTCTTTTTCCAATTTTCATAAGTTTTTATGTTTTTATCCTGAGTGCCAAAAAAAAAAAAAGAAAATAATCGCTAGTTTTCTTTTGAGTAATGTGACTCTAAGATACTGGTTTTACTTATTTTACATTACCAGGAATGATAACTGCAGGCAGAGATGCACCAGCAGGCAACAGCAGTATCTCTATTTGAAATCAAAAACAGAGGAGCCAGCAGTTCTTTTTTTAAAAAAAGAAATGCCTTAAGATGTTCCACTTTTTCTTTCTTTCTTTCCTTTTTTTTTTATTTTTTTTTTTTGTTTTTTTTTGTTTTTAATTTATTTTCTTGTTTTCCTCCAGACAAAGCCAGGAAGAGTGTTAGAATTTTTCTATTCTGAATAAGCCCATTGCGCCTTTTTAAAGTCCAATCTTTTCTCTGCCTTTCTAGAAAAATAGCAGTTACAACAGCAATGAGAAGGAGGGTTGTTCGGGCTTTTTCTCTAAGGGAAGTGAAACTGACCCTTGTTTAGTTAAATAAGGCAATACATTCCTTTTTTCTGAAAAAAAATGTTACCATGCTCTAAAAATTTCTAGAAAGCTGCTCTGATTTCTGTAACATGTCTCACTGCAGGCAGTGAGGAGGAATATTATAATACTCACAATAAGTGTGCCCAGATGCACTCATTGAACAAATGAATCTCTGCAAGTGGCTGCAGATCACTGCTCAGTTGTGTCTCGCGCAGAGTCTGCAGTGAGAGCCAGGCTGCGGTGGGTGGGGGGTGTTGAAGCCAGCACTTCTCTGTCGGAAGCGAAGCCTACCCCATTTTCAGACGGCCTCCACCTGATTCGACATCTAATGAAACATTTAGGACAAATGATATTGGCTTCTCCTACTTAAGAGCTTGGTTTCTGTGCTCATCACATTCAAGCCAGGAATAAGACACGCTAAGGCTCACAAGATTTCAGTCAGTCTGGGCTCACAGCTGTCACTCAAGTCCGTCTCCAGAAATTAGAGCAGGTTTGGCATTCCAAAGCGCGCTCCCTCTGCGCCACGTCCTGCTGGCCCTCCACTGCTTCGCACAGCCGGGCATATTTTCTTTCATCTCGTGTGCATGTCGTGTACCTCTGGTTCATGCATATTTGAGAGTTCTCCGCATTATTATAGATGAGACAGCGCGTGTCCTTGCTGGCATCCTGGCTGCGGCTGTAATGCCAAAAAAAGGGAGACACTGATGGCAAACATCATCCTTGAAAGATGTAGGAAGCTTATGCTGGGACATAAAAATTGCATCACGGTAAAAAGCAAACACTAAGGAACAGTGAGCAGTAAAACTTGGTAGCCTTACTTAAATTACAGCAGGGTCTTCGACAGATTCTGCTGGGAAAAAAAAGGAGCTACAAACAATTTTGATTAAAGGAACTTAAAATAACAGAGGGCAAGTAGAAAGTAGAGTCTGTCAGAGCAGCAGTAGTGCCACACCAGATCTGAGCCTGTCCAGACAAATGAGCCTGGCCTCACTTCAGGTGTCCAGCAGCACTGTTTCACTATTTCGCAAACAGGAAGGGGTTCCTCTGAAAAATGAACAATTGCTTTGTGAATCCAAACAAAAGGAGAAGAGAACCAAAGTTGTTCAGAATAGCCAGTTCTTAGAACAGCTTTACAAGCCCTTTCACTTCCTCCTTTACAAAAATTCATGATTTTACTTGAAGTATTTCAGCGACCAGTATGCAAGTGTTTACGGGAAGTCTGTGAAAGTCAATCCACAAAGACAGACTGTCTCTCTAATATAAATGCTTTTCACCCTTTCCTACAGCTGGGGACGTTTTTTTATCCTAAATTTGTCCCCAATGGGTCATTCTTACCATGAAGCAAATTATTCACAAAAGAAGACAAAGAATAAATCAGAAGTATTGTGGCATCTGTGAAACACTGCTATCTTCTCTGTATAGCCACCCTGAACCCTCAGGGAGGCCGTATCAGGGAGAGCAACCTACTTGGAGGGTACAAGCAGTACCCAGAGAGAAAGCCAGACAGGCGAGTCAGGGAAAGGAGCTGCCTTGGAAAAAGATATGCCAGCATGAGAAGGGCCATCCACGCACTTTTAGAAGAAGAATCAAAACTTATCAGCAGGGTGGCAAGTGTTCCCAGAAAACAGTGTTAGCAAACTGCTGAAGGGAGGGACATCCATTTAAACAGCTGGTTTTCTGTCAATGCCTATACGGTCTGTCCCTGATACAGATACCAGAAATGATATCTCCTGAGTCTGGCAGTGCATTTCCACCTGGGTGTCCATGGCAAATATACCATCTCACACTACCATGACTTTTGTTTCATGTTCATATGGCTGTAAAGCAGGGTAGGATTTATTTGAAGACAAAATCACAGTATTTGATTGCTATTATCACTAAGGCCTGCCTAGATGGGACCAAAAGACCTTCAAGGAAAGTAGACTAGCTCAGTTTGAAAGGACTAGCTTGGGCTGCAGGAAATGTGGCTTAATTTGTATTTTCTGCTTACACTTCGTTTGTAACCTGGAGTATATTTTTAAAATTTCCAAAATCAATAATCTTTGCAGATAAATTGGTAATTAAAGTCATTCTGTCTTCTCCAGAGGAACTGTCTTCCTCTGTCGCATTCTATCTTCCTCCAGAGGAACATGATGATGACAAAAACAGAGATGGTAAGGTCCTTAGATACCCACACAAACACTTCCTATAAATTTAATGCTACCACAACACAATGGGCGTCTGGAGCTGCTCCCTGTTCACTGAGCCAAGGGAACATTTCATTTCAGGTTTGCCACCGAAAAGCTATAAAGTTGCCAAAAACATAGCACAGACCTCTTCGCACAGCAGTAATAGCCTTGTATCCTAATATTTTTTGATTAAAAAGAAAAATCCAAAACCAAAAGAGAAATATATTTCTGCAAGCAGCGTAGTTATAATGAAGAAAAGCTGAAGACTGCAAAGATGTGCTGATACAACTTCATTATGTAACATTATATAAGACTGAAACTATCGTTCATTAATATAGGGAATGTATTTTTAGGCAGCATGACTCACTACATAACTATGACAACACACTTGAAACATCCGAAAATAAACTGATATTCCCCTAAACTGCTCAAAAGGGCGGGATTCAGGTTTTTCGCTTTGCAGCTTTGCCGACTGTGCCTCTGCCCCTTTCGCCCTTGCGGCTCAGCGGGCCCCAGGCTGGCCTAGAGAGCTGGGACAGGGGCCCCTGCCCAAGCTGTGCTGCTGGGTGTCCCTATCTGCTCCCGCTTACTGCCTGCGGCCGAGCACTTTCAGCCCGGTTTCAATAGCAACGCTCTTAGTCCGTATGTGATCTGCAGCTTAAAAATACACGGGAATAAAGCTTGCCGCGTTCCTGGGTCATCTAAAGTACAATTACTCTTGCTCAGTAGGAAGGATTAAGTTTTAGGCTATTTTCATGAAAGCAAAATAATATCATCCCAGCTAGGGTTGGTTTGGCAAGCCGAAGGACTAAAACAAGGTCTGTTATCTCAGTAAATACATAAAACTACAGGGGAGAGAGATTAGGACAGTCTGTTTCTCATCAGTAAAAGCAAACACTTAGCACACTCATATTTTGCCTCTCAAACCTTCAGATAAGGAAATGCTTATATAGCTTGTTATGCCTTATATCGGGCACTGCAGCATGTGCTCCTGGGCTTCACGGTCTTGAAAACAGCGTGCAGGTGTCATCAGCAGCATTACAGAAACATGGGAACAGCTGCAGGGACAGGAAATGGCATTTAGTGCTGCAAATCCACCACGCAGCCCAGCAAAAGCGTGAAGTCAAGTGGTAATGCTGGGCTGTGGTTCTTGGCTGGGCCATTGCCCTGGAGAAAGGCATAGCCATTTCTCTGCCTGTAAAAACTGGATGCCTGATACTGTCCGAGGCAGAAGTGCTTGGCATCAGGTCATTTGCCAGTGTACAGCTCTACTGTACAGCTCCCATACTTTGGATATGAACTATCATATTTTGTCACTTATTCTTGGGTAAATGATAAAAATATAATTATGCTTTATTATGTTACATCAAAAAAATTTCTGCACAGATTTTAAGGAAATCAAATAAGCACAGATTACAGTGCTTAATATTTACAATGTTTTATATATGTGTATACATTTATTTATTTATAATAATTTAATAACTTAGGTAACTAGAAGTTACATACCTGAATGTAAGCTGGTAATTCTAGATCCACTTTGTAGTCAGTGAGGGGTAGCTACATTCTGAAGGTGATTCAGCTCATCATAAAATAGGAGTTTAAAGTGAATATTCCTCTGGAGGTTTCTATTTCTCTCAAATGACAATACAGGGAAACTAGGATGACTTAGAATTGCATGTCTAATTTGTAGACACTTACATTTTGGCAGATGGAGCCCACCAGGAGTATGCCAATGTAAAGCGTCTATGACAAGCACCATTAACACAGTAACTTGGACAAAAGCAGTTGAAAGGAGTTAAAGGATACAGCAGTTCCCATTACAGCAATGATTTTTTCTCACAATCATTTCACTACCCATCATAAATATTTCCTAGTGACATCTCCTGAAATGAAGTGCACATGCACTTGACACAGCCACCTGAACTGTGCAGCTTATAATCTTTTATGTGAAATGCCAAAAGTATCAGATAAAACAATTTTACAATACGTATTAACATACTATTAAGACATAAAAAGTCTATAATACAATGCAAAAAAGATTGCGTGGAAATGTGGATGACGCTGGCTTATATTTCCTCTGCACTCAAGCATGATTTTAGACATTCATAAATAAATATCAAGCAATTCACAGAAGAAAAGGAAAAAGGAAAGTGAACAATATATTTAATTGTGTGTAAAACATTACAGAACGTTATACTCAAACCTAGTGAACAGAAAAGTAGTTTAAACCCTGGCTCACAAATGCAGGGTGATTCTGCAGCATATTCAGTCTTTAGCCAAGACCAAAATCTAAATACAAATATTTTGCGATCCAAGCAAAAATGGAAAGCTGTCATATTTTCCAGTGTTAATCACAGCCATCTCACTGCTATTATTTTGCAGGGAACTGTGAGAGAGAAGCTGAATGTCATTTTGCCCTATTTAGTCAGACCATGAAGGCCAAAGATTATGACAGCTTTTGGTAGAGAGGGACAAGAATTTAATTGCTATATTATATCCCAGTGCTAGCAGCCTAGGATATAAACATAAGGAATTGTTCATCTCTGAGGAAAAAAATTATAATACTGGTGTTACTGAAGCTCGGAGTCACGTGCCTGGAATATTAAAATACCCAAGATGCATTACTTATACAGCATACAGTGTGCAAATGAAATCCTAGCTATGGCCCTAAAACTAGACAGCAGTGACACAATTGCCAATGATGATTTGAAGGCAAATGCATTCACCAGATAAATGTAGTTCTTTTCTGGAGAGAAATCTACAAGATGCACTTACATTTTCCAATCTTAATGCAGTATCTTCTGTTCTTTGGCAACCTTGTAACATTTAATCTTTGGGGCTGTAAAAGCTGAATGTTCTCAAACCCGGAGAACCACAGATCTTTTGCCTATTCAGTTTCAGATTAAAAAACCTAAAATGTTGCCATGTGGTTATAGATGTCTAAAATTGTGTTACAGCCAATGATGCCCAGAGAGCAATTCAGCTCTTCATAAAATAGACATCTAGAAGACTGTTGACTATACAGTGAGATGTTTTGAAATGTACACAGCATCCAGTGGACCTCTGGGGGACTTGTGTCCTTCTAGAACAGCAGCTGGAAGCCAGATGGGATAACCCAGGATGTAGGAATTAACATTAACGCCTCTGTTGGGTGAATGAATCACAGCTCTCATGATGGTCATCTAAATCACTCCAACTGATGAAATCACCTCTATAGATACCACTGGACACTGAATTTACCAGCCTAAGCCGAACTGTCTTAATCTTGAAGTGAATCCCTTCAGATGGTCAGAACTATTCAAGAGAAAAGGATGTCACAGTTTCCTGGTGACAGCTTTGTTTTTCAATGCAGGGACACAGAAAGCACACTGGTCACTGTGGTGGTTAGCTGGTGCAGTGTTATAGCTTACAGGGCAAAAGGCATCAAAGAGGAGGAATGGTGTCAAACAAGAGGAGGAAGGTGGTGTTACTTCTCTGCAACCCATATGCAATATCTTCTTTAGCTCTGTTAAAAGTATGGTGAAAAATGAGAAAGAATTTCACAGAGGGCTACAAGATCTGGCCAAGGCATAGAAAATACACTTAATAAGAGACATAAGAAATATCAGCATGCAAAATTGTCATTATCCATAGCTGTTTACACAGAAATAAATTTATAGCAGCAAAATTCTGTAAACTGGTAGAAAAATATTCTGGAAGACACCACGTCTGAAAACTAAGGGCTAGTAAATTCAAATAATATTTCTGTAAGTAAAAGAAAAAAAATTCCCCATATATATGGGAAATTTTTAACTCAGACTTGTTTAGCTTTCTCATAGAGATGCTCTAGGATGACTCATTCTCACATGGAACAACGAGGGTTCTTCAGAAGGTCCAACTAGAGAGCAAATAGGCCTCCTGCAGCTGTAAGGCTTATGATTCTACTTAGTGGCATTAATATGTCAAAATGTATCCACCCCAGAAATGTCCCCAGGCTCCGCATGAGACCCCATAGGCCTTGGGGAATGCACTAGGAGAGATGACAAAGGCTGCTTTAGATCGCATCTTGATGACGGTGCTCTTCTCTTCCCAAGAGCCGTATAAGAGGTATGACTAGTAGCACATCACAATTTTTAACATGAGAAACTGTTAATAAGGAATAAGATTGAAAATTTTATAGAGGAAATCTCGGGAATCATTCCATGACTAAAAAATTAAAAAACAACCCATAAGGTTTAAAATATTGCTGGGGAAGTGTAAAAGCAAGGCATTTTTCTATGAAGCCCAGCAATGAGCCATCTCAGATTAAAAAGTACGGTCTAGGGAAGGGTAACTTCTTCACAAGCTGAGAAACTATTTTCTTTTTTGTGCAGTGACAGAAAAGTAACAAGAAGCTGCTGGGATCTCCTGTCTCGCACAACTGTGTTCACTGACTGCAAAATTGCTGCAGAATTCATGGGCATCTCTGAGGGAATCAGTGGGGATTTGGGAGGAAAAACATTGTATATATGAAGTAATGTAATAATTACTAGTTTCATCTCAGCATAATTACAAATGAGCTTCCACCAGCTACTAATTATCTTCTTGGTTACAAAGGCCATATTTTATTTAAATGAAGTGGAATGAAATGCAGTTAAAAGCTACATGCATAGTACTAATGAGAGAATACATCAGAGGAGACTTATTTTTCCCTTTAGGCCACTGAATTAAGGGGCTTGTTTTTAAAGGCGCAGAAAGAAAAAGTGTTCAGAAACTGTTTCATCCTGAGTATCTGATAGACCCAAGGTTCAGTTGGGGAGCAAAGTTACTTGCTTTGAATGTGTAACAAATGGTACATGCAAAGAAATACGGTTAATCTATGATGGAAGTAGTGGCTTTTGGGTCCTTTCTGAAAACAGTCTGGCCCAAATAGCGTTTTGGATGGACATCTTGGATATACCCAGCTCTCCTTCCACGAGGCAGCAGGGTAAAAGCATAGTCACCCTTCAGTGTCTTCTGTGGTCGCACATGCTTGTCTCAGCTCAGGGTGCCTAAGCTAGGTGGGATGAACATTTTGCCTTCGCAGAAGGAGCTTATGAAATATCCAGTGAGCTGAAGAGGTGTGTTGGGAGGGGTGATGGGAAGGAAGAAGGAAGAGACTGAGTTTAAGAAATGTGTATACGAGGAAAGAGGGTGAACTGAGCAGATCGCAGAGGTGCTAGATGGCCATTTTCTCAATACCTTACAAAGTATATAGGGCTAATGATGGACATAATGCAGCCCCCAGCCCTAAATCCACAATGAAATTAAAATATTGAAACATAAAGCAATGGGAATGGAAATACCAGAACCGTCAGAGACGATATAAATTTGTTAGAATAGCATATCCATATAAATAATTTTGACATTTAAATGTCAAATTCATTTCATGACAACAACAATAGCTGTCAAATGCAAGTGCACTAAGCTTTCCATTCACCTGTAAAATAGCAATTTAATAAGTAATATTAATATTTTTTTCTTTCATATGCAAGAGGTCTATGTTCTGTTTGTTGGAGTTGTCATTCATGGTGAAAAATGACATCCTTAGCAAGAAAAAGGTTCATTTAATAAGTATCACAATCATTTAAATTCCATTTATTATTTATTCCTAGGTTGCTGGCTCTTCTTAGGATTAGGGCCACAATGGCTAGGTATTCATGATAATATTGTGAGATATTCATAGCTCCAGACAGATTTACACATGAAGACCCAAACTGCTGCCCTAAAACCTACCAGCACAGAGCTCTTTAGTCACATGGAGTCCCTGAAGTGGCAGTGGCACTCTGCAGAGCCATGGAAACCTTGGAAAACACATCCCAGTGCAGGAGTGAGAGCTGAAATAATGGGCACAACCACAATTTGCAGAGCTTTACATACACACAGAGTCTTCTTATTATAGCATAATGAATGTACATAATCTATGTTTGCAGCTGGTTCAGCTTACCCATAATTATCCAGCTCATTTCTTGTACAACTCACAGAATACATAACTGTAATATCCAGAGATGTAGCAGAATGATAAAAACACAAATATAATTCATATGACTAGAAAAAAATTCAATGGCAATATTACTCTGCTGATGAAGATTCCAAACTGCAAAGCACTTTTTTTTTTTTTTTTTTGAAAGCATTAATTTTGTTCTTTTGTCTGAAAGAGGATTGAATTTTGGCTATAACCCCCCATTTTTACAGCCTACTTCAGAAGACACATTAAATTATTTTTCAGTATTTAGTTATTTGAACGTTAAGCACCAGATGCTCAGCACTCTATGCATTGTATAGGAAGCATGGGTTTTTTTAGTATCTCTATTGAAACTGGATAAAAATAAAAGTGGGAATGTTTCTGCGGTTTTTCTGGATAGCAACCTATGTCTCTTTTGTGCGGACTATATTTTAGTATGTGATTAAAATAATAGGTGTCTTGTGGTTTATGAAACTCAATCCTATTTACTTAGCTGTGTTTTTAATTAAGTGTGCTTTTTGTCAAACTCTCTGTGGCACTTGTATGGAGAATGCTATAAAAATAAAATGAGTGACTGAATGGAATATTAGACAGGAATTGCTGAAATACATTTTAATCTACTTAAAGCATGCTTGTAAGACTTATGCTGGACAGCCTGAAATTCAAATTTCCTAGAGCAGAGCAAACTTTTTTTCATTTTTTAGCCAGTGACTTATGACTAGATGTTATGATCTATCCTGGAAAAAAAAAAAAAAGAGAGAGAGAAAAAAAGAAAAGAAAAGGCTTTAGGCCACTACTTTACTTCTGATTTTCAGGTTGTTCTACCTTACAGCTGTTTTCATCTACTGCAGTAGAGCAGGCATTAAGAGAGACTCCTCTTCGTGCTCACAGATGTGCTAGTCTGGTCGCTGTGTCACAAGAATGAAGGACTCAGAGCATCGGCTCTTTTGAATTCTGAATTTTTTCGAATCGCATGTACATCTTGCATCCAGAAACTCAAACATGCTCAAACTATTACGTGAGATTGAAAAAGAGATATATACTCTGCTTGATTTGTTGTTATTTTTATGCATATGACTGTAACATGCAACAGATTCAATCTTGATCTCGTTGTGCTAATGCCTACAGCAGCACAGAGCAAAAGACCATCTCTGGCCTTAAGGACATACAGTCTCAACAAGAGATTACGGACATAACCCGAGATGAAGCACAAATTACACCAGACGGAAAAATGCACAATAAAACGACCACTCTCAAAATACACATCCACTTTACACAACTTAGTTTACAGTAAGTTGGGCCCAGTAAAGTGCCCATTTTTTTTCATAGGCTGCAAAGGAATTTCAGGGATCTCAGATCCAGACATCCACTTTACAGACATCTAAAATTAGAGGAGATGAATCTCAGGGGCTCAGAATATAGGGCTAATGATGGACATAATGCAGCCCCCAGCCCTAAATCCACAATGAAATTGAAATATTGAAACATAAAGCAATGGGAATGGAAATACCAGAACCGTCAGAGACGATATAAATTTGTTAGAATAGCATATCCATATAAACAATTTCGACAAATTGTTAATTGTTGCCAAAATTCTGCAGGAATTTCAATGAAGATAAGAGGTAAGTCTTGGGGTTATATAAAGGAGAGCTATGGACTGTTTTTGTGGATATTTTGGTGGTGCTGATCTCAGTCACAAGATCAGGTAGCCTGGCAGGAAGGACAAATATATCTGTTGATATTGTCATATGAAAGCTTTGAAGTTTTGATGCAGAAAATCTAGTCGTTTGGAATTTTATAACACTTACCTCAGAAGTATCACATGCTTTTAGTGAACAGTTACAAGAAAATCTGCATTCTTTTAGCACCAACTAGAAGTATGGAAAAGAGTATTTTCCTTGCTTCTCTGTTCCTCTTCGTAGCCATCCCTTTCTATTTACTTCACTAGAGACATCTTTCTGAGTCTTCCACCTTGTCCAGAAAGTTGGCCAGGTTCTTGTTATGAAAACATCTTTTACCCAAAACAGCCATCCTAAACTGTCCTCCAGGAATCACGGTAGCCCAGTCAGGGTGATATCCGCTATGATAATTGATCAGGCACTTCCCAGGAACGCAGCAGTAACTCTTCAGATCTTTCAATGTATTTTTTATACCTAATTCTATTTCCTCATTATTCCCTGCAGTAATAAGAGAATAGCGCATATATATGGTAGAAACTTTATTAAGGTGCAGGAACAAAATGTGAAAGTACTGCCATTGCTGCAGGTATTCCCTAGTTTTGTGAGTCATTACAAACCCTGAATTATTTTCCAGCTGAGAACAGTTAAAGAAAAATTAATGATGTTTCTGGTGGCCTCTTCCCCTTCTAAACTGAAATATGGGAGCTCTAGCTTTGGATCCCAGCTCAGCCACAAACCTTCTGTGTGGTCGTATAGGTGTTTGCAGCACGTCAGCTGCATGGAGGTCTGAGCCCATCCTTGCCTCCAGATCACTTGCCTTCCAAAATATTCATTCACAAATGCATATTCAGCCCCTGACTTGGATTAAGTTCTGGGATATTTCTGAGGGAAAGGCCCAGGTCCTTGGCTCACGCAGTGTAAAATGATTAGGGGTAATAGGACTGATCAAACGACGGCTAAATCTGCCATCAAATGTCTTAAGTTTGCCTCTTTCTAAGGCTTTGGGGTGCTTTGAGCCTGAGTTGCAGCTCACAATTCAGACAGAAAGTGCGTGTGTCAGGCAGCAGCACACTTACGCCTATTTCTGACCTGTACAGTGTGGTTCAGTACATTGCCTTTTGGTAAGTCTCTGGATAGCTGCTTTTATTACAGGTCTCCACTTGCAGAATAGGAATCAAACCAGTTTCTTTCTCGCCTTCTGTGTCTAGCCTGGGCTGCAAAAAGAGAAACAACAGCACAGGTCCTCTAGTGAGCAGTGAGAAGCAGCTGTAGCCTTTGTTTGCCTGCTTTTAGTAGGTTCAGCTCCCCCTATTAATTTCGGCATAAAAGGAGCATAACGTTCATGTGGCTGAAGAAAGGAGCTGTATCCCGGGTCATGGTCCGAAGGGTAATCTCTGTACTCTTACACATGCAATGAGCATCGTACTCTAACAATTGCCCACTGGCTGCACTTTCTGTTTCCACAATACTTCTCAATACCGCACGAGGAAGCTGCAAAATCACAGGGGGAAATAGCATTGCTGTTGCAAACACTTTGAAAAAATAGATTGTGTGCTGCTAACTATAGCAGAGAATTTCTTTACACTTACTTTTTACTTGTGGAAGTCATTGTGTAGGCACAGCCTGAGTTGCTTACAGGTTCTTTGGCTCTGTACAAATCTCCAGATTTAAAAAATGATTTTTTTTTGCCATGTTACTCTCTCCCACAAACAAAGCAGCAAACGTTGGTATTGTTATATTCTGTGGTTTAATGAGGATTGGGGACACAGACAGAAGCTGGATGTTCAGCCTGATGGGAGAGATAGGGAGTGCTCTGCCCTTTTTCCCAGGGATTCTGCTAAATAAGGGGACAAAAGGAAGCACAGGCTTCTAAGAAAAGAATAAGCTTCTGCTCTACTAACAGTATCCTTCTTTCAATAAATTGCCAGAAGTACCATTTTCAAGAACGATGAAGAATATAACTTTCATGTTATTATATCAGCTTGTTCTGTGTATCCTAGTGAATTGTTGCATTGGGGCAGTACTCAAGGGACTTACACATAGATAAATTTTCTGTAATTTTTATTTTGTATTACTGCATTACCAGTGATGTTTCCTGTACAAACAGAGCATCGTACTCAGTCATGAAAAACACTGAGAGCAAGCATATCAATATTCTCTCTTGGAGATGTACTCACATGAAAGATAGGAAACAGCACAATGTTAGTAAGCTATATGAATACTCTTGGTTTGATTATGCACAGCATGCAATGTTTAACAACCCTATCTTATAAGGTTGTTGTTTCATTATTGGTTATAATAGAGCAAATAAGCTCAGTACCACTGTCTGAAAAGTATAAAAGTAATAATGGGATATAAAGCTCAATATTATTGGTATATTCTTTTGGATCCTTATCAGTTCTCTCTGTATTAATACTCTCAGAGGATTATCTAATGAACATGGAGGTTTTGAGGCAAAAATTTTTATCAGTTCAGGTCCCGTAGATGTGTCAGGTAATTAAGGACAGGAATGACGAGTGCCTTGCTTTCTGAAGCCTGCCCAGGTAATGACTGGTGATGGAGGATGCTTGCTTTGAGATGGTGTCACCATTGCTAAGATGCTACCACTGCTAATGGTGCCACCACTGCAAGACAGGAGCAGCTCCGCAACCTTCTTGAGGAGGAAGCTGGACAGTGAAATTAGAAATAATGTATTTTACTCAACTCGATCATCCCAGGGGGCAGAAAAGCGAGGGAGGAGGTGAGAGAAAAGGCCATCCAAAACTGTGGAAAAGTTAGGAGCAACAGATGATGTTTTCAGGTGGGTGATCTAAAAGAGAAAAAAAAATTACTTACCTCCTTCCTCATGAAAGGAGCAAGTGCAGAAAGCTTCTTGCCATGCTCCCCTTTTGAAAAACCCAGCCACCAAAACCTGGTATTCCTTGCCTCTCCTGGTCTGTACTCAGCTGCAAGGCCAAAGGCACTAGTTAAGCATAATAGAGCCTACAGCATTAGAAAGACTAAGCAATTCTAGACATGCTGTCTGTCCCCTTCTTGGCAGCGAGAGATACCACCTGTCCATCAGCTATGCTGTGCAAGTATGACACTGTCGGTCTGCCTTCGTTGAGCACCCACCTACAACCAATCTGCCAGGTATATGTACGTCATTATTGTACAGTAGCTGCACTGAACATGTTTTATGTACTCACACAATTTATTTTATCTGTTTTTCCTATAAAAGCACATGTTTGCTTTTAATTTAATACAGGAGAAAAAATCACTCCATTCTCTCAATTCTTCAGCTTCACTTCTGGTGCTGGTATTTTATCTTGTCAAGCCCACATAACAAAACACATTTACTCGTTGCAGTCATGAGAATTGTAAACAAGTTTCTTGCTTTGCTTAATTTCATCAAACCAGAAGGTTTTTGTAGTACCGTAATAACAGGAATGTGTAGTGACACAGTGCTGAAATGACTCCTGCATCAATTTTGTTCATATCAGGGCAGAAGAAGAAGAGAATCCCAGGGGAAATCAGGAGGAATACTGAACAGATATGCAGGGAAGAAGAGCAGTATCACTTACTAATACAGTCATTGTGCCAAAATACCAGCCACTTCTTTTTTGCACCAGAGGAAACTGTGCTGAGAAAGACAAATACTCTTCCATTGCTCCACTCACTGATTTCATAGAAACAGAAGGCAAAATGTAAGTTTGGTCCCTGGTTCTTCAAACTCTTATGCAGCCATTTAACTTCACGTATTTGCAAGAGCCCCTCTAACTTGACCATAGATGTGTGTTAAACAGTTACAGTGTTAAGGCCGCAAGTGCAGAGCCCTATGTTCTGGAAGTGTGCCACTAAAAGTGGGGGTTCAGCTCTCCGTGAGGTCATTTTGATCCAAGTACTCAAACTAGTCTTAAAGTATTTAATCAATGAGTATAAAAAGCGTTATTTTTGAAGTATGAGTGTGCATATAGTAGTGAAAGCTTGAAAGCTTTCTTTTTGTACAGAAAAGTTAAGCTATCCAAAGTCCAAGCAGAGAAAAACAAGGACACAAGAATCAAAGCAGGACTTCAATGTTTTTTCAAAGTAAAAATCAATTGTAGGATACAGCTGTGAAGGCCACAAGTTCACAAAATATATCAGATTTAGATGCCAGACAGCCGTAAAAGCATTCTTGAATGCATGGATATCCCAGAGCTTCTTATTCACAGAAGATGTTTTTGTGACTTCTTTTTTTTTAATTTTCTCAATAACAAAGCAAGCTTAAAAAAAGCCAAAAAAGCTGTAACGTCATCCCTGCTAGTGCTGCAATATAATGACATAAAATTGAACAATTATCTTAAATTGAAACATTTTTAGCATTGAAACAGAGCCATTATGGGATATTTTGTTACCATAGAAACACAGGTAATAAATGAGGCGCTGTCACCAAATCATGAAACAAATGAATACAGACATCAGAAACACAGTCTCATACATTACATTAAAGGACCAGTCTCAGTGAAATACCACTTTGTCTAGAACATAAGCTCTAACAATACTGGTTGTGCAAATCTAAAAGACTGACTTTGTCTAGATGTCATTCAAATAAGAAAAATAGTCTTTGTTCAATGCACCTTGAGAAAAAGAAGATATGAAGTTTGGGCTTGTTGCTGTACATTTGCTGTGCACCGAGTTTTACATGAAGTAGCTTAAATAAGCAAACAGTGCTTCCTAAAGGATAACATTTAACAAAGAGGGCAGAAAGAAGATTCACAATCACAGCTACAATGTTGACGAAGAACCTGTAATTGCTAGAATAGCCATTTTTCTAGCAGTTTTGTTTTCCGAGTTTTAATATAAAATAGCATTATGCTTTTTCCCAAGGTAGGTAAGGAATCTGTCAAAAAGCTTTGACAACAGCTCTGTGAATAAGTCTCCACTCTGCTTGACCACAATGGAAAAATACTGTCTTTACAGCCTCTACTGCCATTTTCTAAACGATTATAACCATAGGTCTAAAGGGTTATAGCCATAGGTAACTTATATAAAGGTCTGTGCAGTGAGGCAGCAGTTTGCACTTGTCTTTTCTCTGCACTATGAACACCCAAAACAGGCTCTTTCGACTCTCTCTAATCACATGCCTGATACTCTCAGCCTACTCTTCTTTGCTCAATCATCTTCCTTCTCTCGTCTTTTTTCCTCCCAGTATTCTTCACATAGAGATTGTCCTACACTGATAAGAGTTGTGGAAATTTCACATTCTCTTTCAAACATTGCCATGCTACTATAGTAGAAAGTATAAACATATTTTCTAGGAATCAAGTTCTTTGTTACTGCGCATGTTGTGAATTACAGGACATACTGTTCCACCAGCTAAAGTTTGTTCCAGCAACATGAAATACAAGTATCAGAATTAGGAAGAGAGAAAATGAGGAAAATAGGAGACATAATCTAATAACATTAACATTTACCTAAGCCTTAGCAATCTGACATCTACCTCACAACAGTTTTACAAAGATCAGTGTGATCTGGAGGATCTGTACATGTCACAGAGCTTTGGGAAGTTTGTTTCTGTTCTGTAGCAATATTTCAGCTACCTTCCACTAACAGAGGCTAACAACAACATATTAATAATCCTGGTTTCAGATTCCATTGTTACAGTATTATGAGAGAAATTAAGGGAAAAATCACTCTTCACTAAAGGGGATAGTTCTAATCTCATCATTCTTGCTACCACTGAAAGATGACAACTGGTGTCACGGCTCCACCATACAGCCAAAAAGAAAACAAAAGAAACCTGTAAAACCCAGCCTATTTCCTTTCTCTCTAATAGAGAGTTTTACAGAGCGGGAGATACTGTCTAGCAGCTGAAAGAGGAAATGTCATAAGCAATGCTCCCCACATGCCAAATAGAGATGGTATAAGGAAAGGAGAATTTCTGGCATGTACCTTTGGTTTATCATATGTATCTTTTCTCCTATAAAGTTGAAAACAGTTGGGTATTTTCAGCAGGGTTGTGTAAATACTATAGAAGAAGTTTCAATGTTCTCACAGAATATCCACACCAAAGGGAAGGTTTCTCAGACCAGTGGCACATCCTTTTGGTAACTGCGTTTTGATGTATAACTGGGTTATCTTTCATGCAGCAGCTCCTACCCTCCAAGCAACCACAGTGTCTCCCCTTGGAAGCAGCTGGAAGGTTCCCATAGCATGAACCACCCTGGAGGAGCTGATTCCTATTCTTTAGCAGTAGGCATCATGGCAGGTATTTTTCTCTCAGGCGTGCCAGAAAACACTGAAACTTTAAATTTCCAACACTGTCCAGATTGGATAACTGCAACTTCATAGGGTATCTAATATTTAAGGAATAGGAGTGACTACATGCAGTATTGACCCAGAGGGGTGTTGCTTTTGTTCTGTTCCAAAGGAAGCCCCATAAAGTCTGCTCAGCAGAAGACTTCCATGAAGAAAGTTTTACACCTTGTCATCACTTCTTTTGATTACAGTGAATGAGCCTGAAAAGTCTGCATGGTTAGAGAGATAAGGAAGGTTGGACTTCTTGGTTTTCCCCTGTCTTCCTTACACTGCTGGAGAAAGAGGAGAGGAAAAGGTTAGAAGAGGAAGATTGAAGAAGAGGACAAAATGGAGACTCTGAGATGACATTTTTGTGTTTCCTTATCAAACAAGGCAAAGCCTAGCACAGATCTCAGTTTCCATTAAAAGCAGGCCCTGTTCTGTGAGTAGCATCAAAAGTGACTTGCCCCCACGATAAGACTAGTCTTGTCTTCTCTTATGATGCAGGATATAGTAACTTTGTGATTTTCCATTTTAGAGGTTCTAAAATTTTTCTATATTATTGTTAAAGATTTCCTGAAATAATGATGTAATACCCTTTGGCAATGTTCTTAATGTTTAAAAAAAAAAAAACTCTCAATGATCAAAATTTTCTTCATTACATAAAGAAGTAGGCTCATAGTTCACCAAATGAATGTACATAAAACTTCTTTTCCTCTCTATAAAATCAAATTGTGCTGAAAGATCACATTTTACAACATTCAGCTTTTCTCACTATTGATTAAAGTAAAATTCTTTGTAAATTGGCTGTCATTCTACTGTGAGATTCTCAGATGGTAACAGCTAAATAACTGCCATCATTTTCATATGAAATGAGCAACTATTGTATCAGCTGCTTGTGTAAAAGATTTTACACAAAAGACATTTCTCATCTCCAATGCTTACTCTTTAAAAACCATGCTTAAAACACATAAGCAAAACCATAACCACACCAAAATCGAGAACAAAGCTCCATCTGACTTCAGCAGGGCCCCCTTTTCACTTTGTATTTGTTGTAAGTATGTACATTAAAATGGTAAGTATCTTGACAAAGCAGTAATTCAGTATTTGCATAAATCTTCCCTCTGGTTAGTGTGTTTTACTTGGCTGATCGACTGCAAAAGCAATACAGGATCAAATGCTGCATCTTCGCAAGCTACAAACACACTCACACAACTCCAGAAAATTGGTTGGACATTCGTTTCCACTTGTGGCTTCCTGCTGACCACCCTTTACGCAGTACAGTGTACTCAGAAATGCTTGCAGACGCAACCTCGTCGTTATTTCCAAGCACCGATGGCTGCAGGACAAGGAGACACAGCTAAGTCGTAAGAGACACCAGTGGCACAAGCCTCCAAGGGGAGAGGCAGCACCATAAGGGTGTTACGTGAGGCCCCTCCGCTCCCTCTCTGCTGCGTGGAGGGAAGGCAAAGAGCACCTGAGCGGGGTGGAGAAGGCACCGTACATTGGAAACAGAGGCAGTTTGGAGCTCTGAAAAACAAATATCCAAGACCCAGAGCCATATATGCTCCATTTTGGTGATCATGTTTAGATTCAGTGGGCCACATCTTCATGTCTACGGATGCACCTGAGCCTGTAGTGTCCTCTGCTTACTCCAGAAAGATTAGAAGTTATTCAAAGCACCTTGTACTAGCACTGCAGCAGTGGGTCCAGCAGGTGTAGTGGTGCTTTTTTTATAAGTTCACAGCTACTTCTTTTAAAGCAGACTTGTAAAAACTCAATGAAAATGTAAAAATGATAGAAAGACCCTTTTTGACTTCACCAGAAAAATTCTCGTTAGGAGCACTCGGCGACTTAAAATTGTCTTGCCTGCTGTCCCCAAGAGAGCTGCTTTTGCTCAGTTTCTTTGGGGAGCTAACAACATCACGGCATAAGTAAATTTTGTCAGTCAGACAGGGAAAAAATGGAGATCACCCCTCGCCCCTCCAAATACAAGCAAGCACAGTTGCATCCCCAGGGCAAAGCAGGAGGGAAGGATACAAACCCTCGGTCTTTGCATTTATGTGTGTTTAAATATATAGTAACTTTTCCTACAAAAACTTCTCTCCGAGAGATTCTGTTTATTAATTAAAGCACCAAACAGCCCACCAAAAAATATCGGCTGTAGGCTGCCATCTGCCGTTTTGTATAATGAAAGGTCACTTGCAAGCAGATTTTATCACGGTGCTTTGTCCCTGTAAGCAGCATGACAAATCCTTTCCCATGGCTTGCGGAGGATGAAGTTTCTGGAAGCCTGTGGGTTTTTGGGAGCCTGGCTTATAGTTCCCCAAAACTCCTTAAAAAGACACTGCTTTGCACAAGTATTGCTGCTTTATTAATACTAATTTAAAAGGAATATGCTTCGTTGCTTACTGTCAGCTTGTAAATCTTTCAACCTCACAAATCACACATACAAAATATCCCCCATGGAAGCCAAACCATCTAATACAGGAAGTCTAATTTTTGTGGAATTTTATATATGCACGTAACTGCACATTGTTTTCTTGCAGTAGGATTTTTTCTGTATACTCCTCAGATGGCATGCCCTGAAGTGTCTCCATCTGTTTTCCTGGATTTTTAAAATAATTTAATGACTTATTACAGCTCAGAACACTAACATTTCATTGGGTTCAAGTGCAGCATGAAAATTAAATGAACTTATTATGCTAATGAGGAAATATTGGTTTTCTTATTCAGCTGACATTTACGTTAACTTGTACAAAACAAGTGCTCATAGGAAGCTCTAGAAATGAAAGCCAAGCTTGACTGAATCAGCAGAATTTCTGCCACCAACTTCAGTGAGCTCAGGATTTTGTCTGATATACCTTGGTCTCAGTGCATAAATCTCCAGTCTTGCACTGTACTTCAAATGTACAGAGTCGTTGTCTGCAGACGGTACTTTTGCAAAAAGAGAAGGCAAAGGATATCTCTATATTGACCATATTCTCAGAGGATAGGTCCAGTGATCTTTTCAATATGTAGCGTGTACCTTCATCCCGCAGTCGTTACTGTTTTAGAAACAGTTTGTGCCCATTGCTTCTCGTCCTGTCAGTGGGCACCATGGGGAAGAGTCTGTCCATCTCCTCTTTCTGTCCAGTGAAGATGTGAGGAAGGGAAGTTTCAGAAGCAGAAGAGTTATTTCTTTTTGGTATGTGGGAGAGGAGAGTTTAGGTCAGCATGAGGATTTTTATTTTTAAAACACAAGGCTGTAAATGATAGTTTTCAGCATTCATTCTTCCCCCTCAAATCTTTTATTTATGTTGTGATCAAGGTAAACAAGAGATCCCCGGTTATGTCGGAGTATTAGATGCCATAAATGTAGTGATATAACACTGAATGCTATTATCAAGTAACTTCTCTATGCAAATACACACTTTTTTGCGTGTTTTTATTAATGAAAAGTTTTTAACATAGCTCAGGAAAATGTTAAGTAAAATATCTCAAGTCCATCTTCATGACAAACCAAAACTTGTTTTATCTTGAGTGTTCAAATTATAAAATTAATTATAAAGTAGGCACTTTTAGATAGCCAAACTAAGCATGTCAACTGACAGTCAAGTGATTTATATATAAAGTTTTGGCATACATGGCATCACTTATATTTGTTATGGGAACTCCATTGGTGCTGTTCTCAGTAGGTTAATGTGGATTGTAGTATGGCTGCTGTGGGAAAAATGCATAGATTTCAGATAACTTTCTTTCAGCAGAAAGATGTTCAGCACACTTAAGCTAATGGCAGAAATTTGTTTCCATGGATCATCTCGTAGAATGCAAAATTATGGGTTAAAATTTAAAATCAGCTACCAACTCAGAAGAACATAAGATACAATGTATCAATGCCTATAATTGGCATATATAATAACAGTGCCATAAATAATGTATGAGCAACAATGATTGCTAATCACATTTGGAGTCTCTTAAATGTAGCTCTGAGTTCATTTGGTTCAAAATTGAAGGAAAACTGTAAAGCTTATCAAGCACGAAGTACTGCTTTTTCTTGCTATGTATAGAGGCTTTTGAGTGGTTTCAGAGTTCTCTCTGATAATGGTTATCCATACAAGAAATACTAATTCCTCCAGTAAAAATACAGAACTTCGCATACACACTTTGGAGTATTTCACAATGAAGATACAGTACAGTAAAGATGGATATTTATTTCAGGCAGGTCATAATACAAAGGTTTTATCTATTAAATTCTCTGATGGTTGTTGGCTATCTTCTTAAATAAATATGTCTAATAAATATTTGATTTCTATGCATATATACAGAGAAAATATGTGAAATCCAGGGACCATAATTTGCATTCATTGTAAGTCTTTCAAATATCACTAGATTTCAGTCCTGTAAAAATGTCTGCAGTGTTCAACAGATTATTGATGTCTCATCTTTTAAAGCCACCAATGGTGAGTCCTAGAGAAAAAAAAAATAGAGATCAAAGTATCTCATCTGCATATGAGAAAACTGGTGATTTTCCAAGCTCTCCCATTGCCATTTTCTGTGTGAGCAAGGTGTCTGGTAGCAAACACTACTTTGATCTCCGGAGGGTCTTCTCCATAAATCATGATGACAAGAATAAAAGGAAAGCAACACTTTCCTTTGATGCTTTGCCATGCACAACTGCTGGTCTGGATGTTTACAAAAAGCCACCAGCTCCAAACACATTGAGTTACCGCTGCCAGGTTTTGGATTAGGAGCCACGCTGAGCATCACTGGGTTACGATCCTATTCTCCTCCCCATAGCATGTAGGAACTTGCCTGCTCTTATGGACTGGGGCATATTTGATCTGAATGTTTTTGAATGGCTGTTGTATATTTACCTGCTTCCTCATTTCTCCAACACCCCTTATCACAGGTGTAGCTTTTTTTCTCCATCCTCAGTTTGCTTGTTTAGTGCTATACAGCTTCTCTGCCTCTTGCAGTTCCCTTAACTAGAAGAAAATAAGCTGTCAGAAGGGTGATGGAAGGAGCCAAGAGAACATTTTACCTATGTTCACTGTATTAAGAATAAGATGAGACAGATACATTGACAGTCGAAAGAGAAAGGATGACTCAGTAGATATATGCCAGATATCTGGCCTAGGATTAACATCAGCATAAAATATCACAGATCCAGAATGCATCTGGTAAGAAATAATGGTAATATGACTCCAGGAAAGAAAAAAATCCCTAGATATTTAACTGAGAGGGAAAAAAAAAAAAAAAAAAAAAAAAAAAAAAGAAGAAGAAGAAGAACAAGAACAAGAAGGGAAAAAGAAACAGGCAAAATATAAGAACAATTGGAACTTACTACCTTGATATTTTGATACTCAAAAAGAGTACGAAGATGATCCGAGGGCTGGAGCACCTGCCCTGTGAGGAACGGCTGCGAGAGCTGGGCCTGTTCAGCCTGGGGAAGAGAAGACTGAGGGGGGATCTGATCAATGTGTACAAGTACCTGAAGGGAGGGTGTCAAGGGGACGGGGACAAACTCTTTTCAGTTGTCCCATGTGACAGGACAAGAGGCAATGGGCAGAAATTGAAGCACAGGAAGTTCGGGCCTGCGCGTGAGGGGGAATTTCTTCCCTGTGAGAGTGACGGAGCACTGGCACAGGTTGCCCAGAGAGGTTGTGGAGTCTCCTTCTCTGGAGATCTTCAAGGCCTGCCTGGATGAAACCCTGCCTGACATGCTTTAGGTGACCCTGCTGAGCAGGGGGGTTGGACTAGCTGATCTCCAGAGGTCCCTTCCAACCTTACTGATTCTGCAATTCTGTGATAAACAAACCAGTAAATAAGGGAACTAGCTCTCCAGGAGAACCACGAATGCTTATCTACTTCAAAGGTAAAGTAACACAGAAGAAAAGGGCATAAGCACACAGATATATGATTGCAAAAAGGAAAGTTATACAGTTCATTTAAAGACAGGGATGGGGGGAAAAAAAAAGAATTAAAGCAGTGCTTTCATAGCTGCCCTTTTCTTTCTGTCCCTATAGTAAAATGCTTGATCAAGCACTTTTGTCATTTTGATGACTGCTGCTTACCATTTTTTGACCTCTTTCAATATTCACATTTCTTTTTTCACAATTCATACCAAACATATATGTAAACGCATGTGAATGTGTATGTATATATATGTATATTTGTGTGTATATGTGTATGTATGTCTGTATACGTATATACACACGGAGTCTACTTCCCTACCCTTTGGTCTGATATTTCCTTCCTCTGCTATGAATACTCCTGCTCTAATCTAGCACTTACAATTCAAGTCACTCACTTTCACTGCCCTGTGTAATGCACTTTCCTTTTTCTGTTCCTCTACCCCTCCTTCATCAGGGATGACTATTTAGTGATGCTCTGTCAGCTGAATTAAGATTTGCAGCTAGGTTCTTCTCCACATTTACATGTCCTCCTGAGGACAGCATCAACTAAATCTAGTACAAAAGAGAAAGGAAAACATGAGAAATTTAAAATCATTTTTAACTTTTTATTGCTTTCTTCCTTCTAATCTTCTTTTTGTCCAGTTATTCTAGGTAGGAAGCATTTTTGGCTAGAGGGGAAGCAAACTGCTTTGTTTAGATGATGCCTCTCACACTGATGGTAGCTTTGCAAGCAAACTGTAACAGACACAGTGTATGTTTTTCCCTAGAAAACTGCTGGACAGTATAGGGGAAAGTGAAGGTTTGGATTTCCCCATGTTTACTGTGATAAAAGAGATAGACCTAATTCTCAGCAAGAAAAAAGCTCAGGCTGCGCTAAAGCAATCTATTAAAGCGCAGGGAAAGAGGCTCTGAGATCAACAGATATTTAAAAGATAAGCACTGTATGAAATAGGTATTTTTGGAACAGAAGAAATGCAGTGAGAAAGGATGTAGGTGCTAGTGGAAAGCTGATTGTTTCTTAAACAAAGAAACACAACTGTAAAGGCCCCATGCACTTCTGGCACCTTGAAAATATTTGCCCACACCAGTGGGAATTTTAGCTGAATGTGCACTTTTTGTGGTCTTTGCTATTAAACATACAGCTGCAAGCCATTTCCTTGATGTATTTACTGAACAGTAATTGGATGAAAAGATTTTCTTTTCTATCTTACTCTGTAACAGTATTATTAGTCAAGCAAACAATGACATGAAAGAACTGACAGAAATGCAAGCTGGGTAGTGGTATTTAACCTCTCCATAGCTAACAAAATATGCTTATTTTATCCCCAGATGGGCCAGTTCATTAAAGCAGGCTCTTTCTAGTAAGCAACATAATTACACTGGTATGGGAATTGACCTTTCAGCTCTGGTATAATCATGACTTTAACCATTCCATTAAATTAGAAAAACTGTCTGAGAGGCTGTGTCAGAAAATACATCAACAGCAGAGTTTTGTCTCTTGTAGCTGTCAGAAATCTTACTGGGATCTTCCATTTGCCAGATAGAAAAGATGATGCTTCAATGAGAAAGGTTTATAAAAGCTATTCTAGAAAATTAAGAAAGTGGAGCAGCATCTGGAATAAACACAAAGCAAGAACTGTCATTTGACTGCGAAAGGGAATGACATAAAAGTGACAAAGAAAAGAAATTCTAAGTCTTCAAAAGAACTCCAGTTATCTGAAATTAACTGGAATACTATTCCAATAATAATATTCCTAAATGAATTCTTACTGTTCCAATAAGCAAAGCAATCAAACTTTCTTTTCTCTGATGAAAGCAAATATATTGATTCAGTTTGATCTATATATTACAATCCCCTCTGAGCAGCCACAATGATTTAAATTTTAGGATTGAATCTTCAAATAAAATTTCAATTAATAAATAGTTCCTTTGATGGCAGGATACATTGTCTCAGAAAGTTTTTTAAATAGCTAAGAGTAAAATTTAAGATAATTGTATGTAGAAATAATACTAACTGTTGGTCAAAGTCTACATGACCCTTTCTCCTTAGTAACTAAAGTGCCTAGAAATAGCATATTGAACTTGTTAATCTGATGTTCCCCATAGGGAACTATTTATACTTAAAATGTAGAAAATAAATTTGGCTTACAAATCTGTGTTACAATAATAAACATTCTTTTTTGAAGTATACTGCAAAGATCAAGGAAAGATGCATGTCAGCTGGTGTTGTGCTGCCAATATTCTAACAGAGAGCTCTAATAAAATAAGTGCCCCTTTACTCATGCTAAGCTTCATGGATCATACACTGCAGAGGAATAAGGTTATAATTTTTTTTTTCTCTTTAAGCAAAAAATTCTCTCTCAGATCTGCAGGAAGGAAGGAGACGCATACAGGGGAAAGAACCAATTGAAAATGACTTTGGTTGGAAATTTGTGGGTTTTGTTCTGGAAAATACATTTGTAAGATGTCAAAGAAACCCACCTGTGGACAGTAATGTGTAGGGAATCCATGGTACAGCTAGGATAGGCTTCTGGTGCCAGATGCACAAAGGATACAGGTCAGCAGAAGTCCAAATTAAGAATGTATAAGCAGTTGTTCCTTAAATTTTCAAGATTTTTGGTTTAGTCCTGTCAGTTTAGTACTGTCAAGGACAGTAACTATCTCACAAGATGAGCTTATTGAGAATGCGAAGACCTATCACTTGACATGAACTTCATTTGAAAATAAAAAAGAGAGCATTTACACAGAGTTTACATTCCCTAAGTTCAGACCAGCAGTCCTCAAAAATCTCTGTTCAGCTTGCTACCTCAGCTTTGAATTAGGAATGATGGGGGAGGGAGAGAACGACCAACAATCAAATAAGGAAGTGGTGGACTCAACTGACAGCTGAAGGGTCTGGAGTGAGGTAGACAGAAGGGAATCTCTTAATCAATAAAATAACAAAATCACAAAATCAACAAAAGAGGGCTCCAACATATCGCCCCTAGCATATGCAAGTAATTAAGGAAGTCCCTGTGGGACCACTTTACGGGAAAAGCCTTCATGACCCTTTTGGAAGTCAGCATGCTAGGGCACCTCTCTGGAGTGCCTGTACACTAGTTCACACAGTATGGGGGAAAAACAGGAGGCATTAGAAATCTGTGTGTAGTTACGGGGCTATGATCTCATTGGGATTGCAGAGATGTGATGAGATAGTTCACATGACCAGAGTGCTGCAATGGGTGGATGCAGGCTCCATCCTGCTTTGGGAAGGACAGGCTGGAAAGGCAAGAAGGGAGCAGCACTGCCCTTTATGTGAGAAAGCAGCTGGAGTGCACAAATCTCTGCCTGGGGAGGGCTGAGGGACCAGCTGAGAGTTTATGAGTCAAGATTAGTGGGCAGATCAAGGTGGGCACCCACCATTGCAGTGGGTGTCTGATAAAGACAACCTAATCAGGAAAAAGAAATAGATGAGACCATCTTCAGACAATTGATAAAGCCTCACATTTGCAGGTCCCAGTTCTCATGGGGGACTTGAACCACCCTGATATCTGCTAGAGGGACAACACCGCAGGACATAAGCAGTCTAGGAGGTTTTGGGAGTGCATTAATGACAACTTCTTAACACAGGTGATTCATGAACCACAGGAAGTTCTGCCTGAATGTGAGGGGGAATTTCTTCCCTGTGAGAGTGATGGAGCACTGGAACAGGTTGCCCAGAGAAGTTGTGGAGTCTCCTTCTCTGGAGATATTCAAAGCCCGCCTGGATGAAACCCTGCCTAACACTCTCTAGGTGACCCTGCTGAGCAGGGGGGTTGGACTAGCTGATCTCCAGAGGTCCCTTCCAACCTTACTGATTCTATGATTTTATGAACTGATGAGGAGAGGCTCTCCTGGGCCTCAATACAAAGAAGAGCTGGCCTTAGATATGAAAGTTGGGGGAAGATTTGGTGGCAGCAACCACAAAATGCTGGAGATCAAGATCCTGTGAGGAGGAAGCAGGACAAAAAAGCAAAGTCACAGCCTAGACTTCAGGATCTGCTTGAGGGAAATCCATGGGATATGGCCATGGAAGGAAAAGGGATCAAGGAGAGCTGGCTGATATTCAAGAATCATCTCCTCCAAGCTCGAGAATGGTCCATCACAACAAGCAGGAAATTAAGCAAAGGCAGCTGGAGGCCTGCATGGATGAAGAGCTCCTGACTAAACTCAGCCATTAAAAAGGAAGTGTACAAGAGGTGGAAGGTAGGAATTGAAAGGCACTCTCTGAGCATGTAGGAGTGAGGCTAGGAGAGCTAAATCCCACCTAGAATTGTTACTGGCAAAGGACAAGAAGGGCTTCTATAAGCACAACCCAAGCATCAAAGGAAGGCAAGGGTAAATATGGCCCCACTCCTAAGTGGGGCAGGAGTTCTAGTGATACAGGTAGAGGTATTGAATGTCTTCTTCACCTCAAAGTTTACACATAAGACAGGCCCTCAGGAATCCCAAGCCCTTGAAACCAGAGTGGAGCAATGCTCCAGAGACCTAGAAAAACTAAGAATTACCTTTGCTGGAGGAGGATCATATTAGGGAACACTCAATCTGAACATGGGTCAGAAATGCACCCTTTCAGCAAAGAAAGCTAACAGCACCTTGGGTTGCATTAGCAAAAGCATCACCAGCAGATCAGGGAAGGTGATCCTTCCACCTACTCAGCACTGGTCAGGCCACATCTAGAGTGCTTTGTCCAGTTCTTCCAGTTCTCGGCTCCCCAGTATGACAATAATATGAATCTACTAGAATGAGTCCAGTAAAGGCCACAAAGACGATTAATTGGAACAGATGGTTGATGGAACATCTCTCATACAAGGAAAGGCTGAGAGGGCCTGGATTGTTCAGCCTGGAAAGAAAAGGCTCTGGGGCATGTTATCGATATGTATAGCTACCTAATGGGGTATCTATCGGGTGTAAAGTAGACAGAGCCAGACTCTTCTCAGCAGTGTCAGTGATAAGACAAGAGGCAACAGGCACAAACTGAAACATGGGAAATTCCCTCTGAACATAGGGAAAAACTTCACTGCGAGGGTGGTTGAACACTGGAACAGGTTTCTCAGGGCTTATGGAGTCTCCATTCTTGGAGATATTCAGAACTTGACAGGACACAGTCACAAGCAACCTGCTATAGCTGATCCTACTTGAGCAATGGGGGTAGACCAGAGGATCTCCTGAGGTCCCTTCCAATGTCATCTATTCCATGACTCTATGATTCTTCAATCTTGGAAGAACCACCACTTTCAAAGTGAGTACCTTAGCAATTGTACTTGGGCATGTCAGTGCCTCTTGCTCAGTGGGGTTCAGTAGACTATGCCAAGAGTCACTCAGGATCTAGAAATTAACGGTTCCCCTACCGGTATTTTGTGACCTTTTCAATACAGTAAATGTATCCTGAAAAAGACTACAATAAACTCGCAGATGTGTTACATGGTAGTAATAATTTTCTTTTAAAATACTGCAGCTGCCATCTTCTCTCCCCAGCCTTTATTCCAGATTTGAATAAGAGCTCAGTAGTTAAGTCAAATATCCAAGAGAAGGGAGATCAAGGTCTACTGATCAAGGTCTTCCTGAGATTACCTTAACAATTAGACTTTTCTAGCTGACAGTGAGTACACAGACCCAAAGACCCTGCAAAAGCACATCAGCATTTATTCCTGTTCTTTAATCAGTCAATGCTACTGTGAGCTTTGTGCAGAAATTATTTCTAGATTCATTGTATCAGAAAAGGAGCATGAAGAGGATGAGGACTATTTTCTAGCCCTTGCTCAATGGGGGACTTGGAGAATGACTTCTATACAATGGTTAGGAAAAAAAGTGAGTCCTGTGTGAGTGCAGACATCTCAGATGAAGACATCTTGGATCCAGGCTTGACTTGTGCTTGTTTTCCTCATTTGTCCCTTTTAGTGGCTGCCTACAGAATGATATTCACTTTGATTCCCATTCTGAAGCATCAGACTCTTCCCATACTGTATAGTGGGATTGAAGTACCCAAGTTAGACTCCTGGACATAAAGTCCCTTTCTGGAACAAGAGTATGGCTCATTGAAAACAAAAGTTCTTGCATTCTATCTATGTTCCACAGAGGAAGAAACCTTGTAAAAGATGATTGCTTATAGTTGTTCTGTTGTAAATTCGTTTGAAGAGTCTGGGTTACTTCAGTTCAGTCTGATTCATTTCACAAGCAAAATGTTTGCTCCTTGGTGATATATTTATGTGTCTTGGCAATGTAGTCAAGCAGAAGCCTGGAGGTGAGCAGTAGGACATCCTCCAGATCAGAAGCAAAGCCATCTATTCAATTTGGTAGGAGAATTTTAACAATCCTCCTAAGAATATGCTTCGGCAGATCATTAACACTGCACCTCACTAACTTGCAGACATATGGAGAATTATATGCACCAAATTCAAAATCAAAATACTTAAAGACTACAGTACGTATAATTTCTCTGTGCCCAGTAAATGCTTCCAAACTAAAAAATATAACTTTTTCATATTCCATTGTCACCACTGATAAGTAACCTAAAGGTTTTGTTTTTAGATGATTAGATATTGCTTGGTACATTACGAGATTCCTGAAGCATATTGTTTAAATAAAGAAACATGCAGATTTGGGAAATCTTGAGTTGGAGCCGTGAACAGCATAATTCAGACTTAACCTTTGTTCAAGATCCTCATACAAGGATCCATCTTTTCTAAAGGAATTACAAAATAATTTAGAGGCTTTTTGATGCTGTTTTTGCTTTCCAAGCTTGAGACACGCCATCTGTTGTAGTAAGTGTGCGGGGCCAGTACTTTCCAATATTGCAAATATCTGATGAGTCACATGGAACTTTGGACAGTCAGCACAGATTGTACAGGAATTTTCCTCATGGGAGGAAATATTCATACTTATTGAAAATCCAGAGGAGAAAGCAAAATGTATGGCATGTTGAAATCCTCCTAGAACAAAACTCATACCTCCTTATATGAACTGGGAACAGTCGAGGAGGAATGACAAGTATGATCCTTCAAATTGTTCAGGGTGATCACTTAAGTGGTTCATAATACATAAAACAGCTAGTGTTATTTCAGCGCATATACAACCAGAAGAACTGCCCTCAGTGCATCCTACTAATATTTTTTTCAGAGATGAACTTTTCTCAGGCTCTTTTCATTCAGATATTCATGATCTTATTGACGCAGTTCTACTTACCCTTTTGAGAGCCGAGGTCAGAGAGCCATCAACCACAGTTAGCCAGTAAGACCCATTACCTTAAAAAAATTCTAACAATTAGTGATAACTTATTTTATGACTTTGTGGTGGATTTTTTGTCTGGTTTCCCAAGTGAAAAGAAAATCCATGGAATTTGTAAGGTACTTGACTGTTGAAAACAAGGGTACTCTTGAAATTGCTTTTTAGCTGCAATACCTGTTCATTTCATCCTTCACTGTTTTTTACAGCTCAGTAAGAGGTTTATAGCTTACTGACAAAGGCACAATAAGAAAGAAAGGAAAACATAAAGGTAGTGATTGTATGCTTGGAGCACTGATAATCATAAGAGGACTTCTCATTTAGCTGGGTCTGTTCTGGATTATTGGATAAAATCCACCTTTCGTATTTCAAATTATAGTAGAGTTTTGAGTTTTCATTTAGAAGAGTCATTGCATCTTCAGTAGGATGTGAGAGGCAACTATTTCAGTGTGGTTTTCGGGGGGGGGGAGAAAAATGGGTGAAAGCTCATCATGCCCTGGAAATGGCTGTGTTTCAGGGAAACAGGCTGCTGACAGTGCAGAGAGACACCCAGATCCTTGAAACTCATGTGAGCATCCAGAAACTGCAGCCTTTGCTGCTGACAACAACATCTTACAGTCTCAGGATGACCAGACGTGCCAAATGGAGAGCCCAGCAGAGCTACGCGATCCCCTCTCACTGGCAGGGGATGCTGCAAGACCAAGCTCAGGGCAGGGTGAATTCTTGGCCCTTCAGAGAGACGTGTTGCCCTTCAAATCAAAGAGCAGCAGAGCCTCACGGCTCCACCTGTGCTCACATCTCCTGCGTATTGCAGGAACGGGGTCTTCCACATGGTTTCTGCACGTGCTTTAAATAAAATCCCCTTCCCACATCCTATCAAAAGTAGTGAGCACATCTTGGAAGAGCAGGAAAAAAACCCACATCACACCTCTGTTATACTACTGCCCAGGAGGACAGGTGCCCTGACTCACTAACTCCACTCTAAAGCTATCCACTGTTATATACAATTCAGACAGACCTGAAAATACAAGTGGAATGAGCATGTAAAATCTTGCTTTGAATACTGAATGTACCAAATATGAGGAAAGATAAATTATCACATTGTCATTGAAAAAAATATTTGGAACAGATGATCAATCATAAATAGCAATTAAGCCTGCAAAATAAAGGACTTGAGGATTCTGTGACCTGACCTAATGAAAGCCAAAAGAAGGATTTGCAGTTATTTGAAAAGTCAGTATAGTTGACCTGAAAGGTAGCTGTATGTATATTTATCTATACAAAAATCACCTGATGCACAGCCACCAAGAGTTGCCTACACAGAATTGCAACCTGCAGCAAGGGGTTTCACAAGTCTATTACTCATTTCATGAAGAATGGGCTCCTTTCAGTTGTTTTGAACCTGGCTACCTGCTACCTGCATTTAAAGGTCCTTTGTCCTTATACAAAGAGACAGTGACCAATCTTCTACCCTTCTTGTGCCACATGCCATTTTGGCAGACCTCTGCCACACTGTACAGATGCTATTCTACTTTTCCAGTTCTGATGTACGCTTTAAACATGAAAGGACTAGGACTCCACACAGTGTATTAGCCATGGGAAAACCATGGATTTATACAGCAGCAAGATTATTTTTCTCCTTCTTAATACTTCCTAACATTTGATCTGCTTTCTAATGGCTGGTGAGTTTGTTTTCTTCTATCTAGCAAAACCCTATGATAGATAGAAGAAAAGTCTATCTATATCTCCTCAGTAGTAATGACCATCTCAGAGCTCATTGTTTCATACAATGATAGGACTGTTTTTTCCCATGTGCCTTGCTTTACATTTATTCATATTGAATTTCATTTATCATTTTTTAGGTCAAGTTGCTCAGTTACATACATATTCAGTCTTTTTCCTGTTGAAAGTAGAAGCATCACACTCTATCTAAGTATTCACTTTGCTTTTCATTCTCTATTGAATACTTTCTCACGAAAATCTTTGCAGAATTCATAACATCTCCATAAATATTTCTGTTTTGCTGAAAGTACATCTTTTTAACAGACAGTTGTATTCATCAAAAATGTTCCGTACAGCTTTCACTGGTGCTATAATGGAGTCTTCATCTGCCTTGTATTTCTGTGACTTTATGCCTTCTAATGTTTTGTATATAAATTAAAAGAAAAGGACATAGATACAGCTGGTGTAACTCAATGTGGTTTCAGGGAAACTTTCTAATTTTCTTTCCTTATGTTCAGTTATTTGAATAACTTTCTTGTGCAGTTGAGTGGAACTATTATTGGTGGGTTATGTGAAGCAGCAATACGAGAGATAATTAAATCAAAGTCCTTTAAAATTTTTAATTATTTTAGCTTTCACTTCTTCCTCTTCTCTGCTTTCATTTTATCCAATCTCCTTGGCACACTTGCATTCAAATGGCAAGACTCACAACTGCTGTGGACAATGGAGGTACGCCAATTTAAACTGGCAGATCATTTGCCAGGTTATGTGAATAAATCAGTGATTTCATAGCAGGAACTTTTTCAAAATATTGACTCGGAATTTCTTTGCAGAACCCTAATTGAAAATATAAACCAGCACACAAAACAATGCATGGGACATTGTGTACGTTATGACCTATATTAGCATAGCTACTTGATGAGACATACGATTTTCACACCATGTGGTGATACAATCCAGTACAACAAATAAACTGCTCTTGTTCATGTCTAATGAGCCAGAATAAAGGAGCCCCAGTAAGCAGAATTATATGAGCAGTGAATAAACAGCTTACAGTGAACACACAAGAACATCTGCCAAACAGTGATACGATGAAAAAATGTTGTTCTATTAAACATCTTAGAGCATTTGAAGTAATTAATGATCCAGTTGTTAATGTATTCTTTTTGCTAATGTTTTCATCGGTTTGCTGAAAATATAAATACTTTTGAAGCCTTCAATATTTTTTGCTGCTTCGGTATTTTATTATACTCTACAAAATACAAGGTGGTAACTGTTTTGAAGTGCTAGATGCTATTTTAGCCATTAAATAGAATAGATTTCCTGAACTCTTTGTGTTTAATTACCTACTACAATACATGTACAGCATTTACTTGGACTGATGATCTTAAAAGAAAAGAAGGGTCAAAAATTGTCTACATACTAACAGTATTCCCAGCTACAAGGTGGAAATCTCTAAGCTATTCTGGGTGTCACTGCTGTTTGGCAGAGTTTTTATTACCTCATGGTCATATAAACCTTTTTTAAAAAATCTATTTTCTATCATTCATGCATTTCTATGTAGTGGACTGATCTTACAAATTCAGTCTAAACAGATTTCAGGGTAGATATTATTTTCATTAAGTAATACTATAGTATAGTAATTTTTAACTGTGATTAGAGTAAAATTGGTTTGAGTTTGAGCTTCGTCACAACTTCTCAAAAGAGAAGTTCTTACAAAAAAAATAAAGGTTACATTAGAAGGGTTCTGTCTGCATTGCAATAGGTCTGGAAGGCACCAGAGAACAGTCATTCCACTCTATTGTTTTAACCCAGAAAAAAGCCCCCTGTCACAAAGACATTACAATCCTAGTAGAAAGGAGACCCATCCAAACAGATATAAAACTTGTGTCTTCACTGGCACTAAATATTTAATTTAATTTATGCTAAAACAAATTAAAAAAACAGGGAGATCTTGCCCTACATTTTTATAGTCTCCCCATGAGATAATGGGTGACAAGAAAAGGGATAGGAAAAATCTTTTTTTGTTGTTGTTTTATATTCAATTCAAATTGACAATGGCTTCCTTTTTCAATGTGAGCAAATCAGTGTGCAAAATAAGGATCTTTAACAGTTGCATTTCATAAAGAACAAAGTGTGTGTGTTTGTGATGCTGAGGCACAAATGATAATTGAGACAAAGAGACAAAGAAAGCTAACTGAGAAGTTAGCGAAAGGAAAGAAATGGGAGATCTTGGACATGCTGATGAAGAAAAAGTATGTACAACATAGCTGCATCAGCTAAGAAAGCCCATGAAACACAGGTAGGGGTTACCCTGTAAGACATGCTAATTCAGGTGACATTTTTTCCCCATTTGTGCAGATGAAAATTCCCAAGACATCAGGTGAAATGAACTATTTGGACAATGAAGAGATTTCTCAATTGCTGGAATAGAGAGGATATCTGAAACTATGCACCTAGATGAGCTGATGCAAAAAATAAGTGTATACTAAGACACAAGGATACATCAGGAAAACTCTTAGAGACACTGGAAATAGGGAGAAGAAATACACCAAATACACCAAAAAGTGACAACGAAAGTCGGAAACAGAGAGAATGGCCCAAAGCATCCACTTGCAGAAATGTTAACAAAACTGTTGACTGGTCTGAATGAAGAACAGAAGGAAATACCTGTGTGTGAAAACACCAGAAGACACAATATAGAGCAAGGACAAAAAGAACAGCATGTATTAATAACCAAGGACGTGACTGAGACTGACAGCAATAAACAAGTACATACCCAGGAATACGTCATTGCTCACATCAAGATCAGCAGGTCTATGATCTAATAAGGCCACGGCACTGATGGCTTGTCAGCAGAAGGTCTGCGTTCCGATCACAGGAAGGTGGCAACAAGATGACACCACAGTGTGGTGGTGGTGCCTCCTCTTATCCCAGCTGGAAGTCAGACACGGTGTAGCTCTAAGGATATCAGATATGAGGACATACAAACAAGATGTTTTAGGGAGGCTGAAGTCAGCAAGATTCTGAGGCAAAAGATCACATCGTAAAAGTTGTTAGCTCCTAAAAGGTGTAAAAAAGCCCAACTTGTCAGTGCCAGGCAAGAAGAACCAAGGTGACATGTTTACAACTCACCCGTTGGTATCTCTTTTCATCTGTGTCACTCAAAAGCAGTCCTGGACAGACCACTCAAACATGTGTCTTGGGGCTTGCAAGTGGGTATAGGAGGGAATGAATGTAACCTATGAGGGAATGACCCAAATGTCTGTCTGAATGGGCTGTTTAAAATAAATACTTTTCCCTTTTCTATAAGGTCACATAGTGAATTATGTTACATTAATTTCCTGTTTCTCTCCGATAAATCATCCCTGTATATTTTGATCTTAATTCCAGGTTTAAGAAATACAAGAATTTTATTTTTAAACAAAATAAATGTATCTATCTGACGAAAGCACATATACTGTGAAGTTTACATTAAAACTTTTCATATTGCTATTATTATTGTTTAAATTGCTTGTAAAATACAATAATGACTCTGAAATTTAAATTCTTATAAACAGTGGTAAAGTGTCAGTAGTACACATCAACAGTACAGAACTACTGGTGAATGCTTTATAATTATTTTTAACTGTGTTTGGAATTAAATTTTACTGAATGGTTTGAGCTCTACATAAACCTTTTCAAAAAGGCATAAATCACTACAAAATGTCCTTATTTCCTGACACCGAATTATACAGTAACAATGGTTCATTACAGTATGGGTTTGCAATTTTCTAACTAAGAACCAGAATGTATTATTAGGAGGTGGGATGAATGGTGGAGAGAGGAAGCTTAATATTAAGCGAGAAGGACAACAGTAAGTATAAGGCTTAACTTTGAAATTTATGTTTCAGAATTTTGGGGGAGGGAAATAACAGAATGTTATTAAAGTTAAGGTCAAAAGATCTTGGCTCAAAAACTGTAGTTGTATTTTCACCAGATGAATGAATATGTAGTCCTTTACTAATTTGCATGACAATATTATAAAATATTGCCTCAGTGCAGCATGGTCATCTAAAATCCACATGAAGTGCTAGACAGAGGGAACTCTAGCTTCTTTCCTGCATGAGAATACTCAGAAATTCAGCATCTAACAAGCAACCAAGTCAACACAGTCAGGAAAAAAAAGATACCACTGAATAAAGATTGGTTACTAAAAACAGTGGTCTTTGCAACCTTTGAAGCAGCTTCCTAAGTGACAAAGGACAAAACAAAATATATATATATTTTCTTAAATTCAAATGCAAGCCCATAAAAAGCCCTTCCTGAGAGTCAGAGACATCCTCCTCCCCTTAGCAATTGTGAACACATTGGCTTTCAGAACCACAGTGCATCAAACAACCTGGAGCAACTGATTTGGATGGAGCTCCATGACATGTCCACAAGGAGCTTTTTTCAGACCAATGCTCACCAGTTCTGTAATGCATAGACCTTCTAAACTCAGCAGACTTCAGGCAGGACTCAGAAGGACTCTGACCCTTCCCATGGTAGTCTGACGGAATTGCATTAATTTTGGCTCTCTCCACACCTTACACTAGCCTCCAACACTAACATGATCTGGACCTTTCAGTTCTTCCATAAGGGACCATACCATATCCCATTTACTCAGTTTTGTGCTATAAAAATACCATTTTGGTGAGATATGGCATGGCCCTCTGCAATTTTGGATGCTTTAAGCTTGGGGGAAAAGCACAAAATACAGTAAATGTAATGCAGAGCTAGAGTACAATTCATGGGGTCTTGAAGAGACCAACAGCCAAACGCAGTGTAGCGTGAACATGGTCAGTTTGCTCTGAAGAGCACTACCTCAGAGCTATGAAGACAAGCAGAAGAGAGAGGCGAGCAGGCTCTGGAAACAGCAATAAGAAGGAACCTGGCTGGATCTGCTAACCAGACAGCTAATCACAAATTCTGCTTCTTTTTATTGTGGTTCCTTCCCTTTCCCATTCCTCTGCTATGAAGTCTAGTGTGCTAATGTCCGAACAGGATGAGCCCTTGACTCGGCACGTAAGCTGGAGAGAGAGACAGGAAGCTCAGTATGAACATGTCTTCCGCAGGAGGGCTCCTCATTCTGCCAGTTCTACCCTTGACAACAATATTTGTGTTAAGAGATGCCTTAAGGCGTTAGACTGTCACAGTCAACGTGCTGCCTTCCACAACACCCACATGCAACACTACCAGCGCTCGCATAAAACTTAAGTATAGATAGTGAAGTCCCCTTCCTCCTCTCCAGTGAGATGGATGTCTGCCTTCCTATGAGTAGCAAAGTCCAAGCTGGCCCTTTCCAAAGCTGTGCTCTATAGTTTCCTAATGGCTCATCAGTTAGTAACTTCTGGTATTTGCCAGTGTCTCTCTTACCCTTTACTATCAAAAAGGTTTGTGTCTGTGTGTGTCTTGTCTATGACTTCCCCCCTTTACTTACTATCCCTTTTGCATTGAAAATGTCCTCGGTTTGATAACCTGAATGAACTGCTGCTCTCACATTTTGAACACCCTTAAAATGTACATTTCCAAAAGTTCTTGCACATACATCCTGACCTCTTCTAGAAGAGCAGAATTAAGGATGGCGACTATGGGGCCTTGCAGATACCCCACTGCAGAAGCAGGTGTCAGATTATGATTGCCTCACGTTGGTCACCGTTCTGCTGTGTGATTGCTGAAGCTGATGGTTCAGTCATTATTGAAATAATTAGAAAGTTATTGCATTATATAATCAGGAGAGGAGTTTTTTCTCTCTCAGCTGGCTTTCTGGAAGAGAAGACCCTTGGCCTCTGAGATGGCCTGAACATTTGCATCTCTCAGAGCAGAGATGGGCAGAAGAAGACTAAGTGTCCTGCACTGTCAATATTGAATAATTCTGTTATCTCAGGACAGCTTAAGTGCCTCCTACACTGTATTCCTGAGAGAAACTGAGCTGTCAAGTGCTCAGCTGTGGACACCATTGTGTCCTCCTGCAACATGCCAGAGTGGCAGGAGAAGAGTCACTGCCAGCATCCAGACAAAATAGGTCGTATGTATTCAAAGGAAGACCAGTGTGTTTATCTTTCCTATACATTTACTCGTCCAGTTGCAGGCAGGACTTGTGTCTGCATTTAGAAGTGACAGGAGTCGATAAGCACCTCCTGAAGGCAGGTGCAGGCAGTGCCAAGAGACAAGGTAACAGCAGCAGGTCGGATAAGATGGTGTCTTGCCTGCACAAATAGGACAGGTTTTACAACACGTAAGTGTACAACTGTTCTACACTTCCCATCATTTCCAAAACCCTCCCTGATGGTCTTATCCTTCCTTTTATTTTTTTCTTTACACATACACAAATGCAGAGTTGGATGAGAAAATTATCTTGACAGTCTTTGTCTTCAGATGTATTTTTTTCTTGTTCCTGTACTTTGAAGATTCACAAGTTTTTCCTAGTGTTAGCTCAATTTGTCTCTAAAAGTCTTTACCTTCTTCTCTGAACCCCCCCAATCAGGTTGTATGTCATAAGAGAAAATCTCACAGCAACAATTAAACAGCTGGCTCTTCCATCTGAAGTCTCATACTTTGCTCTCTTCGACCTTTCCTCCCAAAAAACACAGTCAGCTTCTGTGGTATTGCTAGTGAATGCATTTGAAAATAAGAGTCAGCTAGAGCTAATTATAAAACATTTTCTCCCATGCAGTATTCTTGAACTTAAATAAATAAAAAAACTCTAGTTAAAATTCTACATTCTCCAACCTTAATTCTGGGGCTAGCTTCAAGATATTCATGCTACTCACTGTCTACATTTGTGTTAGGCACCTGGAACTGCAGTGAAAAATCTTTGTGGTTTCTCCTATGCCTGCTATTCTCAGTTTCCTAAAGAGATGAGCTCATTAAAACAAACAGTGAAAGATGGGAAACGCCTTTGTTTTGCTCATTTCTTATCATGGCGCAAACTACATTGCTTTCATTTCTTCTCTTTCTCCAATTCTTCACCCATTGAAAGTTTCCATACTGCTGCATCTCACTAAAAGAAACCTTTAAATGTAATTAGAAAAAAAATCTCCTTTTGAAATTTTCCAAATATTTTTTTCTGAGCACCCTGCAAAGAAAATGAGAGTGGACCAAAACTCATTTAGTAATCTCAACTCTGACTATAGAATTTCTTTCAATCTCATTTTAATTCCCCAGCACAAGTTTTGCTTTACATAATATTCAAGTCTATCCATCTATATTTGATTGATAAATATTTATATTCTTTGCACAGATCCTACAGCTGCCAACATTTTTTCCATTTAATGCAGCACATTCTCGTAGTCACTCACCAATAAAGGAGAACCTACTATTAAGCATACAGACCATTGCACTCTATACATTGCTAGAAAATGGCTCCATGGCTCACGAGAAAATATTTGATAGCATAGCACATCTTCAATTATTATTTAAAGCAGGCATTACGTTGTAATAGTTAGGTAATACCTACACACTGTTAGGAAATATTCTGTGTATACCTGTTGTTTGGGACAAACTGATTCAGTCCCAAACAGAAGAGATGTTCATCAGAAGTATTTTTATGAATATCAGTCAAATAATAATTAGCCTTAAACAATTTCAGAACTTTTCAAGATGCAGGGAAACAAATTGCTTTAATCTGAAAGTAGATTTTAGTAAAGGACGCACAGGAAGTTTTATGAACTATTTCCAACACAATAGTGGAAATGTTACAGTTTTTGCACCTTCTCTGAACTTATTCTTTAGTAACACTAGAAAAAAAAAAATAGCAGGAGAACAACCATCTGCTAGTTGTTCTTGTTTATCTACTGCTAAAAATACCACTAATGTTCCAGTGTGGTCTCAAATGACAGCACAAAAATAGAAAAAAAATATTTTAAAAGTGAGTCAGCAAAGGAATTCCTTGTTTACACTGAAGGTTTGTGTTGAGGCTTAATTTGGTGAGACTCTTAGCTGAAATAGCTACCAATCTTCCCCTGAATACTTACTTTACACTACATATTTATGCTCTCAGGGGAAAAAAATTTAGAAGGGTATATACATGCTGACATATATATTTTTAAATTTCAAATGCCTTAGATTGAAATAGTCACCCTTTATAGTTTATGGAGAGAAGCAGGACCTCCTCTGAAGGCCCTCTTTGGTATCCTTAGGATGACAAGAACTGTCTTCTGGGAATATTTAACATAGATCTTATGAATTGTCCTTTCAAAAAATCTGCTTTTCTCATAGAGAGTAAAAAAAAATGGTGAGATGTATAAGTCAGAGTCAGATGTTTAGTCCTGAGATCTCTATGTCCAGGGAGATGAAGCTCAGCCAAAAAAGAAGTGCTTATCCAATGGTGCAATACTGGCATGACCTAGTGAATTGTCTGGAGCCTACAAAACAGGAGGAATCCTTTAAAACCCACAAAGGGTTACCTGTGTTTGCCAAAGAGAAGGTTGAGGGACTTGTTCCTTTGACGTATTTCTTGAAAAGAAGTTCTTTGGCTCTATAATCAAAAAGAGGATCAGCCTTGACAAGAAACTATGTTAGGTGGGAATTCACTGAGAAGACTTATATTTTGTTCCTAGAAATATATTAAATACCGGTGGTATAACCTAGGCATCACCTGTCAATTAAAAGCAGGAAGAAGAAGAACAAGAGCACAAGGTATTTGAGATTTATAAAATTATTTTACGAAATATAAACCAGAATCCTCATTATCCTCACTCATGCGACTAATCCAAAGAGACAGCTCTCACTAAGGCAAACACGACTTGATCCATATGTGCACTGATGTCTTAGCAAAAACTGGGGCACTTCAAAGGGGCACTTCTATGCTACCAAAAAAGAGAGCTTGGGAGCGAGCACAGAGGCTAAACCTTGATCGTCCACATTGCTCAATTACTAATGCATACGGTTTGGGGCAATAATCCTTCACTGTGTTAGTGTAGCTCAGGGACACGTGTCCAGGTATTTGCTGTCCCCCCCACCATGAGGTGGCTTGGCAGTAGCACAGGTGCTTTTGGTCTGCCCCAGCTGCTAATCATGCCCAAAAGTCAATTCAAGAGCTGGCGTGGAGAGCAGACCTGCCAGACCAGCGACCTGTTCGCTCAAACTCTTGCTCATCCACCACTGAACTGAGTGGCTGGTACGTCTGCTTATGAGTCTGTCCATGTTTTATCAGCGCCCCTGCCTCGTAATTCATCTAGCTGGTTTTCTTCAGTGTCGCAGAACTACAGCTATGATACCTTCGCCTTGCAGGTTTTTTAGCAGCTCAGCTCCAAACACGTAGGAGTATGAAGCATGTTTTCACACTTATTGGGAGAGCACCTGGAAGGGCTTGTATCTGTGTGGTCTTGCAAAACAAGTATTAAGCAGCAGTGATAGTTCTAGTAGTAATAGTCACTTGGAAAAATATCTACAGTTATATCTGAGAGGCAGAAAGATCTTCCCAAAGGACTAACTACCCACTGTTTGTTCAATGTGATTCTACATCAATCTTTTCCAGGCACTTAAATTATCTCATTTTTCAAGAAAGAATAAAATCTTTTTTCTTGCAGTCAATTAGAAACTTCTTTTACAATGAATAAGCTTAATCTTGTTATCAACATATACTCTATTATCAAGAAATGTGCGTAATATGATTTCAGATCCCATTAAAATGAAAAGATACATCTAATATAATCTATGAATAACCATATCAGAACTGTGACCACAGAAATCTTTCATTTGCTTGAAACAAAACACAGTTCTGATGCATTGAAAACAAAGCTAAATTATGTGAACACCACAAAGCTGGTATTCACATGGTCCTGGTGGCAACAACTTGGTTGCTAGGCTTCAAAAATCTGCATATCTTCTGGAAAGAGCTACTGCTGCATAAACTGTATTATGAATCCCCTCTTTTTTTTTTTTTTTTTCTTTCGGGAATACTAATACTCTCAATTAGCTAAAAATCCTTTTGATCAAAACATAGCATTAACAGGATGAGCTTGCAATCCTTGAATACACAAGTACATTTGAGTATGTTTTCAGTAACAGTCAGATAATGACTCTTCCATGGTGAATAAAACTAAGCTTGCTTAGAGTTTTTATTATTGTACGGTCATTTGAGGCCCTTTCTGAGTTATATGCTGCTATCTTATGATGCTGCAATGTGGTTTTAAGGCTCTCCAAATTAATCATTCTTAAGTGCAGCATTTGTAGATTGTTACAAATTTATTGCAAAAAACTATTATCATGAGGGCACATCTGATTGAGTTCAGTTACCCAGGACTTGCATTTATTGAAACAACATCTACTATTGTTCATTAAAGAAACTCGTGAAGCTTTTCTGTCTCTTTAGGAAAAAAGGGGAAAAACACTTAAGTAGTTACAAGGTGTTATCTGGAGTTAATCTCTGGAGAATTTGATTTTGATTCATCATGATAAATTGGAGTTATGACTTGAATTAGCAGATTGAGTTATGAATTGTTTAGTAAAAATAGGGACTCAGGACCTGACTCTGTTGTTACCCACACAGTAACTACATTCACATCAGAGAAATACACCTATTTTAAGTTACTGGTGGAAAATCAGTTACTCCAGTATAACCGAGAGGATAATCAAACCAATTAAACAAGAGTGCATGAAGGAACTGCTATACCTTGAACTACATTTTCACTCCAGTTTACATAGATTTGCACTAATTATACTTTTTCAAAGCTAACTGCATAAAGCAAAAGGTAAGCATTTGGTCAGCAATCCCTCTGGGCTACTCCAGAAATAGTACTTTGACTTCTGCCATCCAGATCATCACCATGCTGCATGCCTCAGCTGTCCACCAGCTGCAGGAGGATCTCAGAGTCCAGTAGGCTGAAACCATCTTCTCTGGCTTAGTCCCTGAACAAACACAGAGTGACTAAGTCATACCATACCTCAGCCCACCAAGTCGACCAGCGTAGATCCAGTGGGATTCAGTTACATCTTGCAATCCTCCCCGACTCGGGAACTAATAGATTGCGGGTAAAATCTGTATTCCTAAAGACAGCTCTACCATACAGAAATGTTAAAAAGCTGTGGGGGAGCTGTACAGCCCTCTAAAACGCACGCTGTGCTCTGCTCAATGAACCAGATCAATTTCTATTATTTGGACCATGAAGTCTCCTGCAGGCTTCTCTGTGGTTCTTATTAAATCAAGGACACATTCAAGATACGGGTATGTCTTATCGCTGCTGTGTGATATGCTGGCTCTGATTGTAATCTACAATCTTGTCTTTATTCTTATTCATCCCTTCAGCATCAAAAATAATCTCGGATCATCACTTACCATATCTGCTGGTCCCTTGGCCGAGCATGCCAAAGAGGATCATAAAGGCAATATTCAGATGTTTCAGAACTTAATTGGTGACTGAAGCTCACAGTTTCAGGTGAACCTGGACTTCAAATCCTATTCCATGCATGTGCAATATAGGTTTACTTGATAACAGCTTCCAGAGGGGAAATGCAAAATGTAACTTTCCCCGCTCATGCTGTGATTGCTGCTCTTGTGCTCAAACTAATTCGTCCCCAAGCTTGCATAATTTTTAAAAGAAAACATAGTCAATGATGTAGAGAGTGAGAGGGTGGCGACTGATTTCACTTAATGCTGTTGCTCTCTTTGCAATAGACTTCTAAAATTACTGAGCAATAGCTAGTATGCCTTCTGCCCCATGAATGCCCTGTTTTCTGCTCCCCTGTCTATTGTATGTCTTTTTTTTTCAAGATAGTTTTTTATTTCATTTCTTTTCAGATAGTTTCAGTGTTCTCTGTTTGAAAGAAATAGCCATTATCTGTCTACCACTAGCAGAAATCCGGCAAACAAAGAAATCTAGCAATGACAAAATGATAATACCAGAGAACAAAAGGTTATTATTTATGGTGTCTTAAATCTCCAGGGGGAAAGATTATACAGAGGAATTGAAAGAAGAGAGGTAGGAGGAAGAGAGGTTCTTGCTGAATAATAAAAAATTAATCATTGCTGCTCACTTATGTGTTTGTACTTTGTTTTGAAGAGTAGCATCATCCTATATTGACTCTTAGCTCAATTAGAAAAGAGCAAATTCCAGCATCGTATTAGGTTTTATTCGGAAGAATAGCTCCGGTAATTTAATATCCACCAGGCCATTAGCCAGAGCTGAATTTGTTTGCTGTGCAGACAAAAATAGGTCTGCTCTTCCACTACATAACTATTGCTGCAAGTTTTTTTCTAAAAAACACAACTTGCATTTCTAAACTATATAGTTCCACTTCTTTTACATACAGTGTGATCCAAAAATGAGTAAACATCTCTGTTTGCCTGACATGTGACATTGCAAATCTTAGGTCAGGACCTCAGTGAGCAGAATCAGGCTGCTGAAAGCCAGCCAGCTTTGCCAAGTGTCATCAGCTAAGCACGACTTTGCAGGCAATATTGCCATGTCAATGAGAATCAGTCAGTGCCTTCATCTAAATTCCCGGCACGCTGTTGCAGTATTACTTTTCCTGGATTTGTATTTGAAGCTTGCTGTGCTAGCAGCAGCACTCTGCTAAGACCCGTGAAAGCACTTCCTCCGCAGGCATGAGCAGCACAGGTTTTCCTACCTGCAGCAGAATATTTTCCTCTGGTTCACCTGCCGGGGAGGATACCTACAGGTAAAACAGTTGACAACTAGCAACAGCTATGATGCTAAGTAGGTATATTCAACACAGACGCACACTCATACAGCTCTGGTCTTACGCTCGGATGTCTTATGGTCATGATTATGTCTTGGGCTTTACAATCAGATAATCCTACAGATAAGGGATAAAAATATCCAATATAAGATGGTAAATTTTGCAAAGGTTTGTCATTTCAATAATTTTTGCCATTTTGTGTTCTACTGCATCTCCTAAGCCAAATTTAGGGAACTTAATTTCTTGTTGATCCATAAACTAAACTCAAACGAACCATAATGACACATTCTCCAGCTCCAAAGGGAAGCACATTCATTTGTGTTTTGAGAAGCACACTGATATATGCAATTCTTTTCTAAATTTTATTAAAGCTGCTTTAAATTTGCTTAATTTTATGTGTTGGAGGTTTGGGTTTTTTCTTTTTTTTCTTTCACTTCTGTCCTGGCCCTAAAAAGGTGGCAGCAGGGTTTGATGTGGAAGCACCTTAGCTGAATACAAGTTGAAATCACTCACTCATTACAACATATTTATTGATCACCTTTTACATACAGCAAAATTCTTTTGACAGAGACATGATGCTTGGTTGGTGTGGACAGACTCATTGTGAACACTGGAGAAAAAAAAGCCCTCGTAAGACTGAAAACTGCATAAAGGTGCATTAAACTCAATGGCTTAGATGGTTAATATTGCATAATTTTGAAATAAAATATCAGAGGTTAATTAGTGTCAATAATTTTCTCTTCCTCCTATGGTCAACTACAAAATCATTTTATTTGAAACTCTTTTGCAGAAGGAGGTCAAATCATCACAGGTTAAAACTATCTATCTCAAATGTTGAAGTTAAAAATGAAGCATTCAACATCTAAAACCAAAAGTGCTCACTTCAATATTTATTGTCTCACAGCAACTCGAATGTTGCTAAAAGTAAATCACTGAAATATACTCAGGCTTGAAACTTCTAAAGTGAATTTTTAAAATTCAATAAATAAATGAATGTATCCATCTGTTGTATACAATCATGTTAAAGTTGGGCTGTATTAATGGTGTTTCAGTGCATTTTTCATGCACAGTAAGCTGAGTTATATGTGAGTTATAGGTAAACATTTCCTTGCTTGTTATGGTTTGGCATTTTCAAAAGAGTCTAGCCTTGTTCTGATTGCTAGAGGGGAGCACTACACAAAGTTACACCTGTGCTCCTTTATCCATTGTTACGTTGTTGATTTCATACAAAAAATGAAAAGTTAAAAGAAAATGGAAAATTCTTTGCACTTCCATAACTAATAATATAAAGTTATTCCTCGGCTTGGGGCATAGCAGTAAGGAGAAGACAAAAAATGGATATGTTCAAAGCACAGAAATTGAAAGGGCGATATGTGTTACTGGAAGAACGCTTGAGGGATAATTTAGGTGGGATTCTGCAAGGAACATCCAGAGACAAACATAAATTTCTGTCATGGTATTTCCCAGATGGAGTAAAGGATGTTATTAATTATCTCCATGGTAGCAGACACTTCATGGATTAAAGTAAGGAAAGAGGCAAAACATCATGTATTTTCCTTTATTTAAAATTTTTTTTAAATACACTCTGAAGGGAAAAGTCCCTCTCTCTACAATATACAAAGAAATGACTTCTAAGGTGTCCTACTGCTAAGTTCAGCTGGTATGCATTAACAGAGAGAAAAAAAAATAAAAATAAAATGAAGACAATTCTGCTCTGGTCCCGATTCGGGAAAACATAAACAAGCCTTATTTGATCCTAAATACCAGTTTAAATGCCAACTCAGTGGGACTTTAAATGCAATACACTTAGCGAAAGTTCAAAAAGATAAATTTTGTCTAAAAAGAAATCTAACCTAAGCTGTTCATATAGACTCCTTTAATAGTCAAGGGAAGGAGATAGGCAGACCCCGAAGGAGATTCATAACACAGCCACAGTCACCTCACAGTGAGCTGAACTGTCCCCTAAAGCACTTATCTTTATCCATATTGGCAACAGCAGGAGTCTAGAGGATTAGGAAATTGTTTGGCTGAACCACGGTCTCTGTCCTGAATCCATGTCCTCACACCAAGATGTACAACAGGGCCAGTGCAGCACTTTGAAGGTCTGCGCTTCACCAAAACACAGACAAGATGCCCCAAGCTCTCTAGGCAGGCAAAGGAGAAAAACTGGCATTTTAAAAAAGCAATGATATGTTTATCAGTTCTAGGTCTCTACACTAGGATGAGATGAATCACCCCTCTTCCCCTCCACTCTGCAAGAGGGAAGCATAAAACCATTCCCGCTAGAGTTACTACCTTCCTTGGAGACTGTTGGACGAATCCCATCTCAGAAACCCCATGAGACTGGTCTGGGTGTAGATACACCGCATCATAGACAATTTCCAGTCTTTGAGCGGTGGTAGCAGAGACACCAGGCCAGGCGCACATGCTTTTTGAGAAACCTGTCTAAACTAGGTGAGTCAGCAAGTGATTCCTCTTCTGTCAAAAATTACTGCCAAGAGTTAATTGTTTCCGAACAGAAAGGGTTATCAGGCGGCGGCAGAAAGCAGTTGGGCTGGAATATACGGTTTTCTGCCAAATCTGTCGTATGTAGTTGGTCTGCATCTCATTTTAAAATTGTTATGCTTGTGTCTGTGGCAACATTTTGCCTCCACAAACATGTTACTGAAAGTATATGCAATCTCACATTTCGATTTCTGAACAGCTTGCTTCATAGTCCATTCAAGGGGAACAGAGCAAGAAAGAGAGGCTGTACAAACACTGTTCATCATACTACTTAAAAATATCAGCAGTTAGCTCCAGGTTGCCTCCAGTGCCTCAGCCTTTGGACTCCACCAAGTCCTGCTTCCTCAAACGATGCTGACTGCAATCTCCCCTGAATGAAAGTTCAGACCACTGAAGTTTCTGCTTCCGAAACCTCACTTTCCCTCATTCTCATTTTCCTTATTTCTCCGTCTGACAGGAGCTTGTTCATTCTGTTCTCTCTTTCCCCCATCAAGTATTATCAAAATGTTAATTTCCCTTTTCATTTTTCCCCTATGCTATGGAGAAAATACTGAAAACCCCTGGCAGCTCCACTTTCACTCTCATCTTCCCTCAATTGCTTTCACCGCTAAACTTTCTTTATTCTAGCTCACTTTGTGTCCTAGATTCTATGGGTTGTTGGCAGTTGCCTTCATTTTATCTTTTAATCTTCTCCTGTCACTCTTCTGAGCTGCTATTTCAGGCTTATCTCAGTCACCTGCCATTCACTCCAATTCCCTGCCTTCAGTTCACTTCCTTTTATGAGACATCTTAGACACTCACCATATTAGTACTCTATTAAAAAAAAATCAGATACACATAGGACTAAACTCTGTTCTGCTATGTCTATACATACTTACTGATTTAAATGGAGAAAAGCTGTCTTAAATGTGAGAAGAACCGAGCTCTCAACCTCCAGTGTGTCTATCAGAGTGCTTTGAAAATGGTAAAGACAGATGAGATCAAAAGACTGCGTGGAGAAGCATACATAACTGGGTACAAGTGTTCTTTATTTATTTATTTATTTTTACTCTGATCAGGCAGTGATGTTTTGCAATGCAAAAAGAATTGCTATAACACTTCTTTGAGGAAAGAAAAATACTTTCTTCAACACCAATTTTGAAACCTCATGAAACTTTGTAACTTTCCCGTTCTCTGACACCAGGTTTGGACAAAATCAGTTTTAAAATGGATTTACATAAGCGTTAAATTAAAATGAACACCAAAACTTTGTGAAGGATCCCCAATCACTCCTCAGTACTTTCCTTCCCATAGTTTAATGTAGACTGCTACATCAAGGATCGCAATGAGCACTAAATATTAGTGTTAGTCACCTATCAATAAACTCCCATGCCCTAGCACCTATTTATTAAATCTCCTCTTAATTGGTTTAAATGCCACACTAACAGCCAAGTTAATAAATGAAATGGCTATATAATGAGCAAAATATGTCAAAAACAGTAAACAATGCATCAGTCTAAATTTTGCAGTGTAAAAGTGGAAAATTATTCTGGTAGTCTTATTTTCATTCAGAGAAGCCCTTATTCTGAGTATTGTGAGGTGCACCCTAAAAAGTCATGAGGGGGACTCAGCTTACTGTAAACAAATCATTTTAGAAAACACCTTTCAAACTTTTCTTGCTTATCACCTCAAGGCCATACCACTGATATTTGCAGGAGTTATGATGGCAGTCAAGACATACAGACGTTTAACAAATGAGCTTTGCTCACTCTGACAGCAGCTTTCCTACATACTTTGGGTTCCGCAGAAATAAAAGGTGTACAATGATGATTTTTCTCTCCCTGCTTTTCCTGCCATCCGATATGCGGTAATTGCATCCTGCAGAGCAAAAGAAAAACATCCCCAACATGTTACACAAAGCAATGAAACAAAAGAATAGACAAGACGACACTGTAGGCTATCACATTTTTAATACCAGGCTATGCTGGCTGCCAGCCTGTGAAGACACTTTCTCACACACCTTCAGTTCCCTGTCTGACCTCCCTGGGGGCCCTGAGCCTCCAACTCTCCATGCTATTTTTGCATTGCTACTTGCTGCAGAATATTCAATGTCATGAATTACAACTCAGAAATTACACTGCATCTATTACAAAAGCAGCTTAAAGCATGTATGGAAATATCAGTAGTATTCAAGGTCAGATGAGAACCCCAAACCGTCCAACTCATTTAAAAGATAAATGCCTAAAAGTTGCATGACTTTTATTACATGCTGAACTAAAGAGGTACTTGAACCACTAACAGGGTTAATGTAGCAATGGTCAACTTATTTTGGTAAATGCACTGCAATCAAATAGAAATTTAGAAGATCCAGTGCGGATTATGTTTCTCTTGCAGCTGATACTCAGAAAAGTGTCAGCATGCATGCTTAAAGTCCTAAAAATCAGCGCTACAACAAGCCAGCGTATGCTTTACAGGAGCCTGTGCTTTAAGTTAGCTGTTTTCTATGTTTATGTACTACAATTTTCATCTGCATCTGTAGTTAGAAAAAATGAACTTACTGCAATTACTTGGAATTGCTGCTCAGCAGATATAAACTGCTGTAAGTCCCATAGGACTGTAGAATCAGAGCCCATAGATTTGCACAGGAAAACTCAGAGCATAGGGGTTTTCTTGTTAGGCTTTTCCTCTCTTCTTTACCCTGCCAAAAGCCATGGGTATAAGACAAGCAGATGCCAGGTTCAAGCCCACTGTTTCCCTCAGTTTCCTGCAGTTTCCTCTGGGAAATCATTCATGGAGGTCCCTGCTGGTCCCATGGCACAGCTTAATCCCTGCTGTTGTAAATCAAATAAAAAGACTAGGGAAAATATCACCGTTGCAAGGCTGGACGAAACCACACAGAGAAAGACCAACTCAAAATCAGCCTGAAAAAACACATGCAAACAGATTTGTGAGAGAAAAAAGACTGCTTTCTTATGAGCCTTCTTGAAAACAGCTCAGCACCAGAAAGCAGAGACATTATTCCCGTTATTCCCCTGCAGCAGTCAGAAAGCTCACATGTAGCCAGCCACTGCCGCTTCCTAAACAAGGAGAAGTCATTAAAAATCAAGTTTGCTGGAAAACGCACACAGCTGGGTTATGGCAGAGAGTTAAAGGAACCTTCTCAACTCAGATTTGCTTCCAGAATCCAGATTTTGCAAAAACAAGCCTTTGCAGAACCACACTTTTGGTTTTGTTTTAAAACGTCTATGAAAATAGATTGGTTTTAAACAAACGACGTATTCCCCAGCAGTGTCAGTGACCTAAGCTTCCTCGGGCATGCAGCCTGAAAGCAAAACCAATCTTCAACTAAAACGGAGCTGACCTCCATGTCTAAATGGAGCAAAGGGAAGGACAGGAACGAATGAGCTGTCCGCAGCCCCAGCAGCGAAGAGCCGTTTAATATCTTCAGCCTTACTGAGGTAAGAGGTTGATCTCAATCTTCCTTGAATCAGTGACAAGATTTTCAGTGACTTTTATGGAACTGTACAATTATTATAACATATCATCTAACACATATTTAGCAATAATTAACAGCTTATTAACTAATTAATTATCAAATCCTCTAAGATTTATCCATGTAAAAAGAAAATAACATCTAACATCTTTCTGAAAGCTTCATGGTGACCAGCTGGCTTTGCCGGAGGAGCTGTTTCAGGTTTCTTTTACTGATAATTCAGCACAGAATTTGGACATAAAGCATATTTCATACCATACTGAATTATTTGTTCCAAACATGAGGCTTTAGGAAACCACCATAGAATCATAGAATGGTAAGGTTGGAAGGGACTTCTGGAGATCATCTAGTCCAACCCCCAGCGTAGCCCATAGGGGGATTCAACCCATGACCTCGGCTTTAGCAGCACCACGCTCTATCCCACTGAGCTAAACCTGATTAATATTATGAGATTACTAATGAGTCACCTGGAATTTGCTTAACACGTATCACAGCAAACAACTTGAAAATTTCTTCCATCCCACCCCAAAGGGCTTAGCTAATACCTGGTTCAAAACACACACACACAGCTTCCTTTGGTCTCAGCACATCTGCTGTGTTTTATAGCTTAACCCCCAAGATCACAACAGGGGAAATAAGAAAGGAAAAGGGTGGGCAAAGAGGCAGACAAGACATCCAGGAGCTCAGAGCCAAAGGAGTAATGAAGATTTGGGGTTCAACGCTGTGACGAATATCTTTTAAATGAGAAATATAGAAGCACAGTACAAGCGCGTTTGTGTCGTCTAACCTTAAATGCCTAATTGCAGAGTCTTGGCCCTTCATGCAATCAGTAAAGAAAGGCGTCTGGAAGGCATCTCAATATGGCCAAAACTATGTGTAGTCTCACTGGTGCAAATCACTTTCTGGAGTCACCTCTCCCCACGACTATATAGGGGACTTCAGCTCTCAATGCGAGTGCATAACATGTGCTCAGTGTAAGGGTTGGGAATTCCCTCCCAGAGCACCAAACTGCAGTCCCCAGTTCTCTTTCCTGTTTATGGAGAAGATCAGATAAGCTATGATGACTTCATATTTGTTTTCAAAAAAAAATTATCCTCATGAATATCCAACTGTGAATTAATGTGCATGATCAGTAAGTATGGGTGACAGTCACAAACCAATAAGACAAACGGTCCTTACTTTAAAGGTCACTTGACAAACTTAAAACACTTGAGAATCAATGGATCTGTACTGTTTTGTTTTATAATTGATTCATATACTTCAAGAGCAGGAGGTATCATTACGCTTATTTAGCCTGACCTGTGTAAGAGAAGACACAGCTACTGCTCAGTAATTCACATAGCAAATCTATGATTTCTGATGGGAGTAGAGGCGTTGGTAGTAAATCTGTAGTTTGAGCCCATTTCTAACTTGGTCTAGCATAGATAATTTTATACATAGTATTGGAATAGTACATTAGGCAAACATGCATGTGGGGATTTTTTAAAATCTGGTTCACTGATCTGCTTGAACTATTAGCATCTACTGCAGACATACATCCATGAAGTCGAAAAAATGTTTATGAGGCTCCTAACTGAGGAGAAGCAGAACTTGTGTTCACAGCTGTATAGTTAAAATTCCATGTTAAATGTCATTTTAATATCAGATGGACCATAAAATACCCTTGAATTATTTTTATATAGGTAATATAAAAAGCAAAGAGTTCTACCCAGAAATTCCTTGTTAAAAATAGAAACATGCTTATATCCAGAAGTTAACTTAAAATTTCAGGGCTTGATCAGCTGTGAATTGTTTTTAGCATATCAGAGGTAGGAAGGTATGAGGGATAAACAGCTACAGCTCAGAAAAAAAAAAAAGAAAAAAAAGAGAGAGAGATAGCACTGTCTTAACAGCCAAAGTTATCTTGAAATGGCTTAAAAACTTTCCTAGCACAGGTAAAATACTGCACAGATCTCTGAAGTCTGGTTTACAGTTTGGCAAAGCAGAAGGGAGCAGAGCTTTACCTAACAACTCAGGTTCCCTTATTAATGTGCTACATGGTTACTGCAGTATTTCACCTATCCTTCACCTTTAGATAGATATATTTTTCACGGAGACTGCAAACCTCAACACCAGCAAATTCTGAAGTGATAGGGACTACTTGTACCTAAAAATCTCTCTTTTTTTCTTTTTTTCCTTTTTTTAAAAAATACATTTTGTACTTCATTCATGTGTTCCTACATATTGAATTCTGCACCCTTAGCCAGCCCTGAGAAATTAATACATCCAGCCTGTTCCCTGCAGGGGGAGTGGTTGTCCTGCAATTAGGCTGTGATTCCCAGCAGTTTCGTTTAATGCAGAGATGTATTCAGAAACAGCTTCATGCAACAGTTGCTACAGGAAAAATAGCAGCACATCCCTTCTTGGCTTCACTCTCTTACTTGTCTTGTGTAAGAGGGATGGGGGCCCCCATTCCTGAAGTGCCGAATCACTCCCAAAAACTCTTCCCTCCCAAAAGCTGTTCCTAGCTGGTTTTTTTGTTGTTGTTTTTTGGGGTTTTGTTGTTGTTTTTTTTTTTTTTTTTTTTTTTTTTTTTTTTTTTTTTTTTTTTTTTTTTTTTTTTAGCGTGAGGAGGTCAGCATTTTCAAAAGTAACTAGCATTGCTGGAGCCTCACTCTTTGGCTCTCCTCTTTGCTGGTGGCCCTGTTACAAGCAGCTCCTGGCAGAATCGCTCTATGCAGAATGAGAAAGGACAAAGTCTCCTAGGAAGAACATGATGCACAAAGGCTGTGGCAGCAGGTTGCTGTTATGATTCATTTAAAAATCAATGGCAAAATACCTATTGACTTTGCTAGCAACAGGATTGCATAGCATGCTCACAAAGTCCAGGTTTCAGTGCTGCTGAGATTCAATTTCTTTCCTCATAAGGGAGAGAGATGAGTAGGAATTCCTAAATTCTTAAAACCAGCTTAGATATGGCTCTACTATCACATCTCCTTACAAGGAAGCCATATACATTTTGGTTTTTTTCTTCGTGGTTGTCATGAAAAGCTCATTCTCTTCAGCCTCTTTAGCCTGGAGAAGAGAAGACTGAGGGGGGATCTGATCAATGTGTATAACTATCTGAAGGGAGGGTGTCAAGGGGACAAGGACAAACTCTTTTCAGTTGTCCCATGTGACAGGACAAGAGGCAGTGGGCAGAAATTGAAGCACAGGAAGTTCCGCCTGAACGTGAGGGGGAATTTCTTCCCTGTGAGAGTGATGGAGCCCTGGCACATGTTGCCCAGAGAGGTTGTGGAGTCTCCTTCTCTGGAGATATTCAAAGCCTGCCTGGATGCAATCCTGTCTAACATGCTCTAGGTGACTCTGCTTGAGCAGGGAGGTTGGACTAGATGATCTCCAGAGGTCCCTTCCAACCTTACTGATCCTATGATCCTCCCTCTTACCCTCTATGTTGTAAGGCCAACTGTCTTGTTAATCCTAGCTGAGATGGAGCAAGGTGGCTATATTACACCTAGCACCTCTAGGATAACAAAACACGAATCAAATTGTACAGATATAAGAAAAATGAGATAGAAATTGGTGATCTAACCTCAGGAAAGGGGCAGATCCAGCAACATCAGTGGCAGAAGACACTAACAGAGAGAAGGCAATATGTTACCGTTGAATCAAGTGAGATTCCACAGAAGCAGAAATGCGCACTTCAATACAAACCAGTTTATGGGCAGAACTGATCCATTCAAAATCTTGTAAAAATGACTTCCACCTGTATCGCAGCACATCTGAGTGCCCACGTGGGAACTGATTAGCTGCTCAATGAAGGTCTTTACCATGACATTCCTGTTCTAGCATTTCCACAAACATGTAGCTGCTACATAGGTATTGCTTAAAGTGTTGCTTTTGCAGTATGAAGCCCTGGACAGTTTAAGACCAGCTCGTTTGGGAGGATCGCCTGCACTTCAACAGCTACTGTCACTCAGGCTATGGGGAAACTGCATCAAGCCCTAGGTTAGGGGCTTAGGTTTGAATTCAGGAGTCAGTCCCATATTCAGGCATTGTTGTGTAGGTGCCTACATAGGTGTCTACACTGGTTATCAGTGGAGTTCTGGCCACCACAGCCAGGGGAATCAGAAAAGCAGCTCAGCTGACCAAATACAGGGACTCAATTCAGTTGTCTCAGTCAGTCACCTTTCATATCTGTCAGGCCCACGTAGATGCCACAGACATTCATGGGCGTTTCAAATGGCATTCAATGCCTAAAAATGAGCGGTTGAATTGAGCTCTAGGTATCTGGTATAGGATGGAATGAATAGCCAGCCCTCTTGGACTCACTGACTGTATTGATTGCTTCTCCCTGGACTGTCATGGGAACACAGGTACCTTGTACACAAGTGGACATGTAGACAAATTATGTGTGCTTGCCTGTACCTTAGTTGAAAGAGGAGAGGATCCTAAATTCAGAATTAACTCCTTTCTCTTCCAAGCTGCTGATGCACAAGAGCCTTCCCAGATTTTTTTTTTTTTTTTTTTTTTTTATGACCTACTTGGTTACCATAGTGAAGAAGGAGAAAAGATGGCATTTATGGGCAGAGTATTTTAAAAAGAAAAAAAAATGTATTCCTTTTCATTTCTCTCTCTCTCTTTTTTTTTAAATATATAATTTGGTATCCTGTTGGATTATGCAGGGTTTTGTACCAACTTTTAACAGCTATGTGCAACATGTATAAGTATACTTTTAACAAAGGTCAAAGACACCTCAAAATTTGAAGCAATGTCATAAAAATCTGCTTAAATAAGTGTTCATGTCTATGATTAGATGTAGTTTCTATCACCTCTCCTCAACATCAGCTGCGCTGTGACATTAGCCAGCTAGTCACTGATACATTCTAGACACTGTCACACTATTGGAAAAAGATTTCATTTGCTTTTACATTATCTCATCTGGCTTCAAGATTGTTTAAACTGAAGAATGCAGAAACAATTTTCCCAGCTTTGAACATGAAATCCTGTGAAAGGCAGGAGGGACATGGAAAAAACCTCTGAGCAGGCAGCAAGGTGTAAAGAGTGTGACGAGACTTCTCAATACGCCACAAAGCTGTTTTGGTGCCAGTTCTGAACGACTACCTCCAAGAGCAGCAGAAAGAGTCCACCACAGGCTTTGCCAGTGTTCATGTCCCCCATCCCCAGAGTCTCCTGACCACAACTCCAGCTCCCCACACACCCTGCGGGATCCCCATTAAGAGCCTTGGCTGGTTGAGGGCCATCCAGTAGACATACAGTGGATACACCCCGGATGGGGCATGCAGTAGCCAAGTCCCCCCCACCTTCCTTGCAATGCAGACACTAATTTAGGTCTTTTTCCTCTGCTCAGAATTTCTAAGAACATAATTATGTTGAGATTTCCACATCTTTGTCAGGCTGGACTGATGTTAATCAACAAAAGCCTGATAGGCAGTGGCAGGGCAGTCGCACAAGTCTTTTTGTTCTTAGGAAAGGTGAAAAAACAAATTCCAAAAGTATTTCAAGAGTCAATGCTCAACACCACCATTTGTTTCTCTAATCCTGGAGAACATAAAAATTGTAAGTAACGTGGTTCTTTCACATGCCTGGTGAAAATGCTTAGATTGTACAGAATTTGAGGCAAAAAATATGTTTGATGATGTATTAATATGACAAAGGAACAGGAATAGACATATTAAAATAAATTGCTACAACCATGCAAATTCAGAGTTTTCTGCGTTTTCCCCTTCTTGGAGACTTTGTCAAGCTGTATATTGCACAACAAAAATCCTTACATTTCATCCCAAAATTTCATGGGGAAGGGCAAGGAACATGGACTTATCATATCATACTTGTCTTTCAAAAAGAAGAAGCGGAAGGAAACTAAATTACCATATCTGTATTTAAATATAGTCCTTTGAGAATTGATAGGAAACAGAGACCTCTTCACTTCTATTCTATGCTTTGCAGGATGAGGTACAAAGTCAGCAAGCAACCAGTAAGAGAGAGAACTGGAAGAAACCATTGTTTTCCCCTTATAGTTTAGATAACTAGTCAAAATTCAGAGTCAAGATGCTTCAGTTAGGAAAAGTTAATGTTAAATTCCAATACTTCTTTACTGCTTTGTTATTTATTAGCAAAGAAAAGAGAAAAAGCAGTTTCCCTGAACAGAGCGGGAGTCAGACAGCAATAAGCACAAACTTGGCTTGTCCAAAAACAATTCCAGGGCATCCAAGAGCTATAAATTGGAATTACAATTCACTATATTTTTCATTATAAATTTCACTGAAATACTTTTGGAAATTTTGCTTTAAAAGATTTTTTTTTCTATTTTTTTTAAACGATAAAAAAAGAGTCTCTGCTTGCAGCTCCAGATCTCATTCTTCACCTAGAGAAGCTCTCACTAGGCTTTTCCAAGGACAATGTACCCAGGCTTGGGTCTGACTTTTTCTGTTTCTCCTGTGTTCAGACACGTGCACACCTTTGGTGAATAACACCATGCCTGACCACCTAGAGAGAAAAGGCGTCAGTAAGGAGAGGCTGACAAAAGGGAAGGGAATGGAGAAATGAAGAAAGCAGCAGGTTGAAGCAGATCCTACTTGCCACATGAGTTAGTGATTCATAAACACACATCACGAGCAGCCAACTTTTGCATATGATTGCACCTATATGGGGCATGGACGGTAAACTCTGCTTGATTTCCCCCCCCCCCCCCCCCGGGTTAGAAAGGGAGGGAAACTATTATAGCATTTTAATATATTAAATGAAACTTTGACTCCCTCTTTATCCAAACTACCACTGACTACCAAAGCTTGAAATTTTTGCTCAGATTTGCGAGCCATTTTTAATACAGTTGTTTGATGCTGAAATAACATCATACTGTATCTCACCTTCACATATTTGAAGATTATATGGTATTTGTCCTCCAGTTTAATTAGGCTTAGTCTTTGCAAATATTACGCTAGAAAAAATTTCAGTGCTGCAACCCTTTCGTGAACAGGGTTCCCCCTCACGTTCCTGTGCTTCAATTCCTGCCCTTTGCCTCTTGTCCTCTCACATGGGAGAACTGAAAAGAGTTTGGCCCTGTCCCCTTGACACCCTCCCTTCAGGTACTTGTACACATTGATCAGATCCCCCCTCAGTCTTCTCTTCCCCAGGCTGAAGAGGCCCAGCTCTCACAGCTGTTCCTTGTAGGGCAGATGCTCCAGCCCTCTGATCATCTTCATAGCCCTACGCTGGACTCTCTGCAGTAGCTCCATGTCTCTCTTGTACGGGGGAGCCCAGAACTGGACACAGCACTTGAGATGAGGCCTCCCCAGGGCTGAGGAGAGGGGCAGGATCACCTCCCTCAACCTGCTGGCAACAGTCTTCCTCACATGCCCCAGGAGACCACTGGCCTTCTTGGCCACAAGGGCACATTGCTGGCTCACAGTCATTTTGTCATCCACCAGCACTCCCAGGTCCTTCTCTGCACAGCTGCTCTCCAGCAGGTCAGCTCCCAGCTTGTACTGGTGCATGGAGTTATTCCTCCCTAGGTGCAGGACCCTGCACTTGCCCTTGTTGAACCTCAGGAGGTTCCTCTCCACCCAGCTCTCCAGCCTGTCCAGGTCTCTCTGAATGGTAGCACAGCCCTCAGCCAGCCTCAGTGTCAGCCACTCCTCCCAGCTTGGTATCATCGGCAAACTTGCTGAGGAGGCACTCTGTCCCCTCACCCAGGTCATTGATGAAGAGGTTGAACAGGATGGGACCCAGTACCGAGCCCTGGGGGATGCCACTAGCCACAGGCCTCCAACTAGACTCTGTGCTACTGATGACGACCCTCTGAGCTCTGCCTTTCAGCCAGTTCTCAATCCACCTTACTGTCCACTCGTCTAACCCACGCTTCCTGAGCTTATCTAGGAGGATGTGATGGGAGACAGTGTCAAAAGCCTTGCTGAAGTCGAGGGAGACAACATGCACTGCTCTCCCCTCATCTCCTCAGCCAGTCATGCCATCCTAGAAGGCTATCAGATTGGTTAAGCAGGATTTCCCCTTGGTGAATCCATGCTGGCTACTCCTGATCACCTTCTTTTCCTCCATATGCCTGGAGATGACATCCAGAAGGAGCTGTTCCATCACCTCTCCAGGGATGCAGGTGAGGCTGACGGGGCTATAGTTGCCTGGGTCCTCCTTCTTGCCCTTCCTGAAGACTGGAGTGACACTGGCTTTCTTCCAGTCCTCAGGCACCTCTCCAGTTCTCCAGGACCTTGCAAAGATGATGGAGAGAGGCCTGGCAACAACATCCGCCAGCTCCATCAGTACCCGTGGGTGCATCCCATCAGGGCCCATGGATTTGTGGATGTCTAGCCTGCCCAGAAGGTCTCTAATCCTATCCTCCTCAACCAAAGGAAAGTCTTCCCTTCTCCGGACTTTCTCCCTCATGTCCAGGCTGCAGGATTCCTGAGGGCTGCCCTTAGCAGTGAAGACTGAAGCAAAGAAGGCATTCAGTAATTCTGCCTTCTCTGTATCCCTTGTCACCAGGGCCCCTGCCCCATTCAGTAGTGGGCCCACACTTTCCCTAGTCCTCCTCTTGCTGCTGATGTATCTGAAGCCCTTCCTGTTGTCCTTGACATCCCTTGCCAGACTCAATTCCAGTTGGGCCTTAGCCTTCCTTGCTGCATCTCTACATACTCTGGCTGCATTCCTATAATCCTCCCAAGTAGTCTGTCCCCTCTTCCACATTCTGTGTACTTTTTTCTTCTGTTTGAATTTGGACAAGAGCTTCTTGCTCACCCCTGCAGGTCTCCTGCCCCTTGTGCTGTGATGTATTTCCACATCCAGATATTATCTGACAGGATGATCATTATCTTGGTATTAGTGAAACCTACAGAAATCTTTATGACAATGAACTTAAATATATATATATATATATAATTTTAATTAAACCTTTAAACAGAGATAGAACAACTGACTTGTCAACCCCTGGAATTGCACTGCATAACAATCCACAGAACCATCTCAAAGAAACTATCATGCCATGGGGTGGCTTCACTTACTAATTAAGCAATGACTTTGCAAGTGAGGAGTTTACTTTCATAGGCAAACAGTGAAGTGTTTGGGAGCGTATCAGTCATTAGAGGATATGCTCTCTTCAAGTCATTGCAACTCAGCATTATATGAAGAGAACCAGGCAGCGTTAAGTGGATATCACAGAGGCTAGCTGAATTAAAAGCTTGCATGCTTGCAGAGATTTTTTTTTTTTAATTAACCATCTTTTTCCTGGGTGTTGGCAGTGCTAATTGCATCCAGGAATGCCTGGATCTGTACAACACCCGTGCCTGTATTCCAGGTCAGATAAAATACTATGAGAAAACGCAGTCATGTAGTTGTCAAGTAAAGATGGGTAGCAATGAACTGAATAACAGCATTTTTTTATTTTTACGTAATGAAAAAATTACAGCCTTCTCCGTTCCATGTTCTCTGATAGGCTTCCGCTTATACCTACTAAAACACAGTGACTCTTCTTTTCTACATCTCCGTTGATCACAACATAAATGATTCAGTGAGAAACAGCTGCAACCCACTGATCCTTGTTTTTTTTTAATTGCTGAAGTGTCTTCAGCAACAGATTTTCCAAACAGCTGGCAGAAGATTTCAGCTAGAAGAGAGGCAGAGCTGGAGGTTTAGGTTAGAGTCTCCTTACAGCATTTTTTCATAATTCACTAAATATTTTACTGAAGTTAGAAATTTCTCCTCCAGAAAGATTGTCAAGTGGTTTGAACATCCACTGTGCTGTGGAGAATACGATCAAGCCATACAAGCGAGGAGTATTCTGAGCAAGCCCCTGCACACATCTCACAGATGTTGCTGAGCTATCGCCGCTAGCAGGGAGAGCCCGTGCCTAAGCACGACCGACGTCTTTTCCTGCATACAGATGCAGGATAAAAGAAACTGAGGGTATTAAACTCTGATATAAATAACGTATGCTATGTGCTGCGAAGAACTGATCTGTCCATACTTAGGGAGAGTCTATGTGATAAATTTGGGCAGTATAGATGTTTACTTTGCCTGCAAGTAAACCAGCCAAATAAAGACGACAGGCTTGTCCCACTGCACAGTAGTGTTGTTTTCATTATAACTCTCTTGCCTACTGTGAGAGAGGTGCCCAGTAATGTGTATCAAGCAGCATGAAGACTAACAACAGAGAGCCTTTAAGACAAAATGGTTTTAAATAGTCAAGACTTATTTTTAAAAAGGAAAAAAAAAAAGCTTTCTCAATCATCAGAAAAGCAATGTTCAAAAAAGGAACAGCTCTCACAGAGCACCTCAAGGGGGATCCAAGGAGCAGGGATTTGTTCCTTGGGCCAAAATGATGTGCTGTTCCAAATAGAAATGTGCAGAAATGCTTTTGACTGAGATAAACCTGTCCACTGAGATACCCACAGCAATACAGGATACCTTTGAACAGAGATCAGTGCTACAACGATTTTAGAGATAATGAAAACCCATATGACCTTAGGGACTCTACAAGAAGAACAGGAAGACCCTGATCAGCATCATCAGAGAGGGACTAATAGAGTGCGTAACAAAGTAAATGTGTAAATTAAATACTGCAAGTACCACGGCGGTGTCCCAATTAATTTCTAAAGCACTGTGTACGTTTGTCTAAGCTACAATATTCTATATTAACGACATTATAAGCAGAGCCAAAACAATCTTACATACCGTTCCACTGTTGTGACGTACGACTTTGATTCCGCGCCTCGAGTTTCGAGTTACAGTAAAGCACACGCTGCCACCGCACTCCAGTTGGGCGATTTTCGTGCTTTTCTAAAATGAGGCGGTCGGCGCCTGAATGACAAACCTAAACCTCCAGATGCTAAAATAATTTTCATGGATATGCATGAGGGGAAACTACCCCCACTGGCTAGCACCAGAAAGTAATTTTCAGCATGTTGCGATCTTGCCAAATCGTTTTGAATGTATTAGAGTTTTTGTTTTGTCTTTTCTGTTTTTTTTTTCCCCCAGACACTGCACTCCTTAAGAACACAGTATTTAAATCATGCCATATAGTTAAATCATATCACCCTGACAATATATAAACCAGCTTATCACTAAGATCACATTGAGCTGAAACATTTTTACTGGAAATATCTCAGCAGAAGTACTAAGTGGCACGGAAAGCAGGGAGAGGGAAGAGTGGATCAACTGCTTTAGAAGACAAGGAGTCCCAGCAAACATCTCATCCACCATCAAACAACAGAGAAGATGATAGAAAGTGAAAGTTAGGGATTTATACTTAAAACAACTGCAGAAGTGGAGTGAAAAAATTAAAATAACATTTTTATAAATTCTTTGTGAATTATAGGTCTAACAAGTCCAGTTGTAACACTAGACACAAAGCATATAGATGACAACATGCTAATCATAAGGTAATGTTAAATACAGATGCATTAAGACACAGTACATTGCTTGAGGCAACCTTCAGGGCATAACAAATTAAAAGTATTTCTTGAAGGCCATTTTGCAGAATAAGTTCCCATGGTAACCAATAGAAACCACTTTCTATTGCTAAACTTACTAATTCCCAATTTAGTAAAAATAAAAATGAACAAAAAAAACATTTTAGGTAGCCATCCTACTCTATGACTAACAGCTGGAAAATTAAAATGCAGAGGAAAATTTCCTAACTGATATTTCAATTCATAGAATACTTCATGTTTGGAAATAAGTAACAAGAGAAAGATTAAGGAAAAAAAAAAGTAAAGATGATGTTCAGAACTCTTGGAAAAGTCCTGAAACATTTTATTCCAAAGAGGCTTTGCACTGAAATTAATAAAAGATCAGATCCTTCCTGTGAAAGCATATCCATCATCTGTCACAGACATTCTTAATTCAAAAAAAAGAAAATAAAAACAAGATCAGTTTTAGAAGCAACCATTGCCCTTTAATATGGAACAGCTGGAAATAGAAACTTTTCTTTTTTAAGCCTTTCTACCACACACATTGAACAACTCCAAAAGAACGAGCGCTTAAGTTCTTCAAGAAATGCCTATGCTTTATGCTCTGAATCACCTTTTGAAGGTACCTGTTCACATTTGGTTCTAAAGATCAAGTTTTAAAATTTAACACTAATGCCTCATCTGCAAGATCTCTAGCTTGAGTAATACTTAAATAAATGAGATAGACTAATATGTACACTCAAAAACTTCTTGAGAGCAGCAAGATGTTGGTATATGATCTACCTACTTGGTTTTATGGTTTTACTTACAATTTCAAAGTTGACTGCTTTTTTGGAAGCAGCATCTAAACATTTCCTGAAATTGTTTCTGTGACATTATACGCAAAAAAATGAATCTCATAAAATAACTAAAAAGTGTCTTCATTATTTTCATTGCCCAACTTGCCAAAAGGGAAGTGATAAAAAAAGAAAAAATACTATATTTTTAATATACATTCATTGTCAATAATTGTCCTTCGTATAGCAAATAAAGGAATCCAGTTTATGGAATTAATTTTCCACAAAAAAAAAAAAAAAAAAAAAAATTAAAAAGAAAAAAAGCAGTGAACTGTTGAGGAACAGTCACCACTCTTAACTTTCAAAGGTATCAGGAACCATGACGAGAATCTGGCCCAGGCACCTCACTAACATCACACAGGAAAAAGATAAAAGAGTAGATCTATACACGTATTTGGAGTTAATTGAGTCATAGCTTTGATGCAGTTTGCCACATGACTGCATTTGGGGAGAAAACGTTAGGTTTGGTGTACAGAGACAGAGGAGGCCACGGGTGGAGAGAATGAATACAGACTTCAGAAAGTAACATGCATTAGGTGAAACTCTAAATACTGTATTTCACCATCATTTCTGAAAAAATAATTCGTATGGGCTTTCTGGGCTACAAACTGAAAGACTAGAAGAATTCTAATAAGAAGCTAATCATAAATGTCACAGAAATTGTTTTTCGGACTATTTTAGCATATGATCTTTAATCATCTGGAAAACAGATTATATTGACTCTGAGCACGATAATACGTATTTTGGAGGGGTTTTCTTGTGACCGCAGGTAATGGTGGGGAATAGTGACTGACTGCTCTCAGAAAACTTAGGTCAGCACTGGCCTTATTAGCGGTATCAGAAAAAGGCCAGCATATCGCAGCAGAAAAGGAGAGCTGTGAGAAAAGTGAATATGTAAATCTCAGCTGGACAGGAGCATGGCAAACGCCTACATGTACCTGCAAGGAGCAAAACGGATCCAGTGCCCAACTGTCTAACACCCAATGCAGCCGAGAAGCACAGCTCTAACATGTCGTGGAAACTGAGCGGGAAAGATCAAATCACTGCCAGTATCCACAAATCCTGTGAGCAACAGGGAATTTGCTTTACGAAGCTCCCCGACCCTCCTAGCATGTCCCACACATCGCTAAAGCCTCAGTCATCCCTGCCAGTTGAACCTGGAGGACAGGCTCTGCCTCTGTCTCAGCTGTGGCAATCCCTTCAGTCCTGCAGGTGACCAAAGCGCACGGATGAGGGAGCTGCAATGTATACAAATGCCATTAGAAGCACCAACCACCCTGCCCGTGTCGGTAGCCGTAGCTGAACCACACCACCTCAGAAACCTCTTTGAAAGTCCATCTTGTCTCCACTGCCATGCACTCGCTCCGACATCGTTCTTCAAATGGCCAGCAATCTTGTTCTAATTTCCTGTCTGCATTTTTGACCAATTTATAAGCCTTTGATCTCATGCCAGTTACTCTCTTAACTTAAACAGATCTTATCTTTCTTGATGTTTAACTCCTTCCCCCTCCTGAATGTATTCCTAAGTGAATCATCTCGTTCTCTTTCAACCTTTCGCTAAGCTAAACAAATCTAGAAGCAATGGGATAAAGTAATCCATAGAGTATTTTTGATTAGAAAAGAATTAATATGAGAGTCAGATGGGTTGTTTCACATGGCATTTTCATGTATCTTAATAACCATATAAGATCTATAATAAATTGTATTTTGAATATAATTAAGAAGACTTAGTCTGCTCCTCCTCCAATTATTAGGATTCAAAATGCATTCAAAGGAAATATAATTGATGAGTGTCTGAAGTCAAACTAAAAACAAAACAGTCTTAAAAATGAGACTGATAGCAAATACTTAGAAACTATGTTTACCTAATTAAATATTATACTGAGTTATGAAAGCAGTTAACTCCAATAAAGCTATTAAGCATAAACAGATGACTAAGTACAGTATTCTTTTAAAGAAAAATCTTCAAATCAGTGCACCAAATACATTTATGAAAAAGAGCATGACCTTTTATTAAATATTCTTAATGTTTTTAGCTGCAGTGGATAAGATTGCTGTTGCCTGACAAGATTTTTGAGGGTAAGGAAAAGGTGAAAGGAAGGTAACTACTGTGCAGAAAAAAATGCATACCACTGTGTTAATTGATGCAATCTTGTAAAATTATTTTGACATTAAATATTTTCACAAATGACCAGTACACTCTGTGAGCTTCTTTGGCATGTTCTGATTTCTAATTTGTGGTTTCTGAGTTTAGGATAAAAACAGAGCAGCAGAGAACTCAAAGTTCAGATGCTCTTTGCAAGAAAATGTCAATATACCTTGGTCAGCTCTTAACCAAATATAAAAGACTGAATCATTTGCAGTCTTCAAACATAACAACAGCGAAAGTCTATTCAAAGCAGACCAAATATTTCAGCTTTTTAAGACTTCCTCTTCTTCTTTTCTTCTGTACTTCCTTCATTTTAACTAAAAATTAGTTAAAAGGCATGTCTAACTCTTTAATCAAGGTATGGATCTGCAAAGCCAGAAGCATTGCTTCAAATGCCACAAGCAAAGCAGCTTCAAGCCTACAGAGAGCTTGGATTAGAAACCTCAGAGAAAATCCACAACTTATGCAAGAAAGTGTCAAGCAGAGACAATTTAAATCCAACACAGTTTTCATAAAGTGTGGAAAAACTGCTCAAAAATTTCTCAGAAAATTCTCAAAATTCACCTCTTCAGTTACTCTGGTGCTAGAGAATCAAGTACTTGTGTTGCTGAGTCAGTCCCAGCTGAACAGTTCTTCAGTAAAAGGCTTCTAGAAACGGTCTCAATTGAAACACAAAAACAAAGCTCTAGCTCAGACTAAAAAATAAAAATAAATAAATAAATAAATAAATCCTATGGTTTTCTCTGTTGATTCAAACAGTTTTTCACTCAGTTGTCCACCACCTCGTGTGAGTCGTAACACTATCACATCATCCTGTAGCAGAGTCAGGAATTTCACTACACTGCTTAACCTCTTAAAAAGAAGAATTTAATTGATCTGTCAGAACATGCTAAAAATAGTGATTGTTTATATCACATCACTATCTCCCAAGCTCTAATTTTTCTTTAGCCAAAGAGGCATAACTTAAAATTTATGATAAGATAAACAGTTTTTAATGACCGTGACCAGTGAAGTTGATAGTCCCCTTTCTGTATTCCAAGTCCATCCCTTTCCAAAGCTCTTCCTGCTGTGAGCTGTCTTCATTCAAATTCCTGCAGTGAACACACAGAGCTTATCACACCCCATCATAGCGTGATCGCACCCATCTTCCCTAAAAATAGGGAGAAATCCTTTGTACATCTCTTCATATTTCTGCTCTTTTGGAGAGCGGGATACAAAGGATGGAGCGCTCCCCTGCTTGACTGTTCATGGCTGTACTCCTATAATTTAAAGTTTATACTGTCTTTACAGTACCTGATTTAGACACTTGAAGGGTCAAAAAATCCTACTGCCCTGGAGTCTCTGAGAGCCAGCATGAGTTCCGCTGAAAAGACGCAACTTTCCCATGGCAGCAGATAGCTATAAAGGCTCTGATGGAAATCAGGAAACTTCAAAATTGCTTTGCATTTAAAATAGGTAATTTATGAAACCTACAACTTGATTTAATTACCAGGTCAGTGGGGAAGAGTTCCCCTTAGCATACTGTACACAAAAAAGGACCCTGATCCCTAAGTGAATCTGTAAGTGCTACTGAAACAGGGCTGAAGGAAAGAAAGAATAAATTAAGTACCAAGTCATGCATGGGCTAGCTGCCAAGGAGACATCAGTCCTTCTGCCAGCAGCACGACCATCAGCAGATAATCACCAAGCCAACCTGACAATACAGCAGGGAGGTGAGGAGATGGCCCCACAGCGCTCTTGAGCTTGCCTGCAAGAACCCCATGACTCACTATTCGGCACGGCAAACACTACAGTTAATTACTGACACTTTAGGGAGAGATTGAACATCAGGTTCGGTCCAGAAATGCCAAATTTGATACTAATGCTGGAATGCGAGCATAGGGAAGATGAAACCAGCAGCTCCAGCATGGGAGCATGTCCAATCTTCTTGGCCAGAACCAGTGAACACCACCACCAGAAAGTGCTGCTTTGCTCAGAAAAGCAACGAGGTAAACACATCAACTTCTGCCCACTGTGACCCATAGAGCAAATCTGCTGGCATGAAGAAAACAGCCCATACTCTAACTAATTAGATGAAGCAGAACAGCAAAACTTCCCTGGCTTTTTTCCGTTCTGTCATCTGCCCAGTCTTGTATTGAAAAGCTGAGATGAAAGCTGTCTCCTGCCCATCACAGTCTGAAACTGGTGAATCAAGTCTCAGACATTAAGTCCATAATATCTGGGTGGAGGAAAAAAAAGCCAAGTAAACAGAGCTTTTCTTAATCTGACCCAACCCAACAGAGAGCCACCTGCCTGGCAAGAGATTTGAGTCCTTCTACCATTGCTGGAAATGGTATATCCCAGCACAGTTTCCTCATCTGCACAAATCTAACCCAAGATTAAAAAAAAAAAAACGTTTACCATCCTTTTAAGTGCTCTCCTCACAAGTTAGTTACTTCAAAACTGAAGCTTACAAGCAGCTCACTGCTGCAGCTGATACATCCGATAAATATAAAACTCAACATGGAAAATAACAGTCTGTACAGCTACACAGGCTGCGTAGATCTGTATTGCAAACATCTAACTAGAAAAGTTAGAAAATACTGCCCACAGGCTCCTTTTAAAAGTAGAGAGGGAAAACGAACCCATCACTCAAAGTTCAGGACCAGCAGATTGTCTGAGATTCATTACATTTTATTAAGAAAGAATCCAACCTTGGCAACTTTTTTTTTTTTTTGGAGAAGTAATCATTTAACAAGAGCTCTTCACACTCTGTTCGCTGACAAAATGCCAACCAAAGATAATTTTTTTTTTATTGAACTACCCGGTTCACTCTCATTGTATTTTCACTTTAAGGGAAGAAAGGAAGGTCGCTTGGTTTATAAAAATCACCTTTTCATCATACAGCTTGAAATTAGAGACTTCAAAAACATCTCAAAGCAGATTTATAATCTGACAAAAACAAGTGAGCGTTCAGCATCTACACAGAACCACAGCATATTTATTTCAACATACTCTCACTTCTCCAGCTACTCTCTCCAACTTCCAGAAAAACTGGTAAGCGATACTGGTGCTGTCTGCACAGGCCCTATACAACATCTGTCAAGAGTTTTAAAGCAGAGATGAGATTTGGAAGGTAATTTTAGTTTCGTCTGCACCAGGGAGACATGCCTAGCTGAGGCAAGTCTGTGCAGCTCTGCTCGCATCTCTAGAGCTAATTTTTACCAACACAGGCCAACTATACAGCCTGTAGTATTTAGTTCAGTCAAGGTTATCACTTCACAGTCTCACTAACGAGCCTTGCAGATCTGAGTCATATTCGTGTTCCAACTGGCCAGTAACGAAGCGAATCTCCAGTGGTGCAGACTCCCTTTTCATGCAAGTTGCTGGAGTTTACTGAACATCAAAACATATCCAGCACCAGTGGGTTGCACGGGGAAGTCTTCTTCTCAGGCTAGAAAACAGCAGTGCTCTTGCAAAGAGCTTTGTCAGAAAAGGCAACAGATAGACAAATGGCTCCCAGCCCCGCTTGCATGCAAGGCTCTGCGGGAATCAGGGAGTTGCAGTTGATCTAGGTCCATGAGAATGGCGTTATCAATGCATCTGTTTTGCTGCCTCAGCATGAAGCCCGAACGGGTGATAAATATATTTGCTGAACAATATAACCTTTGTTGTTACCCTGTAACAACAACAACAAAAATGATGAAGCAGGAAAAATGAGGGAAAAAAATAATTATGAAAATCAGGAGCACAAGTGTAAATATTTGCTGCTTGACAGATTGGCCCAGGAACATTTCTGCCCGTGTTCCTTGATACCTTTATTAGCATACTTCAAAGGTCACATCCTTCAGACACTACAGGGCAGAATGCAACTGCTCTCTGGTGAAGGGATGCTTTGATTTCATGAGCTCAGTGAATTTAGTACCTTCAGCTAGTTTCTTATGAACGATTCAATTTGACATATCTGGCAAGGAGTGTGTTTAATATTAACATACAGTTTTAAGATAATGGCATAAATGTCCACTTCATACTCCAATTCCCTGATACCAAGAACATACTGTATGATAACACTATGAATCTTCAAAACAACTTACAAAGAAAATAATAGCATAATAAAGGTGAAGAGATGCAAAAACCTATATATCCCCTTTTTGTTTAGCTTTTACCCATCCTTCATATGCCAAGCTGCTGTTAGTCCGCTTATCTTTCCGATTTACTGCTACATCAGTAGATGAAGCAGTTGAAATTATAAGGATTGGTGATGATGAAACCAAGGTGGCTGGTGTAACACACAAATAGCTTTGTGCATTGGAAGGGTGGAGATTCTGGGCTAAAAGTCATTACTGCCAACACTGAACGGACAAGCAGAAGAAACACAAAATCCCAAGGTCTGTAAGTGTTAGATGTGCTACAAGTCATCATTGCCAAGTGACTCATAGGGTACTGAACCCTTCAAAAGCAGAAAACATCCAATTATCCCAACAGCAAAGGACAAAAGTGACTTGTCACTTTTTTACTTGCTGAGGACCAAAAGTATTGGTGAGCATTCACCAATTCTGATAGAAATACACGGTCATTTGTAACAGTAATTCTGCATAAACTAATACAAACAAGTATATCTTGGGACTACCATTCTGCAGTATGCTGTGCTGGAGGGCCGTGTTTCATTAACAGATGATATCTGTGATCAGCTGAAGGCTGCCCAGTTATCGACTTGCTCCATTGCAATCAGTGGGGCTTTTCCTATGACTGTTTTGGGATTCTCCTCCAATTTCCATGGAAAAGGGTGCACGAGTACAACTGCTGCCATCAGTAATGAGCTGCAGCACATGAAAGATATGCCTCATAAAAGCAATAGGTCACATCAGCAGGAACGAAGGCTATTTAAAATGAAGTATCATATGCAAGTAATAGTATTTCTCTGCAACAGTCTTGTTTACATGAGCATCAGAAGACAGCAATTGTTATCTTCACAGAACTGCATTTTGATGAAAGGCCACAACGTGGACCCACCCTATCTATACCTGCAAAATGCAGCAGGAACACACTCTTATTTTTGCAACCCATAATAGATACTGAGAATTAAAAACGGATCATGATCTTGCCCCCCCTGGGAGCTGAGACACACTAGAACGGGAATCTCTTACCTGTGTCTCCCTAGGACAGGAAAACTAGCAACATCACACTGAAATTCTGTGATAATCACCCCATAAAGGCAATGCTATACTTTAGTAAGTCAAAAGACTCATGCCAGAAAATTCCCTCATGGACATAAGCTCTAATTTCAGATCTATGAGTTATGGAAAACATAAATTCATACAGAGCTTTTTTTTTTTTTTTTTTTTTTTTTTTTTTTTTTTTTTTTTTTCCCTGGTGGGGCAGTTTGTGTTGTAGTTCATTGAGCAATAACCAGCATCTCCCTAGTAGCCTCCTATGGAAATATTCTTGCATTTGTTTGAATGATGTAAGCAACAAAAGCTCCGTGTGCAGGTATATTAACAAAGAAAAATAAGTAAATTACTATATATAATACTACATCATTACATACTTACTATTATTAGTAGTAGTACATAATGCATATTATACATATTATTATAATGATATATTGTTACATTATTTATGAGTACAAATAAAACCAAGAAAACAGTTATTATATCAAAATCACATATGTAACCTAGGAGAAGAAAAGAAAAAAAATAATCTAGTGCTAGAAGTCTAGATCAAGGAAAACGAATTAGAATATATATAATAATCTAAAAAGCTTATTATAATAGAATAGCTAAAAAGAAAATGAATATTTTTAAGAAAGCTTATTAACCACTGGAACAATTTAGTTTGACATGTGGCAGATTTTCCATCATTTGCGTTCTTTAGATCTGCGCCGGACTTCTTTCTAACAAAGCGCACCACTGTTCAAGCAAAAGCTACGCGCTTGATACAGGAATTTGGGGTGAGAGGTTCTGCTCTTCAAAGGTCAGATTAAATGATTGCAATAGTCTCATCTGACATGGAAATCCACGAATTTCCGTCCCAGAAGAGCCATACATAATTGAGGCACCAATAAATGGCACATCTGGCTCACTGCCCGGGGGGAAAGAAAATTCCAGGTCAGGGAATGCAAACCAGTTGCTATGGCACAGCCACTCGCAGCAGGCTAGTCCAGAGGGCGTGCTGGGCTGACCACAAGCTTGCTCTCAGCACATTATGTTTATATAGTGGTGGACATCAGCAGGAACAACCCACACGACAGCCCCAGCTCGACTGTTGCCTCCAGCAGCTTCTTAACCGGCCAGCTTGTTTCCAGGAGGTTAGTCGATTAAAAAAAATCCTCTGCTTTAATAAATTGATACCCTACTGATCAGCCTGGAATATTTGTGAACTAACAATCTGCATCATCCTTCTATATTATATTAAATATAGGCCCCCTCAAGCTCCTAAGAAGCAAGGAGCTAAGCTAAAACATTGACGAGCACTCAGTACAGAGTTCTTTCATGTAATTACACCTGCTGCTAACAGGTTTCCATTAAAGCCGTGAACACACATTGCGTCAATCCATCAGAAGCGATCAGTTGGAATATAAAATACCTCTACAAGCAAGCCAGGTCTCATACTGAGCTCGGATAGTCACATCTCAAACCCTTTTCCTCCCCTGTAAGGGGTAAGGTGGGTTGCGTTACAATAGCTATTAACTAAGGCAAGTGTTGAATTTATCACTTGCACCCTAAGAAAAACCTCCTTGGGGCTCATCTGCAAGCTACTTCCCTGGAAATATGAGTTGTCCTTTGTTATACTAACTCATAGAAAAATTTTTTGAGATCTCATTTTATTTAACCACTGCCCTATGCTGTAGGCTACCCAATGCCAAAGTCACATTCACTTGGACATCATAGTTAATTTACTGGTTTAGTAGTAATCTAGGTCATAGGCTGTGAGCCTAAAGATAAAGTAGATTTAGCGCTGAAAATTCTACGTGAACTGGGACTTCCGAGACACTTTGGTGAGAATTCTGTCACCATTAAGGTAGGCAAACATAGGTGTGCTGCTTGCTCATAAATATCTACTGCCTTTTAAGACGCCCTAAAGTATCCCTTGAGACCTGCAGCTGCCACTCCAGGAGGGCATGAGTATCCCCCAGGCCTTGCATCATACCCCCAGCACTAGGCAGAAGTACTTGGCACTACAAGATCTCAAATGCCATTTCAGCACTTAAGGATCCTGAACTGAGCCCTAAATCTTCACAGATTGTCACAGGCATGCAGAGACCTAGCTTGAACAATTCCACTTAGATACCTACATTTAAGGGTCTTAACCTTAAAAAAGCCTGAAATTGCTGAAAGGAGGCAGAGCAATCAGGTGTTCTTCCTTGAAGAGTATCTCAAAAACAAAACAAACTTTTACTAGAAATTCTCTGGTTTCTTTTTCTTTGTAAGAAATGTTGTTTGTATGCTTAGTTAGCACTGGTTTAATTAACAGTTAATTAACCAAATGGCTGACAAAACCAAAAGTGACTGCTGGGATTGAGCTGCGCATCCCACCCCACAATGCCAGCTATGGGGAAAGACCCAAGATTACGAGCAGTTTCTTATTACTCTCGTTATCTTGCAAGTATAGCAATATGATGATTTACTCAATTATATATGTATTTTTTCTCATTACAACCAAAACATGTATTTTTGCAGTGAAACATGAACAATTCCATTCTTGAGCAAAAAAATCCAGAGCGGAATCTCAGTCTTTTGTATATCAGACTCAATGTACCCTTGCTCAGATTTTATCTCTGATTCCTTGCTAGTCTTGCAGACTAGTTGGGTGACTGAGGACCACTTCACATGTCAGATGCTAATGCAGAAATATTGCCAGTTTTTAACATTTCAGAAAGAGGAATCCAAGACTGCAAATTAAAGCACAGGACTCCTCAGCATGCAAGCTGTACTTCCACACTGCCATCTTGTGTCACTAGCATAAAATGAGTTTTGCTGGCAGGAGTTGAGCTTTGTCCCCCTCAGCCCTTCACCCGACAAGTGACTTCCGTGCCCAAATGATTGCTGGAGCCTTGGCAACATTTCAGGGCTCTGAGGTGCAAAAGCCGTCAGGGGCCACCTTGACTCTTCCCATAGCTTTGCTGCATGACAGTGTAGGGAGAGGGGAAATGACAGACAGGCTAGAATAAATTCATTGAAGCCTTGGAGGTAAAGAAACTTTGACCTGTGACCAAAGGGGGGGGGGGGGGAAGTCTCCCAGTGTCCTTAATTTTCATTTTCAATTCCCGCCCCCCCCCAGGGAGGGGAAAAAATAATGCAGTTGTCCATAGTCTGACACTACCTACCATAAAAAAAAGCTGACAAACAGCTAGCATAGAGGTGTAGAGGGACATCTGCACCATCTCCCTTTCACGCATAATTTTATGTCCTAAACAAGAGTCAAATCTCCATAGCACCTAATTCGGATTCCTACTCTAAACAGCTCTGAGGGACCCAATCTTTCACAGCCAAAGGAGAGGATGAGGCTCCAGGAGAGCTGCGTGAGCAGACAGCAGCAATATGCCTCTGTACTTTGCATATTTGGAGACCGGTCTTCCTAGCTGGGAGTCCTCATCTCCAATCTACAATGTTACTTACCACACCAGTGAAAACAAACAAAACTGAAAATATTTTACCAGTCCATTTCATTGGAAACACTTAACTGAATACCAATAGTCAAGGCCAAGCCAATCATTACACAAAAGCAACTGAACAAGGAGCTTGGCAACTGTGTTGTGATTGGAGACTTACAGATATTTACTTAAAAAAAAAAAAATCAGTGTTTAAAAATAAACGTCTAACACTCCTTTATCCAGCCTTTATTTGCAGGAAATTCTTTGGTAAGTCATAAAGCATCTGTTCAGGGAGGGAAAGACCAACAAAGCAAAGCCAAAGAGAAGACACAAGGGGTTAAAGAGCAAAGTGACTTCCTAGCTTTATGCTCTAGTCCTTCGGCCCACACTAATGCTACAGTTTAGATGGACAATTTAGCGAAGTGCATGTGATGAGAAGACCCACAGAGAAGTTCCCCCACTCCACCACAGCAGTGGAGATACAGGCATGGAACCCAGCTCAATCTCCCTGTGTTTCCTTCAGCTCTTGCACTGCAACCCCCGCCTGGTCCCTGCAAGGTCCCCACCCGTGTCCTTGCTCCCCACGAGTCCGTAGCACTGTGCCTGGCCTTGGTGCACCACGCACAAGTCGAAACCCACAGCCTCACCCTGCCCTCCTACGCGTCCCAGCAGTCATCCTTCTCATCTGCAAAACGTGACTCCAAATTCTTCTCGTCCACATCCTTTGTGGCTTGCAAGGACAGAGATACTTGCAACGGTGCATGAAGTGATTTGGGAAAGCCACTGACCAAAGCAATTTGGGAGCAGCTGCTGAGAAAACATAGCATGCATTCCTGCGGTGTTTTCAGAGGCAGCAGTACCCGAGCCAGGATATTTTCAGTATGTCACTCTAACCACAGTACAGAAATTGTATAAAATGCTGAAGAGAAAGAACATGAGGAGCTTGACAGTATCTACAAAATTTGAAGTCTAGTGAAAGAGAAAGAAGAGCAAGAGCTATTGTTCTTATGTATATTTAAGGTGACACTTTAATCCTTTTATAATTTTTTTCCCCAAAACAAAATTCAAACAATTTTTTTTTCTCCAACGAATCACCTTACAGACATATTTTGCTGGATAGAAAGAAAAGAAACTTCTAATAAATGCACTATCAGAAAAATTTATTTACAAATATACTGTAATTCAACAGCCATCCTCCACTCAGTCTGTGGAAGAAAGTGATAGTTACATTTTTCAAATGGGAAGAAAAGGGAACTCTTCCCCTTCAATGGATTTCACAGACTATTACGCCATTACCACTGAGCAAACAGATTATACTTTGTATTTAACTTTCAAAAAGCACTTAATTTTAGAAAACACCATATGAAAAGCAAACACATTCTGTGCATATAAGTGTAGTTTCATATTAACCTAGAGAATTCACTTTCAGAATATGTCAAAAATAAAGATAGCCATTGCAAATATATATTTATATTAACTATTTCTCTAATGCTCATTTCAAGAGCTCAGAAACAAAATACCCTCTTCATATACCATTGGAAAGTCAGCTAGTTGATTATAAGCCTCAAAAATATTTTGAAGTTATTAGTGAAAATATATTTATTCTCCCTTGTTCTTTCAAATAATTGAAGCTGAAAAGTGAAAGCATTTTCCTCAGACATTTCCTTACTGCAATTACTTTCTCATAAATAAAAATACAGTTACATGAAGGATATAATGCATTGCTATGAAGACTAGACAAGCAAAAGAGTTACTCTTAGAAAAACACACATACACACAATATATATATTTATAGATCTACATCAGCAGCAATCACTTCTTCTATCTGCAACAGTGGTTTCATATCTACATTTGCTTCACATGGAGGTTGGATGTCCAGCTGTTAGAGAGACAGAAGAAATCGGAATTAAATTCTTGTTACTGAAGCACCTTAGTGATAAAAATTTTCAATTGAAAAATTGACAGATAATGGTAATTTCCAATTCTCAGTAGATTCCTAACATCTACTGAAAAAGTTAGCAGTAAAACCATAATATACTTGGAGTTAGTAAGTCAAATTTAATGAAGAATAAAAATTTTGATTTAACTCAACAACTATACCACCGTAAGTATTTCATGTCAAGTAATTTTCCATAGAATATGCACTTTACTAAGTTTTTCAGAGTTATCTTTTGTATCAGCATGAAGAGAATCACTTTTTTTCTTTGAATTTACCTTTGAACATAAATTAAGATTCGTGAAGCAGCTATAGCAACAAAAGCTTTTTATTTTCCTCTCTCTCTCAGCATACATTTGGGGATACCTAACAATGCATTGGTGTTTCACTGTAGTAAAGCTGTAAGTATAAAACACTTGAACAAAAAATGAACAAAAATATGCAAAACCATCACACCATGGAAATCACACAGTGAATATTAATAAACCTACATTTTATCAAACTTTTAGCCAATATGGTCACATTCCAAATCAGTTAATAATCAATCAGGTTGGTGCCCAATGCTAACTGCAGGCACAGGAACCTGTACTGCAGACCAGTGCTGTGTCTTTGGCATATATTCTCATTGCAACAATCACACAGTTTTTTGTATTATTCAAATCACCAATTTCAATGACTACTTTACCTTCAAGCTCCCCTCCCCTAACTCATGCTCCCCTATGTTTGGAAGTGCCCTCAGACTCAGGAAGCTGCAGTCCTCAGGGAAAGGAACAGAATCACTTCTCAAAAATTTACTCTGCTTCACTGGTGTGGCTTTATGGGCTACAATATTAAAGGCTGACTAAACGGCACTTTATCCATGGTGTTTTTGTTTAAAAAAAATTCTGATTCTTTTCAGATTTATCCATCTCTCCCAGTAATTGACCTTCCCCCCCTCCCCAGAAGAAAAGATAGGCAAAGCTCAAATAACATGTATTCAATCTTCTGCAAATAAGTGCCTTAAATAGGAATATTTTGGCCCAGGCATACTACGAACAAGGAAGTGAGATCTCCTAACAGTAATTCACAGAGATCTGGACCACCTCCGAGGGGGAGGAGGGATTTTCTCCCTCCTCCTACTGACCATAGCAGCATCCCTGCTCCTTCAGTCAGCCTCTGTGGATGCACTGTTAGTGTCAAGGAGAGATGTGGCATTTTTCCACTTGTAGCCCAACCAGCACACAACTGTTTGAGCTCTCTGTCTTTGAGGTCAAAGAGAGCCTGACAGCTGCATCAGACACAGAGCTGTGCTTTGAGCTGGGCTTCATCGGTCAGCAGATGCCTGAGGTCCTGCTCGTCGTCGCAGCCCGAGCAGCCCGTTCCCTTTGCTGCCTCCTGGGCCTCCATGAGCAAAATATGCTGTGCTCATGCAGAAGCATGGACTATTTCCCTAGCAAGTCATTCAAAAACCCTTTCACTTAAATGAAGATCATCATTCTATTTTTATGTAGTAAATACAGAATTCTCCAGAGCCACATAAAACCTCTGGGATAACTTCTAAAAATTAGGAGGTTGTCTAGCACTTTCTACAATAGCAGAGAGAGAGAGACAGGAAAGAAACATCTATTATTCAAAGCCTTAACAGGTCCAATAAGTCAGAATTCTGTAAACTGTAATAAAGGAAAAGAAATACTGCATTTTTCAGTTAAGATCTGTAAGTAAATCAATTCCCTGCTGACTTGTATTTAAACAAACAACCAATCATAAAGCTATAATTCAAAAAGTAGCATTACAGAGAGGAAAAAATGGCATTTTTGCCACCTGCACAGGATATACTAATAGCTTTCCTGGCACATGTCAGAATTGAATTAAATATATATTCAGATTAGTTTTTATAAATCTAGACAATTTTTCAAATGATTTCTCTGTTACCAAGATGAGCCTGTTCAGCAACAGACAACAGCTCCCAGACACCGCTTTCTCAGATCTGAGAGGAAAGCAGGATGACTGTACTACTTTTTCTGTCTGAAGCTCCTTAATAGTAAGGTGATAAAGCCAGCTACCAGCAAGTTAAAAGTTAAGAGCGACTACCTTATGAAAGAGGAACTGACAATCAAACCTTTTTGAATCTATTCACTAATATACGAACTTAAACATGAAAGCTATTGACTGGCTCAGCTGTAAAAACCCTTGAGGTTTCTACGCTTAAGCACAAAACACTGGAGCACAAAGAAGAACTACAGTCGTGCGCGCCGCAGTCCGACTGCCTTACTTTTAAATCTGATATAGCAGTCGTTGCAGAAGAGCTCGTTGTTTCGGATCCTGACTTCAGCTCCAGAGCGGGATCCCCCGAGGTCACATCCACAGGCAACACACTGCACGATACACCAATAATTAGCAACTCCACACAAAATACTAAAAAGAAAACATTACTCAAAAGCAGCTTGGATTAAAACTCAGAAAGCTTGAGCCATAAACCCACAACCACTAAAGCAAACGTGTAACAATTAGTAGATCAAAACGCAACCAGCCCTGAGAGAGTATTTTAAGGCGATGACCGGACAACAAATAGCAGAGATACACAAACTAAACAGATACCAAGCAGAAGCTATTCAGAGATTAGTTCATTAAATCTAATTTGAACCTCAGTTCCTCTGAAACTAGAACTGGCTCAACATGAAAGAGTTTGTTCGTTAGACGGCAACAGCGATTTTGGCACAGGGCACCTGGGTGTGCTACTGGCAGATTCCAGGCGGCTCTATGCTGCGAGGCTCCCCGGCAACTTGGCACTCAAAGCAGCAAATACTCGCGCACCCTCGTTTTATTGGGTTGTGCATCATTTTAACATGTTCTCCTCTGGAGAGAGGAGGGCAGTTTCATTTTTTTCTTGAATAAACACACGAATGAACAGCTTGATAACCTTTAGACTAACTATAAGTTTAGTGGCTGAACACACCTTTGCTATGGATATGAACCACCTCTGGGAAAGACTCCAACTCAAAGCGTAACATTCTCCTTACTGAATTTACAAAGCAAAATGCTTTGCTGCCTACAGAAAGACAGATAGCTGGCCTGATTAAATGAGAAATTAATCTTTTGGATGGCAGTTTGTTCAACAGCTCATTCATTTTAAAAAAATTTGGAGAAGATAAATTTGTAATTCTCTTACCCAGGTCAAAACCTACTGATTGATCCCCTTGCGCGTATTATATGCTCTCTGGAAAGGGAGTGAAGAACAACCTTCCCACATGATTCCCATCCCACCTCCTCAGGTGTGCAGGAATAGGAAAAGCCTTGTAATGCCTTGCAACATTTTGGCTGATACATTTGAGCTGGGCACAGTGGGAAAATGTTCTGAACCAGACAGAGAGGAGTCTTTCCTAAACTCATGGAGGAAGTAGGGTCCAAGGGTGTGTCCAAATTGGAGTCTAATTCCTCATCTGGTCCTAGAACAGGGGAACTAACAATTCATACATCTTTTTTAGACAGACATAATTCTTTCAGCTCTGTGTATGCCCCAAATTGGCTGAAAGTCACGTAACCATGTCTCAGTGCTGAGCATGAGCTAATATGCCCAAACTTCTGATCAGGGCCGATTAGGGCTAAGCACAGCTTTTGGTTGGGTGCCGAGTTGTATCCTGCCAGTTTGGACACTGTCAGCATGCCTCTGCCAAAAAAACACCAGGTGAACACTATCTGCTACCATCAATGCAGCAGCATGGGGCAAAACAATGCTCCAGCCCTTCAGCTAGAAGGGACTGGTCACTTTAGATGATTCAGTCACCAGCTGCATATTCAAATATCTCAGACATGAGATATTTTGAAAGGACTCAAATTTTCTAGAAGTGGCTCAGCACCCATTTTTTTCCTGTTTTTTTTGTCATCTGTTGAAAGAAGGAAGAACAGTGAGATGCAAGTCATACTTGTTCACCCTGGTGCTTGAGAAATAGCTCTGGAGTTGAGTGCTAAATGCCTGCAGATAGGATTGCCTCATGGAAATATGCCTGTAGCACGCTGTCAGAGTAGAAGGCAAAGCAGGTGATTAATAGAGCACCTGTGAGCATAACACTGAGCAGCCAGCCATGCGTGCTCCTGATTAGTTCCTGTTCCTTCGTGGTGTTACTCTCAGCTCTCACCTTAAAGCAATGTAAATGATAACAAAGACCGAGAGACTCAATGATCATGGCTGCTCCTTTGCCCAGAACGTTATTACAGTATGAACAGATTTTCTTCCCACTGACCGACCTAGATACAGAATGAAAATCCTTAAAAAATCAGCTTAAAAAGGTTTAAATGGCAAAGAAAAGTTATAAAAAAATTTTTTTTGAGATTAAAAACACACAGAATACTGGTAACAAGTGAATTGTTCAGTTGCTTGGGGAAAATAAACTGAAGATGAATATTCTGTACAGTAGAACTGAAAGCTAGGGAAAGCTAAAATGAAGCTAATTTAAATTTAAAGTTACATAGGAACAAATGAGAAAATTCTTTCACATTTCTAGGTGATGTTTGGTTGCATATTGCTAAGTTCAGAGAGTAAAACACACAGCTTTTCCTACTCCTACCTCACTTCTTGTTTTTGGGAAATCATCTAAAGGCTATATTTTAGCTAATCCCCCCTGCCAAGTCTCACCATCTGCACTTTATTAGATAACAGAAGGCTAATCCTGGACATGCAATATTATGTTAGCTCTTTGAATGTATGCCATACAGAGGTCAATTTCCACAGATTCACCAGGATGTTAGCAAATCAGAAAACTGAAGTGAGAACAAGAACAGCAAATACATTTAAAAGGGTTGTTTTCTTATGTTATAAAGAACACAGGAGCCTGGCTTTAAACAAAAAAAAAAAAAAAAAAAAAAAAAAAAAAGTCAACTTATCAAGTGTCTGAGAATGTAAGAGCAGTGTTTGTAGTGTTATGCTATATAATACACAATTGTGTGTGGATGATTCTCTACAGTCTTATCTGAAGGTACTTTTTAAATGTTTCAAGTGCATAAGACAGCAGTTATCCACCCTGCCACAACTGAATTCCATTTTTATTTCAAAATATGTTGCAATTCTTGCTCTCTTTCCCAAATTAAAAACAACATCCTACTCTGTAATTCTTCAAGGTCATTGGTTATGAGCATTCCTGAGTGTTCCTTGAGTAGATATTGACCACATGCCAGAAAGCTGAGAGGGGAGAGATGAAGATGAAGGCAGTAAACTGTGTGTTTTAGGAATCTTTCGTTAAAAGAAGCCTAAGAAAATAAATGCCTGAAATGCCAGCTGGAGAAGGCTTTTACTAATCATTGTGGTAATCAACAAACACCTTGGAGACTGGTGATTTTTTTTTCCTCTGAATGGCTGCAAGGTACAGGGAGTTAATACCAGCTCATAGTTTCAGCTATGAGCCAGAAAGCTTAAGGCACTTTTATTTAACATCTTAGTTAAGGTTATAGCTGAGAACACTGATGTAGACGACAGTATCTCCAGATATCGCTCTTCACCACAGCCCAAGGTTTATACAACTCCAGCAAAGGGCACTACTGACCTACTGTGCATCTGCGACCCTGGCTGGGAAGCAGAGATGGGTGACTGAGCCTGGGGGACAGTCTGGGAGAGAGACGGGGCTCTCGCAGAGCTGGCCGAAGGAGGTGCTTTGTTAGAGGAAGGAGTGCGCATGTAGGCTCGGTTTGAAGTGGACACTGGGCGACTGAAATCTTGACTAGATGACAGAGATGAGGAGGATGCAGACTGATTCAGCCACGAATGATGCCTCCATGAACTTGTTCTTGAAGAATCGAGATTGTCCAAAGACTCACCCCTGTAATATAGTTATATATACATACAGATGTAAAGGGCAGTACAGCTGAACCAAGAGACATATTCCAGTTGTAAAAAAAAAGGAAAACATTATCCTAGCATTTTACAGATTTTCCAGCATGAATATTCTTATTTGATCACCCTGAGCAATACTTTTAATATATTAATGTAAAGCATTTCAACTACCCTTTGTTCAGTGCTGGTCTCAAGGGAAAACACACTAGCAGGGTGAAAGAAAGGTGGCACTCCAACACTACAGAATAACAGCAAAACACTCTTCTCTGTAGTCTTATCAGGGTGAACTACATCAAAATCTGTTATATCTCAATGGACCTCAGATAGTGGGTTTGTTTGTTTTCTCCCAGGGATACCAGTTTGAAAATAACAATTCACCTGCCACTGGATAGCAACATTGTCTAGAAACAAAGTGTTGGCGCAACAGCCAAACACTCCCATAACTGATAACTCAGCCTGTTTCCTAAGTGACAGACCCAACATTTACATGTTACTTAAAGCAAGACACAAACTCTAGAATTTCGAAAATGATATTTCTATGTAAAAGACATCATCTTTAGCTATAATAATCAATTTCCACAATGAATTGTCATACTAGAATCCTTAAATGCATTTGTCAATGACAAGGCACACTATTGATTTCCACCGCTGGTATATCAACCAAGAAATAAGGAGTTATTTACAGGTCACAGAGTCTCATCTCCACACTCTGTACTTGCAAAAATTGAATCCCAGCTATAATGCAGGCTACTTTTTTCCATCTGTACTGCCATTCAGATTACATTACAACATTTTATAGGCTGGATTTGTTTCTGTACTTTGCAATATGAACTGAAGCTTCAAATAACCAAACAAAAACATCTAACGAGAGACAAAATTAATTTTTAACATGATTCCTACCTCCTCATACTATTGCCGTACAGACTAATAGGCTCCTTATGTACACTGGAACTGCGCTGCCTAATCCAGCTGCTGTCCGTATGAAGAGATGTTTTCTTTCTCATTTCCTGAAGGATTTGTTGTCTCTCCAGCTCTGCTGCAGACAGAGCATGCTCCTTCTGAGACCCCTTCTGTGACTCACTAGTGTTCCAGGACCTTTCTGAATGTTTGCTGAGAGTACCTACTTGAACAATACGCAGAAAACTTTGGCTAGACATCTTAAGCATCCAGTACCCTGGATACAGTTCCAGAAGCAGTAATTCATCATCATATTCACAAGTTTTTCTAGTTCTCTTTCCACAGTTGGATTTCAAATGACAAGCATCAAACTTCACAATATATCACTACTTATTACAAAAATGTTTTAGTCTTATTTCTGTTACTGTGGCCCTTTACATGATGTTTAATTTATATACAGATAGGAATTTCCCTTCACTTCTAGCGATAGGCTTTTTTAAAAGAGCATGACACCTGTTAGTTCTACAAGTTGAATTCTTCCTCTCCAGTATCATAAATTGAAGCACATGTAGACTATATAATTGAATGGTGGGATACTTTCTTCACCTTTCAGAGTTTATATTTTCTTTAAGTTGTTCCTGTTTTCAGGAATTCTTTCCCTATTCAAGGTATTAGGCACATTGCTTAATCTTGATATGCTTATTTTGATAAACACGCACACTTATATTCAAATCTTACATAATTTTCTCTATTATTTGGATGCTATGTTAACTAGTCAGTGTCAGAGATTTAGGGTTTAGAAGACCTTTAGATCCCTGCTTGAAATTTTGAAAGGGGAAACAAACAAATCATCTTTCTTTAAAAGGCATTTAAATATTAGATGGCAGCAATTTTGTTCTTTCTGAACATTGTAAATATCTTTCATAGCAAGACTCTTGAATTGAGAAAATAAGTCACTTCAATTAAAATTTCAATCCTTTTAAATATTGTTCTGACTACAGATTTTTCTCTCAGTTTTATTGCTATAGATTACCATTATACAATATAGTGAAAGTTTATTCTCTCATTAGTCTCTCTGACCAAGCTTTAACGCATGAAAGCACTATTGTCAACCTGCAATATTTCTTCTAGTGCACCATTTATTTTCCTCAAAGTTCTTTTTATATATATTATATTATATATCCTTTTTCTGCTTTTGCTTCAGCTTATGTTGCTGCAGCCATCTATTCACTAACTTCTCATAAGCACTGTCACCTGTCAGACTGATGTGTTTGCAAACCCACTGTTAGAACAAAACCTTTTTCATCACATTTCAGACACAGAAATAGTTTTTGGAAGACAACTGCTGTAATGTGTTTAGAAAATTGTTTATAAACTTTTGAAAAAGCAGTAACGTAACTGAAGAACATAACTCAAGAAAAGCAGCAGGTCTTGGAAAAAAAGACACTGTAACAGTACCAAGAATGGACTTCTGGCTGTGTTAGTCCTACACTAATAGAAGTTAAAAACAGCTAACAGTTGTGCCAAATGGATAACATGTTGGCATGCAGAGCTTTTTTTTATTGACAAAGGAAACATAGCATGAGCACATACAACAATTTCAGTGCTAGACCTACAGGACAGGGCTTATCTTGTAAAGTTTCAGTCATCTAAAAGTTAGGCATCTAAGTTTCATAATCACTTCATAATCACTGCTAAGGCACTCGAGAGCAGATAATCATGTTTGTCTCAAACCTATCTGCTGACCGTATCAATTTTCTTTTCCTGTTAAAACTTCAGTAAATTTTGCCATGTTATGAATTTGAAGTATGATCTATCAAAAAGGTCTTCGACAATTAATCTGGTTAGGATGACTACTTCTGATGCTAGACCAGCTTCTGAAAAAGATACATTTGAAAAATAGTGGAAATTAAACAGTACTTACCATTTCTGTTTGTTGTGACTTCATCCAGTTCTGATGTTGATTTTGACTTATTCCTAAAGACACAGAAAACATTACTTTCTCTACCTCAACTAGGAGACCCGGTTATGGACAAAAGTCTTATCACTCTGGATTATAGATACCCAATCCTTCCTTTCATTAGACCTCTCATCAGCTTGCAATGTACTTTAAATAAGAGACAAAAAAACAGACAAAATGACAACAGTATATTGAGAAAAAAAAAAAAAAAAAGATGTCAATATTGGCCAACACAGATAATCACATACTAAAGACTTGTGAAAGTTTCCAGCTTCAGCTGTAAGGGACCAAGCATTGTATCTTATTGAATAAAAACATGCAAGAAATACAATCCCTTCCCCATGGAAGCTTTGTAAAGATTATAGACAGAGTGATAGCTTTCAAAGCAGATACATAAAATAACCTAGCTTTATAAGAAGCTGAAATCACACTTCAACAGTGCAATTACTAGACTGTAAGCAAAGCACATCCCCAAATACTGCAGACTTTTCTGGGGGTTTATTATTCACTGATTATACCCAGCAGCATATTTTTTTTTTAATTAATTTTAGCCAAGAAAGGTCATTCAAATATACAGGAAAAACATATGGCAAAAAGCTGGTTTGCTGACAGTACAGAAGGGAGCTTTAGCAACACCTTTTTGCTACCTGAAATAACAGTTTCTCAGCTTCAAATAGCTCAGAAAGAAAAACTCCTTTGCAGGACCACAACTTCAACAGCAAAGCTATGGATGGCAGCACAGCAGCGTTTTTGCACATGTAACAGTGGCTGCATAGGAGTTTATAAGGGGAGTTTTGTGCTTTATCTACAGGTAAATGATACATAACTAAAATTGGGGGGATCAAGAAAAGCGATGCAATTTGGTTATCTGTCATACAGTGCTGATCTACTGTTTTACTCATTTGAAAGGACAATTGCACAGTTTTTAGTGAACAGGACTTCCAAAGAGCAGGGCACCCTGGTCCAGGATGATTTTAGAGCCTGAGCCTCCTCCTCATATACATATATACATATTTAAGAGGCAACTATTTAATGGAGGCAACTTTCTGAAGTTAGATTTAGATCTTCCAGCTCTAAACAGATCCTTAAGTTGTACCCTGTAAATTTTGGGGTCCCTCTTAATCCATAAGAATGGATTAAATATGCAGCAGAGATTATCCTTTGGGGCTACTATGCAATGCTATCTAGAACAAAAGCTTGATGGAAGTGTCCTAGATTTAGGTTATCATGGAATTTTATTTTAACCACAACCAGTAATTTAAAGGGAGAAGAAAAAGTTGTCTATTCAAAGAGCCCAATAAATCTGTAATAGCTAACATATTCTGTTGAAATAAATTAAAACAAATAAACGAACCAACCACTGAGCCCAGCATAAAACAAAACTGAAAACGGTCAAAGCGAAGAGAATGTAACTTGACAGGTGGTATAGCTCCTGCCTTCCTGATAAACATGCCACTGCTATCTCTCACTTACCTCCCTGCTTGCTATCTCAGGTTTCACAACCTTGATCAGGACAATTGCACCCTAGTTTGTATAGTACATTATGACACAATCACAATTTTTGGCTGAAATTGTTTTCCAACAGCCAGGTAAGTCTAGTGCCACCTACATATTTACTGCCTTATATTTCTGCTTCTCCCAGTAAACTCCTGCTGACTGTTGTTTACCACAGAGCCTGCAATTTGCCAAAAGTGTGGCTACTTTTTTCTCAAGATGAAAACACGACATGAAAACTGCAAAACACAGCAGCAAAACATAATATGAACTTAATCATCATGGTTAAAGTTACTGGACATTTCAAGGCTTTCTGACACAGAAATAGCGATGTTATAACTGATGCTGAAATTCAATATCACACATACCTGTCAGCAAATGACTGATCAGGTTGCTCCTCACTGGTTTTAGATACCTCATAACGCTCATAATGCCTACAAACAAGATATATTTTTAAGTTCATTTACAGAAAAAGATGCATATAAGCACAAATATTTTCTACTAAAAATACTCAAAATACCTTAAGCATATAATAAAAAGGGTGAATGTTCTAAGCAGGCTTAGTCTTATTAGCCAGAAACAAAACAAAAGAATCCAAAGAAAGGTTGCTGGAAAAAATGCCTGGAAGTACTTGTTTGTAAGTGACTAAAAATCTAAACCGCAGCACGCCAAATTAGTTAACACTTATTGCAGAAAGTAACATTTTAAAGTACTTAGTAGTTTAATTTTTTATTACCTGTCAATGAGAGGATGGCCAGATCGCTCCTCTATTGTTTTAGATACTTCATAGCGCTCATAATGTCTAAAAACAAAATACAGACAATAATATACTGACTGAAAAATTTCTAGAAGTTGAATAAACAGTAAACATATAGAGAGAAAAATGAGAGAGCTCAGATGTATCAGTTAGGAACATGAAAATCCATGAGAAAAAAGCCCAAAGACTTACAAACACTGCAAAAATTTTAAGTATCAGTAAATGACAGTGTTCACCTTATCCATTCCAAAGTCAGGATGTAAGCTTTGTCCAAATACAGCAGCTCTTTAAAAGCTGAGTGTATATTCTAGCAAACTGTTTGGGTGTAGTCTGTTGCCCAGAAGGAGAAATACTTACAAAATCACACAAAGTGGTGATCCACTTGTCTGCCCCCAACCTCAGTGCTCTGCCACTAGCAGACAGCCAGCACAGCTCTTTGGGACAAGTATCATGCCTCCATGTAAGTTTATACAACATTTCACATTTCAAATTGGATGTTTGGCTACCATCATAAACAAACGTTTAACATTAGATACTTAAAACTGCAGTTTGACTGAACCTGCTCATTTACTATTAAGGTACAGAGGTACTCTGGCTCAGCTGCCAAGAAGAACCTGTTTAGCCATTTTAGCAAATGCGCCTCTGCTTCGCTCAGCAGGGACCTCAAGAGCAGAAGTAATTTAACATGAGTTAAAGTAACTCCAGATCTCACAATCTCTCTTGCAAATATATGCAATTTTGTAATCATATTTTCTTCTCCTAAGATTTAACTTACACCAAGCATTATCTTTAGTCATCTCTTTTTGCTTATACAACAAAGGGAAAAAACCCTCAAGAGAAACACCAAAAATTACTGGCTTGTGTATGACTAGCTAAGTGCACAACAGAACAAGGAAAAGTTATTGTTCTAATCTTTCAGCTAGATTAATCTCCCATGACACCTGTAATAGTAGTAAGAACTTTTCTGGGCAAGAACATGTACTTGTGAATTAATTACCTTTTTAAATTTCTTTATTTAAATAAGCTGCTGAAGAAAAAAAAACTGTTTCACCTCTAGAATAAATAATACCCACAGTGGATACTTCTAACAGGTTGTAATACCTAAGCCAGTATCTGTTAACTCAGATATCACGATAACCTAGATATCATGATGGGTAATCAGCACAGCAATTAAACTGTATTGTTGCATCGTCAAACTAAAATGAGAGAAACCTCTTGAAAGTCAGATATGTATTTGCTGGAAAAATAGTTAATTTACTATTAGTACTGAAAGCCTTATATGTTGAACAACTGGCTTTCAATTTACAAGATTATGCAGAGACTCTAACAAATCTTCACAGTAAGTGCTACAGGTCATCTTTGATTTGGTTGTAATTACTGTATTTATACTTCGCTTTCAGTTTAAAAATCAGCAGAAATGGATTAAAAGGACACAGGGAAAGTTTACTCTTCTACCTTTAAAAAGAATGAGCAGCCTCAGCAGGATGATTTGTGCAATAAAACATCACTTATGGCAATGGGCATTGGCAGTCTGTAGCAATTTAAGCCATCACCAAACAGCTTCTAGGTGCCAAAACGCAAAAACACGTATGTAATTATTTCTAGTCTATTTCAGGGCAAAATAAAACAGGTTTATCTAAGGTAAAATGGTTTGCAACAAAGTGGACTAAAGAGTATTACAGGGGAGGAATTTCCTCAAACTATACCACTCAGTCACACACACTTGTGTGACAATGCTTACACTATGCCTAAGGGAAAACACAACCAGGCCCTTACTATTTCACTGCTGAAGTACGTATATGTAGCTAGCATGTTTAGGCTATCAAGTGGTACCTTGCAGTGAATGACTAGTCTATGATAGGAATCATACACAAATGCACTTATACATTCAGGACTTCTACACTCTCTTAGAAAAATATTTAATTTCTACGCAGATGGAAGAGAGGAGCACAACTCCTTTCACAAGAGCAGACCTTTGGTACTGAGGCATCTCCACTGATCCTTCCCTCTGCCTTTCTGTGTGCTGCTTCTGCTTCTCCATCTCCGTGCGCCGCTTCTGCTCCTCAGCATATTGCTGTTCCTGCTCTTTACGTTGTCTCTCTAGCTCCTGCTCCTGGAACTCCCTTTCTCGCTGAAAACGGAGGGCTGCTTCTTTCTGGATCCGCTGCTCCTCCTGGAGCCTCCTCTGTTGTTCTTTTTCTTCCTCATGCAGCAAGCGTGCCACTGACTCACTTCCTCCATCTCCTTCTGCATTGTCAGGGGCACTTGTTCCAGTGCTTGCCCTCCAGCTGGACACTGATGGAGTCAGTGCAGGGACAGACATTGTGTTTAGAACCGTCTGCTCCTGCAGCAGGAGAGGGGGGAAAAAAAGAAAAAGAAAGAGAGTGTTGAGGAAGGAAGGGTTTATATATATATATATATACACATATATATATATATATATATACATTTTTTTTTTTTTTTTAAACAGAGAAGCTTGTTCATGTAGAAAACAGCTTGTTTATTCTATAACAGAAGACTGGGATAAAAAGCAATCCAGAGATTCTCAATGCAATGCACACAGTATATTTTGGTTTCATCTTCCGAGTGTCTGCAAGAACATTCTCTTAATACAACAGCTCCATCTCATACAGCAACCTTAACTAAATCCATGGGCTGTATGTCCACCAGTTTTACACCAGTGTGTAAAACATTCTTCTTTCTAAAACATCTAAACATCACTTATTTTTCAAGTTAGCACATCTCCACTGAAAACAAGCTCTTCTATGATGCCCACAACAACAAAAAATCAATATATACACCAACATTTTTGCTTACCCTTCTTACTCAGAAACTTAAGTTCTACCTAAGAGAACCACTGCAAGCATGTACCAGACCAATGAATTCCACATGACTTGCATGTGGAGGAAGTCCCCATCCTCCTGTGTCCCTCTAGCATCTGTAAGTCAAGCCTCAGACCTACCAACCTATGACTCTTCTCTCAGATGTGAGAAAAGGTCTTTCAATGGTCTAAAAATCTTTTAATTGACACGAACAAATATTCTATGTCAATTAAAGACTGGACCAGTCTTTGATTCTAAAAGTTAAGATGACATATTTTACATTCTTTTGCTACTAAGTCCTCCACCAGTTCAAAGAGGTTTCTTATTGAAGTCCTAAGCTTAATATTAGAGTCATCTTGTTCATTATTCTATGTAAACACAACTGCTTTAGCTAGGATGACTGAACCAGTATTCCTTGATCTCCTATAGCAATAGAGAAGACATCTCCCACATACAGGAAAAAAAAAAGTGTTCATCTTCCTATAGGCAACAACCACAAAAGCAGGCAACTACAGAAAACTGATGTATTCAATATTTCGAAACATTGCAATGCTGAAGTTGATTTAATATTAAGTTTATCAGAGAGAGGATGAATGATGACAATAACAAGTCAGGCACTTATGAGTGTAATGATGAAGCAGTGAAGCAGAATTTCGATAGGTAACACAAGGAGTTAAATATCATTCTGCAAATGTGATCATTTTCATTCTGGTCACAATAATATCCTACATGTTCTAACTTTTTGCCAACATATTTCTGGTATTAGTTACTTATCCATCAGGAAAAAAGTCTAATTCAACAGGCTGCAGGACATCCCATTTCCTCTTTCATTCCTATCTTTGCAACCTCTTTCTGTCAAGTCATAGACAATGTTTTCATACGTATTTATTTTTCAAAGTGAGAAGATACATGACATAAAACAAATTATTTCTCTGCTTCCCTATTTCTACTATTAGTGGAAAAAAAAAGGACCATGAAACTCCACTGTTACAGGTTAAGCCATATTCATAGCCTACCTCATCTAAGTATTTGGAGCTCTCTCTTTCTGCTTCCTGCTTAGCTCGTAGCCATTCTTCCCTCAGTTTTTCTTGTTCCCGTTGGTATTTCTCCTATTAGATTAGATTGAAGTTAGATGAACAATAAGAACCATGGTATGTTTTATTTGCATAAAATATAATACTCTTATTTAATATGCTTCAGAACAGTCAGACTGGTATGGTAAAAACATGCTGGAGCTCCACCAGGCCATTGGGTCTGGCATGAATGAGTGAAATCTTGGCCCACATACAACCACAAGGAATTTGGTCATTGATTTCACAGAATCCAGGTTTACATGCTAGGTCTCCTAACAACTGTCCTCATATTTGTTGTATTCCCTGCCTTACAGTTCAGTTTCCATTTGAACAAAATCCAGCTATGTGAGGTATTTCTTGAAAGACAGAGTAATTATGTTTAACTTGGAATTGGATACAGTAATAAGGTAAACACAAAGTGCTCTCTAAGTGAAATCTGAGGCAGTAATTTGGTTTGAGAGAGAACACTTGATCTTTTGGAAGCTTATATAAACAAAAGCCAGTTTCTGGACTTCTGAATTTGTCCTATAACTGGATTTGGTATGAAACTGATGCATTGTCTTAAGGCATTACATAAGGCACACAAAAAATGGTTTAGTGGGTTTTGTCAGTCACCACTTAGGTCTTGGGAACAGCAAAATGCTTAACAATATCAAAAGTATTCCTTCCAAGAAGTAAGTAAAGATTTAATTTATTCTCTGCTATCATCAATGGAATCCTGGGGAAGAAAGGGAACATTATTACTCTGACCAAATTTAGTTTTTCAAGACTAAAGAAAGAGAAACAAAGAAAAAAGTGATGGTAGATGGCTGAGACTGTTCTCTAGAAGGAAAGAGGAGCCGAATTTTGTTTTTTAAAGTCACTTCTTTACAGTGTGAAATAAAGCACCCAAAACATAAGAGAACATACACATATTTAGGAATGCACAGCTCTAGCCTGGTAGAGTTTAGAAGCTAAGAGGAATGAGAGAAGTTAAAACATCCTAAAAGCAATAGGGTAGCTAAGTTGTGTTTTGAAACTGCAATCCTTTGCTACATGAGCCAATTTTATTAAGAGAGCTTCTGCAGAGAGAGTAATGTTCACCAATGTCTCGGCTAGCCAACAGACTTTAGATAACTAACCATAATTCAGTTTTCAGACATTTGTTTTAGAGCAATGATCACAGCACATTGAAATACAAGCCCATTCAACTCTGGAATGTGTTTGGTTTTTATACTGTCCCAAGGTGAAACACATTGCCCCTTCTCTCTGCAACCCTTTCCTCCAGCTCTAGCAAACTGGATGGTGAAAATGTTCTTTGCATTCATCACTAGCTTCAGCTTCCTGAACTCAGAGGTCCTGGGAATCAGGTTGACCAACAAACAGGATGCTAACAGGTATCTAGCCAAGGCACTGGCTCCCTTTTCTTCACCTCCAAATACAAGACAACACCTCAGATTGAAAGACAACACCCTAGAGACAATTTTCTTAAAAAACAAAACTAGTACTCAAAAGAGAAGACTGCTGCCACTTTCATGAAGCTCACTAGTGCATTCCCCCCCCCCCTTTTTTTTTTTTTTGCTGGGTAATTGCTAGTGCATGTTTCCGTTCTGCCCAGAAAGTATCTGAAACTCTTTTTAGAACATCAGTAGTTGCAGGAGTTGAGAAAGGTTTTCTTCCCTGGCACTTATTAGACTCAAAGAAATGCCACCTATGATTATGAAGCCGTTATTATTATGAAACAGGTATTATGTACCTGCAGTAAACGCTCTTGCTCCTTTTGCCATTTTTCTTGTCGTTTTCGTTCTTCCTCTTGATCCCAAACACGACGAGCAGGAGCACTAATTGACGGGACTGGGAGCTAAAATAGCACAGAAATGAGATATCTTTATTATCTTCCCTCAAGGTAATCGACACTCTACATTTTAAAACTTTTTTTTTTAATTAGAAATACTAAAGCCATTACAAACAGCATAGCTTTAGAGTGACAAGAACTTAAATTAGTCTTTTTCAGAGAGACAGAATGTAACCATTCTTTTATATGCTAAAACATTTTTAGTCAGCAGTTTGAGTTTACACTGCCTTAAAATTCTGATCAAATAAAAGCAATAGAAAGCAGGGAGTTTCCTGAAACCACCAAGGTTACACACTAGTAAGTAGTTTGTAAATAGTACTTACATCAGGCATTGCTGTCTCTGGGCCTCCTGTAGTATTTAGAAGTAGAAGGCAAAGCAAAAACAGAAATTGTTAGAAGCATACTTGTTATTACAAGACTTGTTTAAATGTGAAAAGTCTCAATTTCTGACTAATTTTTGCTTCTTCTGTAAGCCATATGTGCACGACCCTACGTCATTTAGTCGAAGGCAGAATTCATTAGGTGTCTTCAACTAATGTGTGCAGTTGTGGAAAAGCTTTACATACTTCCAAGTGCCATCAGAAACTGCTTGAATTAGCAGTACATCTCCTATTGCAGCAAAACTTAACTTATCGTTACCCTGATACCTGGCTGTTAGCATGACTGTACTCAACTCTGTCAAGCACTGGACTTTAATAGCAATAGACTTCCACAGGCAACTTCTCTACCACAAAATAATGTATTTTCCCTTTCCACTGTCATCCTTTTCTGCCCCCCAAAACACACTTGATTTCAGTGAGCTTGTCAACACTCACCACAAACTACGCTATTTGAGGCCATCACACTTGCTTTTGGTCCATGACAACATGATTTTAAAAGATTAAACGAATTAAAAATTGAGAAAATATAGGGAAGCACAAATTTAAGTGTAATCTTTTCCTAACCATCATCTTATACCTTTATTTTTGTTCATTGCTAGGGATTTGTTACTTAGCTCTCAAAATTTCAGTTTAGAAAAACAAAAATGTGTAAAAAGCAAGAGTTAAAACAGTTTTCTGAACACTGGAAACTGAGAAAGTGGTGAGATTTAGGATACAAAAGACATCTAATGAATCACAGATCTGTATCTAATCTACTTATATACAATTTTGTCTTCATTATTGGACTGGAACAGCTTCAGTGACAATAGGAATTGATCCCCTATTAACTATTTTCCAGTTGCACCAGGAAATGCAAAACAGGCAGAGAGAACAGACATTTTGCTCCCTTTTCTCACCCCGTGAACTTATGCTGGCCTATAGAGATTCAAAAACAGGAATCCTTCATTTCTCTATAACATTCAGGTGTCAGGTTTAAGAAAGAACAAAAATGTTCTGAGTGTACACTCTAAAAATGTCCTTTTTCCTCCTCTGCAGAAATCAAATATTCTAAATATTGCTATAAAACTTATTGAAATAAAAAGAAATTAATAGCAAGACTTGAAATATTTGATCAAGCAAAAAAAACGAGTAGCCTCATTCCCCCCACAACATTGCAAGTGCAAACACAGAAGCATTTAAAAGCAAACAATCATAAACACAGATTTAAGCTTTGGCATTTCACTTATCACTTCTTGAAAAAGAAAGCCATCACCACAGAGGACAAAGTCCTGACTCCACTAAAACTGCTGGCAAAACTCACATGGGCCTTCCAGAGGGCCAGAATTTCACTCTTACAGGCCACAGCCAAACAGCAAAGCATACATAGTCTGAGGACAGCATTAGACATACAACAGGAGTGAAAGTATGTGAGTTGTGACATGCAAAACACCAAACAGCAACCTACAAAACCAAGTTGAGTGCCTTTTTTTTTTTTTCTTTAAAGATAGCACATTCAATTCAAAATTCGTATTGGTTTTCTTAGGATCTAGTGACATTACCACATAATGGAAGGTCAGCCACTTGCTGTATTCTGTCAATTTGGATGAAAGTATAGAGTTGCAACACCATCTAAACTCCAATTTACTGTTAAATATTTGATCATTATCTTTTTGAATTCTGCACTTAGTCTCTGCTGGAATAGTCAACATTTTTCTGTTTTGTAGGTAGTAGCAAATCTGAACAGAGTGCTATACTTTTTACTCTACCCAGTGGAAAAAAAAAGAAAAAAGTTTGAATAACATAAGGGATTTAAATAGCTTTAGATATAAGAGAACACACAAAGACCCATTACCACAAAGGTAGACCCATGAATTGTAAGAATAACCTGATGGCCCTGGGGAAAGAAGGGAAATTAATTATGTTGCTTTGTCATAATCGCAACAAGCAATGCTGAAGAGGCATAATACCCAACACCAGAGACTTATTAGGAAGTGTGTGCAGCAGAAATAATTTCATGGGGAGTACATGAGATGTTAGCTCTTTGTTTTACCTTGTTCAAAAAATTGTGACCGTCTTTTTAAGTTTTTCAAAGAAATAGGTTCAGATGCTATTTGAAAAATACAAAGAATACAAACAAGTCAATGAGGTGCTGTCTTTTCTTAAATTACCACCACCACTGGATAACAAACAACGTTTGTTAGACCTCCAATCTACTGCAATGCCTGTTCAAAAAGCCTGGGACACAGAGCAAATCTAATCTTTCATAACAAAACCCACAGTTTTTAGTAGGTTACACCATATACTGATTAGTATTTAATTCTAGCACTAAAAGTGTCCAACTATGACAACAGAACAAGGTCCCACAAGGACTCAAGGTTCCTCCTGCCTAATTTAAGCCCCTTTGAGATGCCAAATGAGGAGCCCAATTGCCACAGGCTCCATTTAAAGTCAGCAGAAAGGCATTTGCAGAGGGCAACTGACCTCTTCAGAGAATTCCTTTATAAACCACCAAGCACATGTAAGATAAAATAAGGAGTTCCCGTTTTACGATTACTGTTCCATTAGGAAGTCTACATACCTGCTTTCTCTCTCTCTGTCACCAAGTAAGGCTAGATTTGTTCATAGCATCATGAGTACCAGAAGTCATCAATATTTTCTCCAGGAATAAAAATTAAAACCAAAACCAACCAAGCAAGAATAACCCCCACATTTGAATTAGAAAAAAGTTGAATACTCTTTTCCCAGACAATGAAATAGATTGATAGTCATACTGATCAGTCTCTACACAATGCAGTGGTAGCTATAATATACTCTGTGCCTTCTGCTTCTTTCATCCCTACCATGCACTAAATTTACAACCACTAATGCCGAGACATAGGATTTGTCACTGCTTTGTTACCAGTCTTCTGACTGCTTAGCACACTGCAGAAGCAAACTACACCCAGTTCGGACGCAATTAGATCTTTGTGATATCTGTCTAGCTTTCAGTTCATTAAGGTTTCACTTAGCCCTCTGTATAAAGCTTGCGATGATTACAGCTTTAGTATCTACACTCATTCCAAACCCATACAATTAGCACATAAAAAGAAATGACAGTTTACCTCTTTGTTCATTAGAGCCAAGATCTCCTTGCATCCCATTTATCAATTTTGTTTCTGTATCCTAAAAAGAAAGAAAAAAAAAACAAAAAAAAAAAAACAAAAAACAAACCTCATTCATTAGTTTTGTGTGGAAATTTATCACGAAGTCAAACAAGACTCTCATAGGAACTGTATATTAAACATTTCAGAATGATAGAAAAGCCCCCAAAAGCATAGAATCTATTTTTAAAATTCCTGAGTATACTATATAATAAAAGGACTGCAGGTAGTTGCTGGGATCAATAAGCAGCTGTGAACTGATAGCTGCAGTAAAAAAAATATTAATTTACAAGAAAATGCCAGAAACTGAGATACTGAGATAGCTCTCCCAGTTCAGATCCTTGACAGGCAGTGAGTTATTTGCAAATAATCTGAAAGCATGTACAACTTCTGTTCCTCAGGACTGCAACTTTCACTTATACTAATAATGGAGATGATAGGTGTTTCTAAAGAATAAACAGTTTTTACATTTTAGTTAAAACACACTGCAAACAGATTAACACTTATGCTATACTCGCGAACAGACAGTAGCCAGGCTTTAAAGCATGTCTCATTTACCTTAAGATATACTTAGCTTAATCTCCATATCTGCGTATTTGTAGAAATATGAATTCCTTATAATAAGCACATATACAAGTAACAATAAGATTTCTTAAGTCAGTTTTTCTTCTCCCTCCGCCCTATTAAGGCCTTAAGTTTTGACTTGTTTCTTCCCCCCAAAATACCATGACCCTTTAAACATACTCACAGAACTTTGCAGGCTGCTGGAGAAATCTCTTTTTGGTGATACGGTTGAAAGGTTGGAAACTTGTTCTCCAGAAGTTGCATCAATCCATTTATTTTCAGATGTACCTATAATGTTGGTACCCATACTGGTGAGATTGAGGATTTTATGCCTTACGTGTGGCAGGGAAGGCTGGCCTGTGCCCCAATCTTTTTGGTATGTGGAGATCAAGAAGTTAACGTAGACAGTAATGTCAAAGAACAGAACAAGAGTTAGAGAAAACACATTCAAATAACAAAAACAGAAAAAAAAGACATGTAACAAAAGAGGGAGACAAACAAGTCAGGCAGAATTTGCAAAGACAGAAAAGGGGGCTTTTATGAGCAGACCGCCTTCCCCAAAAATGCAAGTGTTAGTCAAAAGCTAGGTAAAAGTATACTAAAATGCATTGCTAGCACGGACTGCAGCAGCTCAACATTACAAAGTAATTAGTATTTATTGAAAATTATTTTATTAGTAAGAACCAAGGAAATTCTCCCAACTTCAGCTCCCACATGGAAAATTTTGAAATAGAGAATATTCAAGGAAGAAAGTGTCTTTTTCATGTCCAAGCTACCCAGGAAACACACACAGGGGAAAAAAAAAAGTTGTCTAAACTAAACTAGGAAAACTGATGAGGGAAAAACAAATCATAATCTCAGTCCCACTATCATCCTTAAATTTGACAAGTTATGCTCCACTAACTACAGTCTCACTTGTGACACAATACAAGCTGTGATTTTTTTTTTCCTGTCTCTTCCTCACCCCACTATTTTTTCCCCCACTTGCTGATATTTTATTCTACCTGTCTTCCCACTAAAAGAATTATATATCATTTTGATCTGAAAGAATTCACTAGTCTTGCTTCAAACACAGGAAAAAAAAAAATCTTTTGTGACTATAAAAAGGTATCCTGATCAAACTCATGGCAAGTCTGGAGACATGCGAGGCCCTCAGCCAGGATGGGAATTCTCACTCACCAGAACAGATAATACCACGCTGAGAGGTACAATATCACAATATTTGGGTCAGTGGTCAAAATCATAGCACATACATCAACCACAAGCTGGCAGGCCACCAAAACCCTTCCCTAGAAGAAAGGGCACTGGACCCTCCTTCCCTGAAGGAAGAAAGGGATGAAAAGGCGCTGTTGAGAGAGGTGTTCCAAAAATTTACTCTCCACTTGGGAATTACCCCACTTCATTTATGTGGTGTAACAGGAGAAGACAGTTCTCTGCTCCCTTGTGCAGGAGTTGCACAATGTAGCTGTGCAGTGTCTCAGGAACAGGCTACAGTATAAGAGAGACATCAGTAGTTCAGCATTTAACAGCTTTGCTTATGAAGACATTTGAAATGCAGAAGTAGATTAAAAAAAGCCAAGCTGTGTTAAAATGCAACGGACACAATAGCAAACTACTTAGCTCAGATACACATGACTACTGTAAGGGAAATAAGGACTCTCAGCTGTCACGCACAGCAGAGGCAAAGCTTATTTGCCTTACAGAGCACACTGTATCTGCCCTGCGAAAGAACTCACCATTCTTTCCATATCGTCTGACATCCATGACCAGGTTTCCAGTTTCTAGTGCTCTGGTGATGGCTTCTTCCCACTGACTGTAGTCCATATGTGAAACCTTTGTGCCATTGATAGCAATGATCTCATCATCTACATGCAGCTGACCAAGTGCTGCAGGGCTACCTGCAAGAAAATGGAGAAAAAAAATTAAATTACGTCTCCAGTCACAGTTATTTTTACCACAGTTGTGTGTGTTGGGGAGGGGGGGGAGGGGAGCATTTTTTTTAAATAAATGCTTTTGACAGATTTTGAAAGAGTCTGAAAAATTTACCACGCATTGTATAAGGTCAGTAAACTTCGTTAATATCAAAGTCATGTTTGAATTTAGCCTTATGAAAACAAGGCAAAGCATTAGCCTTTTGGATTTGCAAGCATTCACACACTGGCTAGTTCATTTAATAAATGGGCTCTAGTATGCCTACTCCTGCCTTCACTAACTCGCCTTTAGTCTGAGGTAGTGAGAAAGAGCACCACAGTACCTGTTGCCTGAATTTCAGTTATTATTGACTATGTTTGGGTAATCCTCTTGTTTGCCCAAAATATGAGCTCCGCTTTGGTAACTCCAGTATAAACTGGCTGGCTTCCTTATTTACTTTTTCTGTGCTCTGCTGACATGAATATCCTACTCTATTGCTTTGTTAGAATAGTTTATTAGCTCTGAATCAATTGCAGATTGGCCTCGCTCAAAATATTGCTAGATGTCATATCATTACACTTCTTTCTATTTATTTGTCGGTAGTGACAAATCCGCTGAGAGCAAATTTTATTGCAGCTTGGACTTTGAATTCTACATTTATTTTGTAAGACAGGTTGCACTTTACACTGTTGGGTTTTTTTTTTGGGGGGGGGGATTTGTTTTCTTCTTTTCTTTTTTTTTTTTTTTAATCTATTACTGTGCACTGGCAGGTGATCCCACTGGTGTAGGACAGTCAGCATACAGGGCCAGTTAATAAGCCTTTTTTTTTTTTTTTTTTTTTTTGAAATTCAGAAAATGGAAAAGCTGAGAATATCAAACTTCATTAAGATTTCATAAATTATATCTGAAGGGTTTTTCGATTAGCATTTATTCCCTTAGCAGAATAGAGAAAAGCTACATGAAAATGGAGTTAAAAGACTGAGAAATACATCCTCGTGCAAAGAAAAAAAGTCAGACAAACTTGAATCACACAATGGAAGCTTTTTCTAAAGTAGAAGAATCCATACATCCTATTTAAAATATACCAACAACAATGCTACATTACATTATCAGAAACAAGTCTGGACAAACATGAGAGAGGAATTCAGTCCCCTCATGATTCATTTGACCTTCTGACTCACTAGAAAAATGCTATTAGAAGTCTGGATCATCTGCTAAGGATTCAGACAGATTTTAATATTCCTGGCACCCCAGGAAGTCAAGAAATGAAGAAATGCTAGGCTTCCTAATACTCCTCTGAATCATTTCATAGTTCACAAAAACAAAAACACAATGACATTTTAACTACCATGTTGGAAGTGGAAGCATAGCTCCATGTCCTATTTTTCTGTACTTTTTTTTGTGAAGTATAGATTGAAAACTCTAGTAGCACTTACCAGCAAACTTTCAAAATATACCAGTTTTAAACAATATTATTGGAGAAAAAAAGTTTTTATTTGGAGGAAATAGTAAAAGTATATGCACTGATGAAAGTGGAAGAACCTGTGCCTCCTTAGAGCAAGAAAGCGTAATAAATTTAACAGAATTAAAGGTCAAATAGGAAGTACTTTTTTAAAAAGTACGCAGAACATTTAGAATTGTGTTTTGCTTCAAAATCTAAGATCTTCAGTACTTTATAGTCTGCTCTCACACTGACTACGCTTTGCGCTTAGGGTAAAGGGACTGCTTCTGGCTCAAGGAAAGAGACTGAACTGGGTACTGCTGTTTTGTGTTGTGACACAGAACGCACCCTAGGGAACAAAAAAGCTGGTCTTCATTTTACTCAAACAGCTTGACTGAGCTGAGGTTCAGCTCCGAGGTGAGAATGGTCCCTCGGCCCAATTACAGATCACCAAGTCAGGTTTTAAGAAACAAAGAGAATTTAAGTTTGCACATTTCCTCCCACAAGATCACCACAAAACCGCATCCAACATACCCCGGCCACACACACTTGAGTGAACAGCTGCAGTCTCCACGTGTAGGCTTTGCACAGACAGGAGAGCTTACACCAATCAGTCTTTGGCACTAGACTTGGCCAACTAGTCTTCCTGTACTGTCCCCAGAATCCATGGAGAGAGGAGCCTCCCCAGAGTGCAGTTCTGAGCACCTGTATTAGGGCTTCTGCTCTGATTCACCCTCCAAAGCAGCTTTGGTTTCACTAACGATAAGAGAAGCCTATAGAAACTAGCAGGGCTATTCAGATGCCTAAAGCTGTATGGTGTCAATCGCTGCCTCCTGTCCAGCTCCACCATGACTACAGGATTTAGCGACAGTTTCTTTGCGTGAGTGTTAAGGATTTAATTTCCATTAAACATAACAGTTAGTGTTTATGTATTTTCGTGAAGATAGAAAAGTCTCTCTTAAAACAAAACAACCAAAAGAAAAAAAAAAACCCAAAACACCTTTTTCTCACTCATTTTCCATACATATTCATTAATTCCTACCCTATCCCTATTGGTTGTTACTACTGCACATCACCTCAGAATTGTACATAAAAATCAAACTATGAAGGAAATGGGTCAAATTTATTTTGCAAAGAGCACATCCCTTATGCTTGTGAGTGTTAGATTGCACACATGTACACTTCTATGTCAATTTTATCTCAGTGACTGCAAATACAGTGTGAGCAAAAGGGGAAGGACTGAAGTAATGCAGATTATGTAGCAGCAAGAAAACTGGCAGAACAATGTCAAGATTTAAAAATTTCTAAGGCTTTTAATGTAATTTTTAGCATAAAGACAGAAAATGCCTGTAAAAAGCCCACTATATTTTTTTAAAGATAGTAAGCAGGCTTCACTAATTACAAGTGTAACTCTTAATAAATTTTGAGAATGCATATAAGTACTTAACTTTATTGCCAAATAGATTTATTGTGTGCTTAAACAGTGTAGTGGTTATCACATCTGCTTTACATGCTGAAGGTCCTGGGTTCAAGTGCCAGTGGAACCAGCACCAGGAAATCTTTGGGAGGTTGGACTAGATGATCTCCAGAGATCCCTTCCAACCTTACTGATTCTTTGATTGCCAATTTTTTTGAAGTAAAAGCATATGTAGAATCCAGAGTCATTTACAGGCAATAAAATAACTGCTGATTAGCACTTAAAGAAAAAATCAATACAGCTTGTTAGAATGGCAAATACATGAAGATAATCAGATGACGTCTTGCTGGAAGCTATTTCTGGGTTACGAAGGAGAAAAAAAAGGTGATTGGAAACAGTAAGTATGGATTTACCAAGCATAAATCATGCTGAAACAACCTGTTTGTCTTCAGTGATGAAATGACTAGATCTGTGGATGGGGAATATGGTGGGTTTACTTCCTTGCTTTCAGAGACGCTTTTGACCTGGTCTCCCACAGTATCCTGTTATCAAAGTTGGGATACTATATTCTACAGCGGTGCACAATGAGATTGGGGAAAAACTGGTTGGACCATCAGACTCAAAGCGTAGAAGTTAATGATTCATACTCTACCTGGAGGCTGGTTACAGAGCTCCACAAGGATGTATCCTGGGATCTGTCCTGCTTAGTATCTTTATCAGTGACCAGGGGATGAGATGAAATGCACCCTCAGCAAGTTTGCAAACTACAAGCCGGAGGGCACAGCTGATATGCTGGAGGGTAGGGCTGCCATTCAGAGCAGGAACTTCATGACATTCAACAAGGGCAAATACGCAAAGTCCTGCCCTGGCAAGGACTAACCCCTGTGACAGTACAGGCTGCCCAAGGGGAACAGGACATGGACATTCTGGCTGGTGCCAGGCTGAATGTGAGCCAGCAGTGTGCCCTGGGAGCATGGAGGGCTAGCAGCATGCAGGTGGTACAAACAGGGGCACAGTCAGTAGGACAACAGAAGTGACTATCCTCCTCCTTTACAGGGCACTTCTTACACCACACCAATAATACCCAGCTTGGGGCTCCCAGTTCAGTAAAGTCATTACCAAACTGGAATGAATTCAGCTGAGGGCCAAGCAGGACAGTCAAAGCTGGAGCACTTGCCCTGTGAGAAGAGGCTGAAGAACAGTTCAACCTGGAGAAGTGACAGCTTCAGGAACCTTAACAGCAGCTCTGGTAGCTAAGGGGAAATTGTTGAAAAGGGAAAGCTTGCTTTTTATTAAGATGCATGGCTGGCAGGAAAACAAGATATCATTATCATAAACAAAGTCAAGGGATGTTCTGACTGGATATAAGGAAAAATTTTCCATTGGAAGATGAGGCATCGGAGCAGATTACCCAGAGAGACTGTGCAGTCTCCATCCTTGGAGGTTTTCAAACTCAGCTGGGTAAAGCCCTAAACAACTAGGTCTGAGTTCAGCCTTGACACTTCACTGAGCAGAGTTTTGGTCTAGGTGACCTCCCAAGGCCCCTCAGGGTCCCACCTGAACAATTCTATGTCTTATTCTTAATAAAAAACCCACAACATTCAGAAGTGCCCAACTGAGAGCTTATATTTACTGTTTCAGTGAACTGTCTGCTTCCTTCGTTCTCTGTTCCTTTAAATAAACCTACAGCTACTGCACACAGATACAGTAGTCAGTCATAGCAAAAGGATGTTAAATGCATGCTATAAATGAGTACCAAATTGGTGCAGTCCACCTCAAATGCTCAGTTTAATCTTTCTACTTTGCGAGCATTGTAATGAAGTATAAGCAAGGTAAGACTGACAGGGCCTTCATCTCCTCCCACCCTCCAGTGCCAGGCATGGAGCTCATTTGGACTTTGGTGAATGAATGACAGGCAGGAACATGCGCTGCCCTCAGGTTTCTCAGTTTCAGCTGGTAGCACAACGAAAGTGTCCTTTGCCTCCAAGTAACAAAAGTAAACCAGAGGCCTAGCATCAAGAAAAATAAATGGAAAGTTATTCTTCAGGGAAAGCAATTAACAGCTACAATCTAAGTAGTATCCAGCTATAATGGAAATATCTAAAAATTGATTTCAAAGTGATAAGTAAAGTTGCTCAGTAAGCACCGTTAAATGGTATCTTTTCCTCTCTGAAAAGTATAATGAAGGGCTAACTGAGAAGCTTCTAGTGGTTTCTGATTTCCTCAGGATGATCTTGTGTTAGTTATAAGGAAGGGCACAATTAAATATTGTTTTAAGTATTACTGGCAGTGTGCAAGATGGCTGTTCAGAATACAAAGATTACACACTATTTGTTTGCCTTTTTGAAACAAAAAAAAAAGAAAAAACCCTTAGTTTGTTCTCTAAGGAAAACTATGAAAGCTAGAAATAAGCATATGTTTCACTTCATGATAAAAATGTTTATTTTTCCTTGGTATTAACAAATATGTAAAATTTCCACTGGAAGTAAATTTAGAAGTTACAACTGCTTAAAAGTATTACCTCTAAAATCCAGCATGACAAGAAAAGAAAAAATTGAAATAAAAATACTAAATCCCAAGTTTCCTCTGCATATGTTTACAGACTATAGAAAATGAAAGCTTTTAAACCAAGGAAAAAGAATAATCCACATGTTAAAAACAACAAAACACTACTGTAGGTACCTCATGCTACTGTTCTGTAAGAGACTTAGGAAGCCTTTGGGCAATCACGTTTATACCTTTTCAGTTGTTACAGAACTGTTCTTCCTTCAGGAAATGCTTTTTAATATTTCTAAGTTAAACACATTTCAAGAGATGAGAATTCACAGAAAAGCATTAACAAAATATTGGGTTTTTTTTTTACTCTCTGAGTTTTAGAAATCTCTGCAATATTCCTAAAGTAAGAAGAAAGATTTGTACAGTTAAATATACATTTACCTTCTTCAACCGTCTGTACAAAGGCCCCTGAAGAATTCCAGTTTGTTGTAAACCCAAAGTTGCGACTGTGGCCAGGTCTCTGGTTTATACTGATTCTCATTTCACTGTACTGTTCCTGAAAAATAAAACATGACACTACAGTATCCGGTATCACAAGAATCTAAATGAGGGAAAGTTTATCCTCTAAATAAGTGAGGCTACTCACAATGTGCACTTTAATTATCTATTATTCGCATCATCTATGAAGGAAACAGCACTGAAGTCAGCTAACTAGGTTGTTTTTAATTCAAATAAGTACAGTCTTGGTTTACATTTACGTTTTTATTATTTTCCTGTATATATGTATGCACATGTGTATGTATATACATATTTACAGGTATATACATACACACACACATTTCAGCTGTACATTTTCCTAACTGTAAATTCACCACAAAACAGTGCCATAAAACATAAGAAATTTGAGGAAACTAAGACTCTAAATGAGTCTTCATGGATAACCTTTGACTTTGTGAAATCTACTGCCTACTGACAAAGCATCAATCAAATAGGAATGTGAAAAAGCTAGATAACAGTAATTCACCTTATTTATTCTTACACATGCTACAGAAGGCGGTATCAGTTTCCTTTAGGTTCGGTGCTGCAATTAGATTTGTGTGAACAATCATCTTTCTAGTTTTATATGAAATATTACTAGTTTGCTATTGATTTTATAATGGGGGCCTTGCACTATAAAGCTAGTCCCCAAATCAGCTAGAATCCAGATTTTCCATTCTAGAGGGCTTTCAAGATGTTTTCAAAATCAGAATGAAAACCTAACATTTCTATTTTAAACTACACAAATATTTGATTTGGAATACATTTTGAAACACCTGCTTTCAAGGTCAAAATATATTACAAGCATGTGTTATATACATTAACATTTTAATATGAAGTCATTAGACACCAATTAAAAACTCAAATGAATGGTATTCACTTCATCACAATGAAACAGATTATAAAAGGAAAAATATATTTTAGACCTTTTCCAAATACTGTTAGAACAGATATAATGCAGGGAAGTGTGGATGGAAAAGACACAGCATGCTCATGTGCAGACTAAGGACATGCCTAAATTTTAGTTGCCTGGTAAACCAATCTTCCCAAAGGGTGGGATTTTTTTTTCCCTACCTTCAAATATTTAAAAGCTGAAGTATCTAGGCTAGTTCAATAGCTCCTGTTTTGGTCAGAGGAAAGAAATGGGCACTTCCAGAGGGCATTTCACATGGAAAAGCAGCAATAGGGAGGCTCAGGGCAGCAGCCAGCCAGAGAAGGCTTCAGCAGCACCTGAGCAGGGGTGCACACCAAGACAACATTGCAGGGCAACATCATGAGGTTTTCTCCTGTGTTATAGCAGTGTTCCTGACAAACCACATACAGTCACAGCTCAGGGTAGAAACTATTAAGTTGTTACTTTAAAACGCAGCTATTAACTTGCAAATGATCTTTACTAAAAGAGACTTTTTTCTATACCACCAAACTCATTAGATGAGCAACAGCACATTGGAAGTTAACATACTAATAGATATAGCACATGAGCACTATAAAATTTTAGAATTTGAGTATGTTCCTGGAAGTCACTGTTATTTTTGCTTCCAGCATCCCAAATCAGCTCTTCTTCAGAACTGCCTCCTGTGAGAGGAGTAATGTCACTTTGAGCACTGAACTTCATCATTTGGACAGGTCCTCTCTAAAACACTCAGTACCCTACAAACCTGGCATTACTGCCCTGATGATGAGTGAGCTATCAGCCTCTCAGCTTTGGCAATGATTTACAAACATGCCAAATAGAACTCACATTCCTTAAATTATAAATTGTTTGATGCACACCACAAGCAATTTTTTTTTTTAAACACATTCCCCATTTGGAGGCAAGATAATTTATAATCTGATGACTAATGATAGTAATAAAGTAGAACATAAAACATTTTGCTTTCATTTGGCTCACGTAAAAGTGATACAGAGGAATCCACATCTAATCCCATTTTTCACTGATTACAATCCTTTACCGTAACAAAAAAAAAAAATCCTTATGCAAAAATCAGTTTCCAAAAATTACAGTTATTTCATTCCAGAGGCTAATATGGTACCTCAGAGATATCATGAGTATGAAACTGAAATCTGTTCTTTTTCTGCAGGTTCAAAGAAGCAAGAATGGTTTAAAATGACTGAAGGAACATCAAAATAACTGGTGCATGAGGTGATTTCATAAATCAGCATCCCAAGTTTTACGATCCTCACCCAAGCAACTCAACTAATTTGTACAGCAGCACTAGGAATGCAAGGAATTCACCTCTAACCTAGCAAGGGGCACGAACCACATCGTTAGACGGCAGGAAGGTACCAACAATTAAAGTTACTGCTATTCATTGTTTACTTGCGAAACATGAGATCAGTTAGAGGAAACAGCACAGGAAGATTCCAAAGCTCTGAAAGAAACACTAAAGGCCCAACTTCTGGATAAGCAGATACACATGGAGATGGTGATTTGTTTTAAAATTTGTTAGTGAAAGTACTAAATTAAAAGTAATTTCAGGTAAACAATTAAGGAAAGTATCTCAAGCCACAATAGAGGGGAAAAAAAAGGGTGGTGGTACTAAGGTTTAAAGTTGGCTTTCGAAAACCAGATCTTTATTTTCTGTCGGCAGCACCTTAGATTGCTCATCTAATTGCCAAACTGGTTATGCACACAATGTACTAATTTGGAGAATAACTAAGTTGACAAGCATCAAACCGAACATTTAGAATGAACCTCAATTTGAGTTTGAACCTCAATTACAAATAAAATCAAGCACAGGACAGAAAGTGTAGGGAAAGAATACAGCAAAAGAAACAATACTGTGTCTCCTCTAAACTAAATCACGAGGTAAGTTCTCTGAGTAGTTCTTACTATCAAAGAACACTAAGTAATGACATGATTTTCAAATTTACCTGGGTTTTAGAATCCTCAGGCTCTGGCAGACTCTCATTTTCTGTAGAAGATGCAAGCGAAATGGAATCAGGAGAACGATAATCTGATTTAAGAATACAGCTTCCGGCAGCATCTTGGTCTTGGGATTTAACAGATACTATCAAACTAGGAGTAGGTGTTGTCTTAACACCTTCTTTCTCCTCCTCCTCACCTCTGCTTCTGAGTGCAATAGTAGAAAGAGGGTGCACTGAGTCTGGTTGTGAAAATGAACTGCTAGTGAACAAAGTTTGAGCTCTTTTAGTTTTTTCTGCTTCTCCATTATATTTCTGAGCATCATCCATCTACGACAAAAATGAGAGTTTGGTAACTGCGTGCTTTACAAAAATCCTTAATCTTTTCACAATCTAAATATTTAACAAAATCCCTCCCTTTCATGCAGCTTCAGGTTACTGTACCCATTACTAACTATCCACTTTAAAGAAGAGCAAGACCTTTTTCCCTTGAAGTGCTTGCAGAATATAAAATGCAAAGTTATTAAAATAAACTTATTAAAAATCATATGCTTAGAAATATTTGCATTCTTACCATTTCTAGAACTGAGTCAACTAAGGATTCACAAAAAAGCTATGAAGATCTCCACAAGGGAAAAATCAATTCCTGTGCTTCAGTACTTAACAAACAGCAGAGCAGAAGAAATTTATATGACCTGAAAATTTGTCTTTAATACTTAATTATGTTAACTTAGCTTAAGATGATTACATTTGATGAAGAAAGGTTTTCTGATAAGCAACACCGAGGATACTTACTGAATATGATAAAAAGCTTATCCTACTAAATATACTTATGAGACTTATTCCAAGGACTACCTTTAAAGTACAGAAATGCAAGTAAACATCTAAAGCAACAACAAAATTGCTGCTCTGTTAACACAATCTTCATTAAATAGCAGATGATCCTTTAAAAAAAAAAAGGCAACAGATGTTGGAAGTCCACTGTTTGACCAATTATCTAAGACAACAATATTTACACACTTCAGGAACTAAGAATTTTACCGTGAACGATCGTGGTAGCGATGAGATTCCTCTTGAGTGGACACCAAAAGGTCTTGGTGTAACCACAGATGTTAACCTAGAGGTATCAGTTTTCTGGTAACTTCTAGGGAGAGAAGCTGAAACCCGAGCTGACCCAATTTGAGTATTCACTGAGTGGCGAGTAGACAAAAGAGCTGAGCTCTGCTCTTCTGACAGGCTCTTTGCTGGAATTTGAGTGTCAATTGCTGTACTGCTCAGCGGCTTCTGCAAATTCTCTTTGCTACTTTGTACAGTATATGGAGATTTGCTGTCCTTAGTGCTGTAGGAAGTATCTTTTTCAAAAAGGTAATCTTTTGTTGCTGACTGTGCAGAAGGTGCTTTTTCATCACTAAAAACATCATCGTTTAACGAGTACATCCATCTGTGTTCCAGTTTTTGCTTACTGGAGGTTCCTTGATCCTTGTTCTCCCTAAGGAGAGGGAACACATGAAGAGACTAGTCAAGATACCTGACAAACAGGTGGGCCCTAAGTGTTTCAGCTACTGAATGTGTGACTGGGCATAAACACAGAAACATGCTGGGTAAAGGAAAATTACATCATTTTAGTACGGTTTCTTTAATCTGTTGTCTTTTTTTTCCCCCCTCCCCCACCACTTATGTCTACACTCCAATAATACTCAGATGTAATAGATCATACTATCAGCTTGCACCACAACAAAAAACTCCTTACCAAGAAAATGATATAGCTATTCAATTATATATCTTCAGATATTCAGATTTTATTGAGAAAAGAGTCGGAAGAAGGAAGCCATAGCGTATCACCTGAACGCTACAGCTTTGGTGGCATCTCCACTCTATGAAAACATGACACTAAACTTTAGATAACAAACAAGAAGTCCTGAAGTTAAGATTTTTTTGCTACACGTTTCCTTGTCATATAGAAGCAAAGATAACCTTTAGCATATAACTTTTAAGGTGTTGGCAATACTGGCTATTCTATATAACTCGTACCCATACTTTTATCCAAGAAACTGTAATTTGTATCCTCATGTATAAATACATGTCATATGCATAAAACTTTTAGCCCTTCAACTCAGTCATTCACGTATTAAAAAAAAAGAAAAACGTTGTCAGCAGGACAAATAGTATGTTACAAAATTTACTCTTTTTAACTTTTTTATTTTCAGAGAATCTTGGCAGTCTTGTTCTGTAAATACCAAAAGGAGCAATGGGGGATACAGTGGAAATCAAGTGAAAGTTCACAGTTCTGTGATACACACAAGATCCTGGCTGCACTTACCCACAATAGCTAAAAGAACAGCAAATACAATGTCAGAACAAAGATAAATAGTTAAGATGATTAAGCTGATCCAAGAATTAAAAAGACAATTATCCAGTTTAATTCTCTATTATTTTAACCTCTTCAAATCTCTTCAAAGTGGATACAGATACTGACTTAAAAATACATTTATTCTTAGTTAGCAAAATAAAGTAAAATATCATTTATACTCTAAAATTGTTTAACATTCTCTGAAGACAATGTACAAGTGGTCCAGATTCTGCCCTTTAATTAGATTTCTACACTATAATTTACTACTAAAATTGTTTAGATTTCTGCAGAAACAACTGCAATTTGCCAGTAAAAACTGCTCAAGAATTAGAACAGAAATGCTGAGATTTAAGTACTAAACATTACACTTCATTTAGGTTCATTACCTCTCCTCCTGCATTTCTTTCAGTGACTTGCTACTTCTTTCAGAAACCTCGGAGGCTCTCCTTTCTATTTCTTCTCTCTCTTCCTTTTTCTTTTGCAATTCAGAAGTGAAGCTTTTCCTACGATTCTTCCATTTTGCTAGATCCTGAGAGAATCACATGAGCATACAAACATCAGATTTTCTCAAGACCTCTTACACCCACAAAGGCCTCCCATTATATGCTGCCTGAATGCCCGTGTCTTAATTTTACTTTATATGACCAGTATGCCTGCATCAACGCCGCTTTTTCATGCATCTTTCCTCTAAATGATAAAGGTATTCTTGTTTTCAAGTTAGAGGTTACAGGCCTGCTGCCTGTTAATCATGACTACTGCACTGAAAGTGGGAAAGTACTGTCTTGTTTTTTTTTTTTTTGTTGTTTTTTTTTTGTTTGTTTTTTTGATATTTTCAGTTTTATTCTAGACTATTCCGCATGACAACACATAGCTAAAAATTAATGCAAATGCCATGGAAATTTCTTTGTAACTGGCTTTGGAATTTGGTGTGTTTGTGTGTGGGGGGGTCCAATCACTTGTATGTTTAATACATTAGCTTTAGAACAAACATGACTTAAATTTTAAATTGAAAACATAAGTATCAACCTCTATTTTCTTCATTTCTGTAAAACCACAATTTGTACTGGCAACTTTCTCCATGAAATACCAGAGCTGCTTTAAGATAATATGGAATATTAGAGCTAACATGCATTGAACAAACAATTACGAATTGCTTGCTCAGTTTGTAATTGTCTTAATTTATTAAAAACAATTTTTATGAATCACAGATTTTATTAAGAAAGGAAAGGTTTCAGATAATGTTATGAGGGAGTTGAAGGCTACGGGATCAGTTTTCAAGCTCCATTTCAGACAAAAATTATTGGAGGTGGTGGGGATCTCGAGAATTTGCATGTGGAAATATTACTTCCCTCCCTTTCTCCACATACCCAAATACATGGACATTCCAATCATTTCACAAAAATGAATTCACAAATTTCAGACTGCACATGAAACTATGCCCTAACTTATCTTTATGGCCACAAAAATCATGTCTAAAGGTTTTGTGTTGATACTATAAGATAATACAAATCTCATCCTAAAGCACTAATCAGGTATTGCGGATAATATATAAAATAATTTCAGTTCTCCATTAAATAGACACCAAAATTATCAACAGTTGTGAGAAATGGATCATTTTAGAACCCAGTCCCATGAATTCCTGAGCACATGCAAAATATTTTTCTAGGGGCCCTGACTGTAGGTGGCACTCAGCCCTTTAGCAGGACATCTGAAAGCAGGCATGAAAAAGGAGCATTTACTTCTTGCCACTTCAGATCTTGTTCTTGTAACTCGTTTTTTATCCTCTGTAGCTCTTCATAGCGAATTTTGCGCAAGGATTGCAATTCATCCGCACTGACATCATTCAAAGATTTACTCCTAGAAAGAGAAAGGGTACTCAGCTTTATTGCGAATTAGCCATCATCTACGCAAATGAACCTTCAAGAGAGACACGTATTAGTGCAAGTAAGCTCTCTTAAGTGTTATTTGAAACAGAGCAGAAAACATATGAGCAGATGGTTGAGCATGCCTGCTACAGTAGTAGTGTATTTGAGCGAATAAAATCAGGGAAAGGGAAGAATTAGCTGCTCCTAATTCATGCTGATCGTTCACACTGAGGTTCTCGCATTTGACTACACTTATGGTCAAAATTGTTACTGTTACTGATCTTCCTCATAGCTTTCAGCTAAAAGCGTTCTCCTCTCCCCCCGCGTCTGAATTCTCGCTCTTTCATTTGTTCTCTCCACTAAGAGCCCCAGCACCATCCTTCCTTCCTTCTGCTAACCACAGAAGTCTCTCACTGAAACACGCTTCTAGAAGACAAGCTTCAGTCACGGTTAAACGACCACTTCACTCATGCCACAGGCCCCACGCGCCTACGCTGCGCCTCTCCAAGCCTCCCTGCCACCTCCAGTGGAGGTCAGGACAGCCACCACCACCCTCTTCTCACCAACTCCTCCGACACAGCTACAGATTTCCTCGTGAGCTCCCACTTACTAGCTCCCCTTAACCCAAATTCCTCAAAACTCCCTTTCCAGCATCTTTTTCCCACACCTGATTTCCATTTCTATGCTATCTTCTCCTTTGTTTTTTCATGTTCCAGTGTTCCCATTCAAACATAACAGATTCTTTTAAACTTTGGTATAGGGCAGGACTCCTGTTCAGAGCTGACCAGAAGCCAGGTGACATCAAGCAAAATACTGGTATTTCACACCATAAAATGCAGTGCTGTAATAAAAGGAAAGCTACATTTCTGGGTTTTGGTGGGTTTCCCCCTACCCCCTTTCCAAAATACTTTTGCTTAAATTTATCCCAACAAAACTTACATGATGCAATGGTAGATGTTGTAAACTAAATTATAATAGGGCTGAAAAAATTCAGCAGTGCTCCAGAATGCTGGAAACTGAGTCAAAACCAAACTGACTCAGAACAGGGCCTTCAACTAATCTCTTGCATATTAAGACAGCTCTTAACTGACAACCTAGTTTCTTTAACTTCCTCCCAAGAGACCTGACTTACTTTCACCGGTAACAAAAGACTTTGGCCTCTAAAAATAAAAGCTAGGGCAGAAACGCATTATTCCTGATGGCTTGTTTATTTATTTATTTATTTATTTTGAATGGAAAGAATGCCAAATTTAGTTAAAAAAAAAAAAAAAACACACGGTCACTATTGCAGAAACTTTTTTCTTGAACATTTAGGTATCATTGCCTCATTTTTTTTATGGTTAAGCTACAACACATGTAAAAACAGTCTGGGGTAAGAGAATTGTACTGAAGTATCCAAACCATTCCAGATATGCTAAAGGACACTTGAATGACTAGTGTTTCCTTTTCTTTCTCTTAAGTTCCTATATCCACCTTGAACAAAATAGTAAAATCTAGGCCTAAAAAACAGTATTTCCTAAATAAGCACCAATAAACAGTACGTTCATTTTAAATACAGGCTTAATCTCAAGATTCAACTAGTGACCTGAGTCTTCCAAGTCTCCCTCCTCTAACATCTATCTTCTTCAGAAAGCATTTATATTTCTTGCTTCTTTTGGTAGTGTTCAGTCATTTATAGGGTTTTGTCTCAGGAAAGAGCACTATATAACCGATTTCAAAGAGCAACCAAGGGAAAATAAGAGGTAGAACATGTATAAACAAATACTTAAAATGCTGTCAGACAGTAAATGAGGAAAAATACTTTTACAGCTACAGTACACTATAAACAAGACATAACTTAACATGGCACTAACCAGCAGGCAAATATGTTTACCACTCTGGATTCAATAAACTGGAGTTCATAACAATCATTGAACACTCATAGAGCTTAACATTTTTAATAAACTAGACCTGAATAATCCTAAGAAAACTTCTGCCAATGGGCTCTTATTTTCACTCAATTGCCACCCTCTAGAAGATATGTTCCTTTTTTTTTTTTTTTTTTTTTGAAATAGTTAATAAAATAAAATAGCTCCAATTAAAGTCTCATTAAATTTAGGATTAAAATCAAATGAGACATTAAATGCAAAGTAATCAATGCCAGGCTAGATTATTTCAACATTTGGTTAAACTAACAACAAAACTCATTACTTTTTCAACCTGTCCTGTTTCAACATGACTTTTTTACATAATTCCCATCATAAATAAGCATGTCATTAATGAATTACTTCCAAAATTCTAACTGTACAGTCTTTGAAAGGAAATGGAATATTTACTAATCTTGCTTTATATTTCTGAATGTTTTAAAACCTACTGAACCCCAAGTACAACATTTCAGCGGCAATAAAACATGGGAGCCAATGTTCAAAATGCCTGATAACCAGAACCATAACTTACATACTCCAGATGCCAGCAGGACCTCTTGCCAGATGCATACCTTTGGGTTTCTTACATTTGTTATGTAAATTGCCCAAGCACAGAACAAAAAAGCAGCATGCACAAGTTGCTTTGAGCCATGGTTTTTAGCTACTGTGCATGCATAAGAAATTAAACAGCAGGCAAAAATAGTGTTAAGAACTTCAAAGCTTTTCTAAAACTTACCCTTGCTCATCAGAAAGCTTTTGAAACAGTCTGAGAAGGCGGAAACCAAAAGAAAAGAAAAGATTCAGTATCTTGCTTGATATTCACAACATTAACACAATCAATACACCAGCACTCTCAGCAAAGGGGAAACCGTGAAAGGTTGAGGACCAGCCAGCATGGAATAGCACATCGGAGACCTGATACTAGTTAGAAACAGATCAGCACTTGCATGATGTGTAAGTTGGGCAAAAAACCCTGGCAAAGCAAGGCTGCCTGCAAGTTTCTGTTATTTCTAGTTTTAGAAACATCGCATGAAGAGAGGCTTGCAGTTCTGCATCATTTTTATTCCAGTGCTATGAAACAGCACAAAGCTCAGAAGATACTTATTTCAAGAAATTAAAATTAAAGCCAACTTGTGTCCCAAAGAGAAGCCTGCCTCACAAAGGTGCTTTTCTTGTCAAGTTAATTCATCCAACTCTAATACTAAATGCAAGTAATACATGGAATAGATAAACATAACTGGCCCTATATAAAAGTTTAGGGCATTAAGTGGTAATCCAAATACATCCAATGTGACCCAAGAGGATTTCTAGTATACTAGAATAGTATTTTATTCTATTGAATTAATTCTTAGAATGTGAAATCTTTTCAAGCATTTCAGGTATATTTCTAAATACAACATCAAAATATCAACTGGAACATGAAAGTGCCTTAGTCACAAAGCAAGGATGCACAGCTGGAAAAACTGCAACTTGCAATGCCGTATTTTCAGAGCTAAGAAAATATTCAGAACATCTCTCACATAGTAAGCACAAAAATCTAAAGGAGAGCTAGGAAGCAGTTCAAAATAGACTTTAGTTGTAGAATAAAAACATTTGAGTATACCAGGAAAGGATTAGGTCTGGACCAGATATAAAAGCAGTGAAAAATACTGGTAGAATAAATATATCTCAGTGGAATTTAAAATTGCACAGCCACACTGTGTACACACTATGCCTTTGTGGGGCACAGCAGCACTCTTTTTTCATCTCGTGCTGGGACAGATAAGAAGCAATCTCAAACTCATGTGCAAGCTACAAAGTGCCCATTTCCAGATTTTTGTCATTAAAACATTCAGAAGTGTTTTTGCCATTGGGGGGAAAAAAAATCCTCTAAAATAACCTCTATAATCTTTTGAATAATCATTATTCCTGTTCAGCCATGGAAATAAACTTGTATAAGACCTCACTACTGAAAGAATCATAACACTACTGAAGGAATCATATTTTCTAAAATAGCACCCTAAAACCACAAAGCATACTAATTTTTGATGAAAATATGGTATTGCAGTCATGAGCTTCTATTCAAAGCATATTAAAAGCTTGTTCAGGACTACACAGACAAATTGCAGTTTTGCACTCTATGAATGGTTCAGCACAAGACGATGTTTTTCTGAATGGAAACAGTTCAATTAACTCAAGCACAATCCGTGCAGGACACAACCTGACCTCTCCACCATCTGCCGTTTCTTGTGCCTAATTTGGCTGGCTTCCCTGATGGCCTCCCACTTCTTCCAGTCTTCTTCACTGCATGGACCCGGGATAAAGTTTACTGGCTGTATGTTGCATCCCACTTTCCACGATTCAATTTTGCGAGTCAACATATCGTCCTTCTTATGTCGAGAAGACGGTGACAACACCCTACCATTGCTCTTTCTTTCCTCCGGTGTCGTGCTTTTTTCAAGTAAACACAAAAATTTGGACCGAATGTCCTCTGGAAGACTCCAAGGGTCAGGAAAGAGGGCAGGGTGATATTTGTCTGGAGCACCTGATAGAGGCACCTCTTTTTTCTGAGAGATGATTTTTCGAAAAATCATATCATCTTTTTCCAAATCTGGAATCACAGGTTGACCTTCTCTGGGTTGCAGAATTATTTCACCCTCTAGGGGAGATTCCTGCTCAGAGAATTTTTTAAAATACTCAGGGTCTTGGAGAACAACTTGATTCACATGGAAAGCCCCTGTTTTCCGAACAAACAGGTCATCATTTTCTAAATCTGGATACAGATATCCATTTTCGTCGTCTCCTTGTTTGCATCCTGGTACAAAGGAAATATTCTTTCTACATTTTATGAGCCTAGGGCCAGAAGTAGGATCGATTTTGGTCTTTGTTTCAGAAGACAAGTAGTCAGAGTATTTTTGTAGAGCCTGAAGTAACGAAAACTGACTGAAGCATATAAAACAAAAGGAGGGAAGTAAAATATCATTAACTAGCAAAAGACAAGCAGATCACAATGTATTGAGATATACATTTGGTTTAGACTTGCAGTATCCCGAGCAGTAAAACTGTACCACTTGGCATTCACCACTGTAACGATAACATAGCGCACATCCATTGCTGCCGAACGGCAACGCCACAGCCTAACCTTGTCAGAAACAGCACACTCACATGCCCACACACAAAGCCAGTAACCTATGCAGCATGTCACCCTTTCACATCTACACACTGCAGAAGACCAGCAACTGAAGCCTACATAAAAAAGTCCCAAGAACAACAACGCAGGATGCGATTTAATTCCATTTAGCTGTTGCACAACCAGCCATTTCCTTCTGATGCAGCAAGAGTACAGCTCATGCAGCAGTATCAACCTGGGCTCATCTGAATCCTCCAAGATCCTTTCTTCTGCAATCTGTGACAGCGCATTTCCCACGTACTCAGCGGATGGTTTATAGTTTTGATCCATTCTGCAACTGCTTGTCCACTCAAAACTTGGTCTTGGTTGATGACCAAGAGCGACAGAGCTTTGTTTATAAGCAAAATCCGCATCCTCAGAATCTGATTTCTTTCTACTGTTCAGCAACACAAAGAATGGAACAAAGGGAAAGAAAAAAAAAATATACATATGCAGTAACTGAGTAAAATACACAGCGTCAATGGTACAATAGTTTAATGAAACTAATACTTCAATTATTTTCTTGAATAACAAAAAATATATTCTGCTGCTACACAGGCAATAAAAATGAAAAATTAAGTTACACAATCACACTTTGCTTATAAGTTTTGCACACAGGAGAGAAACAGGGGCATGCATAAACACGCACCTGAACCCTTGAATCTCTTTATACCAGGGTTTGAAAGAGGATTTCCTGATTTTTTTCCACAGCAATTCTTCTTCTGGAGTCCAGAACTTAGGAAGAAATTTGTCAAAAGAAACGACTGTGTTTGACGTTGAAGAATTTAGCTTGCGAAAATAGAGATCATCTTTTTCAATGTTTGGGATGCCTATTGCTTCTTCTTCGTCCTCATCAAAATACCCAGATAATTGTGAAGGAATGTTAGCTCTTGCCTTGTTTTCAACTTTAGTATCCAACAGCCTCTGCCTCCTCTGGTTACTGTTCAAAATACCCAATCAGTTAAGATATTTTAGGAACAACTTGACAAAAAATATGCAAACACACATGCTTTTTGGCTTAAGAGTTCAACTTTGTGAATGAAGCTAATTAGTTCTCAAATCCACCACAGCAGCACCATAAGGAAAAAAAAAAAAAAAAAAAAAAAAGTTAAATGGTTATAACAGCATCCTATTGTCTCTCACAAAAATATGAAATTTGACAAAAAAGGCATAGTAATTTCAGCTGTGTTAAAATGCTGATTAGAAGGCTAATTTCATGGAGTTATTTATAGGTTGCAATTTAGGTAACACAATAGTTACTGGATCTTGGATTAGTATCTCTGACCTCAGTGGTTCAAGCCTTGTAGCTAATGGACCAGCTGGATAACTTTCCTGCGAGCAAGACTTGGGAGAGTCATTGTGCAACATGAAATGATGTCCAGGTGCAGCAGAGCTTACAGGGCTCTTTTGGATTAGAAATCTACGTTTTGCTAAGTCATCCATAACCACGTCAGGCAGTCTTCTTTCATCTTCTGAATCAGAGCCACTGTCATAGTCATAGATCATCTGGAGGGAAGCTGGATTTGTGAGCCCACATTGTGCTCTGCTATTTTGGCAGGAAGCTACAGGATTCCTTTCACAGCCACTGAGGTTGACCAAAACAGGAACAGAATGAAGACAGTGAAGTCATGAAGGTAACGATGAAACGCAAGAACTGCCCAAAAGTCTCAAGTGTACACATTCACAAGTTGGGCAACAGCAATTCACCACCACACTTTGGAAACCTTTAATGAGAACCTAGAAGTGTATGTCTAGCTTAAAACTGTATAGAAGATCATTTAAATTCTCTCCATTTAAAGTCTGAACAACCTCAAAACACTGTTCAAAAACTAGTGGAATGAGTTAAAGAAAAAAAAAAAAAGAGGAAACTTAGAACATGGTAACTCAAACGCTTTACCTTGAATTGCAACAATAGCAGCTTTCTTTAATAAAGAAAACATTTAGAAAAAAATACCAGAAATCAGAAAGTCTGCTTTACTAACGCTGCATACCAGTACCTTGAAAATGTTCCATCTGATTCAGTGTAGACAGAACTTGCCCAGTTCCTTCTGTTGTCCTCATTTTTCTCTGTCCTCTTTTTCCTTAAGGGTGCTGGCACATACGTTGCCTGCTTGTTTTTGTTGGGTAAGAAGCGATTGAAGTCAGTGGTAGGTTTCGGTTCAATCACAGCAATCCTGCGGTAGGACCTGTCATCTTTATGAGAGTCATGCATTTTGAAAGGCAGTTCAGAGTCTGTGTCGCTTTCACAATCTTAGGAAAGGGGGAGAAAAGGCACAAAAATTACGCTCTAGATTTAAGCTTCCAGCTAGAACTTAGATTGCAATGTTGCAAGGGTCAGGTCAACTCCATATCTGAGATGTTTCTGTTGCAAATCTTGCTTAGCTACCAACAAGACAGACGTATTTTTAGAAATGTCTCATGAAACTCTGATAAGGTCCAGCATGCTGAGCCTGGTTTGCTACATTCATTCCATTCTTTCACTATCACTGTTCCATGCAGAAACAGAGCGCTAACCTCTGGATCAAAGCATTAAAATAATACAGCAGTTTTTAATTAAAAACATACTTGCCACTCAGATTTATTAACAAACCCAGGTTACTAGCAAACCTTTAAAAAATATGTTAATCTCAGCAGATTCATACCTATGGCTTCCCATGGATACACATCACATACATAGCATGGCTACGTGTTGCTTTGCTCAGATCAGATAAAATCATTTACAAAGGCTGCATAGAATGTATGCCATTCGCACTGAATAAAGATCAAAAAACTCACTTTTTTTTTAGTATAACTGACTACATGTTACTATTCCATTTTAAAATTGGGAGAAAATGTAGAGTATAACTGCAGGGACCAATTTCACAAACTTTCTTCTTGTTATATTTCTTTCCACGACACACTAATTAATACCAAAACCAACCACTCTATTTAGAAATATTCATGTGGGCATTGTTCTGTTTCTATCAACTATTTAAGGTCAATATTTTCTTATCTTAAATGCAACTGCAGCAGGCTCCCTACAGTTGCCTTTCAAAGTAAGTTAGATACTGAGCATTCAAAGTACTAGGTACATACACTGTCTTCTCCTGTGCTCACAAGATAGAGTAACCAAAGATTTAAAATGGGCAAACATACCTTCACTGCCACCTTTCAAGGTTATATCTGATGAAAAGCTTGTAGAAGATCTTGAACCAAAAGAGTCCAAGCTGTCAAAGGAGTCGTCTCTTTTATGGCTAGTTGAAGATGAAAAAGGCTCTCCTCGGTCAATGTACCAAATATCACCGTATCCACTATCCCTGCCACTTCTGCTCAGATGGCTGGACTCTTCGAGTGCCTACAGAAGTATTTTTTTTTTTAAGGTCTTCTGCAATAATTTAGGAGGCAAATACTACTACTAAGATCAAACTCAAACATATATTTTTAAAAATGCACACAAATGAACTTTAACAAAGACTACTGTAAACCTCTAAACTACACATACAAAATCTTGGACAGGAAATTCAACACAAGGCTTTTAATTTCTCTTATCTCTGAATGAAGACACAGCTCTTTGCAATCTACCAAAGGAATGAGAGCAGAAGGATTCTGAATTTCATGATGAGTGAGTCCCATTCCCCTCCCTCGCCATGATGAATATTTTTCTTGGACAACATGTTCTAGGTGACCCTGCTTGAGCAGGAGAGTTGACTAGATGATCTCCAGAGGTGTCTTCCAACTTCAATCATTCTGTGATTCTATGAGAACACTGGTAGCAGAACCTCCCGATCAGGTAAAAAATCATTCCTTTCATGGGGACTTTAGATAGCAAGCAAAACAAACAAAACAAATCATCATGCTCTCCAAAATAAGGATTAAACCCCTAAGAGATTATTTAGGCTTGATGCTGTAATGTATCGCAAACTGCGTAATATATAAAATAGTCACTTTTTAAAAATTTACATTCTTCTTGGATTTCTTACCTTAGTCAAAGCTTGCCCTAATAACTTCTCAAATGCTTTAAGATTGAGGTATGGACCATTATAATGAGGGTTACTTTGTGCTTTTCTCCCAAGCCAGTACAATGTAATCAGAACCTAGAAATAAAAACATCAATGTAAAGTTCATTAGTTGGCTATCAAACCACATGTCAGTACAAAGCATCTGAGTATGCTATTGAGATGAGATGTTTTCCACAATGAAGTGTAAGATCTTGTCTACACTATTAGCTAGTATCTCCATTAAAACCAATTAGATAACATTTTGATGCATGTAACATACCTCAATCAAATTTAAGGACTGTTTCCTATAAATACATTTATTTGAGAAAGTAAACTGTGCAGAGATGCAAGAGGGCATTAATTTACATCAGATAAATGAACAGCTAAAGAATAAGGTAAGCCTGACAGTGCCATGCACAGAAATGTTTCCAAAACACTAAATTGCAATTAGTGTGAACTTGTTTTAGAAAGCATTAAGATAAATGTCTTACATTTTTCACTCTTCTATCAGTCTCCTCTGGTCTGAAGCAGGGCAGAGCAGGAGAAAACAAAACAAAACCAGATTTAAGATTTGACTTAAAATCCTATTATTCAAGATTTAAAACATTACAAGATAAAAGAAATTACAATTTATGAAGATCAATTAGAGGTTAGTATAAAAATGGAACTGTGACTGTTCCAAAAGAAATAAAAAGTAATTAGCTTTGAATTCACAGGTATAATTCTGTACCATTTCAATCATTACATATAAAGCAAGATGCTAATTACCTTATTACAGTCTGTGATTTGAGAGGAACTATACCCGTGTCAGAACTCTAAACTTCTTTAATTAGCTAAAGTTTTTAGTTACCAACAATATTACAGAGGATAACAAGCTAATGACTTTTGGTGATGGTCAACCTCTGCTAATCCTCTGTTGGCTGCAGAGAAAGCTCTTCAGTTACAAACAAACAGATTCAATGGTTACTTTTTTTCCTGGTTATATGATATTTTCAAAAATATTTGCCTCAGATGCAGGCAATGTTTTAACCTAAAGAGAATTTTTCAGACAAAAACCAAGCAACTGAAACTGGGGTATCAGGAGAGAGCTGTTGTAGGCTTGGAAGGATGGTTCTGTAGGATACATATTTCTAGAGGAGGAAAAAAAAAGCTTAAAGAATGTAAGTGCTAACATTAGTGTTTTTTAAATTACTGATTTGTGGCATGTTTCTCAAGTGTACCAACGTGTCCCTCCCAAACGTGGGTGCCAACGTTCAGTCTGCAGTTGTAAGCACCTACAGCCAGACCACTGAAAGCAGCTGTAAAACCCTTTAGCCAGCAGTTCAGGAAAGCAAATGGCTTCTCCCACCCCTAAATAACTTATCTGCTGCAGACACTGATGGTTTGGAGAATTAATGGAGAATTAACAGAGAAATATCATACAGCAGTAGAAAGACCTACATAGGATCCTATAACAGATCAGACCAACTTATCAAATCCTGTTCCTGGCTGCCCAAGAGCAAGTTAATCAAAAGCTGCAAGGAAAGGGTATAAGAAGTTGGTCAGTGGACGACAGTCACAGTAGAGTCATGGAAGGGTAGTCGATGTAGATCACATTGTCCATGGAAATACATTATTCAGCACAGCCTACGAACTGGCTGGCATACAGACCTCCCCTCCTATCTCTTCTTCCTAATTTGAGAGTCTGCCCTTCTCACTCAGTTCAGCTGGATCTGCTGTGCCCATCCACTATGTCTTAACAGAAATCAAGTTGCTGATAATATTAAGTCATAAGACTCATCTGACCAACAGGATCCTCAACTGCCTTTTCTTTAACATCCCGTCCCAAAGATTTTGCTGATCCTAGAGCAAGCTACCTGTATCTTATGAACATGGAGGAACACTTTTCCCTTAATGTGAAATACATCTATTTTTTACTTTCCTTCCCAAAATATCTTCTTGTTCTTTTTTAATTTTGACTTGATACTGGAGAAACTGTACTTATCCCTTCCCTCAGCAGGTAGCTTTCCTCACAAATTTTCATGGAGTGGTCTGTGCAACGGTGCTACCCAACATGACTAGAAATATGTTACTTTCCCAATCAGAGCATTGGAAATTTTTCTCCTATCAGCATGCATCAGCATTATACTTTCTGTATCTGATGTGGAGCATTTTAAAGGTTTATGTTCTTCAGCTTCAGGGTCTATGAACAGAACTTCTGTCAGTAGGACAAAACTTCTTCCACTGTTTGAATTACAAAAGCAGAAGTCACATATGTCCTTGCTGAGGATACCTTGAAGTTTGCTTCCAAACTTTAACAGTCTAGTAACGAAAAGTCTGGTCTTTAGTCAGCTAGAGCCTATGTCCAAGAGGTTTCTAGTCACCCCGACTCTGAGGGGGAAGCTCTACGATTGAACATGATGGCGCTGCTTTTCATGAGTTCTGTGCAATCCTCTAGGTCAATCATTTGCAATAGGAGGAGCATGCAGCTGTTGTCACGTTTCAGCACATCCTGTAGACTTGAATAACCGTAACTGTACTGGGCCTGTGTACTTGGGCTATGAACACTACAAAACTGAAAACATTGGAAATTCAAGTAAAATTGTGAGCATAGCAGAGCCCCAAAACACAGGAAGAGAAATTGTCCACAGGCTTGAATGAGACAAACGCTTCCCACTTATGTTTGCTATGTTAACAACATAAGCAGGCTGACAGGTTGTTTAGTACTAACGAGTAGAGTTTTTCTGCATGTGTGTCTTCACTTGCATTACTACCCTCCTTTGAATTACATCTAATAGTCTCTGAGCCATTCAAGCATCTTGTCACAACAGATAATCATAAGAGAAAATGTAGAAATTTGACATCTGAGCATAAGAGTTTTTTTTTTTTTTTTTAAAAAAAAGCCCCCCTTCCCCAAACTTCTTACAAAAAGTGAGAGTTCTTACAGCAACCAGTTCCTCATTTATGTAGGATCATGTATTTTTCTGATAGTCTCAAGTAAGAGAAGGGAAAAAAAGGTGGGGGGGAGAAATAATGCTGGATGATTAATGTATTCTCCTAGAATTTGTGAAAACCAAAAGCCATCATAATTTCTGCCAAGCAAAACTCTAAGAGGCACTGCTACTGTCTTACTGAAAGGCCTTAGAAGTCAGCTGTCACCTAGAGACTTCAAGCTGCTCTCCTCCATGTGTTTGCAACTTGTAAAAGATGCAATTTGGCTCCACTTGCTCCAAAACTTCTTGCTATCTTCCTCTGAGTGAAGAACTGTACAGGTATACATAGATCTGCATTTTGAGCTTGGCCAGGATGTGAGTAATGCATGCACAAACCACTGCCTAGTTACTATCCAAAATGACACATTTTAAATGGCCTGGAAAATACCTATTGGATATAAATGTGCTATAAACTGAAAAGGAACTTTTAACAGGAATGATATTTTTTCCTGTCAGTATCAACTTAAAATAAAGCAAGATTTCAGCTCAATTGCAATAAATGAAAATGCAACATTAAATATTTAGTCAGATTAAATAGAAGTTCTACTTAAAGTGCTATCATCAAAATGCCAATACAGCACACCACCAGGGAAAGTATTTGCTTGAGGCATAGATCCGAGCAACTGTGGTTTGGCCATGGCAACCATGGCCAAGATACAGTAGGTCATAATTAGCAACAGCCTTTTCTGAAACATGGCATACTGCATGATGCTTCGAGTAAGGGCATAAATCTGTCTTCTCTGACAGCCCCTTGCTACCCAGCAGCTAGCGGGCTCCTGTCGCCTCTGCTCCCCTGCCATAAGGCTGGCTCCAGGTAGGCCCAAACAACCCAGCTTCTCACAGTGTTTGGGGAGGGAGTGTTGAGGATGAAGTGCAATAATTTCAGCAGTATGGTCTTTAAGCTTTTTAATACTGATGGACACTATAACTGTATCTCAAACATGAACCTATAGTAACAAAATGCATACACAGCACTAATTTCACAGATTTTGTCCTATAAAAGCTGTTCTAGGAACTGAAAAGGTAACTAACTTGCTGCATTGATGAAGATACTGCAAGTAAACACCAATCCTATAGAGGGACAGTTATGTTTTCTTCCAAAATCATGATGGAGGCTAGTTAGTGCAGACTCTTCTTTACATGTTATTCAACGTAACCTAATTAGGGCTTGAATAAACGATTGCCAGTGTGCTAAAATTTCTAAGTGGAATGCTTCTTTGCTTAGCAGGGTACAACCAAGGCTGCATCTAAACATTAGTTCCTGAAAGAAGCGAGTTCCTGTCCAAACAGTGATGCAACACCAGCTACTAAACCACGTCATGTCATTTCAAACATTACCTTCTCTGTCTTCCTAAAGGTTTCTACTTATCTCATTTCACTAAAGATGTCTGAACTAAGCAAAGGAAGCTGCTAATGACAGCTGTTAAGATTTATAGAAAAAAAAAAAAGGATTTTTATTCTAAATACTGCATCTACCCCTGCTACCATCTACAGGAGGATAAGCTTACGCTTAGTATTCATTCTGAAATTTAAAGGAAAGAAACATCGATCCTCTCAGTTACCTAATCAAATCCCAAGATCAACTACATAAGAGGCCTCAAAATTTAAGTACAGTTTCTAATGCACAAGGTTTGAACCTTAATAGCTAGCAGCGCTTTCAATAGAACTTTATCTGTAACTTCAAGGTTAGCCATCCTGGAAAATGACTATCAATTGCAGCAAGAAAGTTTAAAGGCCATGAGATAACAAACAATGTGGGGGGATATTGTTATAATTATGAAGCTTAACTGCACAATTGCAAGTTGATTGTTGATGCAAAAGACTGACAAAAATCCGTACAAAATATGTGAAATCACCACCCATGGAAAAAAAAACATCTTCTGTGTAAAGCATTGTCTCATCTACGTCAATCGGTTAGCAAACAGAAGACTACAAACGAGACAGAAATAGCTCTAACTTGTCAGTAGATGGTAAGCTTAGATTAGAGGCAAAAGTAATTCAGTTACATCTGAGCAAAATGCCTTTTCAGGAACACTGTTTATACCTATTCAGAACTGACTGATGAAAAATTCTTTAATGAGAACCACTGTACAAGAATGTAACAACTTGATACAGCAGACCAGAAGATCAAGTTGCAACCAAAGAAATTTATTCACAGTTCCACTGTTTGCTCAAGGTTAAATAGCAAAATTAGTCACCAAGGCCCTAGCTTGACAACAAAAAGGCTCTGGCAGCACTTCTACCTTAAGGATTTCCTGGTCTCCCTTCGCCTTCCAGCCACTTCTGTTTGCTGCTCCCATGGTTATGCCAACACACTGAATCACACCACAGCTCCACACTGTGGAACAGGACCAAAGGGCCTTGCCAGTTGCTTTGTTTGGGGTTTCTTAAGTATCCTTTTTTAAAAAACCCAAATTTATCAAATTTATCACTTATCTGTTTTACAGCATGCTCCTATAGTGATTCTGATACAATTGCTTATAGAGGCAATGCTTTGCCACACAGGTGGGGGAACGAGGAGCTTGCTGGAGGAGGGATCCATAAGCCAGTCCCTGTACGACAGTGTCCATATGACAAAACACCAGCCAAGGGCTCTCTTGTTCTCAGTGCTTCAGTTCCTTCTTAGTTTTGAGGAATGAGGAAGCTGGCCAGCATTATTTTAAGATGCTATTTTAAGATTCTTGTTTAAAATTAAAGTACATCACAACTGATCTTAAAACTTAAAATTAAAAAAAAAAATCACTATTTTACAAGATAGTCATATGGCTTGGAGTAGCCTGCAGTATTTTAAAGGAACCACAAACTAGAATTTAACCATTATAAAACACATCCACTGGCAATGCTAACACTTGCATTTGTGTTACTTCAGTACCTCCTTCCAAAACAGTAGTATATTTTAAGTAGCTATGTTCAGGTTGACTTATTGTAAAATAGCTAATAAATATATCTATTAGTTTGGATTTTCTTTTCCTAAGATGCTATTTGGCTTAGTTCCATAGCCTCCTAATACATATTAAATTCCAGAAACTATCAATACATAGTGTCAGATCTACTTTGACATTTCACTTTGTTGTTTTCCAGAGAGAACATCAATGTGGAGCTCAAGACCAAAGCAAAGTACCAGAAATCAAAGCAGAACTCTAGAAGATGATTTTATGGCATCTCTTTCACAAAGTGAGGTTTTCTGAATGTGCACGTGTCTATAGGAGAAAGTTATTTAAACTACACATATCTATCTATAGTTAAAAAAAATAGATCAATCAGGTCATGCAGTGAGAGAAGAAAAGAGAGAAGAAAAATTTGAATCCATTTCCATAGAGAAAGAAGGGACAGAGACACTCATCCTGATACAAAGGAATGTGCCAGTGACAAATGCATCATGGCTGGTGTCAAGTCCCTCCCTCAGTGACAAATACCCCAGAAAGCCCAACAGCTGCTAAAGCTATCTGCTTTCCACCCCATTCTCTGTACTACAGATCTTACCAACAGAGAGCTTAAAAAACAACAAAAAAAAATCCTTATTTTTAAAAAGAAGTAGTAACAGCATTCTCCTTTTGACCTTCTACCACCAAGGCAGTAGTTCCACTTCCCAGACATATGTTAAGACTTTGAAAAGCCTTGCTTTGGGCTACTAACTGGGCCAGCACGCTGCTGAATAAGCCCGCTCCCAAATTCTGTGCAGAGCTCCAGGGGCTCCAACTTAACCCCAAACAGATTCACTTACACTTCTGAGGAGGATGTCAAAGGGTTTGAAGGATTCTCCGCCCCCGTTGAGGTAGGCTACACAGGATACGAATGCCGTCTGTCCAACTAGCAGTGAGCTTGTTCTAAATTTTAACCTCTTTGGACACCTACTCAACTGCTATTAATACTCCAGTTATCACATTTCACTGAATTCCCACATGCTGCTCAGAATAGAAAGGCTTCAATGGAGGATGGGACCATGACACGGGTGGGGAAACATGAGGACATTCTTCTAGTACTTGGATTCTTAATCAACTGATATTCAACCCGGATAGCCACAATTCACTGCTGAGATTGCTGGAAATAAAGTGATCTTGGTATTACAGAAGCGCTCAAGAGCAGCTTTTAAAAATGTATTTTTTTTATTTGCTTGTTTATAAACACAAAAATCAAATATTTTCCATAAGCCACGTAGATACAGAATGGTTCAGTGGCTATGTCATAACAGCACAGAGTCTTGTGCACTTATCTTACAATGAAGAGGGTCTGAGGGATTGAGGGGTGGAAAAATGCCAAAGAGTGGAGAGATGGGGAGGGGATCCAGCCAGCCAACACCCTCCGTGGGAACTTGTCCCCATCCATCACCCCAGAGCCACGTCCTTTCACACTCCCTCTAAAGCATGGTGCTTCCTTGCTGATCTCATCTATTATGCTTCCACATTATTCTTAAATCCCTTATCAAAACAAAAACAGCCACTTCTAGATACGTGCATCAGCCGGGGCAAGTTACTGGACAGTCACATTATCCATTTCCTCCTGCTCTTTTCCAACCCCTCCCTGCAGGGTCCATCTCCACCAGCTTCCTCATATCTCAACCAAATTTATAGGCTTGTGTAGAGAGGAAAATACTCAGCATATTGCAGGGTACAAGGCACACCTATCAAGTAATAACAATAAAAACCAGTGCCAGGAGAACAAGTCTGTGAGCAGGGACAAGAGAGCCTGGCTAGCAAGTTGAGCACTGCTTACAGGGCTCAGCTCAGGGGTGGGCTGCAAGGAGCATCAGGGAGCACCACTAACTAGTAGAGAAAGAGGACTGATACGATCCTGCAGCTTCCTGCTCAAATGCTAAGGTGTATCAAGGAATATTAGAGTATTTACAGTATTTAGCATGGCACTGTTAACTGGTTCCTTTTTGTGTGTTTTCCTTAGTTACTCCATTCCCCCAAACCCTTATGAACCTGCATCTCTCACTTCAGTAAATGACTGGCCCACGGTAATCAAGCTGGATGTTTCTTTGGCTTGCAAATGCAGAGTCTGTCCCCCCAGCCTATGCTAGCAACTTAAATTCTCTGTCTAAATTGGTATCTAGGCAAAAATAAAGATCAGATATCTTCTTTCTGAAAGTTACCAGTCACATGCCAGACACTTGGGCCAAAAAGCATGAGAACATCCACCAACTTCTATGAGAAATGATAGAGTCTCTCTGCAAGAAATTAAAAGTTCCATAAGTTTGCTCTAAGCTCACATAGAGGCTTAGCAGCTCTCAAAGTAAACAAAGCAGTTCATTTAAATTTAAAAGGATGTTTGAATTTCATAGGTTAAAAAAAAATCAATTGTTTATCAGGAAAAAACATTTCAAAACACACAGAAATTTAGATAGCTATAGTACCACTATTTATAGTCTTCCAGATTTTTATAGCTTTGAAGGAACTAGTCTTTAGAACCTGAAGTGTACTACTTGGTTGGATATCTCCTTGTTGACTTCTAAGTTTACCTGTACATAATGCAGGCCTGAAATCTCCTTAATAGAAGACTTTAGTACCTTAAGCACCAATGTTCTACTAAATGTTACCATGTCTATCTTTTTCCTGCTTTGTATCCTTTATGAATTTTCAAATTTCACACACTCAGAATCAGCAGACTTAAACTCACCCTGCTGATTATCACTTATGCTAACTTCTCCTGCATTCAGGTTTGAAGATCTTGCCTTCCTTCCTCCACTAAATTTATACTGACTTGTATAAATTTTGTAGATAAATATATGTTCCCCATATGTCTCTCTATTCAAATTAGTTTTAGCATTCCTTCCAAAAGGGACAGACAGTATATCTGTAGAGTCACTTTGAAAAATAATTATCAGAATATGCAATTAAATATGATCTGATACATTTTGAGAAATACATATGAAGCTACATATGAACACATGAAGCCACAGGTGTCAACGACCACAGAAATAGTTCAACAGTATGTTACTAAAAAATTAGTCTGAATAAAACATATTACTTGCTTTAGCTAAACTGAAGCAATCATGGCAACTCACAGTTTGCCCTCTTCTCCAAGAGGCACCCATATTTTCACTTTCTCTCTTGCCTGATGCCTCCTTGCCATTATTAAACACTTCCACAACTGTTGTCCTTTTTACTCCTACTCTTACCCCTGACTGAAACATTGCAACATCCCCTCTTCCCACCTACAAAGATACCAGAGGAAAGTTTTCAGAATAGCCATCTACACTTACCCAGTCACTCTGAGTTTTCTGCGTACCAGCTACTCCACAGCAACAGCTTGTGCACCCTCTCCCACCTTCAGCCCCCAGTTTAAGGTAATTCAGTCAGGATAAAGCATTCAGAGGTGGTCACTGAGGATTAGCTAGGATTTGGCAGGTATGCATCTTTGCTTACTCAAGAGAGAATTTTATTACTCATGTCATGAGGAAGGAGAAAGGACTCCTGCCTTGGTGCATGCCCAGGGAAGACTGCTTAACAGAGAGATAACAAAGGACTGCATTTAGCAAAACAGGTGGTGATGTGCAGGTTCCTTGGGTATAAGCAAAAGAGTTCATCACAACTTTTATATAACACTAAGCACTAACTTCTTGAGGTTTATGTAATTTCTTAAAAAAGGTTTTAAAAAAATTAAAGTAACTCATGTCTACATTATGTAACCTGTATCTGATATTTGGCAATGAAGGTATCAGCTGATGAAGAAAAAAGATGACTGATAGCAATCTATATAGGTATTCCTATGCTCATGTCTGTGCTAATATTCCGTTTCATCAGTTCAAATACATACTTAAATGCTGTTATTCTAATCTATACACAGAACACAGCAATTCAGTGCACAGAGATGATTCACTAAGAGTCAACAGCTGATACCTACAGATGCCCTATCCATGATGTACCAGTAGGTGATCATCCAGGCTTTAGCCCACACCGAGCTGCCATCTCTTCAGGGGAGCACAATACTAGGTCCATGCATGAAGATGACTTTTTCCTGAGATGAGACAGACAATTGTGGACTACAGTCACACCCTCATGTTTTGAGGGTATTTGAAAAAAAAAAAAAAAAAAATCAGATCCTAGGATAGCCGTTGGAAATCTGTGGAGTGTAATTTTTATATATGTATATTTTTTTCCTTCCTTGGAGCATTGTAGTGCTGGCAAAACTACTGTATAGAAGGACAAAACACACTTTGCATTCAAAATAAAGCATTTCCTGGAGAATCTCTCAATAAACAATGTGTTCACAAGCATGAATTGGTTAAGTTACTTTGGACGGCTATGTTATATTTTGGATTGTTATGCTGCACAGAAAGCAATGTGCCTTCTGCCCCTTCCTGCAGCCAGGTGAAAACAGGTAGCCAGCCCCACTATAATGGCTGGGGACCAAAATAGCTCAGCTAGAAGAGCATTACACTGAAGATCTAAAGGTGCCTGCTTCAAGCCCAGGCTTCAGCAAGGGGAGTCCTTGTTGCTGCAGCCCTGTCTAACATGCTCTAGGTGACCCTGCCTGAGCAGGGGGTTGGACTAGATGATCTCCAGAGGTCCCTTCCAACCTTACCAGTTCTATGATTTTAGGATTTCTCATTGGTTTGCACCACAGAGTAACTAAGACTGCAAAAACTGAGCCTGATGGAATATTCACTATAGCCTGAACAGTGTGAATTACTGACATGACCCCTGCCAATCCTTGGGATTACTGGCTCAGGGTGAAACCTAAGACTGAGAATTGGGGCAGTGTAAACTCCAGCTCTTGTTTTTATTCAAAGCTTTGCCATACTGTTAAAAGAAATGCTTTAACAGTTTAAATTTAGACTAAGTGCACAGTTTTTGGAAAAATCTCATAGAACTAGGATTTTGAAAAGAATTTAGATTTATAGAGATGAAGATGACAAGATGGAGATAGAAGGTAAGTGCAATTTACTCTATGGACAAAGATACTGGAAACAAGTTAAAGGCATGCTAAAATTTGTCCTTAAGTAGAGATAAATCTCTACTGCATGACTGCATCATTTAATTTAGTTTCTACAGATGGTATGAAAACTTTAAAGGACTACTGGGTTTTTAAGGTAATATTCTGGTAAAATATTTCACAACTAAATAAGAAGCAGTAAAGAAAATAAAATGCTTCCTTTTGAAAATTTGTCTTATTTTTTTTCTGTTTCTTTGGGTTACTCTAGCAACCAAACAGAGCACAAAAGCATGAAATCAAAACACAGACTGAACCCAACTCCTCTGTTAAAGTGGTTTGAGGTGTATATGCCCAAAGGACTGAGTACACAGATCACAAATACAAGTGAACTCCATTATTTCCTAGATTTTCTTGATTTGCCTTCATTTGGTTAACTGGATTCTGAGCCAGGAAAGAGCACTTCAATCAGAGAGTAAAACCACACTCTTACTGGGGGAGACAGGATGGGACAGGACATTTCTCGAGTCAGCTCTACTAGAAAGCATGACGTGAAACAGCAACATAATTTAAAACAAAACAAATTCATGTAGTATACTACCTTTAGCAAAAACATGCCCTCTTGTGCTGTGGAACAGACAAGATGCATGTCTGTCAAATGTTTTCCATATTTGCTGCAATTCTTGCCTTCTGTCCTCAGTTCTTACAATATCTCCATGTAATAGAGCTACTTAAATATGTAATTATCCTTATTCAGGTTCTTTATTGCCTCAGATTTATTTTTGCAATATCCAGAATAACTAAATTCCATTTATTACTATCAGTTTCACTGGAGTTAAATTCTTTTTCCACCAAGAAAACTATCCATCTCAGTGACAATTAGAAGTACTTTAACACTACTTTAAGAAGGCAAGAAAGATACAGGGTATTTTTAAACATTTGCTCAAAACATTAAAACTTTTCAGCCAGGTTTTCTGGCCAAGTCCTTAATGCTGGAAAAATGAATGCGTCTTTACTGCAGAGCGAGAGAATGGGTAAAAGTCCAAATATTTGCTCTGCCAGAATGTTAGAGAGCCTGTGTGGGAGGGAAAGGGGGGGGGGGAAATCATGCTAGTCTGACCATATACATATACCTCTGAATTTGGAGAATTTACATCAAGCAAAATTCTGAGCATCCCAAACTACCGAAACCAAGTATGCTATTAGTCACTTGAGAGTTTCAGTTGTAAAAATCAGGAGTCTGAGAATAAAAACTTGACCAAAATTAATGATATGGGAAAGCAATCCCAGCCAGAGAAATATAGATGATCTCACATCCTCTCTTTTCATTGGTACTTGTGAACTATGTAATTTGTACCACAAAACTGATGACTGAGGAAAAAAGCTTAATATACCAATTAAGACAGCACCAAAATGCTCCAACAGGCTATTACAACTAAATCTGGTGGTGGGGAGGGAGTGGAACAAAAGGATCCGATTCTGCTCCAACTGAGGCCATGGCAGTATTCCCAACATCCTTAATGAGTGCATGAGCAAATGTTAAATTAGGAATCTTTCTTCTCCAGAGAAAGAAGATACTATATGCAGTAACTCTTGGAAACTACAGTTAGCCATCTGCAGAGTTTCACCAACTGTCTAGCCAAATTAAGCTCTGGACAAGTAGGCTCCTTAGAATACACATGGTGGTTTCATACTATCCTTCCCAGAAATCAATCAAAATGCAGAGTCTGGATAAGAAAAGTAACCCTCAGGCTCTGCAAGAGGCTACAGATTCTACAAATCCTTCCTCCAGCAAACCTCATAATTTCCACGTGAAGACCTGTCAAATTTTTTTGAGTGTCTACTTTGCAACTCGTATCTGTGAAGTCCTGGGTTCTGAAAGATGAAAGGTCTTTTTAAAAACCTGTCAATAACAATCATTATTGCATTTAATCATTGCAAAGATTAAATCAAACTAATAATTAAACTGCAAAGCATGTCACACAACCAGTCAGTTAAAAGAAGGCTTGGCTTCCCAAAGCAACAGTTCACACCTTGCATCAGTGGCTGCTAAATCCAGACCTGCCTCCTTCAGAAGTGTCTGTGGAGGACACTCTTTTGATCTCCTGTTTTTAGCTCCAGGTGATTCAAGTGTCACCAGTGACACTTCTGTCACTACATTCACCGTTTTACAATGCAGTGAAAAGTCAAGCTGTTATCACCACCCCCCAGTTAGGACCCCTAATCTAGGCAGGATCAGAAACGTAGAAGCAGCTTGCTAAAACTAATTGGATACTTCTCCTCTGATTACACTTAATTCTTGAGCTGTTAGTCTACCTGAAAAAAATTGCATGTCAGAAAAAACAGACAAAGCTATCTCAGACATATCAGGTACCCAGGAAGCACATTGCAACATTGCAACAAGTGAAACTCAGAATAAATACCAAGGTCTCCATCCCTCACTTCACATCTAGGCTAACAGAGCTACAAGAAAAAAATATAATCAGCATAATGGAAGGAAAAAAACAGGAGCATCTTCCAATGAGCACAAAAAGAGTCAAGCCTCTGCTGTTGGTTAAGGAGGAGTTTGTCCAACTGCAGTGAAACTCAGGTGCTTCTTGACAGGAAGACAACGATTATAAAGCACAGAAGAAAAACGCAGGATGGAAACACCTTCATCCTCTGACCCAGAGAGAGATGTGGGAGAAAACCAGACAGGATGAGACTGCTCGAGGTTGCCAGGTTGCAAACTATTGACCATATTCTCCCCGCATAACCAGCTGGCAATGAAAACAGATATCAAATGTTTTGTAATGTATTTTCCCTTTCTTGCTGCATGACAATAATTAAGAAGCTGCCCACAGAAAAATAGCCAGAGTACTCCTGATCTGTTGCTTTATCCTCTCTACATGTCAGTTAACCGTCCAGAAGTTTTACTAGTACTTTTTTTTAAAAAAAAGTTTAATAAAAATCCGTATTTCTAGATTTTTTTTTTCTTTTTTTTTTTTTTTTTTTTTTTAGCAAGCAAAGGTATAGAGACATGCAACAGCCACTGTCGCCATGGACATTGCTTATGGCAGAGTTATACAGCATACAAGTTTTCTAGTTTGAATATATTTAGAAATATGTCATACTGCAGTGCAAGTTATGTAAGCCTCATCTTTAATAATATAAATCAGTTCCGTCAAAAACAGCTCATGAAGTAACAAATCTGCCATCTGTTTGAGGCTAATTTATTGGAAGACACTGATTCAGAACCACTCTGTAGTCGCATATGTATGCGCATATGAGCACATGTAGTCGCTCAGTCAAAAAGAAACAAGATGAATGTTAAGTCCTCCACATCACACTGCATTTAAAGCTCTTGGAAAATAGCACATAGAGCACATCCTGTAAAATTATATACTGACAAAATTTTTCAGGTAGGAGAGAATCAGTGTGAGCTTTCACTGGAAAAAAATTCAGAAGTACTGCATGAACTTTAAACAGAATGTGAAGTATGTCACTATTTTAATTATTAATAAAAGTAATATAAACTTAAACCTCTGCAAGCAAGAAAAAAATCCCACAGATACAGGACAAGCACACGGGTGACTTTACTGAAGCTATTTTGGATGATACCACCAAAAAACAGGCTATGTTCCAAACCAAAAAGCTAGTGAGAAAGAGCAATAAATTAAAGGTTCTGAAATATCATTCTTTGTAAAGAGAAAAAAAGAAGTTAATGTCAAAAGCACTCCCAAGTCCCTTCTACGTTAAGCAATAACATTGGAAATTTAGCATTGAAGAAAGCTGATAAGATCATGTAGATCAGCAGACTCTGTGTGAAGCAAAGACATGTTTTCAAATACATGAATTTAAAATATATTCAAGTTTACAGACTGTAAATGATTGCTGAAATCTCAAATGCATTCCTTTTCAGTGTTATATCAGCCTCCTTACCCACCAACCCCAAAACACATTCACAAAAGTGCTCCTAATTTCAGGGTAATATTTAGAGATGAGAACTATTTTGAAATTTTGCTTTCTTTAAAAAGAGTTTTTCGTTTTGCTAATTTTGGTTTGCAAAGAGGATTCTATGTTTCATGTGTAAAAGCAAGCTTTGCCAAAGTGCTTGCATAAGTTGGAGACTCGCTAGGGTGCATCTCCAGTGGCAAGACAACTTTGACATAGCAATTACCAAAGTTAAAACGAAAAGCAATTCTGTATGAAAAGTTACACATATAATTGCCCAATGACTACAATGTCATTGTATTCACCCTCTCAAATAACCATCAATTTTAGTGCAATTACTAAAAGCTTTTTGAATGGTTAAGTAGCCAGAGATTAGTACACACTGCAATTTGCTTTCTTTAATAATGAATTGACTTTTTCTGCCTCATCTTTTCTGAAACCATCTATACCCAGTTTGTCTTATATCCCTGTCTGCGTCCCTATTTCTTGCATTACTTCAAAAAAGTGAATCAGTTCAAAAAGCCAATCGCTTTCAATTCCTGGCTATAATCAAATTTCTGGTAGGTCCTCCACAGCCAAGGAAAAGAAGATTTTTTCCTAATAATTACCCACAAATAACTTTTTCTAAGCAAGGATTGGGGCATTACACACTTTAATAAGCGAGCACACAGAAACCTTTAAGACTATCTTTTATATTATCATTGAAGACCAACTTTTCACAAGCGGCACCTGTCTTCCACTTCAAAGCGTGTGCTCTTTGAGGTTGACCTCGTGTTGCTATTTGTTTTTCAAGTTGCCTAGCACAAAACACTGAGCAATGGAGCATAAAAATAGAAGGTATCTTTACTGGGGATCCTAAAATAACAAGAGTTACCGGAAGTCTTTTTTGAACCAGGGCAGCACTGGCACGTGGATCATCTACAGTCAAGGAATTGAAAAACTGAGAAATGAGAGAAATAGGTAGTAGAACAAAGAGCAAGCTCAGGCTACCTCCTCTTCATTCACAGTAAAATGCAGACATGAGAAGATCTTCCTAGTAAATATTCAGTTTAATACATTTGTTTTGAAACAGAAGTGAGTCTTCATAATTAAGCATACAGCATCAACAATCAGCTCTTGTTAGCAGGGGCTGAAGGAATCTGAAGTAATTGGCTGGAGAATTCTCTTGGGTGAAGGCAGGAAAAAAAAATATATATATATAATACATAAAATCATGCACTAGTTCTCTTCCAACTCTCTCACTGTCCCTTATTTCACTTTATAAAGGACTCAGCCTCTCCTATGACTGCACATGCACAAGTAACAGGAACATGTTCCACTAAGTGCTGCAGGCCAAAATCTACATGCAATTAAGTCTGACCAAATAGTTTCTAGAAGTTTCAACATATTTGCTTTCCTGACAAAAATACTGCGAACAAAAGCTCCTTACATAAGCACCTACACCTTGCATAAATTGGTACACTTCCATCAGAAAGACTACTACCCCAGGAGATACAAGCAAGCTTTCCTCTCTCCTTTGAGAGATCAGACAGCAATATGCCATTTTCACATGATGGAAACCACACAAATACATTCCTGGGCAACAGGAGACAAGAAAAAGCTTGGGTCGTGAGTGTCTTAGAAGTGTTCACTGCTTCCCAACCTCCCCAGACTGGAATTAAGCCAAAACACTTTTTTCCAGGTCCACAGAGAAACTTGAGCTAAACCTGCAGGTTTGCAAACTCATACCATTTAGCACTACAAAATACCGTATCAGGAGGTGACAGAAATTATTTTGGAGATGCTGGCAATAACCTGCAACGCATCTATGACATTAATGACCAGCTGAGATCCACTTCTCTGTCATAGTCAGTGAAGGAAATAGAGCTTGATTCTTCTGCATTAGCTTTGGATCAGACTGTGCTGTAAGTAATTTCTTTTGCCCTTGCTACATTACTCCCTAGGAAGTTCTGAAGAGCAACGCAGCTGTTTAGGCGGCACTAACGCTCTGGTGGCAAGGGAAAGGTGAGCAAAGAGAAAGCTGTGACACAACGGTACCCCAGCGGCACACAACACGCAGTTCAAACGCGGCACAGTGGGACGCTGCTCTGGATCCGTGCCCGCAGCACGGGCGCAAGAGGCTGCTTCCTCTGAGCCGCCTGGTTAAGCCTGCCCGGTGCACCTTGCCCTGCAGGTGCCTCTGTTCAAATAAAATAAAGGGAAGTTGTGCGCTGCCTGAACCTGTGCACTCCTCCTGCCTTCACAAGCCATGCTGCCGAGAAGCAGTCCCTGTTTTTTTTTTGATCGACTTAACCATTTTCACTTCCCTGCTCACAGTTGAGCTGCTTGAAAACACTACGCCTTGGCCTTTCATTCTCACCTATTGTTTTGCTCAGTTGATACTCCTATTTATACAGTCTTTAAGCCTTTGTACTTTTTCACTGGAAGAGAACAGGCTACTATCACCCTTTGGGAAAAGCCAAAAAAAAAAAAAAAACTCCTAGGAAGTGAAATTATTTGATCTACTAAGTCTTTTCTTACAATCAAGGTTCTTTCTTCTCACAGCCCTATTTCAGTTCAAGTTCAGTGAAGATTTCACAACAGCTCAGGTTAACCTGTAGTTTGAGAAAAGATTTGGAAATCCCTTTGGGTTCAGATTCTCTTTGGCTTTGCCTTCTCAAACCTTTTTCCCCCATTTCTCATCCTCTTTCACTGCAATGCCTTCTTGTGCAAATGCATTTTCTGAAAACAAGCAGCACCTGTGCTTTATTCCAGCTTTTTTTCCTGAGCAAGCTCATGCTGTCCATTAAAAGGACAAAACTAATCACACAGCTCTGACACACAGCTGACACTGTGCGAGCATGGAGTACCTGTCTCAATGTATCTCGAGTATTTCGACCAATAGTGCATGCAATTCCAAAGTGGTACCTAAAAGCTAGGTGATGAGCAGAATTTGTCCTCTTGTGTATCCAGCCTAGAGCACAGCTGAAAGCAGCTGTGGTGCAGCCATTGCTCACATGGCAACCAAGCAAACAGCTCAGGAGCTCATGCCCTTGCTGTTTGGTGCCATCAGTCCATGGATTCATAGCTTTAAAATCCTACCTGGTAAAATAAGAATAGTATTGCATAAGGGGAAGAAAAAAAAAAAAAAAAAAAGTAATTCATTTATGGATTCACTTCATTTTGGTGGCAAATCACCATCCTAGAGAGATTATACCACCTGGAATAACTGGAAATCTCCTTATAGATTTATTGGTTAAACAGAAAAAAGTTTGAGCACATTCACAAGTTATTTAATCAGAATTAGAGAAGAATAAATTAAACTACAGGAATTTGGCCACAGCTCAAAGAAGAAAATGCCTCAGTATGACAAAATGTTGTTTATGAAAAGAAAAGCTGTTTTTCAAAGGAAATTTTTTTCATCCCAATGAAGGAATGAAAACATCGTAATGAAGTGGCGAGTAATACTAGTGAATCACTAGCACATAATGACCTTTGTAAGATCTGTCAGCAGCAAAAAACATTCTGTACAAAAGATGAGCTCAGATTCCACAAAATGAGATGTTCTATACAGTGAAAAGCAAGTGTTTTTCAGAATGTGCACAGCAGAGGAATATCATTAGTGATGCATTAAATTCTGTGCTTATACAATCTGGGTGGGAGTGCCTTCTGCATAACCATCTGATGTGTGATCTTACAGTTTCTCACGTTGCCCACGCCAAAATCAGTAACAAAACCTCTTGAATTAACTGATCACTTTAGAGTAAAAGTAGGTCTTAAGATGCTGAATATAATATACGCAGATATATATCAGCTTATCTGTACAAAACTTCAAACATTCCTATTTATTATTCTTATAAAGCTTCTACTAAAATATCAAATGGTTTGATTTAAAAGGGTGGAATTCCCAAGAATACATAATAGTATTTTTCCCTTTGATTGAATAAGCTGGTCACATATAGCATAAGTCAGCTACTGGTCTAGATTAAGAGATTTACATTCCTGCCCTACCATGATCTTATTCAGCTCTTCAGGTACATCCACGTACTATGCTCTGCACACGATGCTCCACACTTGCTAAAGCTTAACAATGGTAGATTGCTTAATTGATTTAGCAAATCTTATTAATTAGTGTCAGATTTTTAGTCATGCTTCTCCAAGGTTATCATAGCTTTACAGAAGTTAAAGCATCCTGATGTGACGTTTTCATAACACAGGCGTGTCCACATATATAACTTCTGTTCCCAAGATCTCAGCCCCAAGCAGTAGCAGCCATTGCAGAATTCATTATTTTGTCTATGAAGCTGGAATTTTCCTGTGCTTTCCTGTCCTGACTTAAGAAACTCAGGTCTTCCCTAACTACATTGATTTGTGTTGAGAAAACATCACACTTTAAAGTCAAACTACAAAAAGATACCATACCTTCCATTAATATGGCCATTTTAGCTAGTGTTTTCCAAATCCATCAGTCATAGAAACTGGGCTGAGAGCATTTTACATAATATCTCAAATACCAGGTGTCTAGAGTTAAAAAGAATATATTACTGCATCGTAAATCTGACAAGCATATTCAAGCTCTTATTCATGGTAAATGTCTCATTTACTATCCTTTGCAAAAGCACAAGTATTTCGAACTTAGCTTCCTCTTCCCCACCCCAGTTAAATATTTTATCATATAATGCACTGGAATCCACGTCAGTTGATGTGTATCTTTACATACTGGGTTCAAAGGTGTGTACCTGTTTACATTCGCAGAATGGTTTTTCTAGAAGGGAAAGGAAAGAGGAAATATCATCTGCATTAGTCAACCTGCTGTGAGTAACCGGTCACAGCAACTTTCACATTTTTCCTTCCGAGTCAGGTGCTGATACTGTGTTCACTCCTCAATGGATAGGAGCACCTGGAGGGCGCAGACGATACGCCGGAGGGCAGGGCTGAGGGACCGAAGCAGGCTGCAGGGCTGGGCTGGGCTGGCAGCAACTTCGCGGAGTAACAAGGCCAAATGCAAAGTCGTGCCCTGGGAAGGACTAACACCCCCCCCCCACACACACACACACCCCGAGGGCTGTCCTCGGTGTCCTGATGCGTGCTGGGCTGAATGTGCGCTGGCAGCAGGGAGGGCTAGCAGCACCTGGGTGGTAGGAACAGGGGCACGGCAAGTAAGGTGATGGAAGCGACCATCCCCCTGCCTTCACTGAGCTCTTGTTACACCATGCCAATAACACCACAACCAGCTTGGGACTCCCAGTGCAGAAAAGTCTCTGATAAACCAGGGTGAGTTCAGCAGAGGGCCACCAGGCTGGTCCAGGCTGGAGCACTTGTCCTGTGAAGAGAGGCCAAGAGAGGCGACCTCCCGCTCAGGCTGGAGAAGAGATGGTTGGATGGCTGCAGGGGGATATAGCAGCAGCCCAAGTACTTATAAGGAAGCTCTTTACTGATGTGCACAGCCCAAGGTATGACAGCCATAGACTAAGAAACATTCCAGCTAGATATAACAAAAAACATTTTTATTGGAAGGATAATTATGCATTGGAGCTGGTTGCCCAGAGAGGTCCGTCCATGGAGGATTGAGACCTCAGCAACCTGGTCCAAGTTCAGCCTTTACCCTCCTTTGAGCAGGAGGCTGGACCAGAGACCTCCTGAGCTCCCTTCCCACCTGAATTCTGTTCTTTTGATGGGAATTAAGTTGGAATCACTTTAGAGTGATTATGTTCTACATCTTATGCAAATTCTCTGGTTTTATTTTTTGGCAACAGGTCTCTTATTTAAAAGCAACATGACAATATCATGGCTTTGCGTTGGAAACGACCTTCATTCTCTTCTCTCCCTTTTCTTCTTTTAATCTTGTGGCAAGACATTACTTCATTTAACAAGTTTCAGTGACAAGATAAAAAACCCTGCAACCCTCTCAAAACATATTCAAAAATATTCGTTATTGTATTACCAGTTTTCTTCTGTGGTACTGACAAAAGAAATCTTGTTAAAGTCGCTTTAACATATCTAAGCCCTCCAACTAAGACACACTAATAACAATTAGAGTTGTCATCTTTGAAAGCACTGCAAAACAGTATTAATCACAGCATAGGAAAAAAGGCCACAGGCAGAATTTTGTATCAACTAGAATCTAGAGCTGTCAACACACTGTTCAGCTTCACTTTCTCTATTTACGGAGTATGATTAACTGACAATCTCCTATATCTACAGACAGCTTCAAGGAGTCAGCTTCCCGCAACATGTAAATAGGAGCTCCTCCTATTAAGTTATCCTACCAAAAAAAAACTAACTTAACTTCAGTAATTTAGTAGTAATATAATCAGATGGTAAGTTTGTACACAAGTTTCTGCATAACTGACATGAAGACAAAAAACTTTTAGAAGTCTCTTAACTCTCAAATTCAAGTATAAGCACTTTTTCTGTCTGCAAAAATCCCATCAAAAGAGGCACCACCAAATGAAAATATTCTTTTCCTTCTTCTACAACTCACCAATACTCATGCAGACTGATCCCCCCCCCCCCCCCCGCATTGTTTTACAAATTGCATTTTATTCCAGAATGCTAAGGGACCAACACGCACACTAACAAATGAATACAGGCACCTAAAGATTTAGGCAGATTCCCATGTGAATCCTAGAAGCTTAGACACTCTCTCCTTAACACACAGCAAGTGTGAAAAACACTTAAAAGGTTTTTACTAGGTATAGTTTTGCACCCTTCCCCCTATACTATCGAACAGATACTTTTAAACTATAATAGGATCAAAAATAAGGACTTTGAACAAACCAAGACCTTTCTGCAGAAAGCTATTGTAATCTTCAGTAAGCCATTAGTTTTGTAGCATAACTATTTAAATTTCAATATAAGGCAATGTGTCACTAGATACCTGAATTACTTTCACTGCTACTAAAACACACTAATGTCATTTTTTTCCCAAAATTTCAGTGCAGTGTATGTTTACATACACTTGCAGGTATAAGCATGCAACTCCAGAGGTTTTCCATTCTTACAACAAAACCATTTCACAAAATAGATAAATCATAAAATACATACTATCAAAATTATAATCCCATATAGGCAAGGTAAATTATTAACTGTTAAATTACTCAGGGAAAAAAAAAAAAAAAAAAAAAAAAAAGAACAACCTCAAATATTTCTCTTCATAATCAGAAAATTTACAGATAAAGTAGAAATAATAAAACAGTACCACACCTAACACTTTATAGACTTTACACTGAGAACTTGAAGGTAAATTCTTCGCAGATATGGCTTAAAGTCCAGAACATATTTTATTACAACTATTCTGCTGCCATGATATGAAACTTAGGCAAGGTAATGACAAGAGCACAGATATTTCACAGTAAGAACAGCGTTCCCTAAGAGTGATAAAATACATGCTTTTCAATTATTGCCATCTTTTCCTCTGTGTAACTGCCAGAGGTATTAATGAAAGGTAAAATACATGATCCTGAAAGCAGTTATGTTACAACAAAAATGTGGCAATTTCAATGGTTAGAATACAGATGCGCCTGGGCAGAATAGCCGCAATAAATGTCAGCTTATTCCTACTGAAATGCCCACAGCCAAAAGGAAAATTCCACACTTGAAGTCGTAGGAACATTTCTGGAGTCATTCTGAAGTGTGGGTTCTTTCCCTTTCCACTGCAAGGGAAGTGTCACTAGGAAACTTATTACCACAATAAAGCTGAATATTACAACCACATGGTAAGGATGGTATTTCCCTATATGTCAGGGAAGGAAACTAAAGCATGCATTATTCTAATTAAATTTTGGTTAAAAGGTTCTTGGGTGTAAGTTTATTCTTATTTCGGTTTAAGACCCATAAAATCTTGTCTTTTAATCCTTTCATCTTGACTTGAATGCAAAAATAATTTGTTAAACATGACTTCTTAAAACTTTGTGCTCAACCCTTCAGGGTGCTTGGCTTTTCAGACACACAGGTATAATCGGGAAGGCTTAAGCAGGTATAAGTTTAGGGCTAACCGCTACCGTACTAGCTGCACTGAAGTGCTTGGCCTTCATCCAATTCACAATATTCTACTCTACACCAAATAAAAAGGCAGGAAAGGGTGGTTCTCTGCATGTGTGTTTTTAAACCAAATTTAAAGTGGGGTTTTCAATTCTTTTTTTTTTTTGGGGGGGGGGGACACTACAGTTAAAAAAAATATTTTATTGTGTGTGTGTGTGTGTGTGTGTGTGTGTGTGTGTGTGTGTGTGTGTGTATCAGGCTCAACTGCATTAAGTAAATCTCATTATAACCCTGAAACTCTTCAGCAAAAAGGAATTCATGATAGTTATTTCACAAGCACATTAGCTATTTGAGAAGTCTGAAATATGACTTCAGTAATATCAATAACAAACACTAACTCTGAACAACATAGCCACAAGTTTTCTTGTATACATTTCTTTTTAAAAAAATCCACATCTTAAAGATATTCGACTCTCTCTCCTTTGATCAAAGTACAGCAGATTTCCTGAAGCACAAGCAAGGACAGCTCTGAGGGGTTTCTCATCACTACATCTCAAACTCCCAGGTAGTTGTTTGCCAGGCAGTTTAAAGAGCTGAGTGTTACTGCAAAGCATCCCCTTCGGAGGGATGACCCTCCTCATCCCACGTACGCAGATGTGGAACATATTTAGAAAGGAGAGTCTCAATTGTGGAAACTCTCCTTTCTAAATATATTGCTTTCTGCCACCTCCACTTTTCCATCCTTTCCCCTTCTACCTGGCTGCCTGATGTTCATGACAAAGAGTCAGAAACCCTCAGTCTCTCCACACCAAGTCACTACGTTTCTCTTAAATTGAGGATTCTTTTATTCACAAGGTGATTCTTTTTTTTTTTTTTTTTCCCCATCGTAAATTTTGGTAAAGCTTTCAGTCTTACTGCACAGTTATGAAGAATACCACTAACCTTTCTAAATGGACATGTGTACTAGTCAGCATGATTCCAGATGCTAGATTACAATATTTTTTTCTTTTTTATTATTTAAGAGCATTGACAATAACTCTCCGCTCAAAAAGACCACCTTTCCAGGGGTTTCCATTCAGAATGCTTTCTTCAGTGCTCTATTCAGCAGCAGTAACATTCATCACATATGAACAGAAACCTTCGATTGCTTTTGCCAACCCTGTAGAAGAAAGCATCATGAACAGGAAACAAGTGGAATCCAGAAGCCAGGCATATTCCCCAGGATCAGACAAGAGGAACATGAAAGTTATGAGAAACATCATCTTACATAAAGAGTTATTTTCGTATTACAAGCTAAAATCTGCTAAGTAGTATGCAGTTATTTTACCACCACATGAAGAACAGAACAAGTAGATGCTAATGGCTTGAACACAGAAGTAAAAGATGCTACATCTGCATTCAAGCCATCTCTCCTCCTCCTTCGCTAGTATTTTAGGCACTCAATTATATCTGCATATTTAGCAGCTGTAGCCCAAAAAGATAAGAGAGGAATTTCACCACTGAAAGGAGGCACTGATATTACAGTAATCTTATTTATGGCATAAGGAAAGTAGGTATTAAAGGAGGTTTCATGTTCAGCTAAACTCAAGAGTGTTGTAAGACTAACTTTCAGTCTTTGCTATAAGGAGAGGATTCCTTAGTAAGGGATAACAGTTATGTGGATAGTAGTGACTCTGTACATATATTAAAACTATTTTATATTGGTATAATCGATCATTCTTTGAGTTTCGTCATAAGATAATCCCAGAAAAGGCATCCTGCTCTGAACAGATGAAGAGTAGCAGAGTACACCCTTGTGACCACATCACTCGTGAACTATTTGATCTTTCTAGGCTATACTTTATCAAATTTTTGACCAACTTTTTCATGGTATTTTAAATTCATAAAATATTACCTCTGAAGTAAAGAGTTCAAAAATTAAGCTGCCAAAACGCACAAACACAAAAGGATCAACATGACAGGTAGCAAGTATTACTTATGTCTATAGGTAGCTCTAGTTTTAAAGCTCTGAGCTTTATGCTACAGAAAGCATTGAATTCAAATTTGTTGGGAGATTTATTTTGTTTTAGGACATTACATAAAATAATTGTGCTTAGGGAACATTAAGTGAACAATAAAAGTTATCCTCAAGTTAGAAATGCCAAGGGTAAAGTCAGAGCTCCATTACTTCATCCCACTTCTGCACTTAATCCCACTTCAGCAAGACTTCTCTGACAGTGTCTTCTGCTTGCTTTATACTCAGCTCCATTCAGTGTACAGGACTAATAATGTATACACCAAGTAGTAAGGAGTACCAAAAAGATGAAGGCTTTATCCAAATATCAAGTTCTAAAAGCTGAAAAGAGAATTCCAGCTATGTTAGGAAACAAAGTTTCTTTGAATTTCATTTGAGACCTACTCTAAATGTAACCTTACAGTAATAATTTTAACAAAAATAAAATATTTTGATACTTTATTGAAGAATGAAATTGATATAGTGAAGTTAATATCAGGGCTCAGAGGCTTGTGACAGCATTTCGTGTTGACCATTTAAAGTTAACACAGTGAATTCTTTCATAAGTTTTTGGCTTAGTGCCTTTTTAATGTTTTCCTGTCTTAACCCACCCTTGTTTGGATTTATGATTTGTATGTAATGAAGTTAATGAAGTTCTTTAAGTAGAAGAACTTCTACAGAAGTAGAATTTACTCAGATGGAGGAATTAATTTGCTTGAGAGACAAGACAACTCTTGCTTATGCTGTCAGCGCGATTGCTCAATCTGCCTCCTTTAAAACTGCTAATTGGGATAACAAATTCAGTCAAACCTGAAGCTGGGTATCTGTCAACGCAAACTCTCACTTCCACTACTTTACTAGGAACCCCTCCACAGCTGGGAACAGCTGGGTGTGTCACTTTTAAAGAGCTGGGTAATGAAGTGCTCAGCATTTCTAAAGAGTAACTGTACTGACAACTGAAAGTCACTAAGCTCATGTTACACTCCTTGCTATAACTGAAAAAGAATCAAATGAAATGTTAAGACAACCTTAAATTATCATACACATAAAACAGGCCTTCCCTGTTTTTAAAGTATCTCCTCTGATTAAAAATAATAAAAACAGAGGTTAAAGAAAAAGGAACAAATCAAATTACTGAAAGAACTGAAGAGGGACATATATATTCACAAAAAACTAGCCACGAAACAAGAAGATACGCACATAACTGCCAGACATTGTACATGAGGAAAAATTTCATCTGCAAGCTTTTTACTGGAATACATGACACATTGCTATACTAGACCACTGAGTAGTACTATCTGCAGATTTACAGACTGAACTATAAGTTTCAAAGATTGAAATATTGATTGAGATATACTCTCATTTTCACCAACAGAAACAAAACCGCCCATGCCAGTATATTTTTCCACTTTGCTCTACTACTAGTCTCATCAGTGATCTGGCAAAGCATGATGTTTGCAATGCTCTGAACAGAAGTGAGTACTTTTAACCTGTCCTCTTCAAACAAATTCCTAAACAAAATCAAGAAGCTGCTTCTTTGCTAAAAGGATAATCACATAATCCCTTGTAATGGAGGGAGACCAACATACTGGAAATTTAAGAGGTCTCTTACCTTCTCTGTCCAGATGTGAGCAGTAATTACAGAAAAGGGTTTCACATTATAGCTGTACATAATCTCAATTAAATAAAACACAATAAAGGTGAAAGTTGCAACCTCATTATCAAAAAGGAAGATAAACTGATCACTGTTATTTCTTAGTACAGCTTCTTGCAAGACTTCAGTAACAGGTGGTCTTAGCCTTAACTCTGCTGCCACAAGAACATTACTTACAAGTAAAAGCTCTTTAAAAAAAAAAAAAAACCTTCAAAAAAAATCTTAAAGGTTTGACACCATTACCATATGCTGGTGATGACACAAAAGATGTTCCTATCAGTAAGGGTACTCTGCAGAGCAACAAGTACAGTCAGACTATCAAGGTGGGACAAGACAGAGGTCCCATGGGTGTTGAAGGGGTGGGACGGTAAAAGATTAAGGAGGTGCCAAATGTAGCCATCAGGCAGCAGAGGAAATACCTACCATTAAGTATGCACTGTGTGAAAAAGTCAGTTCTTACTGCAGGATGTTTGGAGTGCCAGAAGTGTTAAAGGGGTCAACAAGCAACCAGACAAACTGACAAAAGGCCAAGTGCAGCAGGGGCGGAGATGTCATCTTTTATAAAAAATTATCATATGAGAAGTTCTCGCTGTTCACAACTGGAAATTAGAAGTAAATAATGCTGACACCACAGTTAGAGGATAAGGCATAAGCAATTACAACAAACAGTATGCCTGTTCTGATGCCCAGCATCCTACGAATTTTGAAGAAAATGGTAATTTAGCTTGAATATACAAAATTACCTCTATCAACTTTTTTTTAAAAAAGTAGGACAAAGTTTCTAATCAGACAGCATTTCTCTGCTGACACACGCGACTTTCTGGAAACCCTTTGAAGACTAGTTTGCCCCTACATAATCACTGACATGCAATTAATGTCTCAAAAAAAGTTATCTTTGTACACCTTTCAGTCCAAAAGATGAAAGAAATAACACCCCCTCTTCTATCCCTTCCCAAACTCCTAAACATGTCAAAACATGCTACCGCTTTGTAGTGGGGTCAGCTTCAGAAGTTTAATTACTCTATAAGCATTTTAAAACATACTGGGGAACTGTTAGATGATGTATAACGTGGAAATTTTAACTTACATTGAAATAAAAGAGCACGACTACATCACTAGAAGCTCCTTCCACTCTAACCCAGAGTTTCTGCATTATTGTCAATAAGAAGTGATCAGTGACCCTGCAGTGTGGTTTTTTTTTTTTTTTTTTGGAAGACAATAATCTATTGCCCAGCAGATATGATATAATACTCCAGCTGCCTTCCAACAAATCCAAATCCAAATTCCAGCCTTTTTCTTGACTTCTGGAGCCAAGAAGGAAACCAGTGAAGCTGCAAGGCTCCAAAAAAAAAAAAAAAAAAAAAAAAAAAAAAAAAAAAAAAAAAGTCCAGTTACAGACCCACTAGATCAGTTTCATGGCTGACCTCACTTAGGCACTGTGGTTAATGTAGGGACAAGTTGGACAACATACCTTGCACAACAGTGTGCTAACTCTACCTACCTGACCTCCTTTGGGTTTGTTTGTCATTACTTTCATTACTTATACTGCTGAACACCAACTCCTGACAATTTCACATCATTCTTTGCTACATCCTTGGATTAAATCTCAACTAAAAAGGCTTTAATAAGGCTTTTGTGAATAATTAAAGTGTGATAGAGTTACCAGTCCTCTGACTTTCAGCATTACATACAAACCAGTATAAGGAATACCAGCCTTCTGAAAGGATGCCAAAACCTAAACACCACATTTGCAAGAAATTATGTTTCAGGTATGAGTCAAACACTGGAAAACGCATTTCCACCTTAAGTATCAGAGCTCAATACATATTAACTTTCAGTCTGAAACCAGGCTGAGAATGTCAGCATACTACCATCCAATCCACCTACAGGATATTTCTTTCCTATTAGCAAACTACTTACGTGCCATTTCACAATGTTTTTTCATGTATTTACAGAAGGATTACTGTCCATGCCTTTTTTTTTTATTATTATTAAGCTAGTAATTTAAGACAGGAATTAATTCTTAACGTTTAACTCACTAGACTAGAATCTAGCACAAGCCACAGAGCCTTTCTTGTTTGGAGACCGAATAATAAAAATCCTATGTATCAACACACCTAACACTGTAACAAAGTGAAGGACCCCAAGGAGATATTTTTCCATAATACTTCTATCTTAAAACACTCATGATGTGTCTACATACTAAAGCTCCATCTTAATTTCTCAGAAACTAGTAGCAAGCTCATATTAGGACACTCAGTAGTCCTAATATTTGATAATCCACTAATTATATACCAGAACCAAATCACTTCTATTTCACAGGAAAACAGTCCTCTGTAAACATGACAGTTACTCCTTGTGCAATTTAGTACTTGGTTTCCACTCAGACACACCTTGACAGGAGACATAACATTCGGTGACAAACATCTGATTAATATTTGAAATGATGAGAATAGCCTCATAGCAATTCAGGTAAGTATCAACAGTACCATTTTGGCCTTTCAGATTTTACATCAGTAATCTCAAAAGCATAAAGCAAAGTCAGGCTTTTTATATAATTCATCAGTTAGTTTTACTCTATTTAAAGCAACCTGAACAGCTTCTGTTTCATTATTAAATGCTGTAATATTCACTAACAAGTAGTTTGCCTGTGTGTGAGGTACTAACACTAGATTAATAATTTCACTTTCTAAGTTAAAGTTGTGCAAATCTTATCTACCACCTTTAAAAATGCTAAAGCCTTCACTACAATTCAAAATAGCTCTTACCAGACTAAAACAAGAATTTTCCATAGGCAAACATTTTTAAAAGATGGACTGGGAAATGTATTTTCAAAAGCTTTATGACCAGCTGAGGGAAAGGAGGGGAGGGAAAAAACAAAACCACAAAACTTACTTGACTGTAACTCGACTGGACAAATCCTGAAGATCCCCTGGATGAAAGAGCTGAGCTTCTCTCAGTCCGATATTTTCGCAAGCTTTCAGAAAAACGTTTATATTATCCTGCGAAGAGAAGTAGAAAGCAGTTGCTTAGTTGAAAGCACTGAGCAGGTTTTGCAAGATGATTAGTATGAACCTCTAAATGTCGAAGTCCAGCTCATGGAAATAATAATAATAAAAAAAGCAGTCTTCTGGATCATAAATACAGGTCATATTTCCTGCATGCATGCAGGTTGATTCGTGTGATCTTGGTGACGGACTGGTACGTTAAAGATTACCTGGCATAAAGCAGTGGCTAGCCAGTAGGTAGCAATCTACACTTTGATGTCAGCTCGGCTCTGCAAACAAACGCCCTCTTTCCAGCTCTGCACGACAAGCCTCACCTCTTGCCTTTAAAAATAACTCCAGCTACTGACATTCACCACCCAGAAACTCTTGGCAGGGGAGGAAGAGGAGGAGGAACATTCTGTTTCTATGATTACAGCCCGATTCTGGGATACGGCACCTGGAATCTGGGCTTGGTTGCTGCGCAGGCAAGAGGGGGAGAGAGAAACCAAACTGTATTCAGCTTTGCTGCTTCCTTAGTTATGGGGTTTTCTCTCCTTCACATTCCTCCCCTTTCTCCTCTCCCCCCCCCCACACCCCCCAGCCCAATATATGACAAAATACAGGTGCCGTGTCTTACAGCACCCACGTGCTGCACCTGCCACAGATCAACTGCCTAGCAGGAGCAAGGTTAAAATTTTTCTTCATATTACTGGATTAAAAAAAGATTATGCAATTTGCAATCTTTCCACTTCATAAACAATGGGCAAGAAATTCCTTCTCGTTAATGTGGAATGCTATCAACAACAAAAGAATTTGCCCTCTCGCGCACTTCTCCGTTTGGTTGAAAGCCACAGGAAAAGGTACACAAAGTTACTTAATTCATAAGCTAATACAGCCATGTCATTCAAAGCTTTTGCTGTTAAGGTACTATGGTAGAGTTCCACAGTACGATTGCAGTGTGATATAGTATTTTTTTTTAATATACCCACTGTACATAAAAGCAGTTCAATCATTTACAAAAAAAAAAAAAAAAAAAAAAAACACAGGAGTATCAGCTGCTTCTCATACTTAGAAAAAAAAATCCCCACAGCTTTCTGTTTTGAAGGTCCCTCAGATTTGAGTATTTCTTATCAGTCTATAAACATGCTTTCATTCAAGGAAAATGTTTGCAGAAGGTATTTCCCATGGAGGCTGAGGGCTGGGTTTCACATCCCCGAGCATCCCTGGAAAGCGCTTTGCGCCCGAAGCCCAAGGTGTGGCAGGGGCTGTCAACTGGGCATGCAGGGAGGACTGGCGGAGGGCACTGCACCACCGACCTTGCTGTAGCTGGTGATACACGAGCTCCCGGGACAGGCAGGTGGCTGCCAGCGCAAGCAGCCACCTTCGAGCATCCTGCTGCGGGGCAGCCCAGGCAGGGGCCTTTGCTCTTCCTCTCCGTGCAACGCACCTACGCAGTTGGATGTGACATTTTACCCGATGAATATTCAAGTGTCACATTAGTACTTCAAAGCCTTGAGGACTTGAAAAAAAATGTAGAGTTAAACCAAGGATTTGGGGGATGGGGGAAGGCACTGGTTGCAGCCTCACAACCTCATTCCTAGAAGGAGGGAAACTGCACAGCATTTGGTTGGGCAGGAGGTAATATGGGGGGGGGGGGGGAGGAGTACCACTATACGGTCTGAATTCAGGGAAGTAACAGCAACCAGCAGGTAAAGGAAAGGAAGAAAGCTGCACAGTAGATACAAAGAAATAGAAGAAATGAGTGGTTGCAAGGTAATAAACACAAGTGACACCAGTATCAGCCAAGGGAGAATGCTCTGATTGGCCTGATCTGTCACCAAAACTTACGGGTCATGTCAACTGAGCTGCAGAGAGTGATCACGTTGTGCAGATAAACAAGACAGACGAGTCAGAGTAAGAAAAAGGGATTCTGCCTACACCCTAAGTATAATCAAAACAAAACAGAGCACTTGTTCATCAGTGGCAGTTCAGCTGTATCAAACTGCATACAAGAGAACCAACTTTGAAGGTGTTGCAGCAATTAAGTCCAAACCTTCTGATAAATAGCACACTTGACACAATGCATGAGAATGTCATCACTAACATAAGCCAAGATCCTCAGAAATGCTGTAGCTTAGAAATAGATTGGGGGGGAGGGGGGGAACATAGCTAGTCATAGCACTCAGAGTACAGGAGAGTTCAGAGTAGGGTTCAAATTCACTCTCTCTCCAGTTCCTGAACCAGCAGATTGATCATGCCTGCCATGTCCTAGGTGTCCAGCTGTCTCAGCTGCAGGATCTCTTCCAGTTTGGGCCTGGAATTCAGCCCAGTACACCAAGCAAACTTACCCAAAAGGCTATTGCTCAAATTCATACATCACTATAAAAGGTTACATACAAATCAGCACCTGTAAATCCTGCCCTCATGGCATTATTCTTGACCATCCCCTAATCATTACCATAAATCACCAAAGCTACAAGTCTCAAAATAGCTAGGAACCATTTTAAACTCTAACAGAATAATGAAGCTGAAAATGAATTTTAAGTAGTACCACAAAAATAAGTGGAAAAAAATGACAAGCTGTCAACCTTACAATTAGATTTACCATTAGAAATGTGAACAGGAACAGTGTTCAGTGATTAACATGCTCAAATATAGAAACTATCATGCTATTCCTCTTACCAAGCTACTTCTTGGAACATAACTGTACTTTAAAGCTAATGACTGCTACCATTCAGCTTCAAAATGCATACTGCAATCCTCATTTCATCATACTCTGCAAACAGGATTCTTCTAAAAATTCAGAACTCAATTAACAGCATGGAGAAGCACAATACACCATGTCTCTCTCCTGGTGGCTACAAGTTACCTACACAGTGTATTTGAGAAAAAAGGATTTTGGGTACATATCTGTAATACCACCACTGTTACCCAGGTGTTCCCAACTTAAGAAAGATTCAAAGATTCAAACCAGCATAGTTGCAGAGGAAAAAAAAAAAAAAAAAAAAAAAAAAAAAAGAGGAATCTGTATGAGGAGAGAACAGGAGACCCTGGCTTGGTTATGCAGATGAAGAAAAGTATGAGAGGCAATACTGATCCCCTCTATGAGCACAAGGGAAATAAAACTGAAGGGGGGAGAAGAGCTGCCTAGTCCAGGAGCAATGGGACGCAAGAAGACATGGTCAAACTGATAAAATACATGCCCTGCTTACACATATGGTTTCTAACCATTAAGAGCAAGGTTCTGAACAGACTAACAGGAATAACGGGACAAAGTTAACTAGATGTTTTTAACACAGTTTGATCAATCCACATCCTTAAGGAGCTGACCCTGGAATTAGCATCATACAATTACACATCTTAAATCATAACAAAAATAAAGCCTGAAGTGTTAACCACAGAGTGCAAATGCAATTCATTTTTTGTATGCTTTTATGGATTTGAGGGAGGGGTGGAGAGACTGGGAGGGGAATCACGTCCCTCTCTGAATAAATGTATGAGGAAACAGTAAAGCATTTCAGACGCTCCAAGCACGACTCCAGTTTCACGCAAGCCGTACTGATTTACATTAAATGCACACCACAGAACGCTGACTAGTTAGAGCTATTTCCATGCAGCTTTTCATTTTCGCCTGAAACTCAAGCGCAAACCGCACCCAAGAAACACAGCAAAGCAGCAACAAGAGAGAGACCAAACTTGCCTGCTCGTGACCTGCTTCCCACTGCACTTCAATGCTGCCCGCTGGGAGGAATGACAAGCATGCCTGTAGACATGCACTTGCCTTTCTGGCCCCTCCTGGGAATCACTCTTCCTGCTGCTGCTAAGGCATCCCCTCTGCAAACAGGGTCCCGAACATGAAAAGCTGGCATGCCAATATTAAGGCAAGACCCGGAGAGCCAGCAACAGCCTCCCTGGGAACCTCCTAGGGGATTCAGGGCTCCCTCTCACATCCTAGCAATGCAGGCTGGTCTCCTTTTCCTCTCTTTCTAAAGAGTCTTTTCTGAATTGCGACCTCCTCAGTTTGTCTCACTGGACCTCAGTCTTTCTTCTGCTTCCAGGCAAGGGGCAGTGCAGGAGCTCTGCAGCTCCAGGAGTTAAATGGGGTGGCAAAAGCAAGGGTGTCAGATGAAACATGTTTTGGGTTGCTTGTTCACACCCGTGTCTGCCAGACCGCAAAGGAGGAAGATGACAGTCATGGCATGGAAAGCACAAGAACAAGGACATCTTCCAAATAAATAAATAAAATATATAACACAACAAAAAATTGGGCATCGCTATTGGCAGTGGTGCTGCACTGTGACAAGGAAGATAAACACACAGGACTAGTGAGATTTTGGAGGAGGGAGGAGAAGGTACACAGGTTCCTCAACACCTAAGATGGAGGAGGAGATCGGGGGGGGGGGGGAGGGGACCAAGACACTTCTAAAATGGAAGAAAATAACATGAGCAATAGGAAAATGATGGAAAACAACAGATGCAAAAAGGGAGCAAGAAAAGGTGACCTTAAACATGAAAAAACTGAGAAAGGAAAGAATACATAAAAAAATTAAAATATAGAATTAAAAAAAAAAAACAGAGCATGAAGTATAGAGCAATTAAAAGAGGTCTCCATATAAGAGTATGGAACCATTGTTTTATTTGGATTGTTTATGTGCAACAAAAGATTACACTAGAGTCAAGCCTGCATATGTAATCTGCAATTTAATTAAGTTGTTCAATTATCATGATTATCAGGGTGGGGCAGGAACATTAATTTAAACAAATGTAACAAATACATTTGCTTTCTTTAGGGTGCAATTGTGCTGTGTGGCAAGTCTTAGTTAACTGTTTCTTTGAAGCTCTACACATGCACCAAGACACATTGAGATGCTATAGGAATGGAAGTTAACGGTGCATCTTTCCCAATTCAACTGGTATCTGGAAAAAAAGACAAAATTCAATAAACATATCTGGCAGGTTGTTTTGCTTTGTTTTTCTCCCAGGCTGCCTAGGCCAATAAATGACGATGGTCCTCCACATTAGGCTGCCTACTACTTCCATTTAAATACCTACCATTTCAGCTAATTTTAACAGTAATCATGTAAAGAAAGATGGTTTCCCTCCCTTCCTTTTGGAGAAAGGAAGGGAGCAGAACTTCATAAGGACCGTGATGCAGATTTTCACTGAAGTATTACAGCATCACCCAGATAGTGCCTTTCAATTTACAGGCTACCCCCCCCCCAAAAAAAAAAAAAAAAAAAGCCACACAGTACCTACAGTGCCTAGCAACAAAACTACTGACATTTTGGGAAGAAAGACTGATGCATTTGTTCTCCCCCCTCCCCCCCCCAATTCTAAATATCTTCTGAATGGCTCATACTTAACAGCCTTGCTTCTTAATACTGTAATTTTAAGGATATTTGGAGTAATTTAACCTTGGCCATATGAAAATGCTACATCTCTTTCAGCTCCTGAGGAATCCTCCTTATTCACACTCACGTTCCCTCAAGTAACGGCACATTCCCACGACAGATGGGGGTATTTTAGAAAGAATAAAGCAATTTTCACACACTCAGCGTGACACCAACCATTAAAGCCTGCTGAAATCAGTCTAACACTGAATTTAGCGCAGCCTGTTGCAACAGCGCCAGGGAAGAGCTGCGTGTACTCGAAGGCAGCGGGAGGGAAGCAGCCCAGGAGAGGGCCCATTTAAGGAGCCGGGCAGCTCCTGCCTGTTCATCAGAGTCACCTTCTCCCATCAGCGGCAACGGGTGCAGGGGCCACAGAGCCAAGGGACCAGCGCCGCGGCGTGACCGCGGGCAGCTGCTGGGTACTGAAGCCCGTGAGAACAACATGGTGCACGGGAAGGTCTTCCCCGCACATCGCTTCTCAGCTCCAGGCAGCGCTCAGTGTTGTGGTTAAGGGCCAGCAGAAGACCTGCCCTGCAGGGTTCTCCTCCCCGCCTGGGATCTCCTGTAAAGATGAGCTCCACAGTGCGACTCCCACGGGCATAACAGAATTAAGAAAAAGGTAAAACAAAAACAAACAAAAAACAAACCCTACACCTTTTTAAATTTTTTTTTTTTTTTTTTTTTTAGTGAAGCCAGGGTTATGAAGTTCAAGGTGCCTGGCATAGAACAGGACCAACTGTCCTCAAAGGCTTGAAATCTTGCCCAGGCCCCCGTCTTTATCGCACTGTGGTGTAAACTTCACTAAGATAACAGAGCTGCATGTAACAGCAACGGCGTACCAAGCGAGCGCCGCCGCATCGATAAGAGAGGAAGGAACAAGCTGTAAGTGGCAGGTGCCCTTCGGGGGAAGGTACCTACAGGTAAGCTGCAAGTGAGAAGGGCAGGAGCAACCGCGCTTTGACAGCCTGGGCAGACCAGCCTCTTCCCCCAGAGCAGTGCTCTGCGCAGTTCAGAGCTTGGTCCCCTTTCGGGCTGCACAACAGGAATTAAACTAATTCCCTCACAGACACTGTAAAGTAAGTACGCGCTCAGAAAGCCAGTACAGACCTTTATTTCTTGGGCTATTTCCTTGTTTAGACAAGCCTCAGCTTTCCCACCAGTTATTCACATTCCAGCCCAAGAAAATCAAGTGATGTGCTTTTTCACTCTCAACAGACTTTGCAAGCTAAGTGTGTAAAATACTCTAACGCCAAGTTACCCCACTACACAGAACTGGAATGACAGTAATCCACTTAAAGTTGAAACCCCCCCCCCCCCCCCAAGCCTAATGAGTAATAAAAAAATCAGCAAAGAACTCTTGTTCTTGAAACGGAAAGTTTTGGCAGAGCTCACCTTTTTTTTTTTGGGGGGGGGGGGAATTTGTATACATATTTTTTTTTCTTTTCCTCTCCATTTTGCTCACACAGGTTAACAGTTCAGTATGGATAAAACTTAGCCCCTCCAGCTGCATGCTCAAATCCACTTAGTCCCCAATTCTAGACTACAATTTAGTACTTCATTTTTCTTTACGGAAAACTGAGGTGTGCTCTAACTTTGCTTCCTTCAGCAGCCCCACACAGATCTTCTGTTTTCTGGAAGGAGCAGCAAGCAACTTCCTTTAACTCCGTTGCCCTGCCAGGGCTTATCCCACGATGTAGAGCCGAACTCCTCACGCGCCCAGATCATTGAGCAGGTTTGGAGGTCACCTGCATTTCCGTCCCCCTCAGCTCTTGCACTGGGGCCAAGCTCCCTCCCGTCCATCCCCGTTCTCGTGCCCCACACAAAGCAGCTTGGTCGTTGCAGCACAACTGTTCCGTGACCATGTTAAGTAGCATTTAATGCTGCCTTTGTATTTATTAGCTCTTCTACACACATCACCAGAGGAGGGCAATTCAGTGTGGGCACATGGGTGCGGAGGTGTACATACAGGTGTTGAAAGACACGGTATGAGTCTTGTCCCGAACACAGAAGTGAGTTGTACAGCTACACATCTCCAGCGCTGACAATGTCGAAAGTCATCACGCCTGCAACTAATGTCTTTTTTTTTGGGGGGGGGGGGGGGGGGGGATTGCCATGAATTTTAAATATCACACCACCAACTACAAAAAATCTGATAAGCCAGAGAAAAGCACTGCAGTGTCCAGCTAACAAAGATTTAACACAGAAATACTGACTACTGCATTTCCTTGGCAAAAGCAGGAGAAATCAAGTAGGTGTCACAACCGTAATTTAAGGTGTGTGCCTTTTCTACACAGTGGCCATTTTTTTCCAGCCAGGAAGGAACATTTCTTTACAAACACAGAAACAGTCATCAGTTATTTAAGGAAATAAATAAATAAAAAAAGCATACAAGTGACAGATTGCACCACAGACTACAGCTGATTGAGTTGATAAATGGGAATATTCTGCAGCTTATTTGGCAACCATACTTACAAAATCTTACTAAGGGCTAGTAAGTTGGAGGAAAAGTCATACTTTTGGAGCTTTAGTTTAGGGTAGAAGGAGGAATGAAAAATTTCCATATTAAAAAAATCCCTGATGTCAATCATTACTTTTTCAGTTAGATTACTGTAATTTTTATTTTGATTATCATTTTGACATCTCTTTGCAGTAACTCTTCAGAAGCGTCAGTTTGAAATGTATGATCTCGTCTAAAACATCCCCCAAATACTATTTTTGTTTCACATAGAGGTCAAATATACCCAGCACTTACTATCCCAAGACAGGAGACCAGGGCTAGAAGCTGAGCTGTTAGTTCTTGGGGTGCACTCAGGGGTCTGCGCACATGCAATTTCTTCCCAGCGTCTCTTAGATACATTTCATATCACCGCCTATTGAAAAACTGTCAGTTTAATGCAGCAGCTGAGTTTTACTCTGCCTGATAGAAACCTTGAGCAGCTACTAAAAATGTCACAAAGAGTTTGCATCAACCTACTCTTTTCCCACACCCTACATTTCAAAGTGTTTAGGCAGCAACAAAAAACAATTAAAGGAAATTCATAGCTAAGGCCGAAACATACCATACATTTTCAAGGAGAAGGGCACAAAAACATTAGTAAACCTCTGCAGTGATTACATACTCCCACTATCAGGCATTGAAAAAACTATATAACAATGTCGTCGCTAACTATTAATAACCATACTTCCTTTCCAGCATATAACTCTTAATGGTCTAACAAACATGTTTTCATACAAGCCACATTCTTATTTCCAGGAGACAGCAGAAAGAGCTCAAGAACTGATTTATGGTTCCACATATATGATTATCAAATCCTGCATCATTCCTAGATGTCATCTATTGATTTATCCTTTACGTTCTCAGAACTCACTTCAAACTCTTGGGGTTTTGCAGCACGGTCTATGAGAGAATAGGACCGAGACGCAAAATTTCATGTTTGCCCTGACTTACCAGTTGACCTCAAGAAAAGTAATTTAAACTCTTCTGTTTGTGCTTTGCTTTCTTCAGCTGTAGAGATAAAATAAAGACCTATTTTCTGAGTACTTTAAAATGTTTAATATATACATAGATTTTAAACATTTAAAAAGCTTTAAATCTTAATTTAAATTCTCAAGGATAGTGAGCAGATTTCTGCAGTGTTTCATAATTGAAAAACAAAAAAAGGTCATATTCTCTGCCTTTTTTTTTTTTTTTTAATTGGGTATTTTCATGCCATGGTTTAAGTGCTTATCATTCTCCCAAATTTGAAGCAAGATCTGCTTAGCAGTCTGAAGTAATGGCAGTTTAAACTTTTGAATTTTACTGAAAAGCTACACTGAAAATAAACATGTTAATATTTGATTGCCTTTTTCATAGTACTGACAAAAATCTCCCTAGGATTCAATAAATGAATAATTTTACGCACTGTTTGGTGGTTATATTGCAAATGCTATGCAAGCTGAAAGATCTTTTCTCAGACTAACATATGTCTTTTACATCCAGGAAACTTGTTTCAGCACTTCAGCTGGACCACTGATCAAAGAAAAAGTTTCCCCTCCCACATAATTTTACTTGTCAGAACAAAAGTAGATACTTAAGGCAGTAACAGTCAAGTAGAAGTCCTCATCTATTTAAACACTTTAAGAATCTGAAGATATTGTGGCACTAACTTAAAACAGTGCAATAAACATACCACTACATAATAAAATGCACCTCAGCATTTAAAAAAAAAATTATACCATTTGCCATAGGAGACCAGTTTCCGGCTAAGCACAATATCAGGCTGGAGTACTAGGGGGAAAAAACGAAAAGTCAAAAAAGAAGCATGAGGAATACAGTATCTCAATCTGTTTAAATATTGTAAAATATTATTACTTAGAATTACACTGTCCTTCCTTGCAATTAGTTTACTCATTAAAACCCTCTTGCTTTCCACCAGAAAAACAAAACCAACACTTCACTGGAGGCATTATGTTACCTGCAGCATAAAAAGAATATTAAATGAAGAAAATAACCGCTATTATAAAGAGGCAAACAAACTCATTTTTTTATCATTTGAAATGATCCTGAGCCTGCAGAAAATTTATAGGGTGCCTATAAAGGAAAGCGCATACGATGAGAAGTGGGGTGAAGTGCACAAAATACGTGCAGCATTGTTCACTTTCACTTTCTTCCTATTCTTAAGTTTTAGGCATATTGAAGTTGTTTAAAAAAAAAAATAATCACAAGAAACAATAGTTGCTTTTGTAAAAGCAAAATCTGCATTTGCGGAAGTAAAGATTATGTCAAGTAACTAGAAGTCTTCAGAGAAAGGGATGTGCATCATCTTGGGTCTTGCCCTGTAACAGGCAATACCATACACGGACAAATCAGCTTCTTGGTGAAAACACATCAGATTTCACACTTAGCAGAAGTGCTGCATAAACACTCGCCCTTGACCTCCAAATTTACAATCCAAAGGCAAAAATCAAAATCACAGGACATGTCTCAGCCATGAAGGAAATGGAAGGCAGGACTCGAGGCAGAGTTCACTGCTCCCCTAGCTATTACGTGGGCTGGGACTTGTCAGAAAGGCTTCTGAAAACTTCCAAAGAAAAAGTCATGCTTCAAATCGCTCTTCATTATGCTTTCCTCAGCATTTCTAACCCTCTCATCACTGCAAAAAGCAGCATTAGACAAGGAAATTAGACAGAGCAAATCCTCAAATGGTTGTTAGCTCATTAGTCAGCTCTCAACCAAAATTTGAGGCTGGCCATTTTGTGTGAGAGTTTTTGGATAATATTAGTCTGAGCTATCTGTTTTTCCTGGTGTTTGTTAGCAAAGCAAGGCCAACAGCACTAGTTTTTTTTTATATATAATTTATTTCATGTTTGCATATTTGTCTTCATTTTCCATGAGGAATAGAGAAAAAGGCGAGGGGGCACTTCTCCGTTACTCACTTTCTCACTCCACACAAATTGCTGTTAGCATTACTAATACTGATCTAGCCCTTTCTAGTCCTATTCACAGATCAGAAGTTGGAAGAGATTTTAAAAGTCACAAAATATTAAGAACAACCTCCCCCCCCCCAAAAAAAAACACTACAAAGAGGTAAGAAAAAAAAATAAACATCTCACAGATAAATGAGAAGAATACTGCCTATGGAACTGGATAAACAAGAAAGAAGACTACATAACAAAAACACAAGATGACAGAAAGCATGAATCAGTATAAAGGTTGTACTAAACATCAGGAGTTGGACACTAGGAGAAAATAAATGCAGTCAGGATTTTCAGCAGGAAGGAATGATTCCAAAGCACTTTTGAAGCAGAGCTGCTTGGGGGGGGGGGGGGGGCGGACATTTTTATTTAAAAAGTGTCATATTAATATATTACCATCAGATTTTAAAGTTTTCTAAATGAAAGACTTAACTAATTCAAATCTGAATTATCTAGAGTGAGCTTTGTGGCCAAGTCCTAAATAAAACATGCAAAATTTAGACTGAGTTGTACAGCTTCTACCAAAACGATGTTTAAAAACATCCAGTAGAAAACTGAAATTTGACATCTGAATGCCAGTCTCCTACCAGAAAGTGTATCAAGAAAACTTTCCCACATAAGATATTTGGCCAGCTATATTTGATGACAGAAGATAAGGATGTGCCACGGTGGATCCATGTTCTGCAAAGTTTTAGGCAAAAAGGCTCAGAAAAGTAATTTTAGTGGTAGCATTTTACCTTCTCCACCCTCTCTGCTTTTTTTAGTATTTTTCTTGTTTCTCCCTTCTTACCTTTATCATCTACTTTATTGGTTTACATATTAACATACATCTGTATGCTAATAATCTCCATTGTAAAGAGGCTCTCCTTCACCTTGTGTTGGCTATCTTGGTACAAGTGGAATTAATACCTTCTGATATATTAAATAAGTTATATTATATAGTGCTGCTATAGTAGAATTCATTAAAGGAGAGATGGAAAGATAGTTGAATATGGAATTGTCAGAAGGACATGTTGGGCCTAAATGAACCAAGAAAGTAAGTGGTTTGGGAAAAAAACCCAACAAACTATTAAGAGGGTTAGGGTACTTTTTACCCTAGATGATCCCCAATTTCCTTGTTAAAATCCCGGTATATAGTTTTCTGAATGTGTACAGTCTAACTTAAGATAGCCTATATATGAACAGTCTTATGCTCTTGTATGAAAAGCAAACAAAAGCTTACTAAAAATGTGCCAAAGCTGAGGAACTTCTTGTGAATAAGATGTTTTGTGCTAATTTTCATCCAGTACTCAAACTGGGAGAACTGGAAGGGAATAGCAACAGCTCTGCATGAACAAAATGAATGACCAGTTAATAAAGAATAAATAAATAAAATCTAAAACATAGAATAATAATGGTATTTTATTTTAAATCCTATTAGCCCAATAGCTGCCTTCTCTATCCTGTGGTTTGACCATAGCCCTCAGGCCTTCAGTGTGACAGTAAGTTTCCCAGCCACAGAGCAGAGCTGAACTTCCACCTTATTACCAGGATTCACAGAGACACACACGGTCTTAAAAAAGAGCCACATCAGGAAGTGGAAGGTAGGGTTCCCGCAATCCACTACTCCCCACCAGAGACATTGACTCTTATTCTGAATTTACTGTCTGTCAAATGGAAACTTCTATTTATTAGAACTTTGCCTTGCTACTAGGCATACATTCGGTTCTTTTGAGCAACAAACTGTTCTGATGTCAAGGTTGCATATACACTGTACAAAACTCATTCAACTTCCCACTGTCTCAGGGTTTCTTAGGACTTCCACCCCAATGTATGATTCTACATTCGCTTTCAGCCAACTGAGTCACAAATGTGAGATTCCTCAAGGAGAAAGATACTGCAGCCAACAACGCATCTCTTAAAATGCCTGGTAGAGCCTCATTGGAAGATCTGTTGTCAGTCTGTAAGGTTCCCTTCTCTTCTCACTAGATGCAAACCATTTTACATGCTGGGATTCAGCTAAAAGGCAGGGAGCCCCCATTTATGGAGATCTGGCCTTTCTTTGGGTTTGCTTCTGCAAAGCACTGATTACTTCCATCTCCCCTGAGAACTCAAAGCAAAAAAAAAAAAAAAAAAAAAAAAAAAAAAAAAAATTCTGTAACTTTTGATTTACTTCATTTCATGAGACTGCAATATTTGCCTCAGTCTTTCTCTTTTTGACCATTTTACTACTAAAATGTGAGCACTATATGAAAGAAAACAGTCAAGCTTTAAAAAGCAACATAATAAAAAGCATACAGATAGAAATAATGTGATTGTCCTCCATTACTACTACTACTAATAAGCTTTTAGGGGAAAAAAATCATTTATTCTAGAGAAAATATTTGAAATTTTCCCCCCGTTAGTAGAAACTTGGGAAGAACACCTGGCAAGGGGAATAACAAAAAGAAGGAAACATTCAGAAACCTGAGAAGGTCACTTAGCCCATAAAATCAGAAAGGATGCAATGTAGGAGTAGGGATTGCTCTTTAACGCACCTCAGAAATGTTGAAAAGTCTGACATTGCCTTTCAGTACCTGAGGGCAGCTGTATCGCTCTGGGAGATAGAGCACATCATTTAATTTGCGATTGTCTAGATATAGCTTGAGCTGTTCCAGAACAAGTATAATCAGGATTTCCTCCATTACAGAAACAAAGCAATTGGGATAAAAATCTACCTAACAAGATCTATCAGTGTAGGAGAGGTTTTTTGGTTTGTTTGAGCATATCTCCAAGATATAGGTCTATCTCATTTAAATATGGACTAGAAGCAGATTTTTAAGGCAGGCTGCACACTCGCTATCTTTGACAGCTAAATTCCAGCCTCCACAGTTCTGACTTTTCATTACACCTACGATGTCCTGCTGAAACAACAAAGGACTAGGAATGGCTGCTTTGTACCCACTTTGCCTTCCTACCTTGCTGCACTAGGAAAAATATTATGGACTTCTCAAAAAAGCTGTGGATCTTACCAAGTAAAACTTGGAAAGAGAAGCAGAAGTCAATTCTGCATTTCCCAGAAATTATTTCAGTGGAAAGTTTTTATACAAATAGCATTCTCTCACCTTAGATGTAGTAATGCTAGGGAAAGCATTAACTCGGGCTATTAATCAAGCATTCAAGTATCTCCCCTTCAGTGTCCCTCTAGTTAAAAGAAAAAAGAAAAAACTCACTCATGTCTGAGCTCCCTTCAGGAAACCTAGAACTGCACTGTCTCTGAAACCTGTCGTCTCTTGTTAAAAATCAACTTGGAGCAAGTCTCGTTGCTCCACAACTACAGCTGGAATTGGTCCTTTGTACCCTGAGGCCTGCACACCCTGTTGCTCAGGGAGCCTGCTCAGGAACTGCACCAGCACTTCCTTGGTGGCTCACCCCGGGTGAGCGGTGGCAAGCTAGCCTGGGACAGCTGCGGCAGTACCCTTTCCCAGCACACCAGCAGCTCGGCTCTTGAACAGCCCTAGGTTACAGCCTGACCCGTGGCAAACTGGCAATGATCTGACACTCACCAATATGCAAGGCTTTGAGCTGCAGCAGTTCAGCAAAATATGCTGTGCTGTGGTTAGAGCTGGAATTCCCAGTTGTTATTTCCTGCTCATTGCAATAAGGATAAAAGAATTTCACATACCGGCCAAGCTGACTTAAGAGCTTGTTATCACCATCAATGGATAGGCCTACGCTGCCCTCTGTCTCCTGCTACCACTGCTTCCTTGCAGCAACTCAGGCATTTGCCTTATCCCTTTCGGAATCAATTCAGTTTTCTAAACTGTAATATACATATATATGTGCTTGTTTACAAATATGTATGTATAAGACTGTTAGATCTCACATGAGCAATGGTTGGAACATAGCTGAAAACACCAGGGAAGTGGGACTACATTAATAAGCCATTACAAAGATTTCACATTATGGTTGGGCATAGTCTCCCTTCCAAGTAGAGTTAACACAAGCTGCAGCCCAACATTTTTTTGGCCATTCTAAATTAAGTGCATCAGGTTACATCAGTTTAAGGTTGATTAGTACTGTACTTAGCATTTTTGGTCACTGAATGCCAAGTTTCACTTAGGTATTTACTCATTAAAACACATTTATTTACTTATTTATCACTCCATCATGATTATACCTGAACCATTGTAATTCACATCCAAATTTGCTACACAGCAGTATAATCAAACTAAAGATGAAAGCTAAAGCTTATTTTCAGTTGTTTAAAACGAGCCTGGAATTTAAGTGATCAGCTAATAAAGAAATCCCTATTAGATTCTATGAGAGCATTAACGCATCACAATTCTCTACTTCCCCACAAAAAGTGTAGCACACAATATTGTATATAAAACAGAATGCTTCATTATTCAAATAGGCTTTTGTTTCCTGTTTTACTCAAGAATTTTTTCAAATTACCATGAAGTCAAAGAAACAACATAATGAAGCCATGCTGGAGACTGAACCAAACATGCTGGTTGATCATTTTATTTCTGTGCTGCTGAAAAACTAAGTATTTGAAGAGAATATTTGAATAAGGTATTAAGAATATTTTCTTTTTTTTTTTTTTTTTTTTTTTTTTTTTTTTTTTTTTAAAGCTAATATGGAAGTCAAATACATTCAAACACAGTCAAATACAGCTGCAGTGGTACCCCTTCCCAGCGCACCATCAGCTCAGCTCTTTAACAGCCCTGGGTTACAGCCTGACCCATGTGGCAAACTGGCAATGACTCGGGACTCAAACTCAGCATGATGAGTCCAGAGGACAATGAACGAGACCGAATGGGAAGAACATGACCATAAGATGTCTACAGAAAAGATGCACAGGAATTTCAAGACCCACATTCAAGTCAAAGCGCTTATTTATCGTTAAGGGAAAAAAAAAAAAAAAAACAACATACACCACACACTTAAATTTAAGTTCATTACAAAAAAGTCCCCCTACTAACAGTATTTGCAAGCCTCATACAGGCCTGGAAAATAGCAAATCAATTTAAGAAATACAGGCACTGAATACAGCAGAAACAAAAGCCACAGAAGTATATACAAAACCATGGAGAACACAATCTAGAGGAAGATTTGTGGAAGAATCAACTTATGAATGATGAAAATATTTCCAAAACATAACACAAGTCTACAAAATAATTTCTTAACAAGCTGTATATCTAGGAGCACTGTAAGCCTTATTCTTCTATACTTCAAAGACAGACAAAAAAGCTACCAGCAGAAGCGTGTTACTCTGGGAATTACTTCAAGAGGAACAGTGAATCCTTTCCATCTTGAAATCCCGTGGATTCACAGTATCCCGAGACTGTTAGGTACCAATACTTTTGTTTCTCCAGATAACCCCCCCACATAGCTTCTAATACACTAAACAGTATGCAGGGATGAGAGCTGGTCTCTTCAAAACCTGGTACACTCTTAAGTAAAGGGAAAGAAAACCTTCTCTCCCGTTATAGGCATCATAATCGTGATCTTCTGAAATTAATATATTTATGCAAAATCTTTTCCATCAGCTAACACAAAACATCACCTCTCCCAATGATTATCTGCAAGTGATATTTTAAGTCAACAATACCACTGGACAATCTTGGTTAACTAGACTCATTCACCCTTCCTCCCCTTTCTTGAATTTTTGCAGACTTGTAACAAATTGAGGGAATGATAATATACAAGTAAGTGCAAGATATGAACTACACACCTAAGGAATACTCCAAATTTTTGTATCTGGAAACAAAATAAAAGCATGTATAAATGGGAGTTTACAAAGTTATGATTCAAGCCACCACAAAAATGAAATCTATTCCATGGTTTTCTGGTTTGGATTAATGGCTACTTCAGAGGCCATTTAGGCCATCAGACTAGCAATAGAATAACCATGCTGTCTTCCCCAAGATGATTTTGGTTTAATTTGAATTCTTTCCTGGATGCTTTATGGGAAAAGAATGTGCTGCACTCATTATTCCCAAGTCCAAGACCCTGAGCGCTTCTCGGACAAGGGCAACTAACGCTTCACACAATCCTTTCATGTGGAAATGCACATTCTGAGCTTGCACAAACACATGGCAAGCTAATCCAACCTTACGGCCATCAGCCAAGTTACCAACAGAACGCCTTCTTCTCTAGAGAGCCATATTGTTGCCCTGCAAAAGTAGGCATTTTATGCCTTTAAAATGTATAATTAGAAGTATCAGCAGATGTTTTGCATTTTACTTGCGATATGAAATTAAATATCTTTTCCTCAACATAACGGCTGTATGTTTGCCGTAAGAAGGAATCTTCTACTTGTTACAGGAAATCATGTATATGTCCCCGTTCACCTTCAGTCCTTTAAAATAAAAGAAACAGTTCTCATCATAGGAGTAAGAGACATTGATGGTGACAAAGATACCCAAAACACACTACTTTCCCAACAAAAACCGGTAAAGAACATTTGTTTTTTCATGATGCCAAACGGCTACAAAATTTATCCTACAGTCCCTGACCTGCAAGTTTGTCAGCAACACATAGAATCATTTTATTTTCACAGTAATCTTAAAGGATTTCCTATGTGATTTTTCTTTTGTTCCACAACAATGAGACTTACAACCAAAATATTGTGAAATTCCTTAACTGAAGTCTAAAGAGATCTACACATGATCTGGGTTATTTTAGTGCAACCTAAGCTTTAATGGGTTTGGGGAGAAGTAAATTCTAGAAATACTTAGGCTATACAGAATGTTTCTTAGTCTGTCCATTCTCTAGCAGAACGATTTCTGAAGTAGTTTGTGTATGAGGCTGTTTAAGAACAAAAGACAACCATTTAAATAAAAAGCCAGAACAAAACAAAAAACCCCAAAACACACCACTAGCAAAATTATGCAGGTACTAAATCTGACATTATTACTTACCAAGCCAGCTATTGGAGTTGATAGGCGATTAATCTTCTTAATGATGCCAGGTTTGATCTTGTTAATCAAACTAAAAAGAAGTCACATGAATTCCTGTTATGCAATCAACTTTAAGCATGAGTATTATTGAGTATTATTATATGAGTTTATTAAGAAATATTTTGCATATATTGCTAATTTATGTGACTTGATCCAAGAAAAAATTGAACATGTAAATCCAAGTAATACACATTTGTTAATCAGTTTTCCAAAATTCAACAAGCAAACAACAGATTGCAGAAGCAAAAAGTAGGACAAGTCACAAAAATAAAGGTTGCTAAGAATGACAAAGTGAGAAAAAGAAATTAGAAATGCATGATTAGCTCTAGGAAGAAATGGAGCCATAAGTGCATGCGTGGTAATGTTAATCAGACTCAAGTTTCCCATCTAAGAATTTTCTGATAAGAGTTCTGATGTAGCAGATACTAAAAATCAAAATATTAATTTTCATTGTGAAAGTTCTGAAATTCCTGTAAGCACAGGAATTTGTGTCACTGTCAATCCCAGTATGATGTGCATAACCACCATTTTTATTACATAATGTGCAAAGTAAAATACTTCTGCTGAGATTGCAACTGTAATTTTTCTTCACATTATCACTACCCTATGTTTTCTAGGATTCATAATTAAACTAAGATTAGATGGACAAATGCATCACTAGCGATTATACAAACTCGAACACACATCTGGCTGTGCAAAGATGAGGCAACAACGCAAATACACAGGATTCCTCATATCCATATTCTCTGGGTTTCAGTCACTGAGGTAGGGAAAATGTCTGGTTCATTTAAAATCACACAGAGCACAGGACAAACAGAGAACTAGATTCTCAGGACACCCTGTAGATTCCATCTGCCTAAATACTTTTGTGGATTTTGGACTTACTTCCTCAGTTTATTGCTACAAGTCTGTGGGTAGAGAGTCTGGCCATAAAGCATCTTTTTGTCATCTACCCACACCAATGCAAAGTTGAGACCTGGAGTTTAAAACTGTGTGGGTGAAAAGTAGTGCGCGCGCGCGCGTGTGTGTGTGTGCGCGCGCATGTGTTTTTCTTTCTTTTTTTTTAAACTTAAACAGCATATTTATTTAGAAAAACAAAGAAAAACAATGGCGCTTATGTAAACAAAATTGAATGGAAGATGGATTTCTAAATGCTTTCAGAAAAGGAAAGAATGGCTGCAGGTCCTGAGATTTCTACATTACAAACTATTTGCTAAACAGAATACTTCTGATGACTTTTGCACAAAAAAAGTAGTTATCTGTTTTGAGTGCAATTCTAAAAAGAGTGCTTAATATTCCATATGCATCATTTTTATTAGCTTTAATGTACTTTAAAATATGACATAGCATGCAATTAGGATAACTTTAATGGCTTTCTTCTGCTAATATATGCATAGGAGATCTACTATACTGTAAGATGATTTTTGTCAGCTACTGATCAGCCAACCAGCTAACTTGCACACTTGGTCAGTCAGTGTGCCAAACAACGCAACTGGGATGCTACAGAAATATGGTGGAAGTATAAATCTGATCTGCTGTAGTTTAAGTCAAACATATCACTTCCAGAGACTCTCCCCCTCTGGAAGTCAAAGGAGCTATGTCAGCGCTGAACCAGTGTAATAAGCAACACTGGCTCTAGTTTGCCTCTTATTTAAGATTTTGCGCTTTATTTACTTTACAAAAGCAGATATCTGAAAAACTTTCACATCTTGCTCTTATCTGTTTCCATAAAATTTCTATGAAAATGACTTCTTCTACCTCAAGTATGTCAAATTTAAAACGATACAGGGGGATGTCTAAATGATTCAGTTCAAGATAATTAGGCACCTTTTCCTTTAAAGGATGCTGTTTGCCTCCTAAGGCAAACTATTCAGCTGGAGAAATTACAGAATGTTTTCTTGCATATGGCTATTAATTACATATAAATGTAACTGATTTGCATTTGGCAAATGGAAGCTCATATTCTTTTTGCCAAAGGAATGTCAAAAAGAAAGACTGAGGATTAGAAAATAGCATTTCAGTGCCAATTCTTAAAAATCACTATTTAAAAGCCACAGCTGAACATAACACACATGTCCCACTAAATATATAGCTAAAGTAGCTCTTCTTAAAGCATAAACTATTTTATTATGACATTCTTACTAGTTAATATTTGATTACATCAGTAATGAAAATACAATTTTCCTCTCTATAGCAGCATTTAATCATCAAAATAATTCACCTATGTTATATGAGTGAATCCCTGAAAGATGACTGCAGAAGCACTAGCAGAATAGGCTGAAAGGAGAGGTGCCCAAGCAAAAGAATAAAGGACAGAACAGACAGAAAAGGTAATAATATCTGCAGAAGGACGGATGCAGGAAGTTTGCTTATTTGCATTTACTTTGGTCATTTTTCATATATACTAACAAATTAAAAAAAAAACTTCTAAAAGTTAGCTTGGATGAATGTAACTGATCTGAGAGTGACTGAGATTCCAAGGAATTTTTAATTTTCCCATGGAAATCTCTAATAAAATTTCTCTTTGCGGCATTCAAATGACATTTATACATGCCATTCTGTAAAACCCTGAGGGATTAGCACTGCTAGCAATCAATTTATACTAATAAGTATAAAACCAGTTACAGATGCATGGAAGAGACCTGACAAGTGGACACTTCACACCTCTGATTCAGTCTGGCAACCAAACCAGACAAGTCCCATTATTGCAAGCCTGTAAATATATAAGCACAAGGAAGCTTTTTTAAAGAAAATAGCTGACAAAAAGCTGATTTCCCAATACTGTTATTGAAGTTAGTAAAGTCAGTCCAGAAAGTACTGAAACCAAGACTGCATGTGCCCATACAAGTAAGTATATTTCTACATCATGCTGAAATCCAGTTCATTTATTTTTATCATCTTAAAGTGCTTGTTAAAAAGTGTGTATTTTATAAAGTATGCATATTCCTAAATGACATCTGACATGTCATTTGGATGTAGTCACAACTCCTCAGAAGATCAAATAACCTCTCTCATTTTTCATACCGAAGAGGAGTATCAGTAAGCAATATACACATGAAATCATGCATACTATCTTTAATTTACAATGTTATAACATTCACTTCTGAAATAAACTTCTTTAACACAAGTACATAGCATACATGATTTAGAGAACAACCATCACAGATAATTTACAGTAACTTTTTTTAATAGAGAAAAAAAAAAACAGTGGATGTAATAGGTAACTGAGTGCCTTGTTCACAATACTCACTCACACAACAGGACTCCATTTTCTAGAGCTGCTCGGAAGTCTTCTGTTCCAAAGCTTTTCCCAGTAACCGTCTATAAAAAAATAATAATTGGTAGTTAAAACACACAAACAAAACCAGCCCTAACAAAAGTATCTAAGCAATAGTATTGCAGATAGGTCATTCCATTCCACACTTGGTTCATACTATCCTCATTCTTATTATGTTAATTTTGAAAGTAGTAAGTTTTCAAAAAAGTAAAAATTCTTTATGCCTCAAAGTCAAATGCAACATCCGCAAATAGTTTCCTTCAATGTAGATCAGCCTTCAATTAAATTCTACAGGAATACTTATTGTTGTTTTCTAATACAATAACCACCAAACTGGAAAGAGTAACAAATTTGAAACAAAGGGCAGGGGAAAGGATGGTTCTCTTCTATTTCACTTTAGAGTGCGTATACTCAAGGTACACAGCAAGAAGTATTTTAATAGGTTCTCTCTGCCACTTGCACCTACGGCAGTTTGACATGAGTTGTGGTCCTTAAAGGGAAGGAAAAAAGAAAAGGGGGAAAAAAAAAGGGGGGGAAGCTTAAAACACCCCCAAAACCCTCCAGCATCAACTCCCTCCCTCTGGACAGGGCCCCTCACTGCAGCAACCCTCTCAAGTCTGAACTCACCTGGATTCTGGATCCCCCTCAAGGACTCATGTCCCTTGGAGCGACCAAATCTGACAGATTTCTTAGGATCAGCTCACAGGCGAGAAAGAAATATTTCCAAAACAGTCCAAAAGAGGGTTTTACCCCAGTTTCATGTAGGAATCAAATACTAAGAAGTGCACTTCATGCTGAATTTAGATGTCTCCAGATTTAGTCACCTGATTGTTATGAACCTCCTTTTGGGGATGCTGGCTGTCCCTAGCACTGCACAGGACTTCAGGTACATAAATTAAAAGTGCTGGGGAATCTATATGTAACCAGACCAAAGTTATTGCTTACCAAAATTAGGGAAATTAGCGGTGAAAGAATTGAGCTAAGGTTCATGCTTGGTTAATAAAGAAGCAAGGGAGAGGAGTGAACTCTTAAGACTTGTTATTTTTTTTTTCCTCTAAGTTAGCACCAGAAATCCTAAAACTTAAACAATTAGATTTTACATAATTTTATTGGATTAAGAATAACCTAATTTTAAACTTGCTATTGAAAAAAAATAGATATTCCAAAAGACTTTTGGATTTAAAGCTTTAGTCTTGAATTTCACCAAAAAAAAAAAAAAAAAGAGAGAGAGAGAGAGAGACAAAGAATGATGACAGACCAACTCAAGGCATGAAAAATGTTAACACTGCTGGGGTGGGGGAGAAAACCCTCGGCTTTTAACAACAAAGGATCAATTGCCCTGGGTGAACTGTAGTTTATACAGTTTTCTATAGAAACAGGCTATAGAAACAGACTATTGTTAGAAAAAGAATAGATGTTGCATCTTAGTGATATCATTTTCAAGAATCACTTAGAAAAACAAAGCATTTCAAAATCACTGCTATCTCAAACAAAATAAGGTCTTTTACATCCAAGCTTGTATCAAAAGTTGCTTTATTTTGTGACAGCAACTCTTGAGAAAAGTAGCCTGTGAAAGAACAGCATTAAAAGTTTAAATGCAAGTGTTTGTGTTCCCCAGATTAGCTTATTTGTAGAATAAAGGGATTAATTTGTAAGAAATTTAAAACGTGCATGCTATGCAGTACAATCGTGCTACTGTGGGAGCTGCAGGACTTGGTTGGGTTGGGTTTCAAGCTTCAATTTGCAAAATACACAAGCTATTCTCATTTTAGAGTTCCCTCTGATACCTATCTACACAGTGCAAGCGTTTGATTTAATATGGACAACTTACAAGTCATGCACGCAGCAGAAGGCAATACATTTCTTTCAGGTAATGTCACTGCGCTAGAGTCGGGCCTATCCCCAAGCTGGAATGCCTTAGGTTTCTGCGAACAATCCTCAGGTCCAAATTCCTTAATAATTTAGTACTGCATGTACCTAAGGAGGTCACTCCTAAGAGGTTACTCTCAAGGACTCAAGAAGCATGTGTCTGTCGTTGAAGACTCATTATACTTCAGCACAGGCCCTCCAGGACACAGAGGTGGCACACAGCAGTACATCTCATAGTTCAAAGGCGCAGCCTGTGCTCGTTTCCAAGTAAAAAACAAAACCAAGAAGAAGTAATTCTCCAAAATGGTGAGTGGAACACAAAGTGTCCTGGCACATGATCTCAGCTAGCAGGAAGCCACCTCCAAACTACAAGCAAGACCAAGTTAGAACGAGATTGCTAGTATTAGACTTACAGGCTTCTTAATTACCAATTAACATAAGACACCTTTACACTGGAAGTATCTCAAGTAAACTGTTTGTGACACTCCACATGGATTAGTTAGACAGGATGAAGCTGTTCAACTGACCTTATGATTCTGAAGACTACATGGTGTGGTGACATGAAAATAAAGCATCAGTATAGCCACAGTAGCTTTTGCTAACACCGACTTGCAAAGGATAACTAATAATTAAGTAATTAAAAAGTATTTTTCTGGGAACAATTTAATACTGACGACCTGAAACCGAAACATCTTCCAAATTATGCAACACCGTGGTTTTGTTGATGTCACAGAAAGAAGTACTCTATTTTAAACCAAGCTGTCATACAGGGACAGAAAACTTTTCTCAGAAAGGACTTTTGTCTAGTTCATACATGCTGCAAGAGATCAAACATAGCTATAACTATAGTCTATACAGGAAATGGGTATCATTTAAAAACAAAACAAAAACTCCAAATACTCATTGACTGGCTCAGACTTCTCCAACTTAAGAGCCTAAGATTAAATGAATCTCACCTTCAGATATTACATCTCCAAACAATGTCTGTGATTTCTGAGTCACTGTTTATTCATTAAAACAGGTTTTATTGGGTGTGGTACACTTATGTAATAGACGTAATTGATTTTGGACTTTTCTCAGCCACCTGGATCACATGATCCACCAAACAATAAAGGAAATATCTTGCAAAAGCAATTTTATCCATCTTTGAGCACCACGTCTTTACAAATTGTAAATCTTTCCTTCATCTATTCCATCTTTTTTTGCTTGTTTAATAGACAGAGGGCAATGACTTAACTAGAAGACTATATAATAAATCACACTTAACTGCTACTATAAAACAGTTTAGTTTTTGGAAGAAAGCATCCCCTATAACTTTGGTAACTTGCAATTTCCAGATCCAAGCAATTTACTTCAAATAGTATGCAAATCAAGCCTTCACAAGAATTTAAGCATATTTAAAAATCCTTATGCATACAGGATTAAGTTGAAGTTTGCTGTAATTTCTCTAGGAAGAGACAAGAAGGAGTAACCAAGATTAGACACTCTGAATATGGCACAAAATTGAAATCATGAGTAGACTGAAGAAAAAGCACAACGCACAATATACTAACTATAAGCCTCAAGCCAAAAATTAGCATTTGGCCTGTCCCACTGAAGGCCAAATGCAGCTGACGCTAATAGTTCTTTCCTGCCTTAAAAATAATTTAAAAGGTGAAAGTTTTTCAATGTTAATAAAAACATTCATGGTGTTCACGTCAAATTGGTGTTTCAATACAAATGGTTGAGAAAGGCAGCTTTCCGGATAGATCGGAGAAGCGTTTAAACGGCTTGCCTCTCATGCACAGGCCATAGGTCACAAAAACGTAAGGCAGCTGCAGGCTTCCCCTTTCAATTTTGCTATGGTGAAAACACCAAAGCTGGCGTCTCCCCAGTCAGCCCCGTTTAGACTATATCAACTCAAATGAATAAAAGGATCCCACATCCTGATTTGATAAATGCTAATTGCATCAGCATAAAGTGCAGAACTCCCTGATGTAGGTTAGGGATGGAAGATTCAAAACAGATTCTGAACAGTGTATGACAAATATCCTTAATATTGGGTCACAACGGGATCTCACCAGGCAAGCAATTAATCACGCAATGACCTCGAGGACACTAAATTGATTTATGAACCTCAGGTTCCCAACTCAGCCTGCAGCAAGAAGAGCCAAGTTAAAGAAAACCCGCATCCACACGCAAACTAGAATAACAATACAAGTCTGATGTTGTAGGACAGTCTCCAGAACAGAATTAAGGCTATGCATGCCAACTTCCCTAGATCCTATCACCGTGCCCACCTAGGCAGAGCTGGGTCTGTGCCATTATCTCTCGGCCTGGCAGGTTTTGAATATCTATAGGAACTGGTGGTTCTCCTGGACTGTGACAATTGGCAGGAGCTTGGTGGGGAACCTTCAGATACACTATGTGAAGACTTGTGAAAGTTTCTACCTCCCTCTTTCATAGCTACTTGTAGTCCTTTATCATCGTGCTGGAAACAAGCTTGTCCTTAAATGGTGAAAGTGGCAGCTGTCAACAAAAATACCGCCACTATTCTTTGAAAAGACGAGCTTGTGGTGTTTGGCCTTTTCAGACTTTCCACCCAGACAGACTTCTCCTCCCACTTGTTCTTCCTCTCTGAATGTCTTCAAAAGTCATAGTTTGTTGCAGCAGGAATCTCAGAATCCCTCCCAGACGATCAGGATGATAGGGCAGATGATAGTTGCTGCACGCACAGCCCTGAACACACAACTGACAAAATCAAGCAAGGCACCATGTGGGCACCTTTTGCTTGACAGCAAACAGCCCAGCCATGGCAGTTACTAGCTTTCTCAAAGTCAAGCAGTGGAAAAGAGCAGCTCATTTCTGAATAGGCCAAATCTCTATTCTACATGACAGAAGTCATGCAGGAAGGCATAGGCATTTATATCTTCCCTGACAGAAAACTCTGCTGGTATTTCACCTCTGTTAGCTGGAAGAAATGTGTGGTCCAAAACAGTCACGGTCATACAGGAAACTATTCTATCTTCCTTTCAAAACACGTTTAATTTATGGTCCAGCAGACACCCAAGACAGCAGTAAGTGCTCAAGGACACAGTAGCCACAGAACCTTTTCCCTGTAAACTGTAGCCACGAACTTGCGATGTTGCCTACCCTAACAGTATTGCAGGAGTCAAAAGCAATGCCTGGATTTGAGACTACAAAACAAAGGTCCTCATATAAAGTCCTCACAATTCATTGCTAAAATCCATGACAGGCAAGACTCCATTGAGGAAAAGACCTGGGTGGCAGAAAATAAGAAAAATGCCCATCAATAAACTGGCCATATGATCTAATTACACAGCAAAAGTAAATAGGCAGGAAGAGATGAGTATTTTTGTCATTGATCATAATATGCTGGTCAATACGAACACTCCTTTCTGCATCCATAAGACTTTTTTTTTTTAAACTGGAATAATTCCTGCTGTATTACTCAGAGCAAAGTCATCCTGTTTTACTCTACATCCCAAATCCCTAAACATAATTTCAGCTCAAGGGATGTTGAAGTTCTCCAACCTTCAGTCAAAATTTCCTTTGATAATAAATCAGAGCAGATATTTATAAAGGGAAAAAATGATTATTGAAAACTTTTACTGTTATTTTATATTATCATCATCATAATGATGGGGTCTTGCTGTGGTATGCCTCCTAAGAATAACATGCCAAACCTCTCTAAAAAGCATTTTTTTTTTTTTTTTTTTTTTTTTACAAAATATGAACAAAAACAATGAGCAAAGAGAAAGCAAGGAGGCAACAGGATTACTGGTATGGCTGGTATGAGAAGCATGGGTCTCTGCTCATCAGCTACTTACACCCTGAATTTTTTATATGTAATTTGCCAGAAAAATTGTCAACAATCTCAGGTATGGCAGTGAAATTTTTCCTCCAATACTTATAGGAGGATCTCTCTGGCTTAAGAAAACAGTATTGGAGAAAAAGCAAGGATATTTCCAAGAAACATTTGAGATCAAGCAAGGCATCCCACAAATGCTAGAAAGATATTGTTTATCCTGATTATTGCATTGACAAGTGTCAAATAAAATATATTTAGTCTCTTAATTGTTTGCCTGTTAAAAAAAAAAAAAACTTACTGTATACGCTGATTGGCACCATAAACTAAAAGGAAGTAGATGTTCTTGTCGGACGTAAAACTTGCAATGGCAAAGTAAAGTTTAAATGACTAGAAATGGCTCAAATTGAATTTTATATCATGACATTCAAATTTCAAATAAATAACTATTAGTTCCGTAAACATTCTGAATGCAAACTAGTTCTAAAGCTGCTGTCCTAGTTGATACATGCCCATTTCAACCTTAGCCAAACATTTACTTATTCATCTGTATGTGCAATTAATTTCAGTCAAATAAAAGTGGGTATTTATACATCTTTCTGAAGCAGTAAGGAGTATTTTATTTTAAAATTTGCCAGATGAACTGCATACTTTTTTTTTTTTTTTTTTAAAGTTGGTTATAGAAGTGGCAGGGGACCCCTTAACCTTAAATGCTCCTAATTAAACAAAGAAACTGAAAAATAAAGTTGTCATGCAAGAACATCCCAAATGTTCAACTTGCCCTTAAAAGAAAAATCTTTGCAGTCAATAAGTGTATATAAAAAAAGGGTTACTGAAAGATACTTTTCAAAGCAATTCAAATCATAATGGTGGCACACTGGAGTTGGATGACACTTTTGCCTGCTGTAGAAAAAAGTTCAGCTTACACAGAGAATGAAATTTAGGAAGGAATGGTTATTTAAAAAGTGAAATAAGAAGTGGTGAACACTTTTTAGGTGCTTAAATATCTTAATATTCATGTTTCATAACTTATGTGCTCCCATTCTAGCCAAAGCTTTAATTTATCTACTTTGAAAACAAATCTTTATATATATTCCATTTCTTAAACCTTTTTTCTGAACCATTTACCTCTTCAGCGCTGCACTGGTTGCTACCTGACCTAAAGTCATGAACAGCTTTGCAAACTGGAGACGAAGTGATCAAGAGCCAAGTGAGCCTGTGTGGGGCCGCGTCGCAGCCGGACTACTCTATAGCATCAACCTGGGTGATACAGCGAGACAACAACAGAAAGGTTGCCCTGGACAGGAAAATCAACACACTCTGAACAACTCCTTGGGAGGTTGAAATAAAAGCACTATGGGGAGGGAAAACAAAACAAAACAAAAAAAACAAAACATGCATCAGCAACAAAACAGCTTACCAAGCAGGACTCGTGGGAACAGAGAAGACTCACACAGACAACGACAGAAGCAGCTTTTGCAGAAGTGCGACTGCCTACACAGAAACTGGTCAGCAAAGACAACTGAGCTGCCTACTGGCCCGAAGTTGGATTAGGGCCTCCGTCCCCACTCTCCCCCTCATCGGCAAGCGCGGGGGGCACATTCAGGAAACGCGCTGCTTTCTAGTCACCGGAACGACTTCGCATTTTAATGTTGTAACAAAAACAAAACCAAAGCCAAGCAAACTCGCACCCAATTCCCGCCACCCCGAAGCCACCAGAGCAATCGAGTCCCGAGACGCAAGTACCCAGGGAAGCCGGCTGCAGGCACGCCGCTGCGCCCCAGCACGCCGCGGGCAAGGCTGGCGCTCGGACTTCGTCCCGACTGAGGTTTAACGCGCGAACCGACCCGGCCATCCCGCTGCCCGACACACACACACAGGTGACTAACGAGGTGACTGCCCACATCTGCCACAGAGAACCTCCAGCTCAGATAACTAACGTAAATTAAAGGGGGGGGGGGGGGGAAGGGGAGAACACACAGAACCACGCAACCCTCCATGTAAAATCTGTCCATACCATTGCTTTTCCTAAAGAGGGAAAAAACAAAGTTTATAACACAGGAAACAATGCTTTCATTTCAGATGAACGAGAACAAGATGCTGTTTTTACATGTTTCAATTAAAGTAGGGCGTAACTTGAAATATTAACAGTGGAGATCTTAAATTTGTCTAGGGAAAAATATTTACGTTTTAAAGGATCAGAGCAAATACAAGTAGACATTTTTGCTGCAGAGGTACTAAAGTAACATTTATCTAACATTTTAATCCATTAGTATTTTAATAGATGTCTTCCCTTTACTGTAATTGAATCTTCAAATATTTAGTTCTTGTTTGTTTCAAACATAAGATTAACACAAGCTATAAAAAGTCTTCTGATGCTCATATATCCTAAATTTGTAGCTTAATCTTACTATTCCTGTTCATCCAGGTCAGACAGGATATGCTGCAAGTTTCCACACAAGCAGCATTTATTTTGTAGGAGGGACTTTAAAAGAAAGCAGTATTTTCGCTTACACTGATGCAGAAAAATATGCTAAACCTTTGCTGCTATTTGCAAATCGGTCCCTGTTGGGATTGCTTATGTAGGTGACAGACAGTGACCATGAGACTGCCACAAACAACGTATTTTGGTCCCAAGTTATGGTTATCTTTTAAACTTAGACTGCTTTACTAGTCCTGGGAGTATCTAATGATCTAAAATATGTGAAAAATCAAAAGTATTAACACTGTAAATATATTGGTGCTGTAGGAGGGAACATTAGTGAGCTAACCAGGGACAGAACTGTAAGATTTTATAGTAATATTCAACAGAAGGAAAAAAGCATCAGATAACAGAATATGTACACAACAGGGAAATGCTTTAGGTATAATTGCTTTCTCATACTTAGGTTATTCATGCATGTAAGTAGCTTCTTGTTATTACTGGAGCTTTTTCAGTCTTTTTGGTTTTTCAGTTGTTACTGGAAGCAGCATTTTCAGCGGCATACTGAGACATCTGAGTAAACTTCAGTCACAAACATTTGCCAAATCCCCTCTCTCATGCACGTACATGCCTCCAGTTTGGGGAACCAAGGGCCGCCTAAGCCCGTCGTCTCTCCTGCCACCACGTTCCCGGACTTGCACATCTCCTTCTAGATACACACAGTTTTCCACTCCATTTCACCAGGTTTACTTAGCTCATTAACAAGTCAACAGATGGACAAGGAGCGACAAAATTGCTTGGAAACTAACATTTAGCAGTGTCAAAAGACACCATAAAGACAATTAGTGTCACATACAGAGAGTCTGGAAAAGCTGCAATGACACCAGCTCCCAATAATCTGAGGCACTTTGCATTTCTGAACGCCCTCACTTGTGCCCCACAGTAAATGTCAACATTATTTCTGCATAACCCTTGCAAGATTAACCATTAGGTGGGAGCTGCAGATACAAATGCTGACTTTGCTGACATTCACTCTAGAAATACAATGCTCTTCTCTTGATTTGGAGTACTTTTTAAGGAAAAGGATCGGGTTAAGAGGACTCCATTGATATTACTTGTTCAAATCAAAGTAAGAGCAAGGCTGTAAAGCTATTGAGTAGTACTGTGTTTAGTTTTTTCTTTTTTAAAAACTACAAATAGACTTTTAAGAGGTGAGAGTGAGTACAGAGTAGAAGCAGCTATATGGAACAGCAAGATCAAGATTTTAAATTTCAGATTTCCATATCTTTCTAAAAAAACTTTTTAAAAGGAATATAAAATGCAGACTAATAATTATATTAGGATACTTAAAACAGACAGCTCATGTATGCAATTACTAAGGTGGGAGCAAGACTTCTGAAGGCTGCATTTCCCAATGCTTGTAGCGATATATCACATTATAGGTAATGAGCTCTTACTCGGCAGCATTACGTGGCAGAGAGCATTGCTACTGCTGCGCAGCACCACCTAATGAGAGACGCCGGCTGGAGCGTGTGACCAGGGGCTTTGTGCTTATATGCAGTCCTTTTTCCTCAGCAGGAGATGAAAGAAGGTGCCTCTAGCAGAGAAATCAAATAATTGCAGTCAGTAGAGGAAGGATGGCTAAGAAGGAAATTGAATTCCATGGGAGCTGCAGAAGGATGGCTCACATCTGAAAAAAAGACGACGGGAGCCGAACTAGAGGAAGACTAGAATATTGGTCTGGGGAAAGAAATAAGGCAAGCAAAAAACCCAAAATACTAATGAGAGAACCTGTAAAATAGCCAGCTAGTTATTCATTAACAAAAACTTTGTTATTTTTAAAACTCTTTATGCTAATGCATAGTTAGCTGTTCTTTTGTTACACATAATATTGTTTAAGTGCAACAGGTCTGAGTGTTATCTAATTGTCCAACAACTAATCACATTTAGTAGTAATATAAATTAATACTGTGATTCTTTCAGAATGTTAAGGTCAGTAAGCTCTGCTTACTTACAACTCCCGTCTCATTTCATCTTTGCGGAGTTCTAAAACATGAAAGCTGCCCTTCTAAATATAGAAGTGTGATGAACATTTCCCCAATTAAAGTGTCTATGATATTTAGAGACCCTTTAACTGGGAAACGAATAGGTTATGTCTTATCACATAGCTTTGAGCCTTTCAAGGGAAACCGTTCCTACTACCTTTCTTTCAGGGCCATTCTATAATGTGGTATTAAATGTTTCCAACCTGAATAATAACATACACTATTCATCTATTATTCCTAATTAGATCCTTTCTCCCCCAAGAAATAACTCTCACTATTTGAAACCTATTTGCCTCTACAAAAATAAAATCTCATTTCCAACAGAAATCAGCTATCAGGCTTTCATTGACCTCAAAAATCAAGACTTCACCCTACTTATATAATTCAAGTAAGTCAAGACATCCTTTCTTTTGTCAACACTTAGTGCAACAAACTAAGTGCACATCATTCTTCAGAAGAAATCTTTCCAACTCTTGGATCACTTGTATTGCTTTTCCTAGAAAATCATCAATAAGGCAACACCATTCCAGTAACCTGGGGTCCAGACCTGACTTCCAACATTAACAAAGCTATTCTAGAATCACTAACAATGATTGTGTCCCCCACTAGTGACAATTTCTCTGCTGAGCACTGTTTGCTTTCTGCTAGTGCAAAGTGTTTTTGCAGCATGTATAAGCAGAGCTGATTGCAGGATCAGAGCCTAACATTTCATAGACTAAAACAGAGATAGGACTGAAAGGCCCTCTTATACACCACACCACCCTGTTGTCTGCCTCCTTCCTATCCGTGTTTGGATCTGGTCAGCATTTAAGCATTTATTAAGCCAAATATACCACTAGCAAACTCTTGTTCTCCAGGGAAGTATTTCCATTTGTGATATCTGAGAAGTGCTTGCAGGTGTCAAAGTTGTAGGAAGGCCTGTGTACAGATTAACTGCTGACTTTAATTAAAGAACTAAGGTGAAAGGAAGGGAACAGGAGACTGTGGTCCAAAAGGGAAGCAGTAAGCAACCACTGCTGCAGAGGAATCTCCCAATGCCTTCCCCTTCCTATGTCTCCCTCTCAAATATTCATCCCATTCATCACTCAGCTTTTGATTCAGGCTGAACATCGATACAACATTACCCAACACCTCCAACATGACACTTCCTGCAAGCCATTTCATTGCTTCACTTTAATCATAGTGTGGGTTTTTTTTTTTTTTTTTTTTTTTTTTTTTTTTTTTTTTTTTTTTTGGTGTGTGTGTGTGTTTTTAAGGAGTCAAACTGGTTTGACAGAGCACTCACCTCCTCAACAGGGTGTGTTTAGAGGAACCAAAGATAAGATTGACTATCATAGCAGCTACACATAGTTGCTATGTGCAGTGCCCAGAGGTAGGATTTAATTACTAGTCAAAGGCAGCCAATCCTCCCCTTATTACAGGAGACAATTATAATTAGCTTGTATTTATTGTAACATCCTCACAGAAATGTTCATGTCTCCACGTAAACAATTCCATACCCTGCTAGGGTGAGGCAGATTTTTTCCATGCAGTTTTCACATTCACCCCATTTAAACATTAAAGAGGTGAATCCTCAAGATCACTGAAACTAAGTGCAATTTTTCAGTATCATTTGAAAAATACGTCATCAAAAAATGTCATATACTCTTCTTTGAAAAAAATATATAATAATTTATCTGCAAATGGCATCCTCACATGCTTCCTCGAAGAAAGGACCTAAAGTCCTACACAGCAGAAATACAGGGCTTCCAAGCTGTAGCAGGCTGGCTGACTTCTCAAACTCCCATAATAAAACGGCGGATAAAGAAACTCCACAGAACTTGCACTAAAAAGCATTAAAAAGACAAGAAGGGAAATCATGCCGGGAAAAAAAAAAAAAAAAAAAAAAGAGAGAGAGAGAGAGAGAGAGCCATAAAAGACTCATTCATTTGTAACATGAAGATTATATATTTTAACACACAGGAGAGATACCTTTTGGATTACACGTGAATATATTCAAGGTGCTTTTCATTTTTAAGACAAAAGGAAGTTAAACAAGAGGAGTGTGTTAAATGGAGAAGCATCACCTATGATCCATATAATTTCATAGTTGGAGCATATCTATGTCATGGAAGACCAAGTTTTCCCTTTACTCCAGCATTTCACGTTTGAGCCACAATGGTTTCCATGATCAGCTGCTTTTTGGAGCATGCAGACTTCAAGAATGTCTGAAGTTTTGCCTAGCTACTGAGACAAAGCACTGATGATCGGCACTTCAAACATTTCCCTCTATACATATTTCATGAGGTTATGCCAATTGCTGCAGCTTGATCTGGTGAATGACTACAATTTCTATACCATGATTTTTATTATTTTATTTACAGCTCAGTAGAGCAGTTGAAGACATTTCTCCTATCATAGCAAAAACAAGACTGACAAATGTTTTTAACATTAGGCCACTGCTTTATTAGAGCAGAGTGATGCCCATATTTTTCATTTGAAAGAGAAAATGTTTTTGCATCAGCAGTGCTGCTTCCAGTGTAAAGTTTAGTTTTATTTGTGAGCATCACCAAATTATGCACTTTACAGGACACGCACCCTCATAAACATTCTCTGATAGGGGGCAAAAAGTTGGGCACCCGTTTGGCTTGAAACATTCACAAACTACTTGCACACTATTATTTAGCGAAGGAAATATCCCATCAGATTAAGTGAGTTGCCCACCTTGCCTGGCATCCTCAGTCTGCAGTGACCTGCACCAGGTATCTCGGCATGTTCACAGGGTGGGAGGAAAAGGGGAGGGAGTTCCCCAGCACTTTCGTCCTGGATTTATAGTACAGGAGTCTAGCCTCCTCTGTAATTAAATGGTACAAAGCACACAGATAGGGAGCCCAACAAATCTTTTCCCAAGGAGTTCTCTTGAAAGAGAAATCATTACATTGGAGAAGTATCCTCCACCCTCCTCCGCCCCCCATATACCAAAGAAATACCTCAACTTCTTTAAGAAAGTAGACCTTGTGAATAGCCTGTTTGTTGTATGTAGTAGTATAGGGAAACCTGCATTCAGAGAAAGCTAGAAGTAGCTGACATGTCAGTGTCATCTCTATGCAAGTTAGAAACAAATGTGAAACGTTCCCTTTATTTTTCAGATGTGGTCTCAGCTTTATGAAGTGAAATCATGTATTTTGTCTAAATTATAACATTTCATCTATAGGAAGAGTAAGTCAGGAATCACAAGCCAGTCTAAAGAAACCCTTGTGACTCAACTTATGAGAGAGGTTGGTCACTTATTTATTTAAACAAATAGCAGAAGGATGTGGGACTAGTGCGCGATGTTGCTTTCCAAGTGTGAGTTACAGTCATAAGCTTAGGGAAACTAACTTTACAGTCACACAAAACACAAGCATTTTTTTTTTTAATAAAGCTACAAGCCTACAAAGTTTTAGTACATGCAAGTTTAAAAACAAACAACAAAAAAAAAAAGCTGAACTTGCATTAGAATAAATGGGATTATTTAATTAAAAACCTTCTTAAAGCATTGTTTCCTTCTCCAGAGACTCATTTATGAGCTGAAGAAACATGCAATATTACTATCACATTCAGCTACCTTACTGAATATTAAAAATTATGAGCTCCTGCAGATGCTCATATTTTTAACTAAGATACATAAATATGCTATTAGAATTCATGCATCTTGCACTGGCAAGTGTTCTCCAAGTCTGGTACCTCAGTTTGAGAGCCTGAACACATTGGGTATGGATTCACAGAGTCTGTGTGCAGTGCAGAATTCATGCCACACATCTCCTGACATATTCTGACCTCTGCTGTTATAAAGTGGAATTTATTTTGACAATCATTTTTTCTTTAAAAACCTGCTTCAATTAACTATACTTCGAGAGCAGCTACAGAACTAAGTGGACAAAATTAGTCTAAGATTATCCAGAGTAAACAAGTGATAGGAGAATTGCTTTTGTTTTACAGTGGAAAGCACAAAATTAAAACACTCAAGTTTTCCCCTCATATTTCTATCATCCTGAAGATTTAAGACATGAATCTTAAGAATCAACAAATATTTGGACATTTGACAGTTCACTTATTATAAACTGCAGATTTGACTACTGTATAAATAAATGCACCCTCAGTCTTCTTTCAATATCTGGAGTCAGCATATGCTACTGAACTGCCGTCACAGTTTCCTTCAAAAACACACCATTTTAGGCTTGAGCAAGCACTGTACTTCGTCAGCGTTATGAATATACGGACTCTCCTCCACCAATAAGAGCCTGTTCAAACAATTTGTTTTAGGCTATGTTCTTTATCAGTGTAAGTTGCATTTTACTACAGAAGTATTCTACAGCTAGACCAGCAAGCTGTTTTAATTACCAACAAGCCTAGAGGTCTCTGTTGAATTTGAACAGTCCTGGTTAGCAAAGAAATCATGTTCAAAGTATCGTATGCATAAACATCAATGAAAGCATAAATCCAAATGAACTACTACTTTCTTGACTGACAAGGTTTAAGGGCAGCAAAACACCACTACTTCTTAGGTTATGGGTATACATGAAGGGAAAAAGAAGAGAAGGGGGAAAAAAATGCATCTGTCAAGATCAAGGTGAAATTTCCAGTGCTACTTTTGAACTTCTTACTTTCTTGGATAAAGAGTCTCCTTCTAGACCTTGATCTCGAAGAAGATTAAGGCAGGGGACTTTACTGCATTTATCAATCACAAATGCTCAAAGAGCATATGCTCTTCCTTTCCCAGCAAAGCCACCTGATGCACTTAAAATAAAACTGCACCTACAGCTTGCACTTCAAAATGAAACTGCATCTACAGCTTGCATTATTTCCATCAGACCTCCTGATTTCCCTTGGCTTGGGAGATGAAGTATTTGATCAAATATTTACAGACAGAAGGAGTCTAAGACCGACCGTATCTCCCAGGCAGATAACATTTTTGACTAAGGAACAGAAAGATAGCGGCACAGTGCCTGGCAAGTGTTTTAGCACCAATGTTATTTCTATCCTCGTGTTTAATTAGGAGACACACTAATCTCAAATCAGCGAGTTTACCCTGATACCAAGAACCCATCTCCCTTATCAAAGCTCTCTTTTACAGCTATATAAAGAGCTATGCATAGTTACTATATATAGGAAATAAGAGCCACTTGTTTGGCAATATTTCTTTTTAGAAAGGTTTATGTTGTGATCTCTATCACAGTACCAAAATTAAGGGGACAAGTTGTTTTGCATATAAAAACTTCATTTCTACCTTTATGCATAGAGTTAAGTGAACCTTTTAATTTTTCATTCTGCCTCCCTCTCAAGTCCTGAGCTTGGACAAACACATGAAGGTTTGCCATACCACCTTTATAAGAGTGGAAATGCAACAGCCTAATATGAATAAATCACTAAGCCTTAAAAGATTCGCCACTAATACTACAAAACAGTCAAATTCAAATGCAGCATGGCACCTTAATTTATCACACAGATGTCCAGAGGACAGCCTGTTAGTTTACACACACCATTCCAATAGTAATCCTCATGTGTTTTCTTTTGCCTTTAGTTGCAACCACCATCTGCTGGGAACTAAAACAGAAAGGGCCTCAAAGAATGTTACTGCAACAAATACCTAGTTATTAATACCAGCAAGGATGCCAAGCAGTGGGTTATACAAAATACCAGAAATGTCCTGTATTTTTAACATTATAATTAACTATAGAACAACTTTAAGGCATGGCATGACAATTCAGTAAAAACCTTTGAGTGGGAAACTAACAAAGACAACATTTCTCCATAATATGAAATGGAAGCTTCTGCCCTGCTGTCAGTGTACAGAGGCTATCCACAACCGTATGTGGAACTAGTCAGAACTACCCAGAAGCTGGGCTCAAAGCTTTATTTACTGTTTTAAAGGCTTTATAGAACCTGCATTAAGCATTCAGGCAAATGAAAAAACCAAGCACATATAAATGATATCTGTTTAGCTCTGGGTACAAGAGTATTCTATCAAAACTATGATGAGAAGCTGGACAGCCTAAAACAAGCAGTATGTTGATTAAACATCAGCTCTTAAAAAAAAAAAAAATCCACACACAACACTGAAATCAAAAAATGAAAAAAAAATGAAAAGTCACATGACTAGCATGAAACAACAAATCACGGAAGTTAAACTGAAAAACAATTAGCAAATACAAAACAGAAGAAATTCTGTAGCCATGCTAAAGTTGGAAAAAACCCAGAAGGATAGTCAGGTACGATGAAGCTGAAGAAACAGTTCACGACAAGACAGCTAAGATGCCCAGTTAAAAGGGCTGTGTCAGATTCTTAACAGAGAAGCAAGAAATTGGGAAAAGAATCACTGAGAGAATAGGGATGTGTTCAAGATGGCAAAGCCTGGAGAAACTTGCTTCAATTAGATTAGGTACTCTAGAGCATGCTATAAGTCATTAGCAACTTCCTTTAACTCAAAGGGCTGGAAAGCTCTTACAGACTGGGAAAAAAAAATAAAAATAACAATTCTATAAAGGTGCAAAGACAGGAGGAGAAACTGGAAGAGGAATTAGGAGAACATTCATCTAGTCTCCCCATCTTTACTTTCTAAAAAGGTATTAACAATTGCTGATTTTTCTCCACAGTAGTTCTAACTATTTTCAAGGAGACTATTATTTCTGTGTGACCTTGTCAAATCAAAATATTTTCCCCTGCTTTGGCAAAGTAACTGGCCTAGTACACATGGAGAAAAGAAGGCATAATAAGTGTGCTACAAATAGACTTAGGTTATATAACTGGCAAAAAGCCTTGCTACTTTGTTTATTTGAAGACATATTGTGGAAATAAGTCTAGATAAAAGATTGAAAGGTCAGTATGTAATGGGAAGAATAGAACATGCATTTAAAGAGCAGTTTATGGTGCGACATCAAATTGGGATGATGTACTAAAGAGGATCCAAAAGAATTCAAATTCCAGGATGCTTCAGTATGTTCATTCTAGAAGAATTAGATGACTGACTATAACCATAAAACTTAAAAATCCAGACTGAGAAGCTGTGCAAGCCTTATGGGGCAAAATTAGAACTCACCATTCTATTGGTAAATTGGAGTAGTAGACTGAGGACTAGCGAGAAAAAAAAAAAAAAGAGAGAGAGATTAGTAACAAAAGCATATTGTTAAAACAGGACAAAAAATGGACATTCCTTTAAATTTCAGAAAAAAGTTAACTTTTTACTTTTTTATTAAATTAATTTTAATTTTACATTTAACATCCGTTGTCACCTTCACATCACTTTATGCAGTGCTGTTGCCTTGACTGACTTGCCCATTTGTATTGGCACACCAATTGCTCTGTTCTAGCTTGCTCCCAGCTAAAGTATAACCGGTTGCAAGTATTACACTTCAGGAAAAATCTAATAGCATCTATGAGAGAAACAAGACAAAAAAGATGAATAGAAGCATGAGAAAAAGCTGGAGGAAGTTTATTATTATAAAGAAGAGATGAGACTGAAACTACTTCTTTGCCAAGCTTACTAGAAGAGAAGTAGTACTGACTGGCTTAATTTGCAAAGCTTGTAATATGTTAGGCATGGAAAAAAAGTGTAAAAGTTATACTCCATTGCTAGTTCTTAAGAGTTAAAGAGATATATATCAGGAATGGCCTAGGTATAAGAATATCCAGTCTAACAGAGTATTCAGGAACTACTTGACCTCCGAGCTCCTTCCAAGCTCCTTCTAGCCTTACATGCAATTTCCACATGAAAGAGCTTATTACTCATTCAGTCTCTTCATCTGAATACCAAACTAAGAAAATTTAGTTACACATGTATGCATTTGTAGGATTTAAGGCATAAGACAGAACAAAGTGAGCTGTATTTCCAAAATGACAAAAGACGACTATTTCCAGCTAATACAGCTATGAGCTATAGCTAATACAGCTATTGCTCAAAAAAGTCACACTAAACCAGAAGCATGAAATCTCTCCACATTAGTCTATTTTAGGATGCACAATGCCAAGCCGGAAATTCAAATCTATAATGCCTACTATAATCTGACATCACTAGCACAGTAGTTGTATACCATATAAAACAAAAAAAAACCCAACCCCCGTACAGAGGTATCCCTCCCACCTCACAATTACCTATAATCACACAAATCAAGGTAGTTACCATATTTGAAGACTCATAGTTTAAATGGCACTTACACTACTATACAAAACCTAAGACCAAACACGCACCAGACCCTTTGTAACTCTAAATGGTAGAAGTTATATAGGAAATAACCAGCTTCTTAGTCTCCAAAATTCTAATAAATTATCTCTAACAAACTATTTCCAAAATAAATTCCTCATTCTGGTCTGTTCATTCCTGTCACTTGCTGGAGATGAGGAGGAACAGGCTGACTTGTGTTTATGGCAAAACTCAGAATGATCCAGTTAATTACTGTATAATATTAATGTACACAGTTTAGAGTCGGTCTTCAGAGATAAGCTGTATTCCTCTAGTGGCCTTCTTCCCTGCAACCACTGAAGATGTCTTTAGAGAGATGGAGGAGTGCAAGAAAGTAGTCCTGAGGACACCTGCACACAGTTTGTGCTTTCTGCATCTCTACAGATGTTTTATGATGGCAATGAACAAAAAAAAAATCCAATTTCCTTTCTGTGATGGAGGATTATCTGATAAAACAAATCAATCTACAAACTTAAAGGACAAAGTTCTTCCTAATCCCCTACCACTACAGGGTGATAGGGGAATATGAATGCAGGCTCTCAAACAGACGTACCTCCAGAAAACAAATAAAAATAACAAACATTTTTAGAAGGAATGGAAAAGTGGAACAAGGATGGAGATCCCTGGAAGATCTGCTCTTCCTCCTTGCTCCCCTTATTTCTCTGATGTGAACAGCTGCTTTCACTGATGGTCCCACCCCTTCTAGCCGTGGCCAGGAAAGCAGCAGCAGGCATGAACTTACATTTCCAGTCAGTCCAGCAGAGCCCTCACATCACTCTGCCCCTAAATTGGTAGTGGAGATACAATGCTTTGCTACCCATTAGTCCCCTGCCTGTGCTTATGTTTAGCATGGGATGAGACACAAGTTGTTGGACAACTCCAGTCCCACTGCTGCTTCAAGCAACTCTGCACAGGGTTATTTTGCAGAACCCCCAGGCAGCTGGGACAACCCTAATGTGTGATGACCAAACATTTCAGAGTGATGAGAGCGGGGGCAACAACTGCCAACTATTCCACATATGGAAATCAAAAGCTAGTAGTCTAGGGCATGTTGGACATTTTGCCTAGACAGTGCTTTTATAAGCACAGTAGGCTCATGTGTTTCAAATTACATAAATAAAAAGCAGAGCACAGTCAAGACTACATATACCTCAACATGTGCCAAATTCCTACAGGTAAGTCTTTCTATCACTGGGTAAAAACCCACTGAAGTATTTTAAATCTGCTCATATTATTTTTATTCTAGATTTTCTACTCCCCCCCATCATTACATTTTAAGAGGACCATGAACCATAAAATGATCAGATTAGCATACGTTAACATCTATTTTGGACATCTGATACTGTTCATCTAAGTTTTCCTCATAATGTGCCTTTCTCCTAGTTTACGCAAGATGTTTTTCAGTCTAATAAACCATTCAGTCTTACTATGTCTTAGGCATAGCTACTGCAGGTGGCTACTGAAGAGCAAGTGGCCTTTCGGAGGCATTTTGGAATGTAATTGGTTTGTTCAAGCCTATTAAAAATAGCTGAGCATGTGCTCAGAGAACAAAAATCCACTGCTAGTTCCACCACAGGGCGCTAATGGCACAGTGCCAAGCAGGAGATCACTGCCTAACTCCCAGATCCAGCCTACTGCTCCATGGCAAGGGCAGAAGCCAGCAAGAATAAAAACTGACCTTGTGCAACAAATCAAGATGTAACATCGATTCTCACACTACAACAGTAACTTATGGATAGGATAGATCGAAAACAGTAAGATAAGTCCAAATGGAAAAGGACTGTCAGTCTAGGACTATCAGATTTATCAATCAAGATCAAAAGATAGATTTTTGGATCAGTAAAGCAAATCTACGTGAATGGTCTTTCATTCAGTTGCTTTGAGGAAGCAAACTAAATGATGCCCAAGAAAACTAAGTTTACTAATATTTTTTCCTCCATATATGCACAAATAAGTCTACAGTATAGTTTCCCAAAACACTTTTTACCAAAACAATTCTGAAACTTTTATTCACACAATTATTTTAAACGGCTTACTTGGGAATGAAAGATTTACCATTAGTCTTATTACAAGGGAAGTTTAGAAACCTTGCAAAATATCTTCTGAAACCTTAAATTACTGGAAGTCACAGTACACTGCAATGGAAGTCACTTCTTTAAAATAGCAATCTGAAAACTTTACACAAAATGAAACAGGATGAAGTGATAAACATTTCGCTGGCTAATGGAAGTTCTTGTGAACAAGCCTGTGATACCCAGACTACTGCCAGAAGAACACTGGCTCAAAATTTTTCGTAGTTCTTACTATGTAGTCAGTTTGTAAACAGTGTAGAGAAAATTGTGATACTTGAAAATTCATTAAAGCATTCAGATTAACAGAAAGTAATTGACACAAAATATCAATTCCTTTCCCTGTCTTGATCTTATTTTTTCCCACATAAATGAAACAAATGTTAAATTCATAGCATCTGAAATTCAAATACACATTTTTCCAGTATGACATAGTGAGGGTTATTTTAAGATGCTGGAATGTCATTAATCTGTGCCCCTTAGCTCAGCAATTTGTAAATGATTAGCTCTAAAGCACTGAAACAAAGTAAAGCCTGTCTAAGCCTACTGCATCCAACTATTAGCATTTAAATTAAACACTATTTCAAGACCTAATGCCAAAAAAAAAATCCCCAGCATATATTGTTAAATAAAAAATTAAGAAGGAAGCTTGATGCATGCTATACATCTACAGGAAGGCAAGAGCACCTTTACTTGAGCCTAGAAGTTGGCCCTTTTATAGTTTAACTAGTTTTTTCCAGACAAGCAGCTACATTTCTGCTGGTAACAATGCCCTTGAGGAGCAAGTTTAGCTGCAGTTGTCACCTTCAAATGTTGCTTAATAATGCAGGGAGAGAAAGAAGAATTTGACTAAATAATATTCTATTTAAACATCTGTTCTTCTGGTCACAAGAGATAAATATTTGAATATTTAACAGCAGACAGCAGGCATTAAACAGGGAAGATTCTTCTACTATTAGATTTTTTTGTTCCCGTTAAGATTTATGGGAAATAGCAGACGTCTGGCCATTACACTCCATCATATGGGGCTGTGTGAAGGGTTACAGGAATGTGGTAGCTCTCTAGCTCTAGTCTCTGTAAAAGCTTTCAACTCTCAAGAGGTCACGAGACTACCCAAACTAGATTAAAGACAAAGTTATACAGGAAAAGAAGCAGGGAGCCACAGAAAGTTTATGAAAGTTTGGATCTAGCAGAGAAGCTCTCACAATAGCAAACAGCTTCAAAAGTGCTAGCACAGACATTGCTTTGTTTGGTTATTTTTAAGATCCATGAAACAAGAACACACCTGTGACTTTTTCTCCTCATATAAGCAATTCATTAAAAGTCAAAGCTTTGGTCTGAAGTTTAAGGTTCTCTTTTTAGCTCCAGGCTATCCTTAAAGGAGAAGCAATAGGATTAATATTGGCTACATGATCCACCAGGAAATACAAGTTACCTGCTCTTGGGCAATTATGGAATATATTTGCTTCAAGTTCAAGTTTGAGGGCGGGGGGGGAAATCCGGACTTCAAGAATTTCCTTCTCTAATTAATGGCTTGCTTTAACTTGAATTTAAGTGAGATTAATCACTAAGGAAGAAGTAAAAGGAAAGTCTGCATCATGTTTTAAAGTATCAGCTGTTAAATGGTACAGAACTGCTTAATCAGCCCCTTCTTTGAGTGACAGGACACTACGCTAATGAAGAAAGAAAAATAAGCAGTAACCACATCAACACAGCTCAGGCTTAGGCCATAAGAGTCTTAAAATTTATATGCAGCAAAGGGTTAACACTGAATGGTCCCACTTGCAGCAATCCCCCTCTGGTGGGAGTGCCTGCCCTCAGGGCAGGAGAGGAACAGGGCTCATGTGCCCCCTGCCTTTCCTAACCCATTTTCATAGGGCAATAAACATTTCAGCCAGATGACTTCAATTCACAGCTACACAAGAAGTAATTCTTTTCCATGATTCTATAAGTCTTCCTTATTCAAAAAGATATATCAAGCCAAAGGAACATGCACAGGAAGATAAACTTTGTGAAAAGGATGATCTAGAATTCTCCCCATTTAGATAAAGGAATAGGAAATTTAAGAAATTCCCAATGAAAAACAAGATCCAAAAGAGTTCATTTTTAACTAGAACAGTTATTTGGAAGTTTTGTAAGTCTTCATTCACCTAAAAGAAATTTTAATGAGGAAAGAATCTCACTGAAACCCAAGTTAGATCATTTCCGTAATATCAGAAAAGTGATTTCAAATTTCTTTTCCTTAGCAAATGTTTTAAATTCCTGGTTGGAAATATTTTCGTTCTCTATCTCAGGGGGAAAAAAAAAAGCGCATATTGAAACAAAACAAAAAGTTAAGTGTTCAAATATACAGAGTCTGCTGTAACAGCTCCGAGCAGAGAAGTTCCTGTTCTCCTCATCTGGGCAACTTCCTAACTGATGGATGGCACTGAAGCAACCAGACTGTTTAACATCCCATGCAAATTACTACAGATCATGTGTATGTGTGCTGATGGATTTGAACATTGAAATCAGCAAAAGAAGTAGTGATACGCTTATTTAACACAATGCTAAATTTAACACAAATATCATTGAAGTTGAACAACAGGAGATAGCTGGCAAGCCAAGTTTCAGGACTGTAACGTGAGTTTCAGCAGGAGGAGCACCACATACCTTCTGCACACAGTACATCATGGGTTGACATTCAAAATGGAGACAACCCCACTCCATGGATCAAACACTTTTTAAAGCAGGTAAAGACATTTTCAGCACTAATCATCTTGAATTTCTGACCTTCCCCTTCACCCTCCTCCAAACTTCATCTCAGCACAGCTAAAAACAAGTATTAACTACAAAGTGCTTTTATTACAGTGGTAATCAGTGTTTTCATTTCAGTTTAGCAGCAGATTTTTAGTTGCCCTTAAACCAACAGGAACTTAAAAGAAACCCTACAAGGGTAGGATTCTGAATAACCCTGTGAGTTATTAGCTGGCAGTTTGATGCAGCCCTCAGACTTCAAAAGACGCTTTTGTAAAAAAATGGACAAAGGCAGAAGACATACAGCTCCTAACATCATTTACGGTAAATAAAACAAATCCACCGCACATTAGAAAGTTAACAGAAGAGAAAGATTGAATTTTGCATGAGCTTCATTAGTGTTTTAGGAACCCCAAGTTATCCAGTAGGTGTTGGAATCAAAGATGACAGTAATTTGGAAATGAAACAGCAAATAAGTCTGTAACATGGAAAAACCCAGACAGAAAAGTTTCTGCTACTTTGCTATCAACAGATGCTTTCGAGAACACATCACCAGATTCCAGCAGAGCATATGCCCAACTATTTCCTGCTAACTTAAGCGAACAAATCTGTTCCTCCTGTCCCAGGCACACATGACTCAAAACTATTTATGCTACTGCTCAGCCTTGAAGACTCTTATTTCCCCTGTTACAAATATATATGCACATATGCAAAACTGAAGATCCCTAGAGTGAATGCTAGAGGAATTGCCTGTTAAAACTTAAATCACTAACTAAATACACCACTGACTCTTAGGTTATGTAGAGACAGAAGGATCTTCCCTTTACCAGTATTCACTGATGAAAAGATCAGGAACGGCATTTGGCTTAAAATTAACGTACTGTGAAATGAAAGTACAAGCCTTTAAATTATCACATAATTTAAGAAGCAGATCAAAAAGAGTGTATCATTTGCATTTTCAAACATTAAGTTTTAAAATATCAAAGGTATCCAGTATGCCCAGACTGCGTACAAGTAACTTGGACTGAGTAACACCCCTACATAGAGAGTAAACGTGAGCTGCTGGTTTGTTTCATGCAGCCATTTCCTCATTGCTGAGACTCTAACAAGCAGCATCTGCACAAACATCACCAAGTACTGCTTGATACTACATAGACTAGAAAAGGGGCTCTGGTATCCAGAATAGCATTATATCTATTTTCTGACTGCTGGAGAACTCTCCCCTTGATATTACCAAAGATTTTTCACCAACTCTAGAATGACAGCTATGATTTAAGAGAGCTTAAATTGTGTTCTAGAGGTCATTAAAGACTTGGTTATCAGTCTGTGTGGTATTGACCAAAACTGTTTTCCTGACAGTCCAATTATGCCAAACATTAAAACAGAGAAGTTGCACTATGTAAATATTCCAAGATACATCAATTAAATTCTATGTAAAAATGAACCATCACCAGAAAAAGTGATGTTTTTGGACCAGCAAATGGAAGATGTTCATGGATGTTGAGCAGATTGCTAATAGTTCTCTGCCAAGTTGGTGAATGTGACAATAATGGACACACGATGTACAATGATATTCAGTATCTGGTTGCTAGTATCTGATCAAACATTGGATCCCTAGAGGTATTATTTTTTAAAATTATGTGTTAAAATGCTCAATACATCATGCTGGCTATCACACTGGTCACAACCACAGTATTTTTTTTTCTTTTTTGCCCATATCTTCCTTATCTTCCCTGTTTTCCTTCTAAATCACACGATTAACACTACTTTAAAAGGACACAAGATAGGACACGTAACTTCTACACAGAGCTTATTTCTTATACTATAGTACTGCACATTTCATACAGGAAAGAAAGGGACAAAATCCACATACCTACTTCTGAACATGAGAGGGTTTAAATGAGCTTTCTTAGGAATAGCTTCTCTTGTGCACACTTTTCAAAGTAAAGGTATTTCATTCTATGGCACAACAGTTAGGAACTTGTGTACCATTACTACTGTGGGAAACAACTTTGCTGGGAGAAAAAAGAACAAGTTATATAAAGGCAAGTTTCATACTTTAAATCTTTTCCATCAAAGTAAGAAAAAAGTGAGCAATAACTAGACTCTTTAGATGAGAAGAATTTCAGCTGGACACAGTTGCTCATTAACTCTCAACAGCCTAACCTCAAAGCATCTGCTGCATAAGGCTGGGGAATTCAAGGATATTCACGCTAGATATAAATCAGTTCATATGGATTTCTGTGTTAGCATAGTTAGGTTACTGCAAGTACACAACCTAGACCAGGTGGGTAGACACACATACATAGCCAAAGCACTTACGGGTATTAAATCTGAGTCACTATCAAAAAATTAAAAGCACTACATGTAAGTTAAGCAATGTTACGTGCCTTAGTAGATCAAAAAAAAAAAAAAAAAAAAAAAAAAAAAAAACCAACAGCACAAACAGAAAAACCAAAGTCTGACTATATTCAAAGCGCATTTGTACCATGTTTTGAGTCAGCTAATGCCAGAGTGAGACACCAAAGAGACTTATGAGGCTAAAAATTGGTGCATGTCACATGGAAGTTCACAGTGAATAGTGCCCTTCCCAAACTGGAATACCTCCTGCATCAGGAAGAAGTTGAGACTTATGTCTTTCCCAGAAAGCAGAAGTAGGTGTTCAGATTAGGGTGAGTAGCATCACGGGATCAGGAGCTCATCTCTGTATCATCCTCCCCAGTAAAAATTACTATTAAACTGAACCTTCCTGATTCATTCCTCAGACCCCAAGGAACTGCCATAACAGAGAGAACAAATGGTCAAGTTACAGGCAAAACAGGGTGGGTGCTAAGATAAAATTGTAATGAAATTTTAAAAGAGATTGAAATGAGAAAGGCTGGTTTACCTTTAAAAACAGCTGACAGATACCAGTATCATTTCATATTTTTCTCCCTCAAATTTGAAAGGTAGCATGAAGAAAGAAATTCACTCTAATCAGAAGAAAGTTATTTACAAATAACTTTAGCAGTACATTTCTCATCTTCACATCTCAAGCCTCTTTCCATCATTTCTCCACAGCACATTGTTCTCAATCCCATCCACTATGTGTACTAACATTTGATTTGCAGAACTTCCTGGAGTCTTTAACGATGTTGTCAAGTAAGATTATAGCCCATGTCTTCAGGACCTATTCAAAAATCCAAAGGACTTTTCGATTTTATCGGACGCATTAAAGCTAGATCATTAGCAAGCAACCAAGTCTGTGTATTTTAATGGGGATTTGTTTTTGAAAAAAAAATCTGTCTACACATAAGACTCATAGTTGTGAAGCAATACCTTCTTGAATAATCAAATCCATGTTTAATATGTCTTTTTCCTCCACAGCATTAGGCAAATGACTGTGAAAGATACCCATCAGTACCTGCAGCTTTCACCTTCTTCCTTCATTTCATTTTCATTGTCCAAATTGGAGAGACTCCATCCAGTCTTTTTCTTGAATGATTAGAATTCACTGTGAGGAGGCCCAAGTGACATTGAAATTATATAGAAGTGAGGGTATCTTCATTGGCCAAGACAATATCACTTTGTTACAACCCTCTTCTATCTGCAAAAGGATCTGCCATCAAGTGTCCAGCTCATTTTTGCTTCAGGATTACCTTACCTAGGTAATATCAAAAAGATCCATTTTGTCAGTGGTGTTGTTTACACAAACAGAGCATGATGACAAAAGGAAGAAAATAAATTTCTCCTAGAGTGAAAATGCAGTAGTTTCTACCTTTGTCCTTCATTGCTTTACCTGAAGTACTATCCAAAGAAATACTTCAAGGCAGTAGGAAAGCTGTTGCTACCAAAAAAAAAAAAAAAAAAAAGTCAAACTAGTATCTTAATTTTTCTTCATCTCCATAGTCACTTTGACATCTGGTTCCCCCCCGCCCCCTTTCCATTCTTTACTACATCATGGAGCCACTGGAGAGAGTCCAGCATATGGCTACAAAGATGATCAGAGGGCTGGAGCACCTGGGATCTTATCAATGTGTACAAGTACCTGAAGGGAGGGTGTCAAGGGGACGGGGACAAACTCTTTTCAGTTGTCCCGTGTGACAGGACAAGAGGCAATGGGCAGAAACTGAAGCACAGGAAGTTCGGGCTGACCGTGAGGGGGAATTTCTTCCCCATGAGAGTGACAGAGCACCACCACAGGTTGCCCAGAGAGGTTGTGGAGTCTCCTTCTCTGGAGAACTTCAAGGCCTGCCTGGCTGCAACCCTGTCTACCATGTTCTAAGTGACCCTGCTGAGCAGGGAGGTTGGACTAGAGGATCCCAGAGGTCCCTTCCAACCTTACTGATTCTATGATTCACAAACTGACTTCGTCATTTGACCATGCAGAAAGTCTCAGAACAAACTCCACAAGCTAAGTTTTTCAAATTCCTTCCTGAAGGAGGAAGAAAAGAAAGAAGATAGCAGAGCCAATAGAGTACTTCCAGGAAAGAATTCGAAAATAACGCTGGAGACTAGATCCGAGGGTTAGATTGCACCCTGAAATGGCAGGCAGTCATGAGAATAACTGTTGGGCCAGATGGCCTGATACTTCTAATGGATCATCTCCCAAGCAAAGCAACTCCAATTAGATACAAGGACCACTTTTGCCATAGCTGAAATCAGTTTACAAGCATATCAAATACTTTGGCCCAGAAATTTCTGGCAGAGTTTCTGCTTAAAACAGTTTCAGCTGTACTTACAAGGCTGACGAAACCCCTCCTAAAGAAGTTAGGGATGGAAGGAGTCCAGTTTCCTTAATTTGAGTGTCTAACTCAGATCTAAACTCCTGGCACCTAGCAAGTCACTCCCAAGTCAGGTGAGGAAGGGAATAAGGCAATGAACAGAAGCAGATGACTTGAGAGGCCTTCAGGGAAAGAGATTGTTTAAATTCAGGTGTCTGCCTCTCCTCATTGCCTGCCCACAGGACTTTTACCAGCTGAGCTGCAACTGAACAGCGAGCTGGCACCTGTGTCACCACCACTTCCTTCGCATGGACACTGGTGTCTGCCTGCCAGGAGGCTCGTTCCGGGAGCTAGATGGGTGGAAAACACTGCAAACCAGGCCAACTATCCGTCCGTTTAATTCCTTCGACCAAATCACCGGAGGGTCAGACAAATACTGTTTCCACCACAAAAGGAGACAGAGGCAGCACAGGCCGAGCACAGATATTTCGCCACCACCTAGTTACCCAGCAGTAACACCAAAACACATCGTCATGGCACATACTCTAGGAGGACAGGTCAGCCCAACACCTACTGATGCCGCTCCGTTAGTTGAATCAGTGTATTCCTTTTAAAGGTACATTATGCCTCAATGATTGACTTTTTTGCCCAACAGAGTAAAATTTATTTCCTTTAGTGTTGGGTTATTTTCTAATAGGATTCAGAGCTGAATCATCTCTTGAGATAAAGTTAAGACTTTCACATTAGTTGGTGCAAAATTTATCAGCAGGACAAAAGCCAGAAAAAAGGGGAGGGGGCAAAAAAACAGCCAAAAAAAAATAAACCCTCTCAAATCTTATGCCCTCCTAAAAGTCTCAGATGTTTTGTACCACACATGCAGAACACTGTTGAAATAGTTTCCCTTTTCAATGTAACACAGATGAGAGCTTTACAGCTCAATGTCCAACTGGAAGATAGCACACAGTGAATTAGATCCATGCATCTTTCTTCCCATTGAAAAAAAAAAAAAACCCTAGCATTATTCATAAAAGGCTAAATTTACAATAGCTTACAGAAGTTGTATGGTATGACAGATCAAAGAATCTATTTTAAAAGTTTACTCACTACATTCCTTTAAAGATAATTTTTCACTTTGATTGACAGTACTGAAATATGCATAGAACAGCAGCAACAATACACTAGTAAGGTTACTCATGTAGTATGTAACATGGGCTAAGTACACCTTAAATTAGCAGATACATTTCTAGTATACCAAGTCTGAGAACACATGTTGGTTTCCAATAAATTACTGAAGTTGGAAAGTTCATTTTAAAAGCAATATTTAGAGATATGTTAGTCTCATTAAGTAAAAATAAAAGTTGTGTGCACTCTGGAGAAGATTACAGTATAAAACTTTAAAGATCAAGAGTGATAGGTACAAGAAACAGCCGGAATGTATCTGGTTCTTAAAATACAAGAAAAAATGTTTTCCAAAGCTCAGCCAAGGTCACAGTCTAATATAATTCACCCAAGTGCTTGTTAAAAACTTAAAACATTGAACAAAGTGTCTGACAAAGAAAAGGTGCTAAAAGGAAGTTCAGAGCAATGTAGGAGGGGAAAAAAAAGCACACTGAAGATGGAAATCATCAGCATCCCTCAAACTCCCTCAAACTACAGGAGAAATACATACACAATCGAGTAAAAAAAATTAAGAAAGGATCAGGTCACAATTCAAAAAGAAAAGAACAAAAAAAGAGCAATAGTAACTCCATGATTGACTCTAGCTGGTAACCACATAATACAGAACATAAGAAAACAAGAATCCACTCACAGTAGTCTGTAGATCCTCTCAAGCAGCATTACATTTCCCCAACATAGAAGTTAATTATTCCTCTTAAAGTACCTGCAGGTGCTGATTCTACACAAAGTTTCAAAATAATGCTGCAGACTACAAAGATGGCAACCACACGCAAAGGAAACAACTGCGCTGTGAACTCAGCTAGAAGCCATTCACGCACATTGCTCTGTTGTGTGAAGACAGACTTTAAGCATCTCTGAGAAATCTGAATATATAATTAACATAAATAAAGCAACAACAACAGGAAAGAAATTTGCAGAACCCAGCTGGTTTTGAGAGAGATAATTTTTTTGAGGTTAAAAAAAAAAAAATCAAAGACTTATTCTCAAGCAAAACCAGTCACTTTTCTCTTGCCCATCCCCCAAATATAACACTGATACCCTTCCAGGGGTCTGAGAGGAAGAGGACAAGGTAGAAAAAAAAAATGCTTAACCAGATTTTTAAAAAAATTACTACTCTCACCCCCCCCCCCAAAAAAATGCTGTCTCTAGTATCTCACTGTTACATGACAGTTTGTCAAAGCACTTTTAGTCTGCAGCCAGTGAGAACATCAGTTCTAGGATTTACATTCCCATAGTATTTACTTAACACTATGTATACTTCTGTATCAATTCATGTTTAATATATTATTTGGATACACTTATTCTATACAAGGGCTCGCTGCCATGAATCTGCATACAATAATGAAATATTGATGCATCTGCTTAATGGAGGCTTAAATATATCCCGTATGCAGACATTAAGAAGGCAGCCAAGACTCCAGCAGCAGTGCTGTAAGAAGTTCTCCAGAAACCAGCCCACCCAGGTTTTATGACTTGATACAATTACTCAGTATTAGCTATGGTTTAGGCAACACAATATATGGATTTTGCCTTCTCATCTAAACAGTTTTCCTTTTAAAAACATCCAGTGCATTGACTGTCTGGCTGCACACCATCTGAGAATAAGTTATTTAGAATCAAGAAAAACCTTTTCATAAGGGTTAGTGCGACTGAAATAAATATGCCAAACATGAGCCTGGACCAGCTTCTACATCCACAATACGTTTCGCTCATCTGTCATACCAGACTGCATGCATTAGATTCATGCTTGGGGGAAGAACAAAACAAAATAATCACTGAGGTAAGATCTTTATGCAAATGTAGGAAAAACATTTCTGCTAGATCTCTTGCTACATTTTCAGAAGCCATAAAAATATACAGTAGAAATGCAGACTTCAAACTATTTCAACAAATAGAAACATTTGGTGACCACATGTCAGAGACCTTTCATTGGATTTGAGTGCTGTACTATTTGTCCAAACCAAAAAAATTTTAGTAAGTAGCCCTGGCTCTCAAGCTTTATCTTCAAGTGACACCTCCTACTAGAACACTCTGCAAATTTGCTTTTTGGGTTGTATGGGCAGAGGTTTTTTTGTTTGGTTTTTAAGAGGAAAAAATAATTTTTGCCAACATCCCAAACATACCAAATACTTTTAGATCACAAAGGAAGGTAACTCTGAAAAGCATACAGTGTGCAATAGTTCAATAATAAAGCAGTCAGCACATGCACAAGAGCATTCTGACAAATTAGCTGTTTTACTATACGTCCGTTTAAGGACCGTGACAAAAGAAGAACAGCAGAGGTTCCTTAGCTGCTGGTGGGCTCCCATCCTCTTATGCAGTCTAGCAAAAAGATAAAAACCTTATCTTACTATGGAAACCCTAGCTGCTCCTAGCTGCTCCCTCAACACTCTAGTACTAAGATAGGAGAGACTTCTGTAACACTGCAACATTCCTACATGAGAAACAACGCCAGGACTAAAGATATCTTGGGTATCTTGCTTGTAATTCTAAGACTGAACTTCCCCATGATGGTATCGTTAAGACAAATTAGTAGTTTTCACAATACATTAGTAACTGTAACTCTAGATCAGTTCATTAATAGAAGAAATTCAGCCTGTGAGAATCCCTGTGACAGTTTGCAACAACAAGTTACTTGGCCTAACACCCATTTTTCACCTCAGTAGCTTTGCCAAAGTTGCTCTTTGCTTTCCTACAGCCATACTGCTCCACTCTGACAATTCATTCAAGCACACGCTCACTTCCCACTCTCCCTCAGACAGGATTTGTACATATTAGTGCACACTAGACTCAACTACTTTCAGAGAAAGGGCAGGGGGGGAGCGTTATTTGCCTCAGGGCCCTCTAACTAAAGATTTACAGACATCACAGGTCAGGTTTCAAGTTGCTTTAGCAAACAATTTCAAGTCATAGACGTTTACCTGAAGATTAGAGTTCATTTAAAACACAGAACACAAATCACAAGTTGAGTGGTTTGACAAGAAAGTAGCACATGTACTTTTTGTTCCCTTTTTAACTTTTAGAGGATCAGCCTCTAAAAATGGTAGTTTTGGGGGGGAGGAGTAGAGAAGGGAGGTATAATATGTCACCTTTGTTTACAAGAACAATTTTTTGGGTGGACTGCATAGAGGAAGAGGTAGATGGCTCTCCTGCATCTTGAAACAACACCGCAGGAAAACAGACCTAGCAATTTGGAATATTTAATAGCTGAGGGAAGTACACTTGGGTTTTGAGGGATAGCTTTTGGCTTTCTTAAGTTATAATATGGAACAGAATATAATAAAAATAATTTTAAAAAACCAACTATTTCTAGCTTTGGCAAACGTTACTCTACTTTAGAAAAACTATTTTGAAGCTGTGTTACTTCAGTATTTTATTCTAGCCTCAGCACACACCATATGCCCAGCTGCGGTGCTAAATAAAGGTTGAGCTGTACGTGATTTTAATTAGCAACGGTTCTTGCATGCACAGCTCCGAAGACTTCTGGAGTCTCAGATACAAGAATCTAACAACACTAATCAATGCCAGGCTCTGAGTTAGGAAACGACGAGCACAGGAACTCCTGAGAAGTTTTGCCCAGAAAAACGACTGTTCTTTTTCTCCAAAATAAACAGATATGTTAGACAGTCAACTCTCCAACAGTGACCAACCATCTCTAACTAGAATTTTTAATATTGAGACAAGCAAAAACATCCTTCCTCTTTTCCCCCTGTTTCACCACAGGGCACAAAACCCACTTTACAATGTAAAGAATGTTTCAATTACAGTCTCCCACCCCTTGTAGAGACCAGAGTCCTCCTTCTCTGCATGATAATAAAATGTCCGAACATGAATTTGAACTAAACCTCAAGTCTTTCATTAACTAAGACTAGATACAATGTTTTATTATTATTATTATATTTAACTAAGGCCCTTTTTTTGCCTAGCATAAAGCCTATGGACAAACGTCACTGCTCCCACACCAGTGGCTGTGGCACAACATGGGGAAGGAACATGGGACGTTCCAGCTGGGAACAAGCAGAACAGGGACCTGACCAGGTCTCTCCTGCCTCCGCAACAAGGGCTCTGATCACAGTTACTAGGGGGTTTCTATATGAGCAGTGGTATTTTCTCTCCCTCACCTGAAGCTTCAAAAGCTTTCTGCAGATCTGTTCTCATTTTTCTCCTCTCAGACATGAGAAATACAGTTACCCAATCCCATTACAAGAAGTTCCTTAACTTCAGCATCTGAGCTCATGTTTTCTTAAGTTTTTTAATCCCAATCTCTAAAAAGCTCTGTACTGAAATAATGAAATATTTGTTAATGCACATTTCATTAGCAAAGGGAAATATCAACAGTTTAAATATATATTTAAAACAGCTACGGAAATATCTATACATACACACACACACTATCTAGTGTTTGCATGCATTCATCTTCCTCTGTTAGGTGGAAGTGGCACATAAAATCCTACCAAAACATAAACAGAAGTCAGAAATAGTGGCTCATCTCCAGAAATAACTGTTCAGCAGGACTCTCATTTTAGATTTTGCTCTCAACTACTGTTTTACCAGGATTTACAAAACCTTGGAATATGTCTCATCTAAGAAAATGTTTATTCCTCTCATGAGACATTGTAAGTGGTTGGTCTTGACTTTTTTTAGCTGCATTTAAAGAGTAGAGAAATACAAAGTACTCAGAAATGCAAATCTTGTTTCATACAGGAATATTTACCTTTTCCTTCAACATTACAGAATTCTGAACATCCTGTTTATCAATGCCTTTGGGGTTTTTAAGTTATTCTATCTAAAATAAGAAGTTTATCCATAGGGTAAGTTTGAAAATTACTTTAAAATGAGCTAACCCTCCCCATTTCAGAATGAAAGTATAACCACACAAATTAGAAGGGACACAGAGGAAGCCAAACATGCTGTTTTTCCACTATACAAGAAACAGTGCACACTTTACACTTACATAAGTTTAATGCAATTGCTCCCATGTGCTACTGGCAGGCAGAGAAGTTCTTTTGTTTGAACAGTACAGCCAGCATCAAACGGGGAGTCTGGGGGAGGACCCTTAAAAAAGGGATTTTTCAAATAGGTAAGGTAAAGCCATCTAACATAAGCTTTGCCAACTTTTAAAAAAGAAAGTTAGGAAAGTGTATGAGAGAGAAGAGTGCTTTAGTTACCTAAACAGTGGATAGCACTTACAAATTTGACACTTGTGGAAATCATTCCCGATTCCCTTACCTGTGGGACCCTTGGCTCAACACTCACAGCCTTTCCTGGACAGACTTTAAGCACTAGATGTCATCATTTTCCAGAGGAAACAAAGAAGCCCGAACTCAGGTCTTGACAAGTTTGCAGAGGGGAACTTTCTTCCAATATTTACTCTTAATACCATTTACTGGAAGAGCACTTCGGACAACGTAAGGTTCCTCACCAACTGAACAGTCGCATGCACGCAGAAGTTTATTTAGCTGTTAAAATACTTATAACCCGCAAGACTATAGCTCACGTTTAAAAGCACACAGTGACAGAAAACGAGGCTTGCAGTAACGCTGGTGTTTCTGAAGACACCTTGCGTGTCGCTGGCCTCGCTTCTCCAGCCACGCCGCACGACCCGCCCCGGCGAGGCGCTCAGGTACGTCTGCCCGCGGGCTCCGCCGCGGCACGAGCCCGCTGCCGGGGGGCTTTCGGTACGGACTAGAGAAATAAAGATACTGCTGTGTCAAGCAACGCACAGCTGCCCACTGATTAAAAAAAAAAAAAAAAAGAAAGAAAGAAGAAAAAAAAAAGGAAAGGAGGAAGACTACTGTCGTTTTAGGTTACTCTGTTTCCTAGAGACTCAGAGAGGAAAAAAGCATCTTTAACAGCCCGTCGCAGAGCGGGTGCTGAAGGAGTGATTTAGAGGAGGGTAAGAAATCACAAGCCTTAATCAGAGTCACGCAGCCTTATCATCCCTTAATTCGGGGGGGGGGGGGGGGGGGGGAAGACACTAAAAACGTGCACTTCTGCGAGCTTTCACGACACCTTCCCAAAGCGGCCGCCCGCAGCCGCTCGCGAAGCGAGCCAAGTTTGGGAGCTGCCCCCCTCCCACCCCCGCGGCGGGGCAGGCTGAGGAGGAGGAAGGGTGGGGGGGGATGAAGGGCGGCGGGGCGCCGCGGAGCCCCCCGAGGCGGGGGAAGGGGCAGCGGCCTCACCTCGACCCAGCGCCGGGCTTCGGCGAAGGCCGCCTCGCAGCGGCGCTCGCCCTCCGCGGCCCCCTCCATGGCGGGCGGGCGGCCCGCGGCGGCCCCTTCTCCTCCTCCTCCTCTTCCTCGTCGCCCTCGTCCTCCTCGGCCGGGCTGAGGCGCGGGCAGCGCCGCTGTCATTCAGCCGCCTCCTTTTAACGCCGCGGCCCCGCCCCGCGCCGCTCCCCTTTCCCGCCGGAGCGCGGAGCGCGGGCCGCGGCGGCCGCAGGAATCCGGGAGGCCGCCGCCGGGCTCCGCCCGCAGCAGCGCACGGGGCTCCGCGCCGGGCCGGGCCGCGCCGGGCCGCGCCGGGCCGCGCCGGCGGCAGGTGGCTGCGCCTCCCCCCGCGCGCGAAGTGCAGCTCCCTCGCTGCTGAGCGTCCCCAAACTCCTCCACCCCCCCCTCTTTTTTTTTTTTTTTTTTAATATTAAATTCAAGTTGGTTTTTTTTATTCCTACTTGCATTTTTTTTAATTAATCTTCTTTCCATAAAAAACTTCTGCATCAGCGAAATGCAGTTGCCCCACCTGCATCTTCTGCTTTTAGGGGCTGTGGCAGAGCCCGGCCTAAGTTTGAGAAAATGTAATTTAAATTTTGTACTCTAATTAGCTTTTCTTGACCCGTTCACTTGGGAGCACGTGTTATTTCTGCTCTGGAGACAACCTGTGCAGAATGGGAATGAACACCTTAGACTGACTTGATCTCTTCGCCATCAGCTCCTGTAGTAGCTAGAGATCTGTTTTACTTTGCGGACGAATGAAACACCCATGGTTCGGGCTGGAATAAGTCTCACAGGATGTCTTTGATTTGTATTAAAGTTGTAAGTGCACAGAAATCATGCAGTTAGCTCCTCATGGTGGTGTGATTTGAGATCTCAGTGCTGCAGAGCAGCGATGAATGAAACGACAATGAAAGTTACTCTGGAAAGGATCTTTCCTCACTCCTCTTTCCTGCCCCAAGCCGCATCAGCCAGAAGACCAAATACAAACCAACATACATTTCTTTTTAGTGAAATGTGTGAACAAAGCAATCCTCTCAATATTTAGCATTTGTGACTACAAAAGTTTTTTTTATTATTTTTTTTTTTAATGGGGGCCATGTGCTGCTTGCTGCTGGCTGACATCAATTTGCATTAGTTGTCATTGCCAGATGTTTGTTTTGGAGAGCTAGTGCAGCACTTCCCATTAAGGCCTGCCTTTTCACCTAATATTAATTATGATGCTCAGCCATAAAACAGGAGAAAAGGGCAGTAATAATCGTGAACATTACACAAATTAATTTATTTGAAAATAAATTTCTATGAAACAGAAAAGAGTTCATGTTTAGGAAAATAGTTTCCAAGTTCTCACACTTACTTCTGGTTGTTTTATGTCACTTCAAGGCAAATCAGCTTACTTTCCTTATGATTAAAGTGTTTAATTTTTTAGATCAAGTACCTCAGTAATTTTCAGAAAGTCCTCCTTTTAGTAAGTGGTGTGGACCACAGCAGCTTTCAGGTAGAAGTCATTTGCTGAGTAAAGACACCGAGTTCCAACATACACATTTTTCCCTCACAGTGAATTTTAAGTCAATAGTTTTCCTGTCTTAGCCGAAACAACCAAGACGGTTTAATATTCCTTTGCACTGAGAAGATAAGTCATCAGACTTGTAGATCAAAAAAAGATTGCATAATTCAGGCATGACTGCTAATTATCGGTGACAAGAGTAGCAAGCATTAATTTACTCTGCAAAACAGAGCCTTTCTATGCACGTGCTCCCAGGGCTAAGTCAAGCAATAGTTTATGTCATATTCTTTTCAAAAAGAGTTTCAAAAATATTTGATGCAATAATATTTTCCATCTGGGAATTTTCTTCCCTTCTTAAGAGAAGACTACTTACTTTCTAAGTGTGGGCTGTAAGTGTATTTATTTTCTAAATGTGACATACCAATGACAGAAACCTTTTTTTTTTTCTCTTTCTCATCTTGTTTTAAACATGCAGCCATGATTAAAAGGAAAATGCATTAATCTGGCTCTTAAATCTTTATCATTTCCCAACAAAATGTTTCTAATACTACGGGAAGATTTATGCCGATGTATTTAAAAGACTTCGAACAATCCTGAGCAGTTAATAGTACACCAGCTCCATTCAGCTAAATTATGTAAGCGCCGAACACGCATCATCACTTCCCTCCCACGTGCACCGTTTCCGTAACATAACGCGTACGGCCAGCCCGAACTGCAGGAGCCGAAGAGGGATTTCCTGGCAGCCCCTAGCGCTGAATGCCCGGAGCCAAGGCAGGCTGCGCGCAGAGGCGGTCAGGCTCTGCCAGGGCCCCCCGAGTTCGGAAATGCCGCGTTACTTCCTCCACGCGGCTTGAGCTAATAGCAGCGGCTGGACAGACAACGCCACGTCCACACTGGCATCGCAGCGTAGAGAAAGGTTTGGCTAAGCTCCTCCGCGCCAGTTCAGATCCTTGCGTGCCGTGCTCTTGGTGTCCGAGTTCGCAACGGTTTTTCAATACCAAAGATACTGCAGCATTTTGCAGATCCCTTGAGTACCTGCAGATCTCAAGACTTGCCAGTACGTGTGTGAAAGCATGGTACGATGAGCACTGGAAAGCCACCACACTGCATGTATTAGCTGAAGCCTTATTCCCGCAGTGCACTCTGTCAAAGATTTCAACCTAACAAGGAACTGTGCAGTAAGCAGATTCAAGTCAGCATAAAACCTGACACATGGTCCTTCCTTAATCTTAACGGTGATCTCAATCTTCTGAGAACCTGTGCCATCCTATACTATAATCTAGAAATTAACACTGAAAGTAAAACAAAATAGAAGGAAATCTTACCTTCAAAAACTGTTTTGAAGACTGTTTAAGGAGTATTGCACACAACTGTCATCTTTCCAAATACTAAGTATTCTTATTTATAATCTTACTTAAGGTTTAAGATATATTCTTCCAGTGTGACCAACAAAAATCCTACCTCAACTTCACTGCTCTAACCTGTTACAATAACTGATCAAAGTTCTAGTTATGAAGTTATTTGCAGTATGCAATAAACATTTACACCAAAAACGCAGCCCCCACACTTAGCACCTGAAAGTGCAGACATCTTCTGAACATTGATAGCTGTACACAGTGTATTTCTCTACATTAGGCAACTGATGTAGTTAAATGGTTTTGAATCATACTTCCCCTTCCCCCACCCTCCTTACCCTAAAAGCACCTTATCTTTATCACCTATGGCTCAGGTTCCTAATTATAATCCTTTGCATAATCTTTAACACAAAAGATACAATATCCCAATTATATTATGGCAACTTTTATTTGACTTTGGTAATAACAGGAAAACAATGCAGTTGCTCTGTTTAATAAAGCCTTTTTTATTATTTAAAAAAGAAGTTTGAGCTTTACTAGTGAACATGGAAATGTAAAGCAAGTTTTCTGTAGCACAGGTTTTCTGAATTTTCTTGAGGTAAATAAAATGCTGAAAATAGAAGCTCGGTGTTCTTCTCCCCCCCTCACTTTTTCTAACCATCTCACTTATGGAAAAACAGACTGTTGTCAGAGGACTCTCAAGGTGACATTTTCACACAGACACTCTCTGACTTTTTCTTTAAAGCGCAAAAGATGTTCTGAAGTGAACAAACAGCCTCCTAGTCCTGTTTCTTTTCTACAAAGAAGGAAAACACTGCCAGATTGCTTCTAGCATAATCCCATTCATTTTACCTGTAATGACAATTGATAGAGAGTGAAAGCACAGTCTGGGACAGCAAGGGATCAGTTTCTTTTGCCAACAGTCTTGACTAGAAGCCAACCTGAATCATTTCCCTTCAAAGCAACAGGTCAAGGAACAACTCTGGAATCTCAGAAAAAACCCTTCAAGAATGATAAACCGTAAGGTTGCTTAGCCCTCAAAATCATTGCTAAAGCCAAGTATAAAAATTGGTCAGTGGTACCTAAAGATCCAGTGTGACAAGTGAAGGGGAAGGCGTAGAGGAAGGGTATCTCACAGCATTCAGTAATAGCACCTGACAAATTTACAATAGCTATTCCTAAAGGAAAAAAAGCACGACCACCATAGCTATCAAGATCTATATGATTTTTTTTTGTCCTATTGCATGGACTTCATTAAAACAATTAACTGAAATGATAAGAAAGTATGATTACACAGATTTCATTAAAACATTCATTACTTTATCATTTTATTTCATTTTATCCTAGAGATTTCATTCAAAGTAAGTAATGAATGTTTTAATGAAAACTTTCCTATCATTTATTTCCGTTATGCAAGATACCTCACATTGCTGTTTTTACCTGTGTGTGTTCCCTTCCCAGACCTAGCATTTGAACTTGTGTTTATTACTACAACAGTTTCCCCCCCCCCCAGTAAAAATCTATATTGTATTTCACAAATAGCAAACACTGCTTGAACTAAAGCTTCTGGAAGTTTATTTAAGTTATTAGGCTTGAAATGAAAAATTATATTTTTATTCAAAATGTAAAGATAAGATAGTTTTAAAATGTTAGTGCTCACCAACAGTAAATAGAAACAGCTCTGCTAACAAAGAAATGGAGCCAGGGAGCCTTAAGAAATAATGCAGTGAAAAACAGCCTTTGCCTTCTGAATCACTTGCAAAAGTTCTCATATTTTTGTATCATTTTAACTAAAAGAAAGATGCAGATATCCTTAGACTTCAAAGTTTCTACCCATTAACATACCACATATTCCACTCCAAGTGTTAGATATAAATAATCCTACTCTGAATTTGCTCATCATTATTATGCTGAAGAGTTGAGATGGAATATCAGACAGTAACTCCCACATTTTTTAAGGGGGACTGAGAGGAAAAAACACCCCAGCACACAGAAGTCCTACACAAAATGCATGCGTGTATATAAATACTCAATTTGCTTTAGGAACAAGCAGCAAGATATAGCAAGGACAAATCCAAAGTTTATTCCATGTGTGCTACAGTTAAACATGTTAAGAAGTATCAAAATCTCTACTATTAACATATGGCAAGAATTTTATTGTTACAATACATCATGATGTATCAGCCCCACTGGAAAAGGCTTAAGCTGCAGACAGTGCAATTGCATTAAATCTTAATTCTTCTGGATCACGTTCCATGAATTTCTTACAAACTTCTATTGCATCCTGAAAGGAAAAAAAGAAAAAAAAACTTATTCAAACAAACAATTGAAATAAGATACAACCAAAATGAACTTTTCAAATAGAGGATTCCTAATGAGACAAATTTATTTAAACTGTATTTCTGATCCAAGTTGCCTCATTCAAGATTAGAGTGCTCATAAAGGCAGTAGAAGAGAGCAGAAGCCGTATACAGAACCTTAACAACAACTTTTGTTACTGAATATTACTTTGTCCAAAAGGCATGTGTTGTTCGTCTGACTTTCCAAATGCAACTCAAGTTTGCCTTTACTAGTACTGCTGTATTCAGAAACTTTTCCTTTGTCTCAAGATGAATCTAAACTGTGTGGGGTAAGTGAAAGATTATAAATAATTCCTTCATCTAGCTTTAGGGTGCAAAATGGAAAGCACATGTTATCAGTGAAAATAGGGAAAAAAACATATATGAAAGAATAAAAGCTTTACTCAGCTCCCACCTCCCAACAAGCACAAACTGCATGCACACATTACAGAGATTAGGTCAACACTACTAAACTGTAAGAGCTTTCATTTCGAGTTTCTCTGGTTTCTTCCTTTCATAAAGCTAATCCAGACTGGATACTCTAATGGCCAGATCTATGCATTGCCCCATTGTTTACTGGGATGAAAGTTTATTCTCCCAATGAAGTGTATTCCTTTTGGATTCATTTATCAGCTAAACAGCTCCTGACACAAAGCAGCAACCAAAAGAAACCATGAAGCTAAAGGAGAATGATTATAGGTGGAGGAAGAAAGGGCAAGAAGCAGAAAGTGCTGGAGGCGGATTCACCTTATGTCCAGCATGACGTTTATCAAACTAGAAATAAAGCAAAAGCAAAGCAAATGAAAAATTACTATTAAGTTTTCAAACTGACTGCTTCACTTCATACACAATTTAAAGGCAGCAGTAGCACATGAAAAATCTCAGCGCACACACAAAAAATCCTTCTGATCGTTATGATCGATTCTTCAGATGTTTCTTGCTTTCATACTATTATACTCTCACAACATGTGCATTCTGAAATAACCATTTCAAAACTGAGTAAACATAATTGTCTCACCATCCTGCTCACTCTACACCAACAGAACTATAAATATAAGTCTGAATTTTGTTTAGCACCATTTGAGAGAGTTTTCTATTCCTACCTCTAGAAAAGAATCGTCGCTAGTTTCCCCATGGTTTACTGGAAATGGCTTGCGCCCATCTGTTGAAACATAAAACAGGATTAAACAAAGCATTTATAAAACTGAATAGAAAAGTTTTTTTAATAAAGAATAAACAGATTTTACTCTTTACTTATAAAAGTGCCACCTCACTTTTCATAAAGAATCGCACAAATTATACTATGCAGCTACTGCTCGTCTCTCTTCCATTGATGACTACTTCAAAGATACCATTATGCACAAGCTGTTGAAGTTTTTAATAAAGTGTTACAGTATTTTTTTAATATATATTTTAAGCTGTCAGTTGCAATTGTTTTAATGCTGGTACAGTACTTTAGTTTCTCAAGCAGAGAAGAACAATTTCAACCGCTCTTAATGGATGTATGCAGACTGCTCTGGATTTGTGGTCTTTGACAATTGATCAGAGAATCCGTGATCACCAGAAGAGAACACCAAACCCACCACTTAAAGGGTTTGAAGAGCAAAAGGCATAACTGAAATATTATCCTCTTTTTAAAATCTGTAATCAAAACCCAAATGATTTAGGTATTAAATAGGTTCACAGCATTTAAAATAGTTGCTACAGCTAGATCGTCCTTTACTTTGCAAAATAATAATGCTCTTACCATCAGTATTTTTTAAATGCTTTTGTTTGTAGCATTTACTAGGAAAGATTCCCTTTTGGCTCAGTGCTCTCTTTAGAAGAGTTCTCCATCCCCAAAGACTCCACTGAATTTGGCATTGTGTCTAAACTACATTCTCCCTAACTGAAAATAGATTCCATGATAGAACACTTTTATATTTATAGTAATGAACACCCTCTTGTTCACACAACAAGCATGACTGAAGATTTAACAATGCAAAATCCTCAGAACATGCCAGGAAACAGAACTGAATGCCCTGCACTGTTGCAAGCTAAGTTTGATTGGAATTTTAACATGCATCTTGGCACAACGGCATTTTAATTCCATCTGCCTATAGAAAACATGTTTTTTATGGCAAAAACATCATAAGCATTTCACATTTATGTGGTTCCCTAGAGTGTGTTGCCTGCCAAAGCCCACCTGCTGGCCACAGTGATCGAAGCCAGTGAATGAATCGAAAAACCTTCTCCCATTTTCCTACTTTCAAGTTTTTTTTTTTGTTTGTTTGTTTGTTTGTTTTTAATACTTTCTTCCGCTAGTACAGAGAGAAGTTATTTTAAGAACAAAGGAAACAGTATTAGCTTTCCACAATACAGTTGAGCTAAATGCCTCATTTTTAATATTAGCAGAAAATGAAAGTGATTTTTCTTGCATCATTCTTAGATTAGAAAATACATAAATATGATAATCATTGTTTGTAGTATGCTTTTAAGTAGAACAAATTAACGCACAATGCAATGATAACATGGAAATAATAGCACACAGCTAAAAGAAATGAGCCATCCATCATTACACGCAACATGCTTTGAAATTTATTGTCATAAAATATTTATATCACATCCTACAGTAGTTGCCTCACTATTTGATCTCGTTCACTGTCATTACACATACAGCTTCACAGAAAAATAGAAATCTGTCTCCTGTACATGAATGATCACTTATTATTTCTTATATCCCCCTTAATATTAACATAAGCATTTCTTACACATCACTTAAGCCCCAGGATTCAATTAATTGTCCCCTGTTAAGGCTACTGCTTAACATGTTGATTTTAAAAAGGTACTGAATCCAAAGAAACAGCAAATATTCCCACCATAAAATACCGCAAAAATTACTTCAGGGAAGTCCAGAGTGACTTGCAGTTTTTAAATCCTATTCTTGATAGCTTTCTGAAGTGCCTTAGCAAAACCTAGTTGCCCAGCAACATGTTTAAGATTAGAATCATTAGAAAATATCTGAGCAGAACTTGGTGCTACACAATATGACAACAGGAAAAAATAGCTGTAATGCCAAAAACAAACTGCTGTTTAGAAGTTAACTATCTAGTGACCACAAAAAAGTAGATTAAGAGAATAACCAGCCTATAATAAATAAATTGCAGAATATTAATATCTGCTAGTATTCTGACTATATAATTTCAACTTTAACTATAGTGCTGTTTAATAATATAGCTAACACTTCTGTAGTTGCCTAAAGTTTATTAATTGTTTCCACAAGCAACTAATAACTACAACGATATTTTCTTCTCTGAAAGTGCAAGTGTTCATTAACTCTTTCTTGCTTCCTGTCCTCATAAACAATAAAGGAAACTCAGAGATAGTCTAGTATTATGCACTGTTTTATCTGAGTGGGAGAGTGTTGTGGAAAAAGAATCCTAAAGAGGCAACTGGAAAAATGTTCTAATTCTTTGGCAGAAAGTCTCCTCCCCCACCCCCCAAACACCATTCAACAAAACCTAGGAGGCAGTTGAAAAGAACCTAAGCCCAATAAGAAATCAAATAATCTGTCGCAAACTTTAGTAACTGAACAAGATTACCATTTGTGTTTACTTCAAACAAATGGAGAGGAGGATATAAAGCATTCTTACCCAATTCATAGAGATGACCACCTACATTAACTAATGCAATAAAGTGAAGGTCTACTTTTTCATCTATACTTGGTGCCTGCAAAACAAAAAACATAGTGTTCACTAAAACTCTCATCACAATGAAGTTAACTAGAATATATCATCACAAAACAAAACACCTGGCCATTCGAAGGATGGAAGTTGCAAGTGAGAAGCGCATTCTGGCTCTATGCAGAATGGCAGAAGTCATACCATAGAACATTTCGAAATATAAACACATTTCCTGCAAATGCATACATCAATAAGAATTATTTCAAAAAGGTATCTGACAGTGTTCTCAACAGTTATTTTACAAAAGAGCTTCCTTTTTCACTACTGGATTACAAGTAGTATCAACTCAAATACATCAGCATTAAAAACATACTCATATAAATAGCAGCTCCTTCACTAACCCACCTACTGTAACAAAACAAAGCGATGCAGGATTGCACTCTAAATCTGTAGTATTTTAAAACTGAAGATATTTGTTTAGTCAAATTAATTTTGCTTGCAAGTCACTTGTAATACAGTCAACAGGTTCTCCCCTCACAAGCAGTAGAGAGAACTAGACGTTCTCTCATTCCTCCATCCCAAGACACTTACTAGGTAGATAGAAAGGGAAATAATCAGAGATACACATAGCTCCATTTGTCTCAAACTCCTCGGAGAATTTGTTTCAGATTCCAGGGTGATATCATAGGCATCATTGCTGCATATCAAGAAAGCACTGCAGTGCAGGGACAGCACATTTAAATGACATGACAAAAATGGTTAGTTGGTAAAAATCTGCTTCAGTACTGCACTGCCAACTGTGCCAAGCAACAGCTTTCTCAGGAGAAGACAACAGGGCATGCAGTGCATCGCCCACCTGCCAGTATGCTTTCCCAGCATCCACTACTCAGGGGATTTGGAACTTCTGAGCCAAACACTGTATCACTACCATTGGGATCAACAGCCAATGGTGGTTTTATTTCCTCATGAATCTGTCCAATCTCCATTTAAGTCCATATTCCACAATACAGTTAGACAACATATGAAGAAATGGGAAAAAGCACCTCAATTTGTCTTGAAGAAACTATCAGGCAACTGGTTCATATGGAAATACATTTGATGCACTCTCTTCCTCTATATTTAAATGGTAATCTCTAGTTTTAGCCTTCCGGAATTGCTTAAAGCACCTCAGAACCTAAGAACTTGCCAGGAACCTAGTACTCTGTAAGACTGTTTGTGAAATGTTGCAGTTACATCACGCTTTTAAGACCAAGTTAAAGTTCCCTCTTCATGGACATGAAGAAAGACTTTAAAAGATGATCCAAGTTGAAGAAATACAGCAAATGGCCAAAACAGTAGTGGGAAGGACAAGAAGTTAAAATTAGTACTTCAACAAATGAAGAATGCTGAAGACTACAGCATTAGTGAGGAGTTGGCCACAGCTTACGGAAATCCTGTGTGGCAAGGAAAAAAAAAGGCACAAAGAAGAAGAAAAAAAAAAACAACTTCCCCCACCCTCACCAATATCTATCTCTATGACCAAATAAAAATGCAAGAGACAAATACTGCGTTTCAGAGGGCCCAGAAGGGAAAACGAAGAGGATTTCTGCCACTTACAAAGAGCAGACTATTGAAGGGGCCATCAATCAGCAGCTGTTTAGATGCATCAAACCGCAGTGCTACAAAAGCCTGAAGGCAGGCGAAACAGTTCTTGTTCAGTCCCAAGTTGCCACCTAATCCCAGCACTTACAATGACTTCGCAGCTGTCCACATATCAAGTTGTGTCAAACTACAGCACCAAAGCTACTAACTAGGAAGTCTGGATTTAAGAAACTTCACAGTGAGTGGAAAGACTGCTACAAGTTAGTCCCACTGTATGAAGAAAAATGGCTTAACACCTAAAAGCTTGCTTCTGACTATGTGTGTACAAACTGACTTTACTAGACAGCTCAAAATATTAGAATTTATTTTTATAGGACAAGCCTGATTCGCAGCATTTATTTTTGCTCAGATTTAAACCAACACTCAATTGTTTCCTTTGACCGCTTTAGGCCTCTGTTCTTTGCCAACTTTTAATAATCACCTTTTCTACAGATATAGGTACTTGGCATGTCCTCAATGCTGAATCTATGTATAGCTGGAAGATTGACAGTGGAGCCATCAAGAAAAATATGATTATTTTAAAAGATTGCTATTCTTACTGAATATAGCCATGGCTGTTTTTGAGCTTGTTGAATCCAGATAATGCACCTCCATTGTGTTACTGACGCAGCCTGTAAGAAATACTGTTTTTATATTTTAAATTCTCAGTCGTCATTGGGGGGGGGGGGGCAGTTGAGCAAACTCAGGGGAAGAAAGAGCCATGCCATTATTAAAGTTTCTATCACATGCTCAATTTTCTTCATCTGTGATTTCTTTTTAGTATTTTAATATTTACATTAGACGAAAAGAAGATCTATTTCTTGCAAATGAGGATTATGGTTATTTTTGACTGACAATTATTTGCATAAACACAGAGACAACAAGGTCTGGATCATCAAGTTGATCTCAAGTTTTTATTATAAAAATATATTGCTTAGGATTTAGGCAAAACAAGTGTCTGGATTAAACCTTTCCCATATGATGAATGAGGTTCAGAATCCCCCTACCCCCCTCTGGGGGAATAAAGCAGCCATTTGCCTGCATGTGTGCATACACCAGCACACACAAACTTCTATTTCACTGAGAAGCTCTTAATTCTAGTACTAAAACCAGATTTTAGATTTCAAAGGGAGGGAAAGAATAGTGATTACCACCTTCAGGGAGATAGCTTTTGTGGTTTTCATGAAAAGCTACACCTTTGGCAAAGTTTTCTGCTTTTAATAAACAATCTGCATAAAGGCTTAAGACAAAAAAAAAAAGAAAGTATGTGTTCGTCCCTAAGTAGTATTTTCAGGGCAACTGCAGAGGATTCTCTTGATCACTCTTCTTGTCAAAGACCAGTAGAACATCAATATCAACCATGCATTGGGATCTCCCGTTCCTCTGATTTTTCCACTTAGTGCCAAACTTAATGTGCAGAAAGAAAAAAGCAAATTTGAATGATCACATGGAAGAACCATCAGGAAGAGGAGAGGTATGAGTCTGAAAAGATTCATTCTCTGATCAGGATTTGGAACCAATCTCTATGATTCAGGACATTTTTCAAGTCTTCTGAATAGCTATAGCACTCTGAAAGAAAATTCATGTTTCTTTTCCAACCAAAAAGTCAGAAAGATCAGAAAGACAACAAGTCTCAAGTAGCTTACATAAGCTGGCTTACATATGGTTTCTGTCTTGGTATAACCCACATCGCAGGAACTTCCTCCTTAGTGGACATGACTTTTCCAATTTAACATGTTTAAGAGGGGAAAAAAAAAAAAAAAAAAACACACACACTCTCAAAACTAACATCCAGCAGACTTGAAAGTGATTTGGTTAAAAGAAAAGATAAGTAGTAGTCAAAGTGATGACGCCAAAAAATATTTTTCTTAATCATAATTTGTCCTCAAGCTACTGAGATAACCCTCGATAAGAGCACAGTGCATCTTCATGGATTATCCATCTCATACTTTACATGTTTTAGCACACAGGTTAAAAGGAACAACTTTCCAGCCTTCTGGTGCTGCTTCATTATTTAATATCTAATAGCTATTTCTCCTTTTGCCTTCCAACGCCATTCATTCCCTTATTAATAAAAAAAAAAAAAAAAAGCTTCTCTATTAATGGCATTCCAAGGCACTCAGAAATGAGAACCAGAGCGGCAGTGCTGTCTGATTTTGAATACCAAACTAAAGGCATCTGAATGAGTCTTGATTTTTTCAGAGGATGTGACTACCTTTCTCTGCTGACTTGGATATTCAGATTGAATTCAAAAAAGTGACTTTTTATAACAGTCAGCAATAGTAATTGATTTCAGGCTAATACCCATTAATTCATATCACCTCCTGTTAGTCTGAGAAATTCCTTGTTCTTACCTTTCACCACTGCCCTGCAAGCTGTCCTCTACTCATGAGCAGCTACATTTTTCATTCTTGCTGTTGCATTAACCTTCAGAAACCCAATGGTACAACTTTATGACCAAAAGCTGGTTTACTCTTAGGCTAATTATATCAACTGGTCTAATAAAGTACGCTTCGTCTCCTATACAGTTCATCTTCCTAACATATTCAAACCCTTATCATCTAAAAGTAACTATTCAATTTTCATACATCTGAAAAGTTTTCATCGTAAAATGTTACTAGTTTAGGACAAAATTGTTTATCCACTTTGATCTAGAGTTGGTGTCTTGTCCCAAAAACACATTTTGGTGGAAAAATATGCAACTGGGGGAAAATGTTTCTGTCTTGCTCCCACAGATACACTAGGCAATGCTCACCTCAATCGGCTTATAACTTTACTGAAGGACCACAATATAAAAGCAGGTTCAATATTACGTAACAGATTTCAGAAAGTTTCTTCAGAAAGTAGAATCTTATCTACTAATTATTTCCTTACGCTTGCCTTTGAGAGAATAAAGTGAAGCAATAAATCTCAAGCCATTTTAGAAGAATATTTTGCATTACAGATATCCAGGCAGTGATCAAAACAAAACAAAGTTGTGTAAGTCAAGACTGGCATCAAGAGTCTCAGATTCTGGAAAAAAATAGGTAAAGACTGATAAGACGACAATTTTGCAAAACCTTAAGGAGTGAAAAGATATGGATGCATCAAATTCAAAGATCAAGACAAAAATAACTACTAAGTCTAAGGCAGAAAAAAAAAAGTCAGAGGCTTAAATACAGTTTTACTCACAAGGGGTTATGCGAAAAAGAAAAACCCTTTCAAATACACATTTACACAAGAGAATGTTAGATGTGGTTGGTTTGGTTTCAGTGAATTTTGAAGTAAAAAAGGAAGGCAATGCAATTCCCATGGGGTAGATTAGGTCTTTGTAATTTTTCCATTTTGAAGTACACAACATACTGACACTATCCTTCAGCAAACTTCCTTTATCTGACTCAAAGGTATTTGAAACATGGTTAAAATGCTGTAATTAAAATAACGACAACTGGAATGATGATCACAAGTTTCAGCAAGACTATTTCTGGCTCTTTCTCACTGAACAGGGACATCACTATTCACACTCAATATGCTGCAGTAAGTTGGCTGTATCTGGAAGGCTCTGGAGCTTCACATCCTAATGTGCACACAGCACTTACTTGAGACCAGTGTAGTTCTTGTCCAGACTACAGGAGAAAATTTACAAAAGAAAGGGGCAAAAGGACTATCCAGTTGGGACTGCTGACCCACAGAATGGATATGAGATTCCTTTGCCAAGTGTTGTCTTGTATTTTTCTACCATGCTGTCCCTCTAAAGCTCATTAACTCCTTTATGCCCCACTTGCACATGCAAGTGCCAAATTAGCTAGGATTCCAAGCTGCTGGATGGAAGCATTTGGTTTTGAATGGGAAGATGTCAAATTAGAAACTGAAATCCAGAGGTGAGGCCCAGAGCATTTAGATTCAGGAAGATTATTCAGCAGTGTGCTAAGCTAAACAGCTGTTTCTTGTTTTTAAAAACAGCAACTTCAGTCCAACACAGAAATTAAAGGTTGAGTAGCCAAGATGAAAAACAGCATGTTTTCCCATTTGAGAAGTGTGAGGAAGACAACAGAATTAGGAGATTACCATGACTTATAAAAGGCAGCAAGATCATCTCAAGGTAAGTAGAGATTCTAAACCAAAAGAACAGATGATATAGAAAAATAAGGGATAACGTGGGTTGAGGAAGGGTGAACAACAATGAAACCTGTTGTTATCTGTAGCTTAAAAACTCACTGTATCTACTGCAACATCATCAAGTTTGCATAGAATATTTCAGTATAGTATTTTCAATGTTTTTTTCTCTGTTACATGCCTTTAGCCACCTGGAGACTTCATTAAGTCAAAGTAGTCTTCTGAGAAGAGAAAGGAGTTGTATTTAAGAAGCAGAAAGTCAGACTACCACCATTGACTTTTGCTCTCAATTTTGAAGAAATTTACCATCTGTCCGATGTAGTTATAAATACCTTTCTTCTACGTAAATAAAGAAGTTCAGTTTTATTTTAAACAATGTACAGAATGTTTTTCCACTCCTTGTAATTAAATGCATAGGATTCTGAATAAAAGCAATGCTAAATCATTTTTATACAATACTCCAGCCAATGTAGCTGCATTGTATGTGTAGCAGAACAATCAGTTCCATAGTAATACTAATTTGTTGAAGCCATGATGTTTTAGGGGCAGAGGTAGGACAAAGGTTGAAGGTAAAGATGCTCTACCCCCCAAATTAAACCAACTAAGATCACTTACATGAACAAATGCCAATTTTTTCAAAGTTATACTAATTTACATACAGTTCATGTGTTTTTGATTGTACACTGTATAAAAGTGTAAAGACAGGAATAACCTTTCAGCTACCAGTAAGTGTCAGACTGTACATTGTATTCAGTGATAAATCTTTCCTAAATAGAATATTTGCTAGATAAGTCTAAGTGGAATTAACAAGTAGTATCTTAAAACCAGTTTTGGCAGCAAGCTTTTGTATTGCCAGACAGTTATGTTGAAGACCATTTATTTTCTGAATGAAATTATAATTTGAAGTATTCCAAACAAATATTCACTGCTAATAGATAACTATTTGTTTAGAAATACTCAGAATTAAATAAGAAAAAAAAAAGACTTGCAACTTGCAAACATTCATCGTCTATCACAATAGACTTTACTGTAACTTCCAACCTTGGTTAAGTCATGACTGACTTAGTGTTTCAGTAAACTCAATCTATTAATGTAGTTATTATAAGCAGTCAATCCCAAGATCAAAAGTTTTCTCATCAAGTCTTTTGTTAACATCAAGCTTCTATACTTCATATTCATACAAGATCCCAATTTCAAATCACAAAAACGTAACATGGTAGAATTTTCAAAGTTTTGCTAAACAAACAAAGAATCCCCTGGTAAGGTGTCAGAGGTTTGCCAATGTTCACAGCAAAAAATGTTTAAGGCAGTCAAAAAAAATGCATGAGTTGGGGAGAACTTAAGACCATTTTTAGCTCTGTATTTCCTAAAATCTAAAGTTACTTAGCTAGCCCTAAACAATAACATCACTGTTCCTAGCTAGGCACTTTATAATAGTTATTATTCATATGAAGAGAAAGGTGGCTGGGAAAAGATTCATCTTGAAATACTTATCCTGATAAAGATATAAAAGCTAAACAGAAATGGAAGTATTTTGACACTAGTTTTTAATAGTAATTATATATTAAGTCTTAAGAATTTCTAGAAAGACAGACCTGTACACACTAGGAAATTATTTGGATCAGTCAGAATACTTGTTTCACCTCAGTAAAAAATTCATATTCCTCAAATAGGAATTTCTAGCGAAAAAACAGAAACATAGTTGTTACAAAAAAAAAAAAAAAAAAATATTGTCCAAATTTTACTTCTAAGAGCATTCAGTTCTAAATATCAAGATTTTTTGTGCATACTGAAAGAGTTATGACTTTAAAAGTAACATGAAATCCCTCGAAAGAATTCTTTCAGTTTAGTGATTCTGATGGTGGTCATAGTGCAGTTTAGAAATATTAGCTACTGTGTGCATGTGTTATTTTTTCCCTGCTTTTTCCAAGATAATCTTTTTTTCCCTTTACTCACCGGAAACAAAGGTAAGTATAGTAATTGATGAAAAGCTATCTGTTAGAATGTCTTCACCTTCAACCAGAAGGTAAGTTTTAGAAACTGGATAAAGGAAAAAATATCAAGTAAGAAGGTAAGCCAGCCCCTTGAGATTACAGAAAACACTTCACCTTTAGCAAAACACCAAGGGACTATTAAGCAAGACTTAGAACAGAAGAAAATGAGCCTAGGTTTGGGATACCAGAACATAAACCAGGTCTCAAACACAGAAGAAATAATATGATATGACAAAGAATTAGAAGCCCCTTGGTTTAGAAGATCCAAATGAGAGATCATGAAGATGAGGTGAAGAGGCTGGATGTAAAGCCTATGGGGGAAAAAAAAAGCCACTTCATGAACAGCAAGCTTCATCTATGCTCTGAAAATGATCTGGTACATGTGTTGAATCAAAAAATATTTGGACAGCAAAGCATGGAGTGATGTACTTTTGCTCTCCAACACGGTAGAAAGAAAAGAGAAAGAAAACCTCCAAGAATGGTTGAGAAAAGACCCCAACAAAAAAAATGATGCCCTGAAGACTGAACGTTACGTGGCAGAATGCCAGTCATGTCAGAGTAAGAAAAGACTGAAGATGGACTACACTTACAACAGAATGAAGCCCAACAGATGGAAGGCGTATCAAGGGCCGCCAACGACGGAGACGAACTGAAGGACTGGTAGCTTTTGCAGGACCTACATGATTACGTTTGGCCCAGGAGAGGGATGCAGAGTGACACAATGGTGAAGCCTTCGTTCTGCTGTGGCTAACCTGAGGCTGCGATGAGGATGGTGGTGAAGACAGCGAGGACGATGACGACTACATAAATATTAAAAAAGAACATACTTAGCCCACTTAAACTTGAATTAACATACCTAAAAAGGCAACTGCAAAGATGTCCACTGTTCATTACACTGTGCTTTAACTGATAAAGCCTACACAGAAAATAACAAAGAATGCGTTCGATTTGAATGAGATAAGAGAGCAATGAAGAGAAGTAAAGACATGGTCCATATCTGAAGTTTACCATCAGATAAGCTAGAGGTTTTTCACATCCAGTGAACTTCATAATATGAACCCAAGTTCACTGATTCATATGAGAGACAGACTGCTAGCAAGTGAGAAAGAACTCACTGAAAATAAGTGAACTGAAATAACATCTCATGGAAAGAATAGTTGAGAACAGATAAGAGTGATCAATCCTGTCTACAGCCACAAAGACTACTAGTATTTTTTTTTTTTTTGTCAATTTAAGAGAGGTAGATTGTGCTATTCTGGGATTTCAAATGAATCAATCACTGTAATGGATCTCAGCGTTTCTTTACTGTTCTATTTCTAACATAAAATAATAGCAAAGAAAAGGGAAGCTTACCGTGGTGAGGTATGCAACTTCCTAAGTTTTTCACCTATTCTTCTAAAATAGCAGGCCAGTGGCAGTATTGCCATTAACACTCAGGATCCCTTTAGTATCCGTGGAAGCAGTAGGACTATGTTAAACCATTCAAATAGTTACTATTAGAAGAAAGACCACAGAAGTATTAAAAATGACTCTCAGTTGCAACTGACAAAACTATAGTAATATATTAAGACCAGAAAGAACCATTGTGATGATTTAGTTTTGATCTTCTGTCCCACATGGGCCACAGGACCAATCACCTTTTGTTTGAACTGGAACATGTTTACAAAACCAAAAAGTCAAGCTTATGATTTATTGACTACCAAAATAAAATCAGAATAAGACAATTTCAATCAATCCTGTCTACTGCTACAGAACCAGTAAGTAATGTTTTCATATAGTTTGAGATACATTAACCCTACTAGTGCTAAATAAAAAAGGCAACCTTGCTAATCTTACTTAATGAACATGAGAATAATGGATTATGTTAGTCCTTCTAGCCATGACATCAAACCAGGGTCTCACATTCAGCTTATCATCCACCAAAACTTTCTCCTCTCAGCTCATAAAATCCCCACTGTCATCTTCCATCTTTCAGAAAATTCCTCACCTCTCTCACACATTGTTCATCATCTCTTCTGCTAATTATGGCCTTTATTTGACTTCAGAAAAATCCAGCTTTGTTTGAAGCTAACTTGAAGTGCAATCCAAATTGTCCTGTGTCAAAGGCTTGTGTTCACAATTAATTTACTGTCTCCTGATCTTTACCTTATCTGCAGATTGAGTTGTACTTTTATGTATCTGTGCCACTGATAGAAGTTGTTAAACAGTACAAGTCCTAGAACTAATCCTTGCAAGGCCTTATTAGAAAAGCATACTTACTCAGCAATGATATTCCACCTAGTTTCACTGAGATCTGCCAGCTGCTTGTGAATTCATTAAAATTATGTAGGCAGAATAGAAACTGCAGTTCCACAAGATATGTCCAACAATGCACTCAATGGGACAATTGTAGACTACAGAAACTGAGTATTAGATAGCTTGTCTGAAAAAAATAATTTTTACTTTATTTAATCAGTAAGTGCCAGTCAAAATAAATATTTTCTGTATTATTTTTGAAGCCTTTTATCTTCTTTCCTATGTGATTTTTTTTTTCCATTTCCTGTCAGGACTGAGGCAGTATTTTTTTCTGCTTTTATATTGTTGTCCTTAAAGGACACAGATAGGAGTTCTTCACAGAGAATAAGCATGAAGTACAGGAACAACTACAGAACTCAGAGGTAAGCATGCATGAACTGTTATAAGGCCTTGTAACACATCTAGAACAGTTTTGTCCATGTTAGGCAGTTCTCTATTAGACCCTCATGTAAAACAGGATTTTCAAGCATTCTGATCTATTCCTAGATCTCAGCAATTCCACAGAAATTAGTTCTAACACCAAAAAAATCTAAACCCTAAATGTAACCATAAAAAAAAAAAATGAAGAAAGAGGAAATTAACAATGACAATACTTCTTAGAGTCAGAGAAACTTAGAAGAGTTCAGGGGCTATCATACTTCATTTTTACTACTGAAGGTTTGTCTTTTCCAAATTCTTCACATGAAGAACGGATTTTAAATGAAGCATTTTGCATTTGGATAAAATATCACATGGCTCATGCTATTTATGCTCAGCATGCCTAAGAAAGTTCTAAAAGATGACTCACAAAATGCTGCCCCTAGAAGTCTTCAGTCCTTGGACCTCCCTACAGACAAGAGGAGCCTGTAAGATTAGAACATGCTGTGAGACAGAAATCTAAGGGTCTTGCTAACTGGAAGGTTCACAATAAAAGCCAAGATCTATAGATCCATAGAGATCTAGAGACTATAGATCTAGATCTGAACACTATATTAAGTTTTACAATTTTGCAAGTTTCTGCTGTCAAAATAGGTGAGATTGCTAGTCTTCCTGGAATCTGCAAGTACAATAACTGTTTACTTAGAAAGAGCAAAAGAAAAAAAAAAGGGGGGGGGGAACCCAAAAAGCTTGAGAAGGAATTTATCCTGGCTTTGGTACATTCCTTAGATAGGAAACTATTCAACTGTATACTTTTGTCCTGAAAAATCATCATTTAGCACTCTTAGCATAATTAACATGAGACTATGAATGAGAAATTGAATACTACCAAATTTAAGATTTGTTTCATATTCCAAGGATGGCCAATTATTTTGAAAGATGTTAAATATGGTAAAAAAGTCAAAAAGGCTGTGTAAAAACAATGCCTGAACCTCTACTATCCTTAATGATTGTACTTATTTAATTTCTGACTAATTTCGTTAAAATAGTGAGAATGTTAAATACTCCTTAATACTGAGACCAGAAAGGACTTACTATTCTCAAAATTAAATTTAGAATGCAATCTGCCACCACCAGGAATAAACTAAAACTATTTATTGTTTCTAGGTCAGTATCTTCCCTCATTTTGAGATTCAATGAATGGAATTTTATCATCCTTTGCTTCCTATGTTAGAAGGTCCCCTAGTAACATCAACCAAGGCTTAAAAAAAGTTCCTCTCCTTGAGAAGGTATTTTTACATTTTAAGAGTGAAGTTTCGACAGTATGTAGGAATTCTAGCAAGGCAAAGTTACTGCTGGACTTCTGTCTAATTATAATGGCTGCAATAGCCATAAAATTTCATTCAAAGTTAGTTTATATCTACTGCTTGAGTAATAAGCATAAATTAGGATGTATCATTTTCAATTGATTATTAGATGTACAAAAACAGAATTATTTTTCAATATTAATATGAAATTAAGTTTAATATTCTAGTATCCTGAATTTGGAAATGCAAGAACTACATTTCACATTTAAAACAGGAAAGACAATTGTAACTATAGACACTATTCAAACAAGACTCATTAAAGGCTAGTTACTACAGTCAAAAGAGAACTACAGATTAATTTCATAATGTAAGATCACAGGTGTACACTGTAGCACGTCAAACAGCTGAAGCAGTAAAACAAAAAACCCAGATATAGAATTGCATGTTATTACCATATGTGGCAGCAAGTATATTAAGTTGATAGTTTGTAAAGTTAAAATTCATTATGAATAAGTTAAATTCCATGGAGCCAGTCAAAAAAAACCAAACAAAAACAAACAAAAAAAAAGGAGCTCAGGCAATTAACTTCTACCTCAACCCAGAACTCATTCCTAGGTATACCTGCTATTAAGTCCTAAAGCCATTTTACTAAGATCAAGAAACACCTACAGAGTTCCTCAGGCACCAAGGGCTGTGCCTCTTTGCATGCCCAGAAGCACACAAGTTCGATAGTGCTTAATAGCTCAGGACCCAGTTCATGCCTAGACCTGTCAGACTTTAAAAACAGGGCATCTGTCTGCTCATCTCACTTGAGGAACTCAAGCTAGCAAAATATCCTGGTCCATGTCTAATGCACTGAAGGCCTGACAGGACTACACTTAAAGTGCCATTGCATAACTGTTTATTTGCAAGTAGAAATAGTGCTTAACATTGAATCTGCTAGTGGTTACAAAAATTCATTCAGGGGCTCAAATTCAGGGCACCATCTCATTGGAAAGGGCAAGACCATGCTACCTCCCTCAAAGGAGGCTGCCCTATCTATAAGCTGATAAACTGTACTGAGACAGGGACTATCTTCTTCCCTCCATTCTGATGTTGTGCCACTGTGTAGGAAGAAAGACCAGTTTGAATGGGAGAGATGAAGGGAGGTTTGCTTGCATGCCACAGTTCCTGGGGTACTCACTTGGGAAACAGAAGGAGGTACCATACTGTCAGCCCTGGACTCTGCTTCCAGAATTAGTCGCGTAAACATCCCTATGATCAGAGACACTGCCACACGATTGCGTGTTCTGCATATGCTCAGCTGAGTAGATCCGTGAGTATCCAATAACTCCTCCCGACAAACTGAGCATATGTGGACTGGTTACACAATACGCATACTACAAACTCAGTAGCAGAGCTAGGGGAAGGTTGGACTAACATTAAAAAGTGTAACTTTTCCAGCTATATGGGCTACAAAAGAGTTGTTTTAGTCTGAAGATTATATTAGTAAAAACTGTACTTAATATTGTCTTCTCCACCCCTTACCTTTTTTAATGCATTTTGCCGAAGTAATTGCTCCCAACTGTTTAAATGCAGCGTCTACATTTTAATTCAGAATACATACTTTTTTTTTCCTCCTTAGAAGTCACTGTCCCATTTTCTCTCCCCACACAAATTAAATCCATGCTTCAGAGTCTGAAAACATTTTCCTCCTCTCACGAATTTTCAACCTTTTTGCAGAATTTAAGCTATTTTGGTGATGGCAGCAAAGTCTCAGGAGATGTCAAGTTCCTGCAGCCTTTATAAAAACAGGTAGGCAGGGTAGAGCTGCCATATGAAATGAGTGCTCCACAGAATCAGATACTGCTTCATGAGCTCATTACAACAATACACCACAAAATTCACACGAGCAATAGATATTATGAATATTTCAACTTCAGGAAAAGCCTTGTTTCTAACTAGAACTTCAATAGGTGTAACAAACTTACACATGTAAATTCTTAGGAACTCAAGGTTCATGAATTCCACTGTTTACAGATCTGCTTCTTTTGTCAATATTACAACTGTCAGCATTAATATATATTAGAACTTGGATAACATTTTTTTTTTTAACTGAACCAGGCTGCATATGCCAGCTGATCAACTTGCTTGTAAGTTTAATTAGTGTTTCTGCAGCCAATAAACAGAAAGTCTTTACAGTATTCTCCATATCAATTTAATTCATAATTAAGAATGGAAAGGATCCAGAGAGTAATACTTGGCTAGACACACGGGTTAAGACATAGCCTAAACCAAGAAAAATACCAAAGATCAGAGCGCCCCCAAAAAATCATTTCCAAAGTTACTTATAATTTACATTATTAGATGCTCTCAAAAGAATCTCCCTCTGAAGATCTGAATGTAAGTGCTATGGCCCATGCTAGGCAAAAATCAAGCTAGATTATCACAATGGTGACTTCTGTGATCAAAAATTAGTGGAGATGCAAAAACTACAAAATTTCAAAGGTTAGGGAGCTCTGCAAAATTTAAATTAACTGACTAGTTTATATATGCTTCTTTAACAAATTGAAGAGCAGTGTTGCACACCAACTATCATATTTTCAGTATGTTTCCTTAAGGAAACTAACATCAGTCTCCAAGTAATTTCAGCTCTCTGACTAGCTTTGGGCATAGTATTATCTTTAATGTTATCATTTTACTAAGTTCCTGTAAGGTTTTGTTTTTTTCAAACTTATTGATTGGATAAAGGAGGAGAGCCAGATTAGTTTCTCTCCTGTCTGAGGGAACAGGCTTCAGTATAAACTCATTCAGCTGTCTTGAACAGCTTTTGAAACATCAGTGAACAAACACACAGCTGGAACTTGCTACTTATTACCTCTTACATACGGAGTGTGAGACAACACTGAAGTGTTATGGGCTGGAGATGCAAAAGAACTTATGGCAGTTGGTTGACAGAGATGTAGGATGCAAAATGGTAAAAACATTGTTACTTTATGTTTTTTTCTTGCATACTTTTTTTTTAATTAATGAGCTGCTTTATGGGTTTGAATATCCTCTATAGGTCTGTTTCATCCTAAGAATTGAGTTTGTTTATACAGATTTTACAGTTAAGCATAAGACTCAAAACAGCATCTCAGAGCAATAACTTAACACCCTATTAGTTATTTGCTCAGTATAGAGTATAGAAATCAGACTGATGCATGTCTCAGGTTGACACAGAACTAACAAGGCAATGCAATGAATCAAGCGACTAACCAAATGCAACTTCCAAAGTATTTTACATGAGCTTTCTAGTAAGTTCATTCTTATACTTTTCACTGAGTAGGCTGTGTGAAAGTAAAACCTACAGTTAATATTTTTAGGCAACATCATCTCCTTTATGGGAAAGAAGTAGATGCTTGTTCTGTAATGCTGAACTAGACAAAGTTATTTTAGAAAGTTATAATTGATTTTATATTCTCCTGAGATACAACCATTTCTTTACAAGACTGTATGTATTATTCAGAAGAAGCATCAAGAAACACAGACTACCTCGAAAAAAAATCCCACCCTATTTATCGGCATGAGTGAAAGGGAAGCTCCTTTACGTTTCATCTCTAACAATAAATTGTAATGCCTTAGGGAGCCAGAGATCTTTGAAAGTTCAAGCTTTACAGCAGCTGAGAACAGAGCACATTGGCAAGAACTAAGCAGAGTCAATGTTAACAACTGTTATCGTGATCAAAGTCTAACTGAGTGCATTCCAAACAAGATTACAGTTCTCAGGGCATATTAAACAAGTTTACAGTTTGCAGCTATGGTTTGAGTTAAGGAAGAAATCAAGCTGTGGTAGCTTTTTTTTTTTTTTTTTTTTTTTTGAAAAAAAAAAAAACTCTTGTGAAAAGCATTGCTACATTGCTGGTCATACTTGTGAACCTTACATATATCTAAGTACATATCTTGATGTGTACAAGTATTTCAGTTTTGTGCACATCTCAAATTAGTTCTTGCTTATTACTCTTAAATTGACAGAGTCAAACAGCAGTTTTGATTTTCAAAGGTTATTTTTTTCCACCATCAGTATTTTTGATCATGGTCCAACAAGGCACAAAAATGCTGTTTCCATTTGAAGTGGCAGCTCAGATGCAGCACCTCAGACTACTCAGTTCATAGCTTCCCTCGCTTAGCTGAGCATATATAGTTCTTGTAGCTGAAGTTGTTGGTGGTATATGGATGCATTAAAAAAGAACAAGTGGGAAGCTACAGAATCAAAGGCAGTATTTTCTCTGCTCCCCAAATTAGCTGGCATAATGGAATGTATATAAATGTATACATTTTTATGTAAAACACAATTCTGTTTTCTTATGTCATCCGTAATAACTAGTGACTGAACCACTCTAAGTTAAACTTCACCTACTTTGATATTCTTAATAGCTTCTAAGGAAGGAAAAGAAAAATAGAAACCCGAGAGCTCCTAATTTGCTCCTAACAGCTTTTATTTTGATGCTTCAAGTTCTTAACACTAACCTACAGCAAATACACAGGTATTTCAAGTGGCCATTTGACTTGTATTTATTTCATTGGTTGAAACATTAGATTTGTTTTGAGCTACAGTACAGTAGCATTTAAAGCAGTAAACTTCCTAAGGATATGGACTACCAAGTCACATTCTGCTAAGCATTTAACGTATAAACTACACTGAAACTCCCATCCCAAAAAAATGTAATCTCAAACACAGAAGTGTTTCCATATGCCACAAGTACCACAAGACAAAGTTGGCTATACTATTTCAACTTTAAAACAAAAAGTGATATGGAGAGTCATGTGTCAGCAGTTAATGATACCCTGACATTGCACAACATAGCCTGTTAATTACTTAACACCACAACTATTTGAATTATTGCTGTCCTCAACAGTAAAAACCAATCTAAGCCTAGGCTGTTAAGTTTCCTTTTCTGTTTTCCCAGAAATGTACTTGTAACATCTTTGTGCCGGCATTAGCTCCTATGAGATCATAGGATGAGCTGGTTCAGGAAGTCGGTAAAATACAGAAAGTATTTTAGGTAACCTGAAAATTCAGACCAGATTGATATAAGCTGCCACAGTCACACACAGCTGTCTAAAAACTTCAAACACTTGTTACCCATAGGGAAATGAGTTAAATATTTCAAAGTCTTTACAAATGCAGAGACTGAGTATAGACTATTCTCTAGATAAGACTTCCTGATTAGTCTTTTTGAAAGTACTTCATATGGCATAGTTTTCCATTTTCCATACCTTAGACTTGAGCTGTAATGAAGTATATTTACAAAGCAGATGTGGATGTCAGTAGTAAGAGCAGAACAAAACATCTCGCTACTCACTTGAAATTATTTTTTAATGTTAGACTATAATAATGTATCAGTATAGGTTTTATTTTCTATGTGGAATAACTGTTCTCAGGTTACCACAGTAAGTGATTTAAACAATTTCTACTGGTTTATTTCTGTAGCATGCAACTATGCATTTTCCTCCTCTGCTCCCAGAAAACTATAAAGTAACCTTTAATTATTAATCAAAGTAAGGGGAGGAGGATAAAAATTTAGGTTTCTCTCCAACGCTAAATTCAGAAGGTCTATTTGTTCTGCAGAAGACTATAAACCTGAAAATCACCTCTCACTGTATCAAAACAATTGCCTGTTTTCACAGAACTCCCCCCTCAGATTTTCTGATCTGTTATTTGATAATAGCCAGTTACTATGATTGTCCGGAAAGAAAGTAATCCAAGGCAGTATGACAAAGGAGATAGAGCAACCTAACCCTGGTCAGTATACAATCTAAATTGCTATTTCCCCCCTTTTTGCTACAATTTTCTTTCATTAATGTTTGTTATAAATTAACTGTTTACCTAGCATCCACAGACTATACTCCTTTATTTTTCTTTAAATAAAGTTTAAGAGTGCATGAAAAATTAAGACTGAACTCTGAGGAAACAGAAAGAATAAAAATACTGCTCAATAAAAAGTGACAATAAGGATAAGCTTAAAAGGCTTGTGCAGCTCTGCAAAGAAATAGTTTGTAATTCTCCACATTTTCAAACATCTTAAATATTATAAATACAAGCACATGCCCAGCAAAAAACCATGAAAGACTAAATGACACTTCAGCCAAAGGATCTTGAGTAGCTGACAACTATTCTACCTTCATGAATAGCTGCCTTTTGGGGGTTAGCATAGAGAAAAGAGAAAGATATAGTCTAAAAAGGTAGCAGTCTGGCACATAAAGAAAGTTTTCTTTTTTTGTTCCCAAGAGCATAGTTATCTCTAACAAAAGTATCAACAGTCAAAGAAAAGGATAAAAAAAATTTCTCTAGCTTCAGCTGAAATCTGAAACCAGAAAACCTGGCCTTATGCTACTGCATCTATCCAGCTTCGTCTTTAAGATCTAGATCCTTTTTTGGCTGCTTTAAATATGAAATACCTGCCACTTGAGAAAGTGTAAGTTTTAACAGCATAAACCTTGAACAGAAAGACTATGAGAAGAATCTTACATTCAGCTGCCCTCATTCAAAATGGCACTTGAACATGGGACCAGCATCAAATCACCATGGGAAAAAAACCCTGAGACCACCACTATGCTTCTCCAACAAAATATTCATAGATCTTACTCTTGGCTAGCCTAAAGTAAACTTTAAACAGACTTAGATTTTTAACATGAAAAACAGATAAAGCAGTGCTACAGGTATTATTTCTTCTATTCCAACAGAAAAATAAGTCGTAGAGCTACAGATTTCAGTAGTCTTAAAGAACTGGATTCAAATGCAGCCTAAAATTTGGCCTACAGGAGAAGCTCAAGTTAACAACACTTGAGTTGCAAATCTGAAGAAAATTAGTTCAATGACAAGCGCACTTATCCTCAAAATATGATCTTTGAAAAAACAACAAAAGACAGACTTCTCTATTCACAAGAAAGGATGGAAGCAGTTCAGCAATAACTCAGGGAACTTAAATAAAACATCAAGTATTTTGATTAAAGAAAAAATACTCAATTCTAATCCAGTCTATAGCTTGCCTGCAAAAATTTTTGAATTTGTTACCAAAAATTATACAAAATGGCTACACACACAACCTCCTTTAAGCAAACGAATCATAACTATCAAACTTGGTGAGCTTCTTAAAGCATCCATCAAGGCAGAACATTCTGCATCTGTCAGCTTCAATCCATTTGATTAGCAATTCATCTTAATAGTTCACCTAAATAGAGCACACCGTGATAAATCTCACTAACTCTTCTCTTCAAGCAGTCACTAATCATAGAATCAGTAAGGTTGGAAGGGACCTCTGGAGATCATCTAGTCCAACCTCCCTGCTCAGCAGAGTCACCTAAAGCATGTTAGATGGGGTTGCATCCAGGCAGGCCTTGAATTGGAATGCAGACTCTGGTAGGCCCTTAATACTAATATCCTGCCAAATACCTTTTTAATAGCACTTCTAAGACAAAGAAAAATAAAATAAAATATAGGTCTGATTACAGACTATTCTAAAACAGAGCTAAGTCCTAATCAGATAAATGAATAGATGAAATGCATAGATACTGGAAAGATAGAATCATTTTACTTGTTTTATTTCTAACCTTCTATTTCTAGGTAGACTCGCTTTATTTCCAGGTTTGAAATACCCCCACACAAGAAGTAAAAGCAGAAAAACGACTAGCATATTGTAAAATCAAGAATCTACTGAGATGATTTAAAAAAAATGCTTGAAGATTTAGTGAGACTGTCAGGAGCAATCAACAAATAAAGGATTTACTTACAGCATTAAAGACTGAATCGTCATCTGCATCAACTCAGAAATCACAGCACACAAAAATATTATCAGATGAAAACCTGTCTGTATTCTTCGCTATTTTTAACTTCCACATCTCAAAATTTCAGAAAGTTTTACTTTCATCTCATGACACTGTAGATCAATATGTGATGCTGTGTTTTGTATGGGGAAAGAGGAAAGGCAGCATCTTGAAAGCAGCTGTGTCCATTCTTAACCAAATCAGCACATCTGACTGCCACACACCCTGCTTTCAGAATTGTGCCCTAATACTGTTAAGTTTAAACAACATTTTCAGAAGAATTTGCATGGATATTAGTACACATCACCTACTAGAGGCACCAAACCACCCAGAGAGCAGGCTGATCTCAGTAACCACCCAAGCCAGAATAGCAGGCCTACAGATATTAACTCTCAATTTTGTTAGACACCTGGAAAAGACTTTCTGCTTGGAAAGCTATGGCACTTTCTGTCATTAAGCAATTACTTAAGCTACTTTATCCAAAGGAAGGATTTCTGTGCAAAATGCCCTCACTGTTCTAGGAAAAAAAAAAAAAAAAAAAAAAAAAAAAAAAGACAAAGACATAGGAAGGCAGATACTTTCTTTTCCAGTGTTCTGAAAGGCAGTTTCAGTTCCCAGGAAAGTTATCCTAAAAATAACAGATACGCAAGACAAATTAGATCTCTCTTATTCCAAAAGTGCTAGACATTATCAGCTTGTCCTTCAGGACAAGTTCTTACTCTTCGAATGATGTGCCTATAGTAATACAGTAACATCTGCCTATAGTAATCATACTGTGCATCAGTCCCTTTCACATTTCATGAACAGGTATACAATAACATTCAAAATGTACTACTGGCAGGAACAAGAATAGGAGATTAACTCACCCCAACTCTCAGTTATACTTACTGGCATATTCAGGTTTCATGTATTTCATTTTGCTTAGAAATAATTTTGCTTTTGTCTAAAGCAATTCCTCCTGTACAGAGGAAAAGGTCTTGCTGCCAACTCCTTAGAGGAGAAAAATCTGCTTTGCTTTCTTCTGGAGTGTGCAGAAGACAGTTTTATATATAATATACATATATTTAATAGCATAGTTCTCTTGCCAGAGAGAATGTTAACAACAATCTAACCATTTTTTTTTTTTTTTTGGTGGCAGAAACACTGAAATCTAAACCAGAAAGACAGAAAATTGCCTCAACATAAGTGACTTGTTGGGGGAACTTCAATATCTATTTACCCCTCTAAACAAAAAAACAAAACTATGCCCCCCTGCCAAGTTCCAAACAAAAAACTCCTTCCACAACAACATCAACAACAACAACATCACTCCTCCCTAAAACTTCAAAGGTCAGTTATTCATGCATGCAGTTTTCTGTAAGTCTTAACTTTCCAGCTCAATGAAAATAAAGGTGTCACACAGATCTTGCCGTATGTCAAAATTTAATTGAGCCTTTGTGCCCATATTTGATAATGCATGACAAAGCGCAGTGCAGAGAACAGACTGATTTTATACACAAAATAGTAATGAATTTATCATACATAGAGGAGCACTATCTAATATTGATTAAGCTTCACAGCAAGAATCTTTCCTTCCAAACCTAGAAAGAATTTTTTAAACACTATCCAATCTGTTATAGATCAAAGCTTATAACTATATGCATTAATAGGAATTTATCCTAAATAATTCTTATATACAAACAGCATATACACAACAGTAAACCACGTACTGCACTATTTGCTTTCCTGAAATGAAACTTTTCAGTCTTTTATAAAAATGTTTGTTCTATTTGTATGATTACTATGGATCTTACAGTTCAAGCTATGAATTTGCAACATCAAAATCTCATTTTTCATTAAAAATACTATTACTGAGACTTTTATTGTAAAATAAAGCTTGAAAAGATTTTAAGAAATCTAGCGACTAAAATGCTTAAAGTCTTTTCTTCCTCCTCCCCAAGGCTACTTGATTCAAAGTCCTGATTTTTGACCAACAACTCAATACTGAAAACAAAGTAATACTTTTAATTTCATTGCAGATCTTTATATATGATTGCTTGCTTTCATCACAGTTATAGTCAGCTAAGAGTAGTTAAAGATTTTTTTTAAATGAGTACCTCAGTCTGACCTTCATGGGCACTGGATTCATGAGTGACACGAATAGCCTGAAATTAAAACATATTTCAATTGGACTTTAAATAAGAGATTTCAAATGAATCACTTTATGCTCTTCATTTTACACAAGCCATAGCTCTTGAAAATTAAATCAGCAAATATATCTCCACTTCTGAAGATCAAGAGATCAATATTTCAATTTCATTCAACCCAATTCAAAACAAATATTTAACAGTTGGTAACTGCACTTTTAATACTGACAACACTAGTGGCGAGTATTTTTGTTGCATACAAGTTCCCAGCTTAATTATACAATATACTTTAGGCAGAAGCTGTGATCAGACATTCCTGCAGAGAAGACGGACACAAGATGTTACCAAACCTCCACAGTTCCTGTGGCTGAAGGGTGTGGTTAATAAACAAGTTATCACCCTTATTCCTGAGGATTTCACAGTAAAGTTAAACTGAACTAACACCTGAAGTCACTGTGACTACCCTATTTATTGACAGAGGATCATCACTAGCATTAGGAGCCATTCCCCCCCTCCACCACTGTCCAAATGGTTCTGCTCCATCAAATGATTCTCCTAACCACTGCAGCAACTAGCTCATCTCAGTGGTGGTGTGCGTGTTTGCGGGAGGATTAAAGTCGATCAGCCAAATCAGTTCCCTGCACGGCCAGACGTGCTAGAGACAAAGCAAGTGAGGATTAGAAAGCACAAATGGAAGGGGGCAGGAGAAGCATCATCTTTTCAACAATGGCCTCAGATCTGCTTAAATTGACCATAAAACTGGATTCTGAACGAGCCAGAGATCGTATTCGCATTTATCATCCATTTTAAAATCCATTTAAACTAACTCAGTGAACTAATATGGATGAGGAACATTGACAAAATCCATTCTACTGACTGAGTTACCTTAAGTTAAAGCAGTTTTTTTTCTTACAGTAACTGTCTGATCACAGGCTCCCATGTAAAGTCAGATTGTTCAAATGCTTGACCAGATCAAGTCCTAAAGACTGTTTAAAGCCATGTAAGAATTATTTGCACAAGTAGATACAAAAGTAAAAATTACGATACTAACTTCGTAAGTTTCTAGATATTTGGCCCTCTCTTCAGGAGTCATAGACAATGAATCTTCTAGGAACTTTTTCAATGAAGAATTAGTTTCTTAAAAAAATAAAAACAAGATATAACATTAATAATTCTTATCTGTGCTTCATATCTTAAGTTAGCTAGACATTACATAAAAGTTTTATACATAAAAGTTTTACATAGAAGTAAAAAGGCTTACTGCAAAACAATAGCTATTTGCTGCATTATTCAATATTTTAAGTGCCTTAGTTTGGTTAGTACAAAAGATTATTTTTATACTTATAGGTAAAAATGCTTCATGAGTAAGAACTGCCCTTTACAAACGTTTTAATTTAGAATTTAGAGAAATAGTACATAACCTATCCTTCCCTCCATGTCTTCTCCGCAATGTTAAGAAAAAAAAAATTTACCGAAGTTCATTTTTTCTCTGTTGTTCGCAATAGCATGAATTAGACCAATTGTTCCACAAGCATTGTTGATGGTCTGCTTCATGAAATACACTGATGACTTGACATCTTGTCCCTTTGCTTTTATTCTCTCTTCTTCTTCTGTTCTGAAGGTTTCATACTAGAAGTAAAGTTACCAAAAATTCCGCAAATTAGATACTAATTGTTTTTTTTCTGCTTGGATGATGTAAATGTGATAGGTATACTGCCCCCTACCCTCCTCCCTCCCAAAAAATCAGCTTGAAACACTTAACAAGTGGTTCAACCAGTGTATGCTGACTTAACTGAAAAGCTCTATATTGTGTCTTAATGTCTTTTCACTAGCTAGGGAATAGTCATCCTTAATCCATCACTTTGAAATGTATGCTTATCTAACATCATTTCAAGAATGTTCAAAGTGTTTTTTTTTTGTTTGGTTTTTTTTGTTTTTTTTTTTTTTTTTTTTTTTTGATTTGTGCACCTATCACCATCTCTTCAATCCAACAGGAAAAAATATTTAAGGATAAAGGCTTTAAAAATCTATCAAGCAAACCATAATACTTAAGGTGTTTATCAACCTGGATTATAAGATCCCTCTCTTTACACTTATTTTATCTTTCTGGAAAAAAATAAGATTCATATAATGCTCATTGCCTGAAAATGGACCTTCAAAAGCTGTATTTATAAAGGCATGATTTATTTCCAGGAGTAAGAGACAGAATTTAATCTGATTGAGCAAGCTCAATCAATTTTACACTTAGCAAAATCATTGATTAGTATTGATGAAAAAAATCTGTAATCTGTTACTCTTTGCGACAGATTTTGTTTTGCTTAAGATTTTCATCTCATTTGACGAGGATGAAAAAAAACTAACTGATGGAAGAAGCCTTGAGAATAAGCCTCTTGCTTATTCTGTGGAGTTCCTTCTTTTCCTTACTAGGGGGATAACTTAAAGGGTCCCTGAGACACTACATGCACTAGTTAAATTTATTGGGAAAAGATATGGCTAACATCACTTGCTTCTAGATTTTGCTTTATCTGAAGCAGTTATCTTCTATGATTCAAACTGGATTCAGTTTAGAGCCTTTGGCACTGTTGTAAGAAATGACTCCTAAAACTAAAGTGCTTTATTTTAAGAGAACTTCATGAAAATACTAGCAAACAAAGAATAGATACCTATGAACAGAATATCATTCATGTGCTTTACTTGGCAAAGGACAGATTTAACTAGGAAGGACAAAAGATGCTGAATTTTGAGGTGCGTAAAAACATGAAAAGAGAAAAATAAGAGCCTGCTGTCTACAATCCCCAAAAGGTTAGTCTGACAATCAGTCATCTTATTCTGGACTATGAAATGAAATTATACTCTCATCTAAAATACTGCCACCCTCTTAGTGTGCCTCAACAATTGATTTCTACCAGAGAAGACAAACTTGGAAGTACCAGACATCTCTTACTGCCAATTATAGAACATTCCATTCTTTCAGCTACTGCAGGAATTCTGTTTTCTGGAAATACCAACCTTCCCCCTTAAATGCCTCTTAGCAGCAAAGTAAAAGGAGTTTTCAACCACTTGCACATCATGCCGATACCCCAGAATTAGAGCATATTAAAGCAGTTCGTCCACATAACCCACTGTGGCATATTAATACTGTGAAAATGTAGTTCCTCTTAATATTAAAAATTAGGTAGGAATACAAAGGACAGACCTCCAAAGCAGTAGTTTGTCAGTAGAGGCTGAAGTGCTGAAAACAGTTAGCTCAGGCCTGAGGTGGAAGAGACTACCCAAATTTCCATAGCAAAGAAGCTATGAAACACTACCCAGGAGTATGTCAAAAGCATGCATAACAAATTTGAAAAGATTTGTTAGTGTTACTTTCAAACATCTGCAAAGACTAGTAAGAATTTGAATTGTAAGGATTGATGAATAGGAGATACAAAAGAAAGAAAATGGCAATCTCACAGCATCATGAAGACTTATATTTGAGAATCAGTGATACTGATGTTGCAGTCCATAAATTAGGGAAAGATTGTTCCAGAAAATGCCGTATTTTTCTCCTCTGCGTAGCCTCTTTACCTCATTTTGCAGAAAAAAAAACCCTCCAAAGTGGATGTACTTTTGATACAAGTATGGCAAATATAAAATTTGCATGTAGGATATATCCAATTATTAGAAATCTCTCAAACTCTGTATCAGTGACAGAGAAACAAGACTTTTTCCAGCATCATGGTTCCACATCTACAGCTTTGTCTGAATGTTCATAGTAATAGCAAGTACATTTATGAGGCATCTTAACCACTTAGCTACTAGCATACAACAGTGGTCTTACCTGGAGACTTTCAAAGCTTATTGGGCAAAAATGCAGCTTGAAGTGGTTACATGTAGATATATAGCTGCCATTCATCCCTTGCCAATCAAAATGAACCCCAAGGCAAAAGAATAAATAAAAAAGATTAAGATGGATTTTTGAGAATACTGAAAATACATTTTGCACAGGAGTTGGACTAGATGACTTCTAGAGGTCCTTTTCAACTTCAGTTATCCCATGATAGGCATCCACTGGATCAGGCCCAAAGGTCCCAACACATACAGGATTCATTCTGTCTAGAAGCTATGATGCAAACTAAGTCAGTCCTTAACCTTTAACTGGATAATGAGCACACAGATGATTTGTATGCTAACAAGCATATCTAACCCTGAAAGCAAGTTCAAGCAAACTGATACCTAGGAAGGACAGAAGAAAGGAGGGGTTTCTAGACAGAGGGGTTTCTAGACAGAGAAATAAACATGATAGATGCACATTTACAGAGACAGCAAAATATGAATTCAGAGGTATGCTTTCATAAATATAGACAGTCAAGCACAGCAGGCACATATAAGCACAATATGACGGACAGTATTGGAAGGACAATGGAAGAGGGGAAGAACTCCAAAAATACAACATAACACTCAGCTCTTAGAATTTACACTGAGCAAAAAAGCTTCAGAACAGAGGCTTAATGTGGAAGATTCAGCTCATGTGCTCAGGAGAAGAGTTGCTGCATAGTAGATAAACACTTCTGTTCCTTATGTTGAAGGGTTAACATGCTGGCTAAAATCTCAAATGTTTTGTCAATGATCAGATTTGATTGATCAATATAGTATATGCTGTTTCTCTGGTTCTTCGTTTGTCTCATGCTATTGTAGGATGAAACCAGGCAGATATTCTGCAACAAAAGGGAAGTTGCTCTTCCCCTGGAATGCTCCCTTCACATGCTCCAAGAAGGCAAGCTCACAGAGACTGCCTCTCTGTGGTATGGTGGGCAGAAGAAAAGGATGGTCACAGGGAGCTCAGATCCTGTAGGCCAAACAGTCAAGAGACTGCAAAACCACAACACAGCAGAACAGAAGCCAACTTCAAAAGTGAGGTAAAAGAAATTTCCTGAAGATAAGAAGGGGCACTTCAGTTTGCTTCAATGTAAAGCCAAATTGGCTGAAATCAAGCCCAAGAGTGACCAACTGCACAGATGTTTTGGACAAGCTAATACACAGAGGCTTAAAAGTCATAACAGAAGAGCTCCAACCTAGCCACCTTTAGTTCTCTCCTTGTCCTTATAAACCATTTGTTCTTTTTGAGACACACTAAAAGGCAGTTGAGGAAAACTGACCTCAAACTTATTGGTCAACTTTAGATATTTCTGCTATCATGTAAGACTTTTTACAAGCTACAAGATCAATATGAACTGCACATTTCAATCTACAGCCATCCAACTTTCAAAGAAGAGATGTATATCTTTATATATAAATATGTAAGTACACAGAATAAGCAGACTTATTTCAAATACCTGCCTAACTTATTTTTTCTTCTTGAATGAACATAAGCAGTCAGGAAGAGGGTGAGGAGGGGAAAAACAGGCAGCAAGAAAATATATGCACTTTCATCTTAGAAAGATGTCCTATCTGCCCAAAAAACAAAATCCATACTGGTACTAACAACTGAACCAAAAATGGGCTGAAGTTTGGTCGGTGTGATAGTGCCAAAACTCAAAACTTTTTTTAAAACCAAGGTGGGCGGGGTGGGGGAAAGAGAGAAATAGCTGCATTTGGTATGTTCTCTATTTCATACTTTGCTTATCCTACTGCAGCTTTCTACTAAAATTAGCAAAAATATGCCATTTAATTATGCATATTATTAAAAAGCCTTGAAATTGTTTATAAACAAGAAAGGTATGAGACATACTTTCTTTGCTTCTATATTAACTTTTCCCACTTTAATTAAAATACTTTAAAGGAAATTGGAAATACACATACAGGTTGTCAAAAAAAGTTCTGAAGGAATGTTTTAGTTAATAAGTCTCTGAATAAGGTCTGTTACTACTATGACACTGAAGTACAAGATACAAAATTTTCATTCTCATTTCATTTACAAAAATGTGATTCATTGATTATTAAATAAACATTTACCTTTTCTGTTATTGGAAAAAGAAGTAGCACTGCACAGACAGGTCTTGGCACCATGCTAAGGAGTTCTGGTTCCATACCATAAACATCTACAAATTGCCAGTCAGGATGTATACCTAATTGTTTCAGAAACTGGAAAAGAAGAAATACATATTAATAAAATAAATGAGTGTGCTCATATGTTGACCTTTCCAGAAGCATAAAGGAACAATTTCAGTTTCAAGATGAAATACATTGCAACAGCACAGACTTTCCATCAGCACAAAATAAGAAGAATAAATGAGATTCAAATTTTAATAAATAACAGTGAATAAACCTTAGTGCTAACAAAGATGTATAAAACGCATCTAACCTATTTAAGGAAATAGGAAGGGAAGTGAAATCTCATCCCCAATATTGTTTATTAAGCATTAAAGCATTTCAACCATTTTGAAAGTGTTTTGTTACCAATACAGAAGAATACTAAGTATTAACTTTAACCAGTAATTGTAGGACACAGTATTTATGAATAAGCTTACGATATTGGACTCCATGAGCATTTCAGAATACCCTATACCAGTATAGTGGAGCTGCCAAGTTTAAGCAATTGGGGTGGGGGGGGGGAGGAAAGGTGCTCTTTGATGGCCTTTGGTATGACAAGAGAGAACACATTTTACTTTGTGTAACTTTTAAGAAGGGCAAAAATCAGAGGAAACATGCATACTGTTAAGTTTATTATGAAGAGAATGAAGCTACAGTTTACAGACAGTGTTTTGAGAAAAAATTGCACTTTGTCATTCTAAATGTATTCTTCACTTTCCCTCTTACCCTGAAAGATATAAAGATCAAAACCCAGGGTAAGTAAAGGAGAATTAAATTTGAAAAAAGTTTAAAGAGAAGCTTGGAAAAAAAATAGTACGGCTTTCTGTACACCTGAATAGTGTATTTATCAGGGAAAAAGCTTCACAGAAATAGAGAGCTTCCATTACTGCCAGTATCATAGCACCTAGGAATAAGAAGTTAAGTTTCAATATACCATGAGTTGGCTCTTAAGCGATGGCTACCAATACAAGAGGCAACGAGAAGATTGGCTTAGTAGGACAGGAAGCAGTCTTGACAAAATAGCAGCCTCAAAACATTACTGTAGAATCATCAAAAAACATTTAAGGAGAAGCCTGAAATAGGCTAATGAGATATTTCTGTGTATCAAGAGGGTTTCACTCAAGCTTGGGAAAAAAGGACAAAGACACCTGTCTGAAAATTTAATGAGATGACAAAAATTAGCATCATGAGGCCATACGTAAGATAGACCGCCAGATGGGTAACAGATGACCAGTAGATGGCAGGGTGGGAAAATCCCTCAAAAAAACAAAGATATGTAGCTTTGAACTAAATCAAACCCACTTCAACCTTCTTCTAGCTCTTTCCTAGGCCAGTTACAGAAGCTGGTACAAAATGCAATCAGTTATCCACTAAGAGATGGACCAAGCACTTCCACATTGACAAAAGCATTACTGTTCTAGAACAGCAGACAATTCTGTATGCTTTTTAGACTGTGTCATTCAAATGGAGGGATTTTTGTTGCTTTGCATCCCAATTACTCAGCAATTATGCAAGTAATTCTACTGTACAGATCCTTAAGGACAGAGCAGTTGGGGTACTTTTCACCATATTTGAAAGGCTCACTCAGACACTTGCAGCTGCTTACTTTCCCTTAACTTATCAGGTTAACATAAAATAGTTCTTTTTCTTCTAGATTTGCTCTTTTTCAGTTAGATACTCAGTTTCACTTTCATTATCAAAATGCTCATTAATTTGAATTTATATGAAGTGTTAAAAGACATAATAGGAAAGATATTTAGTCACATTACAGAAGTCCTGAAGTTCAGATAGAATTAGATATGCAAAAGTGCATTGATTTTATTAAGTAACTTTCAGAGCTTTATTTTTACTCACTGCTATCATATTTTCAGTTGTCTCTTTTGCTGTTGTATTAAACCATCTTCCTGAAGAAGTCTTGTTTTTCCACTGGGTCAGTCCATTCATTAGACAAAAAGACCTAATAAAGTTGCATGCTTATTCTATACAGTCATTTCAATGATGTCTTATCTGCACCTTTCATAAGTTTCTGCTTGTTGCCCAAGCACTCTTCAAGTCCCTTCCTTCTCAGCTGGTGCCTAGGGTTAAGTGGAATTTCAGCTCAATTACCATTCAAGTTGAAGTTTGCACAATTGCTTCAATATCTAATATACATGAGCTGAAACTTTCACCATTAACAGATTTGATAAAGAACATACAGCCCTTTGTGGTGTTGGGCCCACACTGGTAAGCCCAGTTTTCAAGGAGGTAAATAGCAATGTAGGACCCCTACATTCTTTAAAATTGCCTGATAAGAGCAATAGTTCAAGTTGGGCACATAATAGCATTAAACTACTCACAAGCAAAGAAGATCTGGTCAAAACTGTGAGGGCCGAGAGCAGCCATGGCTGCCGTGACCATGATTGTGCAGTTTAAAAACCTGAATGAAACAGATAAAACAGATAGCATAATTGCAGCTCTGCAGATTTTGACTCACTCAGGGATCTGCCTCACAAAATCTCATAGGAGACTGTCCAGCAGGGGAAACAGGCTCAGGACTGGAGTTCAATCATCAAGGAGAATCTCCTCAAAGCAGTCTATTCCAATTGCAGAAAGTTAAGCAAGTGTAGCAGAAGGCCAGTGTGGATCAACAGGGGAGCTCTTGACCGAGCTTAAATTCAAAATACATAGGGCAGAAAGAGGGACAGAATATCCAAAAGGAATATAGAGCCACTGCTTAAGCATGCAGGAATGCCATTAGGAAAGACAAAACACAAGTGTCACTGAAATTACAAGGGATGTGAACGACAAGAATAAGGCTTCTACTAGCACGCTGGCAACAAAAAGGCTAAAGAAAACACAGACCCCAGGCCCAACCGGCAGTGACATCCACCAGGGGCTGACACTAAGGCCAACTGCTTAACATATTTATCAAAAATTCTTTAACACCTTCAAACCTGGTATTTCAAGATCTCATAAAAAAGGTTCAAGGAATAAAGCCCATTTACCACCACTTCCCCCCCACCTCAGATTTTCGATGGAGAAACCAAGAGAAGACTGAAGTGTGGTAAGTTTTCTATACACAGAGTTTTTACCCCTTCAGTTGTGTTAATGAGTGTGTCTTTCTTTAGTGTGTCCAAAAACAACCATTCTGACTTAGAGCTCCTGATCTTCATAATGAGCAGTATCTATATATCTATCAATACCCATCAAGCAGTTTTGAAATTTAATATTCAGTATGTACAAGCAGTGATGTATGTATTGAACCAGGACCAGATCGCCACAGAGATGGTGATGCAAGGCATGAAGTTGGACTAATCAGGCAATTCAGACTTCCTCTAAAATTGTTTCTAGTGAGCACAAACTGCAGATTTACTGAAATGGGGCTATTCAGTCAATGATTCATAATAGGACATCAAGTTATGTTGTAAAAAAAACATTTAGGAACTTATTTCTATTATCTAAGAAAAAGTGAGTAATGGGCACAGGTCTGATCAATCCACTCTTTCAGATAAGCCATTATACATGTTATTTACAGCATATTAAAATAACAAGCAGATTATTCTGCTACTTTAGGTCAAGGAAAACAGGAAAGCAAGAAATTTTGTCTTTTCTGCCATGCTATTAAGTGAAACAAGATAATCTATCACACTAACTACCATCACTTGTTTTTCACTGCACAGTACAGCATTTATTGTTATTCATTAAACAGACTTATTTATCCTTGGCTGTCAGGAGGTACTTCAGTCCCTAACAGTAAGGTTTTCAATTTATTTAATTGAAATAGAAATAAGAAATGAACAAAGAACACAATTGCCAATTTTGGCCTTTTATTATCTATAGAGAGGTAAAATGTATGCTTTTCTTAATTTTCAATTACTAAAGAACATACCAGGAAAGACTTAGAAATCAGTCTTTCTGCTGTTCTTGTAAATAATATTCTGAACTCCAACACAAGCTACAATTTTTCCCTGTGCAGGTTAGCCATGCTACCTCAATAGCTTGAGATATTTTAAACTAGAATAAACCATTCACAATCAACGTATCTATAAACCCACCTTCATATTTGTGCTTGTGTTTATGAATTTTATATTCTTGATATTCTTCGCTATGCAGTGGCACAGATTCAACAGTTCCCCCTAGCTGACTATGGAAGACATTCTAGGGTACACTCGTTACAGAAGTGCAAGCTGAGTTTTGGTCTTCCACTTTGAGGTTACACTCAAAAACAGGCTGCCTTCCAAGACTGCATATTATCTCCAATACTGCTACTTTGCCTACAAAGGCATAAGGTAAGCTTAAGTGGCCTGAAAATGCTTAGCTAAGGTGCTTATGCTTCTTCACATTAGACACACTTCCACTCCAACACAACAGCTCACCTAAGAGGACCACCACGAACAATGCACTTCAGGAATCTCTGGCACTGCCTTTTTAGAATAGGCTCCTGGCTTTGGTCAGTAGGGTTTTCTTTTGGGAAAGCTAATGTTGCAAACTGAGTTGATAACTTTACTCCTCCTAAAAGAACTTTCCATTTTATTATCTTCAAGATAATTAATCTTTATATTTGCCACTCTTGAGAAACAAACATGTTCTGTAACTGAACGAAGACTGGTTGTACACAGTTTCTGCCACTTTGTTCTATGTTGCAATCTTTATTATCTCAGAAAGTCATAGCTGTCAAAGGGATCCATGCACTAAAATGAATTTCTGTATATAGCTGATTCTCAATGCATTAATGGATTTATAAGAGCAGGATCAAAGGTCTGAAAATAATTCTGGAAGGCAACTAGACAGTAGTTTGTAAGCATTATATAATCACAGAAACTCAAGCCACAGGCAGCTAGCTGCCAAATAAGCCAAATAGCTTAACTCTTGATAATCTTTAGCCAATGCTTGAGCTGCACAATCAGATTCAATGAATTATTTAGCCTATCTGCTATAACAAAGACATGCACTGACATGCTACCTTCTGTAGGAAGTAAGGATATTTCTTAGAACACTGGTGATCAAGAAAGATAGATCTGGCTACTGACACTACTTGGCTCCTTAGTAAGCCCAGATGAACAATTCTTGATTGTTCCTCACATCACTTCAATCTTACATGCAGTCAGCTTGAGCCTCATCTCTTTGCTCTGGCAATTTTTTAGGCAGTCTCACTTGCTGAGTGTCAGATGAAATTCAGAACAAAATACATAGGCAAGCATCATCTCATAAACTATGGACAGCTAAATGTAGTTTCTTGCATTCTCTCTCCCACTAATGGGAAAGTACCATTAGCGTCATAAGAGGTTCACGAAAAGGGGTAGCATAGGTCCCTGCAGGCCCCACAGCTGAAGCATCTCAAAGAGATGAAATAAGTCTCACTGAACCCATCAGACACAACCACAACTCTGTGCATGCTGAATCATGAACTGTTTTTACATCAGAGGTAAACCAACAATACTTCATAATTCATTCCATTAGACTTTGACAATGATTAAAAAAAGCACTGTGACAGAAACAAATTAGCACTGTATGGTACATTTGACTACGCTGACTTTAAGAAGATCCCTACAGATAAGTGGTGGTGCTGTCCTCAGTGAGTCATGGCAATTGGAAATCTTTAATGCTAAAAGTATTTTTGATTACTCTTACCAGACAATTTCTAAACTTGCAAATAATTCCAATACATCAGAGGTCATATACACTAAGGAATTAGAAGCTCCTAGACTTGAATTGTAATACAAAGGTTTTCATCAGACGTAGAAAGACTTAAGGTGTTTTGGAAATACTTCACACCTAAGCAATCTTGTGCTCCTGCAACCAGGAAATACTGACTTTTTTCCACTCCCCCATTATCATTTGAATTTCTACTACAAAGACAGAGTCTCAATTTGACAACACACGTTCATTTACTTTTGATATGTTCTTAGCATTGGGCTCACCCTCCCGTTTTGAAGTGTATTTAACACATTCCTCTTTTTAGTTCTAAGAAAAGTGAATGATTGGTACACTAACCAAAATAGACTAAGGATTTGTCAAAGCATAACTGTTTTGAGTATAACATAATGCTCAGGAACCCATGCTTTTTACAGGTGACTGAAAGTGCACTGGTTTAAAAGGCTATTATTCATAAAACTACTAGCAACACACTGTTCCAAGGATAGGCTAATACTCAAGTTAAAAAGTAGGTAAATACAGGTTTGTATAATTAAAGATACACGTATTAAATTACTGTGAGACATATATACACTCTAAAGCAATATCAAAAATAAGATATACTTGTAACAGATGTAGTGTATGTATACACACACATACTTTTCTTCATTGCAAGGACCGACTTTGAGGTACCCTGTAATCTACTCAACAGCATTTCTGTATGTTTACAGCTTCATTTAAAACTCAAATTATTCTTCATATACTTATGTTTTATAAAAAACCTGTTGACCAACATCCCTGCTGCTGTCCAGTTTACCAGTATCCTTGTAAGACTAAAGAACAACGGTTAATAATACAAAGTATATTCATATTCAAAGACTTTTTTAAAGCTACACCATTCAGTCTAGATATTAACTACAACCACTGCTCAGATAATAGCAAAATGCACCAAAGAAAGTCTAACTTGTCTGAAGTTGCCTTCCCTAAACAGAAATATTAGCAGTAAAGTCACTACTGAGTGGAAGCTCACATTATCCATGATCATTCACAGCTGACAGACATCACCTATCCTCACATACAAAGCTAAGGGGGAGAGAGAGACAGGTTCTGAACACACTTAAAGTTGTTCTATGATTTTCTCTGTGTAAGAACGATAAAAGAACATAAGCCTGTAATAATACAGGATAATTCAGATATTTTGAAGCGATTATTACTTTTTCTCCTCAGTTTCTACTTTACAATTGATAAGGTTTTTATTTGTACCATGCTGAGCACATCTCAACAGCTGGAAGATGACAAGTTAGAAAATCTGAAATTCATCTATAAAGTTGTAACACCTATTTCTTTCCCAAACCAGAATTTAATTTCTAAACTTCAAAATTAATAAGTTGTCACACCTTATTAGCAAAGATGAAGAATTTAAAGACTATTCTCCATAAAAAATGGTGAGGGATGTGCTTGTTTTAATTCGGAAGAGGGAATGAAGTCTTTGCAAGTTGCTCCACAAGAGCAGTACTCTAAGAATTGTAAAGTGAAAAGTGCCTCACTAAAAAACAACTCTTCACTCTTCTACAGACTGTTACTGTATTACAACAACAACAAAATACACTTTTTTTTTTGCACAAAGGTCTGATTTCCAAAATATTTCAGCAATCTAACAGTTAAGAATTTCATCTTACTGCTGGAGACAGACTCTTTTAGCTTGAACTTTAACAATATTAACAGGCCTGCCAGAACCAGTATCTAATATCTAATGCTTGCTAAAGATACTCAAAATTATCACTAAGAGTATCATGCAGGGTTGGAGGATACATAATTTTCTTTCAGGTAGAGCTTATCTAGCACTAATATGTCTTCGTGACCTAGGACAAGTTTCTTATTCTATTGCATCTACTGCACTAACAAGCATGAGAGTGCAGCAAAACGTATTTTTTAATAGCTAATCAAGGAGATATAGTCATGAGAAAGCAGCAAAATACAACTACAGTAAAACAAGCTATTTCTTATAGTTATCCATAGCAAAATAGAAGACTGACACAGTTATATAAGGAGGTGCATGCAAATGCACAAGGCCATCATATACAGGTCTAGATCTGGATGTATAAGTAAGTGATGATGCTTTAACCATTAATTAATGAATTAAACTCCACCCTAAAGTATATTAAAGATTACCCTGTGAGATGATCTGGTTATCACAATTGCAAAATACATTACTCTCTATCTGTAGCTCCCATTTTCATGTAGAGCCTTGGCATTACACTACATACTTGGAAATTTCTGAGGAGGTCCGGAAAGGCCTGATACACCAGCAGAGAGACCACAAGCACCCGTGGGGGAAGAAGGGGCCCCTCTTGCTGGGGAAGCAGGAGCCTCTCTACACGAGAGTGAAGAAAGATGGGCCTAAGACTGCAGAGAGGAGGGTACCTCAGGGAAACACTGCTTACCTGATTCGTGACCTGGAAAACAAGCAGAGAAGAGAGGGGCGTTACAGACCTGGCGAGACACGGTGGCCTCCCCCCACCCTCACCACAGGCGCTGCCCGGCCGCCAGGCCCCGCCGAGCCCGTGGCGGCCCCGGCCCCGGCCCCGGCCCCGGCCCCTGCCCCTGCCCCAGCCCCAGCCCCTCTCTCTCCGTCCGTCCGCCCGCCGCGGAGGCCGGGCCGCCGGCGGCGGCGCCCTGGCGGCGGCACTCACGTCGGGGTTGGCCTCCAGGGGCAGCCAGCGGTGCGGCTCCATGCTGGCGGCAGCGGCGCGGCAGCCCGGCACTGACAGCACCTCGCACCGCCTCGCCGCAGACCCCGCCCGGGACCGCACCACCGAGCCGCGCGGCGAGGGGGGAACCGCGGAGGAGGCACCGACACTGCTCTTGCCTTACACACCCATCTCATCCCTCTGCTCCGCAGCGGACGGGAGCGAGCCTAATTGCCGCGCCTGGTGATGCCTCTCTCCTTCCCGCTTCTTACGGCCGGGCAGCGATGGCTGGAAACCTTTCGGTTATGCTTCCCCTCGCCCCGCCGGGCAATGGACTCTCCCAGGGGGCAGGGGGCGGTGCCGCGGCCGCGGCCGCCCGCGCGCTCCGCTGCGGCCCGCTGCGCGGCGCGCGGGAGCCGCCGGGGGCGGGGCCGCTGCGCGCGCCCCGCCCCGCCCCGCCCCGCCCCGCCCCCCTCAGGGCTAACCGCCGCCGCCCTCGGAAACGCGGTTTTAAGCACAAATGGTAAAAAAAAAAAATTAAAAAAATGAAAGGGAGGGCATGCTCTCCTTCCCGACCACTGTGTTTCTCCCTCGTGTCTTTCTCCCGTCACTTCTGCTTTCCAGGCCCTCAAGTGCTGCTGCCTCGCCACCAGACCGAGGACTGTTCGTCGAAACATTTAAATTACAGCTCAAATTACGCTAGCTGTTTGTTCCATACACATCTTGTATTTTTCTCCTAATACTGTTCTGAGAGTCTTCTTTCGAGTCAGTTCAGAACAGCGACTTCTGCTGTTTGTTACCGTAAGAGCTCCGTTACCCACATTGCCCTATTACCTGACTAGGAATCTGGTTCTTGTTCTTCATTAGAGTTCAGCACCGTCTTTTCTCCCCCACACCCAGTAATTCTGCCTGTTTCCTTGCTTCTTCCATCACTTCTTGCCCCTAGCAAGCAGATTGCTTCTGCCCCCAACTCTTTACGAAAGCCCAGCTGACGCGCATGGCTCCTTACAGCACTGCCCTGCCCAGGCTTTTTCCACACTCTCTGGGCAGCTGTATAAAGCCATTCCAGGAGGGGCAGCTGCAAGAGATTTATCTTTCTTTCTTTCAGCCTGGGTATTTTGAGAATGCCATTTTATTCTCCAGCAGAGATGTTGGGTTGCCAAAGACTTGCAAGGTTGGGCAAAGGCTGTAAGAAACAGAAGTGCTCACATGAATGTTCCTTCACTGCAACACAAGGGAACATTTACCTGTTCCTGTGTCACGGGATCTGGGGGCTTGTGAGAGCAGCTGTGGACTGCTTCTCTGAGGTGGACATTCAGACAAACTTTCTGGAAAAGGCCCTGGAGCTGAAGCCCCAGACCCATCCAGCCATTATGCATGTGAAGAGAAAGACTTGGAGCAGTGAGAAGCAGGTGGCTGAGCATGCGTTTCTGTCTACGGTGAGCAGAGAGGCTGCGGGAAAGAAAGAAACTGCCAGTTCACAGGCAAAGAGAAAGTTTTTAACAGAAATACTTTCTCCCATCTGCCTAAAAAGCTCTTTGAAGAACTTGATACAGTTCTTTAGAGAATGCTGGCAAAAATAAATGCCCTATCTTGAAGAGGCTAAGCTTGTGAAATAGAGTAAATTACCTAAAGAATTTGTGTTTAATCTTGTTTTACCCTGTTATCATTCAGCAGGACTACAGTGATGATCACACACCTGTGCCTGAAACTTCTGGTTCTGCAATTCAGTCTACTTCTAGCTTACGAGACTTCCCTTCTATACGAGTTTCTATACAAAGTGTCTCCTCATACTAAGTTCACAGTCCTTGTCTAGCTAAAAGATGGACCTGTAATGTCAAATGAAGATCAGATTCTGTATCTGCTTTCTCCCACCCCAAAAAAAAAACCTTTGTAGAGCAAGCTTACAGAAGGCAGAATTTGCTAAACAATTTCAGATTATAGATGGACAGACTGTAAACTGAAATCATTAAATACATCAACCATCTTCTGTTTCAAACAACTAAATACATGCTAACATGTTGATAAAAACAATCTCCAAATAACTCTAAATTTCAGCAAAACACTGAGTATAATTCTGTAATTGCTAAAGAACCCTGTGAAAACAAGATATGCAACTTCACACCTATCTCTACATGAAAAAAAGAATGAAAAACACAACAAATGTTAGTCATATTGCTACAGGCACTACTAAGAGACTTGATGAAATTGCAGTTCTATGTAAAGTTTTCCAAATAATGCAGACAGGTACATAACACAGCTACCTAAGTTAGAGAACACAGAGATTGTTAAGTCATGTCCCTGCTAAAGCAGGCATATCTTTTTTGCATGTTGCAAGTGTTTTGACAATCACGAGGTCACGAAAGTATGTGTTACTCAGAAACATTTGCACATGTAATTAGATGCTTTTAAAGGGAGAGGCTAAGATCAGAGTCCATAAATGTATAAAGCTCATAAACATGTACACTATGTTCCATAACAACGTCTCCTTTTCCTGAAATATCAGTTCTTTTATGTAAACTTTAAAGGGACATTTACATTTGAAATAGGTAATTTTAAACTAGCCAGTGCTTCTATGTGATTAATTATTCAATAATTTTCAACACCGTTTTAAAATCTATCAACCTGAGGTCCTAACATAACAATATAAAAAAATAAGAGTGAGAAAATTTAAAACACTCATGGTTAAAAAAATCTAAGACTATATGCTACTTTTAAAAGGGCGAATGATCACTAGGTTTTTAGGGCCCCAGACACACCCCAAAGTTACTGTGCTGTGTAGGAAAACCTTCCTGAATGTGGTTTTAGCCATACTTTTTTAGTAAATGGCAATTACGTAGAAAAAAACTTGAGCTGCACACACAAATCATTCGCAGACTGCCCGGTTTGTTTGCAGTTGTGCAGACTGATTCCACAATCTCTCCGTACACAGTGGTCACTCTACTTAGCTGTACTAAGTGCAGCACACCATACTCGCCGTGCGCACACAGGACAGCGCACGCTTTGTACACCTGAGACCTTGGAAGGCCCCAGACAGCACCAGGAAAACCCGGGTGCCTGCTAGCAATGAACAGAACCGAGTAAATAAATCATTGCGCAAACCAGGTACGCCTCGGGTGGGGAATTTCGCAGCCTCCCCGGGCGCGGCAGCCCCGCCCGCCCCTCAGCCCCTCTACGCGCCCGCATGTGGGGCCCGGTTTACTGCGGGGAGGGGAAAAGCCCCCGAGACGAGCCTGAGGCGGCGAATAACGACGGCGCATGCGCCCCGCCCGGCAGCCAATAAGCGCGAGGCCGCCGGCTCCGCCCAGGAGCGGGGCGAGCCAATCAGGGCGGGGGGCGCTGTGTGGCGGAAGTGGGGCTCGGCGGGTGTGTGGCGCTATGGCTGGCGGCTCGGCGGCGGCGGCGCTGGCGAGGGCCTTGGAGGCGCTCGGTGAGGGGGCTGGGGCTCGCCCGGCCTGGGCACGAGGCCCGGGCACGCCTCGCGGGATGGCGGCGGTTGGCGGCCCGGCCCGCAGGCCGCTCCCCGCGGCGCCGGTGGCGAGCGGCAGTCTGGATGTGGCCGCGGCGTCTGGGAGAGTTGGGCCTCGGGGAGGGGAGCGGCGCTGTGCCCGGGGCTGCGGGCCGCAGCGCGGTCCTGGGCGGGTTTGACCCTCTGGGGGTGCGAGACAATTGTTGCAGATCCCGCCCCGCAGCGTGTGGTGGGATTCTGCAGTACTCTACCACTGTAAAGACTCGTTTGGTGTCCGAGACTGCACAGTGTCACTCTCACTGGACCTTACTTTGGGTCCTGTTTAGATTATGGTAAAGGAATTCAGAACCAACTCTTGGATTCCTTTAAAGAAGACGTTGTTTAAAAAGCAAATGTAAAAAGGTAAATGCAAGCGTGATGACCTAGGAATTATTCCTAGAAGTGAGATGGAAGACTTATTATGAGCAACAACTCAAGGATTTTCTTCTGATCTCTGCTACTTCTGTTTTTCAGATCTTGGTGATGCAGCAGATAAGATTAATTTCATACCTCAAGACTTTTTTGCAGAACTAGTAAGTTGGGCAATAAATGGGTTGTGGAAGGGCTTCTGGGAATCCTTTGGTTCTTGCAAATCTTTCTGTGTCAGTTGTTATGCTCTTGTCTGTTGGGAAGTGAAGTTTATCTATACAGTTGCATAGATTTACATCATGCAGTGGACTAGTCCTGCTTACACCTATTAGGATTGTGGGGTTTTTATCACAAAAGATTTTAATATGTATATTTTTACTTTGCTTCTAAGTGAGATACACTATTAGCTAGCTGAGAAGATACTCAGCTTCAGTTTACCTTAAAAAATCTATCAAAAAAAAAAAAAGTGTGCACTTGAACAGAATGGCTGTTTAGTTAGCATGAAAACAGTTTGCAAAGTGGTAAAAGCAAGTTAGATAGTAGCTAAAAGCTTAGATTGTGTTCATTTGCTTTTCTTGAATTTGATGTAGTTTTAATATCGGTTACCTGCATGGCATGTATTTATGTTCACTTTACATTTAATGTTGTCCCGTTGTCTGTTTTTGTATCAACTGATTTTCTTTCTTGTTGTGTAATCTTGAAATATTCAAGCCATGTGTTTCTAGCTTTGTCTCGTATTAACATATGTATAAAGAATATTTATGAATTTATTTTTCTTACAGTGTGAGCAAGTAATTCAGCATCTGAACCATAAGATCTCAGGTGTAAATACGGTAGAATTGTGTCAGGTAAGTTTGGATATTAGCACTTTATAAGCAAGTACAATGGCTGGGTACACTGGAGAGCTTACATTTCACAGGTCACTATTTTTATATACGTGTGTGTGTGTATATATATAGAGAGAGATAGATAGACATAGGTGTAAAAATATAATTGTTGTATGCTTTATCACTTATAATTGTTTGAACATCCTATTTTTAGAGACTTCAGACATCTGGGACTGAGATTAATGTCGGTGACCTGGCAAAAATAGCTAATATTATTTCCTTTTTATTTAGGTAAGCACAATATCATTTATTTTTCTTTAGCTCTCTTCTTTTCCCTCCACCCTGTCTTACTAACAGTATTTAAAAAGTGACAGAAAATATGGGTATAGAATAAATTGAATTTGGGAAAAGGGCAAAAATTTGTAACTCTTAAGCGCACAACAAGTACTTCTGTGCTTAGTTTGTGTTCTTAATGTAAAAAGTAAAAAGCAGAGTAACTTATTGTTTACACTCAGTTTTCATAATGAAAAAGAGAAAACTTTCAATATTTTGCTTATCCTTTCAAAACATAGAATCTAAATATCTTATGCATCATTAATCGGACTGTAGAAAATGTGCTAGTAGAAATTTACCACATTTTCCTTTTAAAATATGAAGCCTATTAAATAATAATTCCTGAGTGGTGGTACTTGCTGCTTTTTCTCTAGTTTTGTTCCCTTTTTGGGTATGTGTTATGTCATTTGACTTTTGTACCAGTTATATGATTACCTAGAGGTCCTTACTTGCCCCTTGGTGATATTTAAATTACCTCTCTTAAACATTTAATTAAATTGCTTTGTTTCTAAAGTAATGATATTATTAAGTAGTCTTAACTGCTTTGTGTACATCCTTCACTTAATTATGCCCTTTTTGCAGTTAAAACAGCACTCAGGCTGAGGTTATTTCTGCTTTAATGTTGCAAGTTGTGCAAGCACTGCAAAGCTTCGTCTCTATTTCCTCATCTTAAGGTATATTAAAAAGTCACGTTTCTTGTGTGTGGATACAGAAGTCATACTTCCAGATGAGTGAAATATTTTGCAAAAAGAAGTCACAAGCTGCCTAATTATTGTAAAACACACACAAACGTAAAGCAGAAATTAAGACTTGCCTATTTAGGGTGAAGTGAGAAAGTTTACTCAGTTCTTGGGAAATTAAATTGATGTGTTTTTTGGATATACCTATAGCACAGCAGCCAGAAACAGTCTCTCTACAGAAGAACTTGTCACCACTCTGGGCAATGCAGTCAGCACGCTGCCGAAACATGCAGTTCAAGTTATTCGTCATGTATGGAATGATCAAGGCAAATCTATTAGTGTGTCAGAAGATGCAAGAAATACGGCCACAGTGGGGCAGGTAACTTAACGATTAGCTCAACTGCACTTCTTGTTTACTTTTTCAGAAATGTCAGTGCTTTCTTGTGTGTTATGTTGTCAGGCATATAATGGTATTTTGACTGCCCAAAGCTTTCCCTTCATATTGGTCGCCTTTGGCAACCTGTCTAGCCAGACAAAGAAGCATATACAGTAGAGGTCTTCTGAATCCTAAGACAGCAGTGAAAGCTGCTGGTATTCTAATAATCTTGCTTACATGGCAAATACACACTTTTTTCTTTTTAATTGTATTAGCTAGCACTTACAGGGAATGTGAGTGGCAGTATGGTAGACAACTGCATTAGCTGTTGATGTATGTGTTTTCTAAATGTGACTTCAAGTGTTCTTTACAGTTGACAGCACCAGCACTTGAATATGTTATTCTTGGATTTAAACCCCTTTTTTTTTAAGTAGCTTCATTCAGTCTGTAGGATTCTGTTGAGGGAGGAGGGCAGTTTGTTCATTTGTTTTGGAAAGCGTGATACAAAGTGCACCTGTATTTTGAGACCTTTCTCTAGCACTAATAATCAGAGCGCAGAATTTGGAAAAAAAAAATCTTTGATACTAAGTAGTAAATAGTCTTCTCTGTTTTTTCACTTCCTTACTTAGCAGCGCTACCTGTTATCATTTTTAGTTTTTATAAGTTACTTATCTAAAACATTTGATGTACCTTGATTTATCTAAAATATACTTCTGAAATACCTTGGTTTTTTTAATTTCTTCTGTTGTAAACTTCTTGTGAGCTGTGTACTTGAATCTGTTCAGCTATAAGCAGATTTACATGAAATATAAGGAAGGAAAAAAGTTATTAATTTTTAAGAAAGGGCAGATAACTTTATAATCATCTGTAAACAGAATTTTTGCTATAGTATCTGAATGTGTGTGTGTTTACCATTTGGATATGGTCTGTAAATGTCTTGTATCACCTGTAAAACATCTATACAGCAGAATTGTAAGAGTAGGTTATATCTTTTCCGTAATTGTTGTTTACAATGATTGTTTTTTTTTCTGTAGTTCATAGATATCTGTTGGAAACTGGGAGTTGCAATGAGCTCTGACACCTGCAGATCTCTCAAGTATCCTTATGTTACAGTGACACTAAAAGTGGCAGACCCTTCAGGACAAGTAACGAACAAATCTTTTGAAATGACAGTTCCACAGTTCAAGGTCTGTAATCCAGTGTTATTTGAATCAGTCTTAAGAACAACTCTAATACTGTCTCAATAAGCAAATGTGTACCTTGATGCATACATTTGTGATGCTTAATTGCTAATATGATAATTAAAAAGATGAAACATTAAATTATTGTTTAAAACGCTGAAACTAAATACCTATTTCATAGCATATAGTTCTACATTGCTTTTCCTAACAGGTTTAATTACTAGTAAATTAACCTTTTCTCTTCCAAATAACCTTAGAATTGATAAAGAACTTACAAAGACTTTTTGATTTGTCTTGTCAGCTGTCCATTTCCCTAATCAGAAACTTCTGGAGATATTCTAAATCTATGGAACTGTTTCCTAGCCACAAAATCTAAAACTTGGTTTCAGCCTAAAATCTGCTAATGATTAAGAATGATGGTCATTCTGCTTTGACAGTTGGCTCTTAACTGTTGTGCTTTCAGCTATGAATTTTGGTAACTTTTAATTTTGCCGAAGTGTGTCACTCTTGTCATTCTCCATTTAGAGGGCCTGTATATTACTTAGAATATCTTGCAAGCTTACAGATAAATCTATGTGGTTATGCAGAAAGGGATTTTAAGAAGGATATTCTGAATCCTTGCATATTCGTAAGTCTCATATTCCTGGGTGAAATCTTATTAAATAATTTGCTTTTTCAACTGTTATAAGAAAGGTTTGCTCTATAGAGAGCTCTAGATTATTTCAGCTGACAGTAGAAGCATTTGTCAGACTTGCTTTTTTTTTCCTCTGAGGGGTGACATGACTATTATGTTTTTTTCCTATAGCATCTTTTTCTATTAGTAGTCAAACCAACTCAAATAAGGCATCATCTGTGTAGATTTAATAGTGAATGTGCCCAAATGGTAGCCAGCCCAGAAAATGAAATGTAAAAACTTTCAGTTCGAGCTACAAATTGTAACTGAAGGATAGAGGAAATATGAGAAACCTGGATTAAGTGAACTTCTTGTCTAACCTGCTAGTTTGTACTACAGTTCAGGCTATTCTTTGTGCAACTGAAACTTATCTTAAGTCTTATTTTTCAGAACTTTTTCAGACAGTTCAAGGAAATGGCAGCTGTTCTTGAAACAGTTTGAATAGAACTCTTTAACACTGAAGTTTCTGATGGACTTAGATTGAGTAAACTTTGTTCTACACAGGAAATAAAGTGCCATTGTTCAAGCAAGGTATGTATACTCGTCTTCCCAAAGAATATTTTTCAGCATCCTCCTTGAATCGCTCTGAAGACTTCTTTGCTATTGAATGCTTGAGACCAGCTCCACATTGTCTGTAAAATGTGTTCAGCTTTGTCATCCTGGTAGACAAAAGATCAGGATGTGTAAGGAGATGTGTCACTGCAGACCTTTTCTGCTATCGAAGAATAAGAAACTATGCGTTTAACTCTGCAGCGTAAAAAGATTTGTGGAAATGTTAATTTGACTGAGGAGACAGTAAGGGAAGTGTAAATCCCATATCTTCTGTCTGTAAAATGGAGATGTGTGTGGAAGCAATATTAACTATAACATTACACATAGCAAGCATACAGTTAGTCTTAAAGAACAGCATTGTCAAGTAGTTAGTTGCATATATCAGCAGACTTGGCTTTCAGTCTCTTTTTATTTATTGGAGGATGTACTTACCATAACAGCTTATTTCAGATATTTATTTCCCACATCAGAGAAATGACCATGGTAGAAGCCAGCAAGATTTTTTTTTTTTTTTTTTTTTTTTTTTGTCGTTACATTTTGTGGCAGTAGTCTGTAGTGCTCTCTTGGATAATGTCCTCACCAGTAAAATTTGATTTTTGACTCTGGGGGCATTTTCAAAAGGTGAGTGCTAAAAGAAAAAGAGCGCATAAGCACACTGGATTTTGAGTTTTACATAAACAAAACACAAACTACAAATATAGCTGACTAATAAAAACAATACTGTTGCATTTCAAGATAGGCTGGTGGCAGTTCATACAGATAAGCAGGCTGAAGTTTATGCTGTAACATTGGGGTGGTAGAGACTGAAAAACATTTTTTTGGGACAGATCCTTAGGTGATTTCAAGTTTCACACATGAGAACATCTACCTTTCTAACCCATTTAACCTTTAACTTTTTTCGAAGCTGGCTGAAAATCACTGATACAGATCTGTCTTACCTTTGTCTCGTCAAAATAAACTGCAACACATTGTGTGTATGGTATGCACTTTGGAGAGAGATGCACCCTCCCCAACTATTCTGAGCAATATGACTGGTTCTTTTGTACAAATGGAGTTGCTCAGAACCCCAAATAAATGAAAGTTTGGCGTCACTGGTTAAAGCCACAGCTTGGACTGTGGCTGTTAATCTGGACTACACTTCCTGTGTTCAGCTGAAGTCAGGAGTGCTTGCTTCAGGGCAGGGGAGAGCAGAATCCTATTTTCTGGGACCATTCAATGGAATGTCACAAAATGGCCTCAGGAGAAGGCTTCCAGCTTGCCTTTTCCCATGTCTTTTTGTGGCGTTGAAGCTGAGTGTGGTGCAAAAATCCTCCTCTCAAAGTGTGGAGAAATGATGTGAGCAGCAGTGTTTTTTTTTGTTGTTGTTGTTTGAATTTGCATAAGTTGGAATGTAAAGCATCTATAACTGGCAAACATTATCTTGCTTTGACATCAAATTAACCAGTTGAGATCAAACAGGGATTTTTTTTTTTGGTGGGGGGGGGGAATGCTTTTGTTTTTGAAGAGAGTGAAGTTGGAGTCTTACAAATACTTCAGTTTATTCTAATGCACTCAAATTCAAATAGCTGAAAATACTTGTGCCTTCACTGGAACTGGATGGAAAAGATGATTTAATTAATGAAGTCTTAACTTTAAGAAACAGGGAATGTTTCCCTGGAAAGGTAATGAGAAACTTCAGTTACCATTTGTGCTTGGTCTGTCACCAAGAAGAGAAAGTTGGCAGCATCTGAAAAGTGTAGATGTTCAAGTTAAATATGTTAGAAGTACTAACGAATATTTTTGAAATGTCCCTGCCTGCCAGCATGTTGTAACTGGCTGGAAGATGGCCTGGAGGTGTGTGCTATACCAGCACAACTGTCTGAGAATTCTTAGAGGCATTTATAGACATTCAAGAGATGTCGCTAGAAGCTGGCTATGAACTCAACTAATGGGATTTGTCCTGATCACTTTCAATAGGTATTCATATACTAATCAATGGAAGAATTAAACACTACTTTAAAAAAACCTAACAGTTTGCAGGATGGCAATATTAACTTGTTCAAACACGCTGTTGATTCATGCTTATGTATTTGTGCAGAATCCATATCTTTTAAAGAGAATCAGGAGGCCTTATGTGTTCCTAATTCCGCTTGTTGATTGATACGGAATTGTATAACATGAATATTTTTGTAAGTCCACAAACATTAAACATATAGGTGACAAAGGTAAAGATGGTATGTATTTTATTTTAAATCTACTGAATAAAACTGTCTCAAACAGTATAATAGGTAAAGTTCAGAGCTAGATTCTGATGAAATTTATTTCCTAAGGTAGGATGAAGGTGAGATAAAGTCATCCTCTGTGACAAGGTATCAAAGAGCTGAGGGATAGCTGCAGGCTGCAAAGAATACTTACATGGATCAGTTACAGCTGGACTGAACACTGTATTGAACCTGGAAAAGATGTGATGCGTGCAATTTCTTGAAAGTTTTCATTTAAGTGGTTTCATTTTTCCTAACTCTATAGAACACAAGTGAACAGTTGTCTTTTCAACAGTTGCCCGGAGCAGGGCAGAGAAAGGAAGAGGGAAGAAAGGGTCTTAGGCAGTAAACAAAGCCAAAGTAGGGAGGAAGGATGTTAGCAACAGCTAAATTTCTGCTTCCTTACTTGACTATTTTTTTGTATTAGTTCAAAACATAGCAGTTTATTTACAGAATGCCTTTTATTTTTTATTTTTCAGAAAATGGAAAAAGGTCCACAGAGGGCAGAAATTACAATAGTCACTTCTGCACACTAGTGTCTTCTTAGACTTAGCTCCTGCCCACTTGCTTTGACCTAGTTACTGCCAAAGTATAAAGCATATCTGTGTTGGACTTCTGTCGTTCCTGCTTCCACAAAATTGTACTGCTTTTCTTTAAACACATTTTAAACCTGTGTAACCTGTTTAGTGTGAGCCTATCTTCCCCCCCCCATCCTTTTTTTTTTTTTTTTTTTTTAATTATTTTCAAGCTTTGCTACTCTGTTTAAAGATACGCTAGCTGGTACCAATTAGAAAACAAAGGTAAAAAGATGATAAAATAAGGGGAGAGGAATTACCTATTTCTTCCTTCTGCTTACTCTTCCCTGTGGTGTTTGGATGTTTTATTATCCTCTTACTGTAGATACAGAGAGGGCAACTTGCAATCCTTTGCAGGGACATGCAGGATTACTCTGTTTAACTCTTGCAGGTACTAGAATAACACATGAAGATGCCAGAGTCACTTAATCTACTGCGGCAAAAATGCCCCATCCTTTAACAAGATTTGCAATAGAGGGGGAGGACTTAAAATTCAGTGGCATCTATCCTACCCAGTACCTTTTTGTTTGTTTCTCTTCAGGAGAGCCTACTTCCCAAATTGATTCTGTAATAAAAGGTCGAATGACTCTTGCCTGGGCAGCGCTAGCTTACTGCACATTCACTTGGTTTAGGAAGTTGGATCAGTGCAGGTCAGTATATGAAACAAGTGTCTAGAATTGTGTTCAGCTTGGTGATGTGTTCCTGCAGTACTCCCTTACTGAGGACCACAGGAGACTTGGTTGCCTCATAAACAATTGAATTTCACTGTACATCTCTGTGAATATTTACTCTTGCTTCTGCCATGCAGCGCTGTCAAAACATACTGTTGAAGTCCTGCTTTTAGTGCTAGAGTCGCTTACAGACAGCGTGCCTGTTAGAGAGATGATGATTGTCAGTCGCTACACCTAATCCTGGGTGCTTTGGAAGACTGTTTTAATTGCCTTTCTGAAGGAAGGTGAAGAAATGTCCTACCATTTGAACTGAGCTGTTGGGATATGTCTGTTAATTATTTATGACTTTTTGGCCTCCTTGAGGCACCAGTGAAGCTTAATTTTGGAAATAAACTATATGCTTAGTTGGATATTATCTGTCAGTTCTTAGAGGTTGCTGATACAAGCTTTTATAAAGTTTCTTCTTTCCTGCCTTGTATGTGGGCATACGACTGATTACATTTTACCTGCCTTGTTTGTGATAATCATTTCTGTTCAGAATGTGTAGATATCATATTTTCTAAATAATGCATGGTTAAATTACAAATTTTCAGTATATTTATAAACTGTAAATTTCAATATTTGCTGTTTTTGTACTTTATATACTTAGATTTGGAACAGTAAGCATATATACATATACATATAAATATATATATATATACACACACACACACATACACACACACACACATATATATACATATATATATATATATAAAAAAAGAAGGGAAATCTTATGACAAACTTCTATCCACACAAAAATTTATTCAATTAAGATGTTTGTTATGGGAATGGTCACCAGGTGGCACTGCTACATATATTCTTGCTACATAGTAATGTTTTTAGAGCATGTGTCTAACACTGGGGTAGTCCTTCTAGTTTTCTAGGGTAACTTATTACATCTGTTCATGCTACTACAACTTCAATACCAGTTTTCATATTGTATGACTTGAGTAACACAAGTTTTTTTCATACATATCAGAATTTTCAGTTACATAAAAATTGAGCATTTTGATGATAATATATACCATGCCTTATAAATTTGCGGCAACTTAAACAGCCATATAATTATAGCAACACTTATACATAATTAATAGCTCGCTCTTTAAATAGTATCACGTTACATTTTTAGAGGCCTATTCTAGATTTACAATTTTTCCTATATGTCTGTATCTGAAATAGATTTTCCTAGATCTGTTTCAGAGAAAAAGCAGTTGCATTTCCCTATCCGAGGTTTTTATGCAGCTTAACTACTCTTTCTTATTCTTAGCTTTCTTTTCTACTTAGTTTTTTCTTAGTAGCTTTCTTAGCTACTCTTTCTTCCTTTTTTTTTCATTATGCACCTTAGTTTTCTGTGTCCTTACGCTGTGTTGATTATACCAATGCATACTTTAGCCACTGAAAGTGGTATTGTTGCTTAATTCCCCGTAGAGTTACCTCTGAATCTGAAAGATAATGTTCTTCTTCTTGGGAAGTTGCTAGAAATATTTCTGCTTAGCACTTACAGGTCTAGGGTTTCATTACTATTGTTTTAGGTGGAAGGTTGTGTCTTTTTTCTTTAATAAAGTGTTTGCATGACAGGCCAAATTAAAGACAGGCCCGCTTTCCAGTGACGCTTCCAAGCTGTCAAGTACTGAATGCTACAACCACACATAAAATTTGAAAAGGATGTTAAAGTCTACATTTAAAATGAGCAGAGGAATGTAAGTGCATATCTTGCATGAACCACTGGTGTGCTGTGCCATACTTACTATTCTCACAGTTGTGAATGTGGGAAGAGGAGGTGTTCAGGAATCGACATAGTTAAGACAACAGATGCAGATTTATCTAGGAAGAATACAAGGGAGGGGGAAGAAGGATTATGGTGTTCCCATCTGTTGTCTTTATTTCTTTTTTGTTATGCTCGTTACCATTCTTGATATTATATTGGGACTACAAGTGCTCTGTTGTTCATAGTAAGCTGTGCCTTCTTTTACAAGCATACAGTACCAAGCTGTGCCTTTAGTTGTCTTCAGAAGTTCTAGTAGCATTTTAATGGTGATACACTATTAAAGCCTATAGGGCATTAGCATTTTCCTTTAGAACCAGATGTAACTTGCCACTTTTGAAACTGAAACAGTTTTGCCTCCCAAAGCATCTCCCTTTCTTATTGATCCTGTACTATACTACAAATTTGTTAATCTTTCTAGCTTGTGCTCTATCATTTGTCATAACTTATTTGTGGAATAATCTGAGTTCCTGTTAGCTTTGGTCTTAGTTTCCATTTCTGGAGAGCAGAATGGAACTAGAATCTTTTCCAAATCCTCAGATGAGGCTGAGCAAGTGGGCACCATAAGGGAAGAGAAGCAGACTCCAGCAGCTGCAGAACTATCTTCCTTATTACGTTTCTTCTTTCGTCTCTTCTTTGTATGTTACTGCAGTGGTTGGCAAATAGTAGGGAGGCAAATCTATCCTTTGTAAAAAAAAAAAAAAGGGGGGGGGGGCAGAAAGAGTTGGGAATGTGGAAGTTCTTGCTGCAGAAGTCCATCTTCTGCAATAACTAGCTTTGCAGCTGGGCTTAGTGGCTCAGATCAACCTGTCATCTTAACAGCAGGGATTTTAGTAAGCTGATCTGGTATTGGGTTTGGGGGGAAAATTAAGAAAAAAAAAAAAAAAAAAAAAAAAAAAACCCACACCCCAGGTATGTGGGGAATTGCCACTGTTTTGACTTGGAGAGCTGCTATGATTACACCTATAGGACTGAAGATTTGGGGAGGTCAGAAGAATACATCTTCAGAATCTACTCACCCTGCATTATGTACAGAAACTTTCTGTGGAGTCTGAGAAACTCACATTCTCCTCTGTGAAAACTGAAGCTAGCCATTTGTCAACTGTAATAACCAATAAGATTTTCAAGATTGCAAAAACTTTCCCTTATAAATAGAAGGCAGTATTTCTCTTCACTGGATTCAAGGTCTGCTAGCAAGCTTCACAGGATGGTGATTAGATGCAAAAATGTTAAAAATAGATTATCTTCCGTAATAAAATCCTTCTTTGAGGAAGGCAAATACAATACTTCAGTGCATTCTCTCTTTTAATTAGTTCTGTATTAAATTGAGTATTGATGCACTGAGCGTAGGCATAGGCGTGGTAGGTCCCCTGAAGTTCTAGAGAAATCTACAAGATTTTCAGCCAGGGATTATTCTTTTATGGATTGTGAGCTCTGCTCCCTCCAGTTCCCCTAAATCTGCTTTGGAATAGTTCTCCTTGGCAGAACAAACTATAATTTATTGTTATGATCAAAAAATTATTGCCCTTTGAGGGGGGGAAAAAAAGCCTCATCAGATCAAATTTTTTTAATTGTGTACAAATTAGTGAGTGTCCTCTATTATTGACTTGTTTTTACAAGAGTAGTGCATTTTACTCAGTCCTTTGGTATCATATCTTAAAGTATAACCTCTATACAACCTGCAAAATATGCATTTTTAAAATTAGTTCCAGCGATGTTTTTACACACTGCATATTTCTGTCTTGTTAGAATCACAGAGAAGACATCAGACTTTTCATTAGCAGCCAAAGTTTAAAGCCTTGGTAATACTCCAAGGCTACTGAACTCTACTTTTTAATACTGGAGTTGTTATTACCAAAAGTTACTTCATTAGCATCTTTGAATAAGATTGATTAAATTAATAAAATATTTTCTAAAAAAGTCCATATCTCAAGTCTTAAAAGGTGAGTTAAGAGTGAAATGAAATTTGACTAGCTAAAATAATATAAGTAGAGTAGTGGATCTTGAAATTCTGGAGAGCTAAATGACAGCAGTCTTAGAAAAGCAATCGGATAAGAAGAAATTCCAATTATAAGGAAGTACTATTACTGAAATAAAATATTCTAAGGTGGTTATAGTTATGCATAGGTATGGGATTATAAAATAAAGTTTATAGTGCCGTTAATAACTTTTTTTTTTTTGCAGTTATAATTGTAGCTAAAAGCTTAAGAGGATGGATAATTGTTAGCAATTAAGTCTCACGTGAGATGTGGAATTCCTTCCACTCCCTCAAATTACTGGGAACAGTGGCTGCTTGCCATTTTGCAGGTTTAAGCCTTTAACATGGAGGATGAAGTGATGATCCAGATATGATACGTGGAATGGCTGCTGTGGTGTCAAGTACAGAAATAGTGTACATTATTAAGGTATTTTCTTAATTAACAAACATTTGTTTTAATAAATGGAAGAAACGTACTTCCTTAAAATGTCTAAAATTCAGGTCTCTAAAGCTGGTTAGGAAGAGAATATTTTTGTTTTACTTATTTCACTTATATTATCCTGTTTCATAATATCTATTTCATATGGCAGCTAATAATATGTATTTGTAGTGCTCCACTGACAAGCATATCAAATTCAAAATATTCGGAGATGTCTACCTGAGTTTAGTTAACTGTATCAAATGTTTCATCACTTCAGTAGTATACCTTATTCTCAGAGATTTTTCATCTAATGTCTATTTAGTCAACACAAATCAACAGTAGTTTATCAACAGTTCAGAAAAATCAGATTGGTAATTTGGTTAGTCTGACCAACAACAGATATATTTGCAGCACATTCTTTGGAAAATATTGAACATTTTGATCTTCCAGTGTTGTTTTTTATTTTAAATTTTACAATCTGTTTCAAGAACTTTGGCCAATAATAATAATAATAATAATAAAGGAATTGGAAACATTTGTAGCCTCTTGTCAGGGGCTTTATCTGTGATGTCTCTTGTATGGGTACTTTTTTCCAGTTGAGATGATACGGAGAGAAACTGCTCCCATCAAGAGCTGAAATGTATTTTCAGAGCTCTCTGGATAAAGCACCATGGGCTATGGAAAATTATTTTATGCTGTGTTCCAGAGCTTCTAGACTCCCATTGACTAAGCTATAAGGCTTATCCAGCATTTCAGCTAATTCCTTACTATGCTGTTCAAAGTACTACAGGGTGATGGTTTTGTTGGCATTATAGACTAGGGAAGAAATTACACGAGGAATGTAAAAGGTGAAAAGTTTTGGTCATGGGTGAAGGAATATAGTTCAATATAAGAACTATAGACTAAGAATAGACTAAGAAGCTTAATTTTGAGGTGCATGACACGTTAGGACTGCAAAGAAATTAGAAAAAGGGAAATAACTTCAAGTACCAACATTACATAACTAAAGGACTGAGTTTCTAATGAAACACTATTAACAAGATGGGAGGATAAAAAGTGATAGGCAGATTAAGGGATAAAGAAATGATGAAGTAAAAGGATAAAGTTAATGGACAGCTAAGAAGGATTACTATGAAGAACTGATTCAGAGACATGAGAAAAGCTGAAGTGAGAAGAAAAGACAGCTTGAAAACTGTTTGGATTAACATTTGAGAATTTTATTTTAAAGGTAGTTAAATAATAGTTTATATAGATTAATTTAACTTTAAAAATAATTTGTATAAAAAATTCAGCAATAAATTAGGTATATCAAAATAACCAGATCTTGCATTATATTAAGCAAATCATTCAACTGAAAAAAAAATCACGTTTACATAACTGGCATAAGGGTGACAATTTAAGAATTTCAGATTCATTCTTCATGTTTTGTTCCACACAGTTCTATCTGATAAAATAATTTGTAAAAATCAGTGTTTCGTTGGGAGATTAAAAATACCACCTCTATAGCAGCTCCAAGTGAAAACTTTTCCATTCCATTTGAACAGTGTGAGAACATGAATGGATCTGTGATGGCCAAAAAGAATTTCAGCCTCTTTCAAGCAGGAAAAAAAAAAATACATCTCTGTGGCTATCTTCACTTTTCCTGCTTATTATTAGTTATTTGTATTGCCATGGTGCATAAAAGCCTAGGTCATTGCCCACAGCCTGGTTTTGGTAGGTCTTACACAAACCTTAATTAATTCCTTAAATGTCTTAGAGATGATGCTCATGAACACCTGCAGCAATTTAGCATGTTACAGCCTTCCCCTTAGGCTGCTCCTTTCTTGTGCAGAAAAATGAGTGGTAATGTTAGAGCATCTCTGTGGTTTCCAGTGTGTCAGCTGACAACACTGGAGTTGTGGAACTGGTCTGCGGCTGTTTCATGGAAGCATATGATCTCAATTCACATTCTCAACTGAAGGGCTAATGATAAGCGTGTGAATTGATGGATATTTAAAATATTGATAGGCTTGTGATCCAGAAATTTTGGGCATTATTATTATAACTACTGCATTCAATTCTACTATACAACAGTGCAGTTCAGATAGTCATGTGCAAGAAAACAGTCAAGCGGGTAAAGCAATTCCATTCTCATCTGCTTCAGCTTTCACTATTTTAGCATATTAAAGCTGGTGCCCCATCTGACATAAACTTCTGCAATTAGCTGCACTGTTACAAAAACTTGTTTTAGTAAAGGCTTTGGGAAGAAGTATGTTCGAGGTCTTTCCCAAGTTACAGGTCAGAATGTTCAAAGTGAAAAGTGTAACTGATTATCTCCAAAACAAAATGGATTTATTAAATAGTGGCAAACTGGAAAAACAGTGCAAAATATTTTGTTCTAGCAATCAGGTTAATTGCAATGCTACTAAAATACTGCTAGCCCAACAGCTTTTGTGTCGCTTGTGATTGCTGTGGGTTGTGTGACCTGCTGGGTTACCTGACCTCGCGCTGCCCAGATCGTTTGGTGTGCAGCCTCTTAATTGATGGAGGAGCTCTTCAGCTCAGGCGCTGGATTTTCTTCCAGAGGAGATAGACAGGGTTAAGATGGTTGCCGTAATACCACGTTACTGGGAGTCGTCACTGCTGCTGCTGCTGCAAGCAACACAGTGACAGTCACTGAATTTTAAAATTACAAATCGGATACGGATGCTTTAAGATTGGAAGAGCTTTCTGGCGACTTTTTCAGTTAAAGGAGGCCAGTTACTAAGATTTGCAGTAGGTGGCAGATTTTACATTGCCGAAAGAGATGTTATCGCGATAGCGAGAAAAAAAACAAACAAAAAACCAACCAACCCTAAAAGCTCCGGCAGGAAAACGAAACCTAGAAGGGGAAAAAAATATATCGTAGAACCTAAGAATGTTAAGATTTGGCTCCGCAGTGACTCGTCGCTTAACGTGACCCCCCCAGCACCTGGCTCGCACTTCGCGACGAGGCTCTCGCTGCCTTTCTGGGGGAAGGAGAAGGGCTCGCGGCGGCAGCTCCGCCGCTGGGGGCGGCGGCAGGCGCGAAGCGGCCGCGCTCAGCCCCGCGCGGCGCCCGCCCGTGCGCCCGCGCCCCTCCCCGGGGCGTTGCGGCGGCGGCCGCCCCGTCCGCGCCCGCGCTCCGGGTCCCGCCTCCCTGCGGGCCGGCCCCGCGCGGACGGGCGGGCGGGCAGGCGGCGGCTCGGCAGCGCGGCCCCGCCGCGCACCGGCCCGCGCGGCGCAGCCGGGCCGGGGGCAGCGGCGCTGCGGCAGCCGGCGCCGGGCAGCGCCATGGAGCCGCAGGCCCGGGACGAGCCGCTCTCCCACCCGCTGGAGCCGCCGCCGCCGCCGCCGCCGGAGAAGCGCTTCAGGCTGTGGTACGTGGGCTCGTCGTGCCTGGACCGGCGCACCACGCTGCCCATGCTGCCCTGGCTGATGGCCGAGATCCGCCGGCGCGGGCAGCGGCAGGAGCCCGGCGGCGCCCTGGGCAGCGCCGTGGCGGCCCGCGAGGTGCTGCTGCTGCTGGGCTCGCCCACGCTGCGCTGCGTGCCCGCCGGCCCCGCGCCCGGCGCCGGCCGCCCCGCCAGCCCCGGGCCCGCCGTCTTCATCTTCGAGCACAAGGCGCAGCACATCGCCCGCTTCATCCACAACAGCCACGACCTCACCTACTTCGCCTACCTGATCAAGGCGCAGCCCGACAACCCCGAGTCCCACATGGCCTGCCACGTCTTCCGCGCCACCGACCCCAACCAGGCAAGCGGCCCGCGCCCGCGGGGATGGGGCGCCCGCGCCCGCGGGGATGGGGCGCCCGCGCCCGCGGGGATGGGGCGCCCGCGCCCGCGGGGATGGGGCGCCCGCGCCGGCGGGGATGGGGCGCCCGCGCCGGGGGGCGGCCGGGGGGCGCTGCCGCTGCCTCTCCCTCTCCTGCGCGCCGCTTCCCAGCCCTGGCGGCTCCGAGGAAAGGTCCCCGCCGCTTTGCGAGCGAAGCCCAGAGCTGGTGCGGACCGGCCGCTGGGACGCTCCCCCTCCGCGCTCCGCGAAGCAGCCGTGGGGCGGGAGCCGGCATCCGCAGCCGGCGGGCCGCGCTGAGGGCGGCGGGCTGCGCTCGGGCACGCTCGGCGGTGCTGCGAACAGCCGTAGGTTGGGGTGGAGACATCGCTGATCTAGTGCCAGCTGGAAGAAAAAAAGGGGAAAAAAAAAAAAAAAAAAAAAAAAGACCTAGCGGCAAGGCTGTATTTCTGTGATTCTTGAGCAGGTTTTGGCTCGCGTCTCGCACTGTGGCAGACGTCCCTCTCCTCCCTCGCCGGGCTCCGGGGGAGAGGGGGGTTAGGCGGGTAGGCGTGAGCACTGGTTTCGTGTGCTGACAGCAATAAAAAAGAGCTTTCAGAAGGGTGAATTCAGTGGAGTGAGCTGAGAGACCTTCCCTTGAGTTTTCACTCAAGGACATACAAAGAGGAAGAATACATGTAATTAGAAACACTGGCAGGTAGGTATTGAAACCACTTAGCTGATTTACTAAATTCACTGAATAGAAGAGGGTTTTGGTGGTGGTTGCTTTTTTTCTTTTTTTTTTTTTTTTTCCCTATGAAGGGAAGTATTAAACCCCCCCCCCCCCCGAGAAGTCTTTAGTCTGTATTTGAGAAAATGCACTGCCAGAGATTGTAACAGTGGAGGGGTTTAGAGTATCGCTGCAGCTGGAGCCATCGTTAAAAATAGAACAAGAGGTACCCCAAATGGAGGTGACTACGCTTAACTCATTGGCAAGTGCTGCCATGGCTTTGCTCTGCCAGGAAAAGGGAATTGAGGGTCAGGAGACAGCGTGCAGAAAGAGCGTGAAACGGTGAGGATCACGTCTGGCGAGGGAGGAGCCAAAATATCTTTTCGTGAGTCTGACCATATGGCCTGAAGGGAGTTGTTGGCAGTAGATGTCAAATGTATTTCTTTGTTAGGTCTGGTCTCGTACCATCACTTGAAAGACAACTTCATGCTGTGAAATAGAGGATCCGTAGTGGTGTCTATAGTGCGTATAGTATTTCTTGTGTTTGAATTTATGTTTTTTGCCTTTTTTTGCATATGTTGTCCCCTCTTTCCACCTGGAGGAAAATGTCATTATAAGGAGTTAAATCAAATGGATGCTATAGGTAAAGGTTTCTTACCAAAGCTAGTTATTAGTATGAACAAGTTCTCTGCTCTAAACTCCTAACCTGTTCTGACAATATAGTCTAAATTTTATCTAGAAAGATTTTTTTTAAACCATATATTAATATATAATAAAAATACAAAAAACCCAAATACATACAAATACAAAATATATTGAATTATAACACAGAAATATAATTGATAATTTAATTAATAAAGAATGAAGGAGCTTGGCGTGAAGGTTACTTAGCATAGGATCTTATGATAAAGAACCTAATTAAGGATAGTAGATAAGTAGATGCACAGCCAGCGATATGATTCACAGGTATCTGACTATGGGCAATGTCTTTAAGGTGTCAGAAGGAAAGAAGACAGTGTTTTTTTCCCTTTTTTTTTTTTTTTCTCTTCTCATCCTACTAAGTTTTGTTGCCAATTGGAGAGACTTAGTTGGTTAAGTCTGTGCTGGTCTCTGGCTGTTGATCTGTGCTTAACCCTACTTCTGAGTAGATGAAATTGAGGTACAGGTTGCTAGCTCTGAAAATCTTTCGAAGCTCTTAATTGTTTGTTATACAACACATGCTGTTCTTGCACTCTTTCAAGATCTTTGAGTGTGTGGTGCTGATTCGTATTGGTTATGTGGGCTTCATGGTGCATGTTAACTTAGAAAGTTATTTCTCTCAGTTGTTATTTTAAGATGACCTCATTTTTGATCTTAGGGCATAGTTGCTTCCAGCCAGCAGAAGTTGTTGAGGTTACTCAGCAAATCAAACCTGTCCTCTTCCAGCTTCATTCCTTCCTCCCTGCTTCGTCCACGTGTCAGCACAGCCATGTGTGCAAATGTGTGGTGAGCAGCATCAGGGAACTGACTGGAGTTAAAAACTCACTTTTACCTTCCTTTTGCCAGATTTGTTCCAGCCCTAATATTGCTACTGTTGGCGCAAGGTAGGAATTAGTGCCCGAAGAGGCGAAGAGTGGGATTGTACTGGCTTCAGATCAGCAGAAGGTGACTGACCATGTATCTATGGCATTATTGGTATTGGTGTTACTGCATTTAACAGCACACTAAGTCACTTCAGAATGGCAGAAGTGTGTTCAAGCTTTGAGTTACAAGACAGCTTGCTGTAATTTTAATATGGATAGAAATTAGGAAGGTAAGATGGTAAGATTGACTTCCAAGAGACTAGTGTGAGCACAGTAATTGAAGAAGCAGTGTAGTTGAGAACTAAAATTTTTGGTTTTGAGCCTGTTGCTTTGCCCACTTAACATATTCTGTGCGTCTTGGATGCATGTGCTCTCAACATTACCCTGAAATGGGCTGTTATTCACAGAAAAAAGAAGAAAATCTGCAAGAATTGACAAGATGTAATGGATAAAAAGTTAATGCAATATGCATTCTGATAAAATCAGGTAGTACGATAACATTTTTAATGTTAATTTATTGTGACTGAAGAAAAATGTGAGATTGAGGTGGTAGAAAACATTTTTTGGATTTCATTTGAAAGCCTAGAAGTTGTAAAGGGAGCTGAAAAGTAGGAGTCAGTAGGATCGACTCATATTCTCGAGCAGGGCTTTGGCACAGTGTCAAGCTCAGAGCTCAGCTGTCAGCATGGGGATGGAAGTGAAGGTGCTTTTATTGGGGGATATCTCTTTGCTTTGCTCTTTAATTCCCAGGAGAGAAAGAACTTTTGGAACTTTCTGAACTGATGGAGGTGGGGGGAGAGGCTTTTGGCTCTTCCCTGCTCAGAAATACTGCTGCATTTGCTGCCCCTCCTGCCTTTGCAAAGCACAGCCGGCTGCAGTGGGCATGGGTGGTCGCCTGCTTTGGTGCTACCTAGCAGCTTCTGAAGAGCAGCCGAAGATTTGTTAGTTCTGTATTGCTGTCACTTGTGAGTTTTGTAGGATGCATGGAGTCTGTCTGTAGACATGAGTTGAGAGATTTGGCAGAATTTCTTCACAACCACAGGAACAGATTTTTTTTTTTTTTTTAACTGAAAGTTAGAGATTATAAATATAGCTGGCATACCCTCCTTCCAGCCACCAGGAAAAGCCCTTTTGAATAATATTTTCAAGCTCAGCTTCAACTCATTTTTATTATGAAATACTGAATTTATTCTGTGAAGCAGATTTTAAGTGTAAGCCAGATCAATACTGTTTGACAGTTGCCTTGCATTGTCTTTTCTCTGGGGAAGGGGGTTAAGGTCTGACCTGCTTTTTTCACGTTCTCATTATGCTGACCTAGACTCTACAAAAAATGAGCAAGTCTAGCTTGGGAGATTGTTGGTCTCCCCCGCCCCCTTTTTTCAACCTGAATTGGCATCCTAAGTCTGATTATACTGCAGCTGACTCTTATTAGTGAAGATAGTTTCATAGTCATAGGCTCCTCCAGTAAAGTAAGAACTTCCTCAATACATTTTGTATTTCCTTTTGAAATCTTGTAAGAAGTGATGCGAGTATATTGTTACAAGATTTCAAAACTAATTCAAATTAGCTGGGAAAGTAAAAAGCTCCAAGGCGCAGACCTCAGTATGGTTTAGCTCTTGTGTGTGTAACATGCAGCTGCGGATACTGCTGCAACCACGAGTTAGCGGGGACTAGACTGGCCCAGAGCAAAGCAGAAATAATGGAGCGTTTTGCAGATAAAACGAGGCTGTGATATGAGTTATGAGAGATAGAGGGGCAGAAGCAAGAGCTAGAGGCTGTATCACTGTACGGACCAAAGTCAAAAATGTTTGTCTATTCTGGGTGTGTGATAATTGTCTTTTAGATAAATGGATTGTAGTAAAACAAGGCCATAAGACAGCTTTTTCTGGGAGGTGGATGGAGCAGCAGTGCAAAATCTGTAGCTATCTGAAAGAGGCTTTTATGCTATAATAGCATAATTAGAATAACATTCTATAAAGTTTCTTATTGCAGAATATAAGTTAGAAATATTTGTAGCAAAATGTCAGTGAACTTTACATTTAGATTTCTTTTATTTGCTTTTTGTGTCTAGATTTTTACATATCACAGGAGCATGGGCTAAATGATAGCAAATTCTTGGCATGTTAAGAACATATGTACAGCATTGTCTCAGTTCATATTAAAATTTGCAGAGGTTGAGTTGTCCTGTCAGCTGTATTTTGACTAGGTATAACAAACATGATAAAAAGCTGGGCTCTGGGTTTTGGAGGGTTCTGCAGGAGATGAGATACACAGTTTGGCCGTTAGGTAGACTTGAGTGTGCTGTAATTGCAGAAGGAAGAGGTGACACTGTTTTCCATAAGAAGGATATATTTGCCCAGTTTTGACAAGAAAACGAGTCGTGGCGAGACCAAAACAACATTTTCTGTAAGTTTGTGTGAGTTGGGATTTCATTCATAGCATGAGAAACTGCAAAGCAGTGACTCAAAACAGCGTGGATGCTAAAGGCTTAAAAGAAATATAGGATTGTTCTGTGAACAGCTTTATTATCTCTAGTTTACATGGGCTGTAGAGAGTCAGATGAAAAGTCTACAATTGCTTTTTCTTTTTTGTTTGTTTAAACAGTGTCTGAATTAAGCTTTTTGTAGTTGGAACTGAAAGTTGAGATCTTAAGGTTCCATTTTTATTTTTCTCAATGACAGACAGCGCTTTTTTTTTTTTTTTTTTTTTTTTTTGAAAATGAGAGCTTTTTGTTTTAGGATTGTGAAGCTATCTTTAAATTCCAATTTTGAAAATCTAGTCCATTATAGTTTTTCACTGAGTCTCGAATAGAAGAAATAATGAAAACATTAAACTTCTTCACTAACTGCTGCTATTTAGCCTTTTCTCTACTGTATGCTTAGGAGGAATTCATTAATTTTTCTTTTGCAGTTCCTGAAAAACATCTCATTATTTTGGGAATGGAAAGCACATCACTGAAGATGGTATTTTCAGAAGGACAAAATAAAGTATGAAATGATAAATATATGAGATGATACATGCTTGTTCAAGAGTGGTTGTAGGTGATGCAAAGCCAGAAAATAAGGCTATCAGATCTAAAGAGAAGAGCTTGAATGTTTTAGCCTATGTGCACAAAATCAAGCCTCCTCTTTCGCAGATGAGGAGGATGTTTTCGCAGATGTTTTTCTTCCCTGTCTTTCAAATGGTGATGCAGTTGCTTTAAGAAAAGAAAATTAATCTTCCAAAAAGTTTAGCTAGTTTATGCATGTCTTAGTGCTGAGGAGAGTCTATTTTTTAGGATTGATAAAAATCTCAGATTAAAATGCTTGAAGTTAGTGTTCATAGAAGTGAACACTACAAAAATTTAATTTCTAAGCAACCCTTGCAGCATAGCAGCATGACTGACTTGCACCTATTCCTCCCCTTTACTAGGGGCTGGTATAGCATTTAAGGTATACAGACCACCCTTCTTTGCATTTTTTCCAATATACGGGGAACTCCCTGGTTATCTTTGGTTTCTGTGAGGTAACATGGTGAATTCTGCAGTGAATTTCAGAGGCTGATTGGAGGTCGCTGTTTGGCCTGTAGGTCACGCAGAATTTGCAGCATGTTGGCATTGTCCCATTGTGGCACCAGCTCTGCTCTACCACCTGCTTTTGTGTTTTTTGTGGTTTCAGCTACTCTTTCAAGTTAGAGACGGGGGGAAAAAAAGATAAGAATTTATGTGATGGCTTTTTTCCATTTGTCTCATATGTAAATTGTGGTATCATCTACCTTCGCTTTCTGTATTGTTCTGATATATCTTTATAGACCATAAAGAAAACACTGGGTAAAAGGGCCAGACCTACAGGAAGTCTTTTATGGGTCACAAGTAATGTAGTGTTTGAGGGCAGCCTGACAACTATCTTAAAGCAGTAGGCAAAATGAGGCAAGTAACATGACAGACTGCAATGTTTTATCTATACAGAGCAGAAAAACACAGATCCTGTTTAAGAATTATGTTACGTGCTGACACAAATAGGTACATGGAGAGCATGTGCAATAACATGGATTCCAAAATAAAGTGAAATACCACTAATGCAAAAAAAAAAAAAAAAAACCTGCATGCAGACACCCTCAAGGGCTGACTGTAGCCCAAATTAGAGTATAAGGCTGAGTTGTAACTCTTTTACTTTTGCATGTTTTCAGGGCTTGAAAAAACCAGCCAGGCTTCATTCCAAACACACTCGTGCTTTCCCAGCACAACGTTTATTGGCGTCCAAAGCTACGCTCCCTTACCTGTACCTTTCTGCAGCTCAGATACTGCTGAGCAGAGGAGTTTTATTTCCTGCTGTTTGAAGTGAAGCCTACTTAAGCTATCCCACTATTTCTCTCCCTCCCTTTCAGTAGTAAGCTGATTAACTGGGTTCTCTTCTGGAGCACATGGTGCTGGTGGGATTTCCTCTGCCCTCTGGCCAGTGACTGTCCTGAGCAGAAGAGGAAAACCACGACAAACAAGGTCTCTAGGTCTCCGTTCACGTACCTGAAGTGAAATGTTGTGTTGGACTTTAGCTGCAGTACATAAACATAGATTTGCTGCTTTCTACCTGTTTTTAATTACTAAAGCCAAAAACTAAGATGTGTACTTCAAAACTTGTCATGCTCTGATGACGGTTCAGACTCTATAGGTGACATACAGTAATTACATTTAAAACAGGTTTTTAAATTTCTATTTTTTTGTTCAGTTTCTGAAAGATGTCATGAACTAGGGCGCAATTACCTGGATGCATTACAATTCTCTTCAATTTGAATTCTCTGCAAGAGAAGTAAAATATTTCAGTTGAACAACTACAGAAAGAGCATTTTTTAAAAAAAATTGGACTGTTGACCTCTTTATTCCATTTTGAAATTCTGGGTAGTGTTTTGGAGGAATTTTATATATTAAAGAATGCTTCCTGACTTTGTAAGTTACTCATAATTGTGAGTTGTCTTCCTTTCAGTCAAATCTAGTTGCTTTCTCACAGAACCAATAATTTCCTTTAAAAAGAAAGAGGGAGGAGGACTTTTCATTTTATCTCATCGCAATTAGCTAAACCTTTAAAGTGATTGTTTCAGAAATTTGGAAGGGTAATATGGTAAGATTTTTCTTGTTCTGCCTCTCTGAAACCACTGAGGATAAGTAAGATTCTATAGTCCAAGGCATTTGATGCTTTTCTGAAGGATTAAATTAATTTTGAAGTGCAAACATGAGAGAAGATCCTTGTTCTAAGGCCATGTGAAAAGACTTGTAGAAGCTATTAGATAAGATAAAACCAATACCAAATAAAAAATATGCCGTTTCCCCTACTCCTCCTTCCCTGACACTGTGGTTTTCCCTCCCTCCCATTAAATAAAGTACATTTCAGTCATGCAGTTAGTTTTTGCATGTTGATAAACCTTAACAGGCAGCTTGATCAGTTAAAATGCCTGGAAGTATATTTTATTTCATTATTCTTCTTGGCAAGAGTGTGTAGAGCTGTGCAGTGCTGTTTAGAGATCTGTGATGCATCTCAAATATGTTGTGGGAAGTAGCAATATTATCCTCTGGGGCATAGCAGTGACTGCCTTTCAGATTGTTCACAACTTTGTTTTTCCTAGCAAGGCTAATAAATATTTATTTTATTTTTCAGAATGCTGATGTTAAATATATTTCGTGTACTCTGTGACGCTGACATGGGTTTCCTGTTATGTTTAGTAAAAAAAGAAATGCCCCGGGAACTTTGGGAATAGTTAGTGGTCTGTGGGTTCTTGAGCATTTCTAAACTAGAATAAATAGGCAGTAACAGAGCAGTAGAAGACTAGACATGTCTTTTATGCTAATGCTAGCTCATTTAAAAATATTTTTACTATCTTCTAGCTTGCTTCTGTCTTTGGTTTGATTATGCTTAAAACTTGCTCCCAAGTTATGGTAGAATTTCTAAATAAAAAGTGAAGTCAAAGTAGTACATATTTAGCAGCTGTATTTGCTAGAGGGGAACTGCTTGCTTCCTTGAGGGCTGCTCAGTTGGAAGTGTAGAAACAAAACAGCACACAAATTCGAGTTATGCTGTGTGCTGAAAGTTGACGTACGGCTGATGTAAAGACCTTGCCTCAGACCTTGGAGTGGAGCTGCAGCGGCAGACTGCAGTACACATAAAGCCCTGTACTGCCTGCCTGCCTTAGCTCTGTCACGGCACGCAGGGTTAGGGCCTCAGTAGTCTGAGGGGGGAGATTCATTACTGTGAGTATGAAGATTAGAAAGAGAAGTTAGCACGTATATGGAGTGCTACCACTTGTGGTGACAAATACCAGACTGCACTTAGTGTCATGGTACTTCAGCGGCAATCTGAGCAGTTGAGGATATAAATTCCCACACAAGGAAGTGTAGCAGTGCTTGTAAAAAACAAAACAGAAAACAGTAATTTAAGATAATAACATCTTGCTCTAAGTTGCAGATCTGATAGGATCTTGCAGGGGAGCTTTCGGGTGGAAAATACTGCTCTTAAAACATTATCTTTCAGTGCATAAGATTTGGCTTCCTGGTTTAGCTATGCGTACCAGACTTTGTTTTCTAAAGGAGGAAGATTTTAAACAAGTCTGCGTTTTTTAGAAAATGCTTCTGGCCTGACTTTGTGGTTATGCTCAATGAGAGTCACTTAGGCTTTTTTTTTGTGCATCAGGGCTGCAGGATCCACATAAAAAGTGGATCTTCTTTACAAACTATTTTGTAAGCCAACTGCATTATAAATAGAGGCAAGGGCTTGGCTGTTCTTCAGTAGCGCTACTTTGGGCGAACCTTGCCAAAATAGAAAATCAAGTGGGCTTTTCAGTAAGAGCAACACATCATATTTTATCTGAATTATTCATGAAGAAGCATACCCAAAATATCCGTGGTATATGTGTGCATGTATTCAGATTTAGTTTTGAGAAAATTCGCTGACCTAAACATGACAGAGTGGGAGCAAGGCAAAGTGATTAAAGCCAGCTCAGAAGGAGTGGGTTTGCGTCCTGGCACGAAGCCTCCCTGTGCTTAAGATTCCCTGTCTGTATAGTGCAAGGGAGATCTAAAAATAAGGTCTGCCGTTTGGAGGGATGAAGTTTACAGACTAAGTGTGTTTCCTCTAAAGTGACCTTCTCTCTGCGAAACCATCACAGAATAATGATACGTAACAAATTATGAAGAACTTGTCAATAGATGCATATGAATGTTAACTATTTTTTGCTTTGTTCAGTCTCCAGGTTGTTCTTAAAATGTACAGCATCACGTTCGGGAGTGTGACAAATGTGGAAACCAGCCCTGAATGCTACATTAAGGAGCCTAGTATTTCTTTATATAACCATGCATTTTGCTTCCACGTATTCAGCCACTGTTCTGCATTTCAGCTCTTCTACTTAATATCATGGTCTTGCTGTTTTCTGCTGTTGTTGTATGGAAATTTGAAAGGCACATAAGCATACCTCAGTGTAAGTTTTTGGAGATTGGAATGTTAAATCCTTCAAAAGGTAGTAATAGGTTAGAATTTAATCAATTCTTTTTAAGTATTTCTGGATCGGTATTTTTTTATTTATTTATTTTTTTTAATTACTCAATAGAAGTTTAATCTTACTGACACATTATTTCTTGTCACATCTGAAAAATTTAGACTCAGATTAGTTATTTGACATGTTTCTGTTTTGAGTTCTTACCTGACCGTTATAAAGAGGTCAGATTTTGAGAAGATGATTAATACTTGATTTCTGAAAGAGGAAGGCTCTTTATGGTACAACAAAGCGGTTACTTCGGCTGAATTCTGTTACTTTTAGAAGCACCTTCCTCAGGCAAGCCAGGGATTTGTATGCTGATGTTAACTACATACCAGGCACCTGATGATGCATCTTGATGAATCTCATTATAAAACTGGTAGAGCATAAACTTTTCCATCATGCTGAGTTTGAAGTTGAAGAAAAATATCAGAGTGAAACATGACAATGCTGATATTTTTTTGCCACTGCACCCCAGCCTATAATATTTATTATCTAACAATTAATTCTGTTACGCTTTGCAGTTGTATTACTAGATTTTGTATGCATGGTCCATAATCACCTGAAAACCCATCACAGGCTGTGATACTCATTTTGCTGATTTTGAAATTCTTGCTGTAGCTCCGTGGGAAGCTCAGAATAACCTGCTGAATCCCGCAGATGGCTACCATCCACGTGCAAGCACAGCACCTAGCTCATGCATGTCTACAGAGCCATGGACATATTAGTTTACACCTAATAATATAAAAACACTTTCGTAAAAGTGCTTAACTTCGCCATATATTTTAGCCTTCTGAGTAAGGATTTGAAGCGCTCTCATGTCTGTTTAATGCCTTTGAACTGGATTGGATTACTGCCTGAAGTAATACCACATAAAATAGGGTTTAAACTCAGGACCACCAAAACTTCTTTACAGAAAGTTCAGATTTTATTTCTGCATGATCTTCTTTCCATCATTTATAAGTAAGTCTTTTACCTGTGTAATATATAGACAATATTTCCTTCCTACCCTACTCTGGGCCACTTTTACGGGAATAATGGTATCTTGTTACAGAAGTAACTTAATTCGCTGGCATGTACTGTGGCCCCGTGGCCTCTCCATGTCACAGAGAACAACATACATAAATTGTAATGGATCATTGCCCCTGAAAGGGCTGGTGTTATGTACCCACACGAGCTCTGCTTGAAACTATGCAGGACACGCTTCATGCTTTCGTCTTGGGCTTTACTGCTCTGGGTTGGTTTCAGAGGACTGTTCAGTCAACAGCTTAAGACCTTGGTCCTGCTCTAAGAGTCCTGCTCTTGCATGAGAAACCATTTGCAGTAGTTATTCAGGCAAAATTACAAAATGTTTTCTATTAAGGCCACTAGTTACTAGAAGTGTGGGACTGTTCCTATTAAAGTGTTGAAATATGAGCTCAATTTAATAAGCAGGTAAATACTAAGGATGTGGCAGACTTCTAATTCAGATTTGGTACATGATGGTACTGTCATTAGGAGTCTTGCAGAAACCATAACAGTGTTTGGTGGTACGTAGATTTGCTGACCTTATTTGCTGTATGTGCCAGGAGTGTACCTTGGAGGAATGCATTTCTTAACGGAACGCTTTCTGTAGTTGGTGCCTATGGATGAATCCAGTGACATCAAGGTTAGGAATGGCAATGTAAGAGTAATGAGGAATCTGATACAGAAATTAGAACAACCTACAAAATGATAAAGGCTAGGTTTGTGGTTGTGTCTTCTAGAAGCTATCAGGATTATAAAAATTTTGAATTACTGCTTTTCTTATTCCTGATACCAAATTCCACATTTTAAAAACACCAGGACTAGCTTCTCCCTCTCCCTCTCTCCCCCCCCCATTTATTTATTTTTACTCAGTAACCTCCTTTTTAATCTATACTCTAATAACAGCTATTTACAGAATAATATTCTGAACAGTCAGTTTTGTCTAAAAATGAAATATACATGCTTGAGACTTTTGATTTTAATAGAGCTGTTCTAATGTTCATACTTACTCAAAGTTATTTTGTCTTTGAAGTACCAACGCTTAACTTTAAGTCAATACCAGGTGAAGGTTAGCTTCCTTCAAGCTCAGGCCAGCTGTATTGTGCTTCCAAGGCAAGGTATAGGTAATAACAAACATCAGTGTGGAGAAAAGAAATATAGTGTCACATGATAAAAGGCTTTACTGTTAGCAAAGTCACTCCTGAAGCATTATATAGGCAGCTGAGTCATTTATAGTCACTCCCGAGACAAAGTGCTGCTGAAGGATGCTAGTTACTGCACAGCTGCAACTACAGCTGGTAGATGGCCTGGGTAAGAGCAAAGTAAACTTGAGCCCAGCAAGAACTGCTGTGGAAAAAGTAAACTCCAGATAAGCGTACATTAATCTTTAAAACATGTAATTGGTTCAGCAACATTCTCTAATGGCACAACCTTTTAAATGTGCAAACATATTCATGACATTGAGCTAATCAGGGATTTCTAATTTAATCTTCCATATGAATCCACCAGAAGTAGTACCAGAGGACACTTTCTTTTACTGTTAATTCAGTTATGGTTCATGCATCAAACTATAAACTTAACATCTATTCTTGAAAGCGTCTTGACTAGTATTTCCTTGCATCTTAATGTAATACAAAGCTATTTTGTAGGTCACTGTGCTGATCTTTTATGTATCTAATGAGGTTTAAATGTGTTTAATATGAGCATCAGAGAATGCTGTCCCTACAACTATGTAAGATTAATCCCTTCAAAAATTTATATAATTCAGTTTATGTTCTTTGAACATCATCTCTATTGGAAGAAGCTTTTCATAGATTAGTTAATGAAGAGGTTTTAAAGCATATTTAACTTCTAATGATAGGCATTCTGGTAACTATCAATTCAATATTTTCATACTTACGATGCTGCTTGAAGTCTGATTTGAAGAACACTTGTACCTTCTTTAATAATAGCTGTGCATTTCAGCTCCCAAATGTAATTTTCAAGCCAGCAGACCCCAAACTCAGTATAAAGAATGTCTCACAAGTTTCTACCCCAGTACATCGTGGAAAAAGGTGTTTTTAATGAGCCTTCTCTTCTTTCACTGTTCTTAAAGAAATAGGCAAGTTCATAGGTAGCTGGGAGTGTGTATCACAAAATTTTGGTGTACAATTGCATTTTGGAGGCAGGTGTGTTGATATAGGTGAAGGTCAGAGCAGAGGGATGGAGCAAATCCTCTGCTCTCCTCCCTCCCTTCCCCATTAGGGAGACCTTGTTCTCTGCCTGATGAACGTTGGGCTGCAGCTCAGAAGGCGAGGAAGTTTCCAGCATGTGCTGCATGGATGGCTAAACTCCTGAGTAATTAGCCATTGACACTGGCAAATATATTCCTTCCACCACTTGAATCACAGTATTTCTAAAAACAAACAGGGTCAGATTGCTAGTTTGCTCACCGATGTAGCATTGCAACTTTACAAACTAAGTAACAACCCAAATGCCTTCTTGGGCATCATGCCTCATATTAGGAACTTCCACACCTTGCAAAAATAAATGCATCGATCATCTAGACCTTGTAATGCAATTTAAGCCTTATCAAGCATAACTTTGTGTACGGGTTTTTTTTCTGGCTTGTTATGCAGCTTCATATGAAGGAATCTGCAAATGTGAGCTGATGGCTGCTTTAAACAAAATGTGTCCCTTTTTGACAAACATAGTCCCAATTTTTGTGGGAATGATCTTCTTAAAATGTCTAACTCAATATTTTGCAAATAGTCCCTATCCTATAACCTAGTGATCTAAATTTCCTGCTGAAAACATGCAGCAGGGATCATGTGTGCCATTTCAGGTTATTTAACTTCATTTCACCTGACATTTAAGACTTGGTCAAAATTCAAGTTTGCTATTTGATAAGTGGTCACTGCAGCTCTCCCGAGCTTTTCCCTACTGGAAATTGTAGAATAATGGTTTCCATCAAATGCACCTGTGTTGTAGAATGGTTACTATGTACTGGTAACAAACAGGACTGTTCACCTTACATTCTGCTAGGAAACCAAATCCTTAGACTGTTCAAATATGTAAATGAACAGTAAAGATATTACTGTTTAAGGCTGTAAGAGATTTAAATTTAAAAGCATAAAACTTGCATTTCTAAAACTTGTTACTATGTTCTGATGAACATGATATCAAAGAGCATTCCTGATTCTTGTTGAAGAGACAAGAAACTCTTGTCTTATATCTAACTATAATGCAGTATAAAAAGTCTGAATGCACTGGATGAGAACTTGCATTTTAGGAATAACCTTTCTCTGTGACCTTGCAGTCCTGTAGTCTGTTCTGAGCTTCAGTTTCTGATTTAATATGGGACAGAGTTACCCTGTGTTACAGCAGTGCTGACATTAAAGAAGCCAGTTATTGTGCAGAACTCTGTTATTTTGGTAATATTTATATGCTTATATACTTAGAAGTGACAGCGTTTTCAAAATTCATTTCTAAAGGCCCACTCTCTCAGATGGTCTTGCATAAGTCTAGCAGTGAATTTGTTCATGTACATAAATTTTCCAGAAATAAGCTCTAAGCCCAGAGTTTGATTCAGAGAGTTAATCTGAAGAACACAGGGCTGAGGTCTCATTTCCATGTGAAGGCTACTAGATTTTTTCAAGTGTTATCATCTATTTTAACGTTTACAGAGACTTCTAAGGTTATTTTGCTTACTTGTCAGCTGTTTTAGAACTTATTTTAATAGGAATATATCTAGAGTGTCACCTATTCTCTCCCTGCAGGTGTTTTTCACTTCATTATCAAGTTTTGACTTTAATTACAAAACTATTCAAAGAAAGAAATGCTGTTACTTGATTTACCAAAGACTCAGGGACTGATGAGCCTAATGTTGTTCTTTTCACCTAAATCTTTTCTTTAGTAGAATACAGTCTTATATGGCATTTTGACTGGGGGGGTCCATTGAAAAAGTAGTTTTACTGGAAGTATGCCATAGATATTGATGGTGAGGTTAGCACTCTTAAAGTCCTTCTTTTGATTGCAGGAGCCCCAGTGGATGACAGAAGACATCATGTGTAGAAATAACCTGGACACAGTTTCTTGTATGCTTATTGTTTTTACCAAGTGTTACAAACATATTATACATTGACTTACTTCAAAGAGTGTTCTGAATACATATTGCTACAACATCTGAGTGTTTTACAAAGCATTATTAAGTTTATTTCCACAGTTGGAAGAGAAAGGATGAGGTATTTTAATTTTACAGTGGGGAATTTTCAACAGAATAAAAATATCTATTGCTTCAGTGCTCAGTTGAAGGCGTTTTGAAACCATCATGTCAAAATAATTTATATACCCAGAGCTTATACTGACTTCTGTTCCAGCTGTAATACCCAGCCTTCCAGCTAATCAAACATTGTTTGCCCCTGTAATTCTAGTTCTCAGATCTTGCCCATCCTCTTATGTGAATGAGCCGGGAGTCTTGCAGAGAAAAAAGTATTAGTATTTAACTACCTATCCCAATCATAATACTTTTACACTAAATCCAGTCCAGTACAATTGCAGAAGCAGTGTACTGTCTTGAATGCTAACTTTGGGAGGTAGGTAGTTATTATATGTGTCTTTTTGTAAATGTCACCTCTTGGAAACAGCAAACTAGGAAAAATCCTACCAGAGTTTCATGGAAGAAAAAGCTGATGCCTACACAGATTGTCAAAAACTTCACCCTATCTACTCCAAACCTCTATTCCTTTTGAGCTATTTGGCTAACTGATGGCAGTAGAAGACTCATCCTCCAGTACCAGAGAAAAAAGATGTTTTGATAACTTTTGCCCAGATGTTTGCTGAGAGAAAACATATCAGATGCTGAAGGAAAAATTATAGCAGTACAAAACTCTGCTCCTTTTCACATAACACATTCTGCTTCTAGCTCGTCTTTGCTCAATACAGTTCCTTTGCCTTCACAACACCTTCCCAGTCTCAGGCTTCTGCCGCTTGCATTTCCTATGCTCATTCGCACTCAAGAATGAGCGTGATCCAAGAGTGAGTGAGTCTTGCTTCCTGGATCTTTTTCTGATCTCTGTGTTTTTGTCAGTCTTCCTGTACTGGCAGTCACCGATCCTCGCCAATCTCTGTTGCTTGCTTTTACCTTGTTTTCTCTGTGTCTGTGGACTTTCAGCCTCACTGTACAACTGATTTCAGTCTCCTTTGTCTCTCCATCCCTGTCTCATGCATCCCACATCTTTCCATTTCTTGCTTTTTATTCATGCCTTCTTTCTACCCATCTCGCTCTGTCTCCCACTTTGTTTGTATCTCTCTCTCTGCCTTTTTTGGTTCAGATCTTGTCCCTGCAGCACTCAAATCAGACACTTTCTCATAGACCCAACTGGAAAGTCACTCTTGGGATTGTAAGCTCTTGGGGCAGCTACTTGACCCTGGCATGTTGCATTTCAACTTTGCATTCTTATTTCAGGTAGAAACATCTAAACTTTGGGTTAGAGTATTTTTGGAGTCTGGTTACAATCCAGGGAATCCAACAACTTCAATATATTTATTACTGAACACATGGTACCCAACATTTTGCAGAGACTTACAATTTGGATAGATTTTGATGGAGACAAAAATTATGAACTATACATAAAGGCCAAATTGAAAAATCTGAGTATCCAAATGCCTTGAAGGAGTCATTTGCAGTGAGGCTCAACAGGAGCCACAAAACAAAGAAAATACATATTTTGTTTTCTTGCTTATGACTGAACTCCCTTGAAGATGTCAGCCCAGAAAGCTTGGCAAAGTAGTGATTGAAAATCAGAGCCTTATAGCATGAACTATAGGCTAATTTGAGCATCCTTTTATTTCTGTGAACACAAGTAGTCTTTCCAACCAATAGTTTTAAAATAAAAACAATCCAAGGTGATGCTCTTCCACAGAATGTGTATTACATTGATACCAAAAAAATAGATCAGGAATTCTCATAAGAGCCAAGTTGAAGAAAAGGTTCTCTTCCTCCCTGGAGTTCATTGGGTTTACTCACTTGAGTAAAGCTCAGCAGGTGTGAATTAGTTTATCTGGGCAATATTGAAAACAATTTGCAGAGCACTTTAAGTACTTTAAATTATCAAATGTGTCATCTTGTTCTTGGGGAGCTAGATGGGAATGTGTCATCTACTTCTTAGGAAGGAAAAAAAAAGCCTTTTTCTGTAAAACATTTTCAGTTCAGAAGTGATGGCAATTTTATGACAAATATGAAAAAGAATGAAGTCAAATTTATTATGAATTAGTCTCAAACACGGGTATATGAAAATGAGCAGTTATGTATGTTTAAAACATTTAAATTTAACATAATGTTTCCATTTCGTTCTTGAGGTTATGATAGAAGAGACAGTGTTTTGAAAGGTTTAGAAATTTAAGTCCTGCTATTTCCTGGTGTTACTTGGAGTATTAGACAAAGATTTCCATCTCCAATTCCAATCTTATGCAGATACTTATTAATAAGAGATCATATCTTTCCCTTCTAGATGACTAGTGCTTACAAGTCTGTAATACAGAATGATAAATCAGTGTTTGAAATGCTACTGAGAAGGAAAAATCATTAAAAAGCTATATTCTTCCATAGAGGAATGATCATCCTATGGATACAGGTTAAATAGACAGGGATATAGTTTCAGCTCATTTAAAATATGAATGTTAAATGAAAGAGGGACCTATATAGAGAGAGTGGGGCAAATTAGAAGAGAGATAACTTGTCTTTTTAGCCTCATCAGTGCCCAGATTTTTGAAGCTATTTTTCAGAGAGAGAGAGAGATGTAGATGGCAGTTTACCCTGATCAAGCCAGGATGATCTGGCGTACGTTCTCAGATACGGGAAAGAGGAATCTGCTCCCATTTCACTGACTGTCAGCAGATGTGGGAGGATACTGCCCAAATGTGAAAACAAGGCAGGCAGAAAACTCATCCTGCTTTTTCACTTAAAAGACATTCAGCTTCCTGCAAGCAGTGAAGTTCTAGTACTGCTCACATTTATCTCTTTAGAAACATTATTTCTGTTCATTTTTTTTAAGGCAAGAATTTTGTGATTTCTGACATTTTGAGCAAGTACTGTATGCCGTGTTGTTTTAAGCACAGGAGCCTCGTAGCTTCTCTCCAAATGGCCTGAGAGACCAGCCAGAAGACTTAGGGAGCAACCTTTGGAGTAGGAGAGGCTCTAAAAATGGAGATGTTTATGTGAGCCCATCTTCAGGAAGGACAGAAGATGGTAGTGAAGTGGGTGATCCCCTCGCCCAGTGTCTCTGATCTTATTTCTAAACAAACAACAGACAGCAAAGCATCTTCCTGCCATGGTGGTGCTGGGACTGCATTATAAAATAAGAGAGTCCTCTCTCTTATTTTGTAATATATAGAGAGCGCTGATTTTCAGGTCAGAGTTAAACTGGGAAGTAATTACATTTATTGGCTTAACCATAAACATCTGGATCCAAGAATATTACGTAATTCCCCTGATGTCATGGAAAGGGTAGTCCTTTAAAGTTCCAGATGAATTACATGTTAAAATAATTAAAAACTTAATCTAACTAGATGAAAACAAGTGAAATGTTTGGAAATAAAAACAACTCTCTCACAGAGATAGAATGATTGACTGACTTTTTTGACATAATGCTACAAAGAGAGAGTGTTGTATGAAAACATGATATAGGTATGATAGAGGATGGTTCTTCAAATTTCTTAATTTTTGAAAAATGTCTAAATTGTACTATAGAATGCACACCATTACGGCAAAATAGTGTGGCATGTTGTCTTGCATCCTGCCAGCATCCTACATTGCAAAAAACCCGCAGCCAGAATCTTTCCATCAGCTGTGAATAAAATTATCAAGAGCCTCATTTCTGTCTCAGCTTAAGTATATATGTATGTATGTGTGTGTGTGTGTGTGCGTGCGTGCGCGCACCAGAACTGTGGGCTATGAAGAGATGCAACATATTTCATCCTCTAAGGCGCCTACAGCTCTGATCTGGTTTAGAAACCTTTTGACTAGACAACATGATTAGAAAAGTTGAGTGGGCAACAGTGATTTACCAGCACATCATTTGAATTAGGATTTCAGCAGAAAGGAAATGTTTGTGGGAGATTGCTTTACACACCCAGAAGAATCCTGGTCTATTTTAGTTGTTTGAGACAAACTTTCTATAGCGTTTGCATAAATTAAGTAAAATTACTGTCTTGCATAATAAGCTGCACGATTGAGGCCACCTAGTTTTCAGATGGAAGGTGGGTGAGAGGTTTGTCTTCATAAGGACAAATCCATAGAGATTATTTCTTGATGTCCAAAAAGCATACTGGTTCTCTGTTAGTATTTTTAATATGGGAGACTCAGGAGTGTTTCGGAGTTCATTATTATGGGATATTCCGGCTATGTGTTGGCACGAGGTCCACATCACTCCCTCCAACTCCTACATCTTTTTGTTTCACTAAATGTAAAGCTCCCCAGAGCAGGAGGAGAGCTGTACCAGTAGATACCAGCATCTGAAAGATTAGCTAGACTTGGACTTCAGAGGGCCCATGGAATGAACCCGTCTCACAGATTTGACTTAGCCACTATTATCTTGTTGTGTGTTAAAGGAAGAGAGTCAGAATTTGTCTTTGGAAACCAGGCATACCAAAATAAATCCCTTCTCCTCAAAAATTAGAATTACTTTCTTATCAGAAGATTTTTTTCTACTTTCTGCCTGTTTTTGAAAGCAGATGTTTGGCAACCAGCCACTCCCTGATTCCCAGCAAGGAAAGATCCAAGCTAATTCCCAGATCTTTCAATCAGCTGGAGCTTACGCCAGTCCCCCAAGCATTAGTCCTGTCTTCAGGGTAGTGAGTCAGAATAAGAGAATTCATGACATGTTTCTTTAGGCCATCAATCATATATTACAACTGGTTACAAAAAAGTTGCATGTATTATCACTTTAATCGGTTGCATCTCCTCTGAAATACCTCCTGCTGTCATCATCTTTGGTGCAGTGGTTCAAGGTTGACTGTGTAGCACCTTCATTTTCAGGGTTCCTATGAGAATACAGTACTTTAAGTATTTTTTAGGAATACCAGAATATTTTTATAGAACATAACCTCCAGGCACCATGAAAAAGTATTGCGCTATGAAAGAACTATTTCTAATTAATTAAAGATTAACATCTTTGTAAAAAGTTAATCAAGAATAAACATCCTGTGCTGATAAAGTCGTTTTTCCATTTTTTGTACTTTTAGTGGGTAAGCCCAAGTAAACATTCTAGCTGATGGAAATATTTATTAATCTAGAAAATACTAGGTTAATTAAACTTTAAAAAATTCTTAAAAATAAGTCATAAATTGAAATATATATTTGAATATTTTCCTATAACAACCTATATGCTTCTCCTCCTTTAGAGGAGTTAGAAATATCCATACGGATTTTACAAGAAAAATACCTTTGGAGAGGCATCACCTCTTCACTTTGGGAAAAAAATGTCAAGCATCATTATGCTCTCTCCGCTTTGAACCCTATTCCAGTGAAAATAAAGTCTGAAAGGCTATCTCTCTATTTTAAAGTATCTAATATTTCTAATTGTCAGTAGACTGATGGTTATGGAGTTTCAATTTGTGTGTAATTTAAGCTGTCATATATTGACCAAAGGGAAAGAGTCCAGTTATTTAAGACTTCCTCCAAAGTCTTATCAGAAATTAAGTCTTCTTTAACACTGATGTTAGTTGCACTACTACAACATTGGGATCTAGGCCTTAAATAGCTAGTTTAGATGCATTTCTCCAGTCATTTCTCTTAGTTGCTCAACTTCATTTTATTTGTTTAAGGACCATCAGAAAGATTCCCAAGCAGGTTGAAGGCATCGCATCAGCTAAATGCATTGAACAATGGCTTGAAATTTTTAAAACTAAAGCCATATAAAATGAAGATAAACCATGAAAATGTTTCTACTATAGTTATTCAGCTGAAGTTATTTATACCGCATCTGCTTCTATATTTAGTTATACTGCAATTTAAGTTCTAGTTGGAAGACAACTGCAAAATGACACATGATACTTTTAAGCAATAACATAGTGTTGTTGTTTCCTTCCTGGAAAAGATAGTGCATCAGGTAAATTATGCCATAGTTGATGGTTACACAGAACTAATTTTGACAGTAAGTATTAAAGCAATGTGGTTAGAGAAAATGTTAGCAAATATGCACATTTGTTGAAGAATATGGATTTGCAGATTATTACATGTGGTATGAATTGCAATTTAAGATTTCTTGAGATCTCCCATTCTGTGACTGCAGATGTGTTCTTAGTCTCTGTGATCTAGAAAACATTCATCAAAGCATTTCTCCTCCTAGATTAAAAATGCTAAACAGTAACTCTCAGATTAGCTAGCTAGTATGTTTTGTAATACAGTTCAATAGCCTTAACTGAATAATGGCAAAACAACAAAAGCATGCATTTTGCTAGTTGCCACACAAAAAAGCACAGAAAAAGCAAGATAATGTTTCTATGAGAATTGGAGAAAAACGTAAGGCAAAACAATCAAGAAATAGTATCGTTCAGCGCTTTTTTTTTGTTTTTAAGATTTTTTAAAAAATTTTAAAATTAAGTATCTATTATAGTGCTTTTAAAATAAATGCTAATGTGTCGCAGGGAGAAACTGAATTGTAGGGAGAGAAAGCGTGTGTTACAGAACAGCTAGAATAGCAGCAGACAATGCAAAAAACAACCCTGGAACACCTGAAGAGGGGAGAGCAGTAAGGGCTGTCCGCATCAGACATCTAAGGGCTGTTCACATTGGCCTACTAGCTGAGCCTCTCCGCAAGAAAGCAATAGATTAATAGAAATCCAGACATTTATCTACAAAAGATGGTGGCATTTCTTAACTTTAAGAGAACCAAAAGCTTTTATAATGGCTTATAGTTTGCTGTATTTTACCAAAGTACTTTACTGGAGTTCTTGTGTGTCTCTAAGATACTTACTGTATGCATTTTGCTTTAAAACTACTAAATGAGTAAGCACCTTCCATCCAAGCTTGTTTTACTGAATAGTTTGTCATTTTAACACATCTGTAGCCTTCCTGTTTTTGATGAAGACTATGAGTCTCTTGTCTCCTGGCCGTTAGACAGAGGTGCTGCTGTAGAACATTGCTGGGATCTGGGCTTTTGTGCCCTAGCTACGGCAGAGCTTCGTCTCACCTTAAGTTGAAGAGGTCATATCAGACAGGTCTTTAACACCAGCTGCGAAACAAAAATTATCAGTTTGGCTTAACTTAATTAAGGGGTTCACACTTGATGAATATCCAAAAAAGCTGAGGAGCAATTGGAGAGAACGGCAACTTTGGCATAGGTATTTGCTTGGGAAACAGCAGCTGAGGAAACAACACCTTCATCAGCTGATGTGTTCCTCATGCACTGTCAAAGCTCTTGTATGTCACTAAGCATGTTCATATATTTCTAATTCAGTGGCCTGTGCATAGCCAGCAGGCCTTGGATCTGCTCTACCTCACAGATCAGCAAGATCAAATATATCCAACCTGCAGGTTCTGCCCTCATTGGCTCTGATGAAACTCCAAGGAGAATTGGCAATTACAGGACAATACCATGCAGCTGAAGGCAGAAGTTTGTTCTTAGAATTTTCCTTTTCAGTGAAAAGTAAATCCACAAAAACATACACAGCTTGATTTTTAAATCTTAGGTTGAGTTAACAGAACCATCAACAAGAAAAAAAGAAAAAGGCTGCATTAAAAAAGGTAGCCTGCCATTGAAGTAACAGAAAGGAAACTCTCTCTGCTATTTTCACACAGGCATTATTTGAATTATATGGGTGTTCTTATTGTCAACAGAAAGCATGCATTTTAAGGAAAATCATCTGAGACTTGAGGTATGCAGTCTGGCCTTGCAGATACTAATGCAAAGGTGGTACAGTTTGATAGACAGTTGCATCCAGATCTTGCATATAGTTGCTGCAGTGGCTGAAAACCAATGAAATCTTTGCAAAGTAAAAATCTCTAAACTGATCATTTACTATAAGCTGAATGAGCATCAAAAATCTTTAGATTTTAAATAAGAGCTTTAGAATAGCTGTTAGTGGCACTGTTCTAAAAACAAGACCTCTCGTGAGAGCAAAGGAGATGTTTATTTTATTTTATGTCTTAGGCTGGGATTGCTTAGACTCAATAAAACAATATATAGAAGAAGATGCAGAACTCATTGCAGGACTGGAGCCTGAAATGTGAGATGCTTTGCAGTCAAGTACTTCTGGATATGGAGAAACAGTCAAACACCAGTCCCTCCCTCTCCTACTCGCAAAATTGAAGCTAGTCATATTAGAAACAAGCTTATAAACCAATTGCAGTATTTTTAAATTAAATGTCCATATCAGTTTTCTTTCTTTAAAAAAAAAGGCTAAAATGAGAGCTATTTCTGTTAAACATTACTATAAGATAAGGACATTTGAGCTAATATCAGAGCTGAGTTTGACCTTCTGTCACTTTAGTATCCAAAATTATTTTTTTGACCTTCTGTCACTTTAGTATCCAAAATTATTTTTTTTGTTTATATTTCCTTTCCCCCAGCTTTCTCAGATAGTTTCTGTTAAATCATCCTCAATTTTAAGTCTTTCTAGGCAAAGCTCTGTACAGCAAGACTTTGATCATCTGTAATCTCTTGCATAACAGCATTAGGATTTGTTTAAGAAAGCAGTGTTTACTTTTGTAGGCTTGCCTCTATAACCTGTAGATTTGTCATTGTTGATAATGCTCAGAAGTTGACACCACTTTCTTTTTTTTGTCTTTTTTTTTTTTTTAACAGAAACAGCTCTTACCAAATCATCTTTATTGACCCATTATGTAGCAAATAAAAATACACTAGTTTTGTTTTAAAAATACTAATCTTTTCCAAGCTAGAATTTTCTGTGCTCTGGTATCTGTGAATTTATGGTCAAATATATGGTTGTTCAGCTTTATGTATTTCTTCAGAGTTGATATTGGGATACCATAGCAATACAGATCAGTGATCACCAACTCCCAAAACAGAGCATGGGACAAGAGCCTACTGATAAAAGATTGTATACTGCTTAGGGGGAAAAGATTAAACAGCCATTTAAGAGATTATTAGAGTCTGATTTTGTGGAGTAAAGAGAGAAGTTAAACAAGTTTTCCTAACAAGCACAGCACAACAATTTTTGTGAGTAATTAACCAGAAATATTCTAACTTGATAGGCAGATTTTTAGAAGGCACTGAGATTTATTTGGTCATTATCATTCAGTAGTCTTTGTAACACGTTAACTTTGTGTTGTAGCACATGCATCAAACTGTGCAATAGGAACAGCAGATTTTTTTTTTATTCTAGTGAACACTAAGAGTGCCTCCAGGAGGAAGGTCTTCAGATTTGTGTCAGATAAAAGTAAAGATTTATATCTTACTGCATAGAATCACTTATTACTCAAAAGGCCAAATAAAGTAAAGGAGAGCTTAGTAAAAAAACGTGTACAGAGTATAGCATTCTAGGTATTATTCAGGAAGAATTAAAAAGCTAGTCAGGGTGTCAGCATAAGAATACCAGACAAGCAAACTCATCAATCTGGAAAAAAAGTGAGGTCTGTTAGCATCACTCTAAACAACTCAGGCACAATAGGTCTTTCATCTACACAGTACTAGCCAGATACAGTTTGCAACTAGTACAGAGTAAATCAGGAAGATCCGTGAGACTGTAGCATAAAAATCAGCCTTTAAAAACATGCAAAGCATTATTCACGTATATACTCCCATTCTTAAAACTAGAAAGTAGTAGGATATACATTTTCAAAATGTCTTGAACCAGATTTTGTTTACTAACATAAAGTTATTCCTGGCACTATTTAGGTATATAAGAGCAGGTCCTATGTCAATACATTTTCACACAATTTTAAGGAACATTGCTTTCTAGCTATCTTATAATCACTACATATTGAAAATAATTTCACTTACAAAAGTAAATAGTTTATATATATATATATATATACATACATACACACACACACATTATATATATATATATATTTACAAATTTAAGATACATACATACCCACCCACCCCTGGAGGGGAAAAAAAAAAAAAACAATTAAATGACTTCTAAAAGTATATATCTTAAACAAGTACCACCTGTAGTAAATATTTTATATTAGCCTTTGAATGTGGTATCAGGTGTTTTCTATGTAAAAACTTGACTCCACCTCCATAATGCTTTTCTCAACTTGTTAGCATTTTTGAGGAGAACTAGATTATGTGTTAGGCTTGCATAGTAGTGTATTTCCAAAAAACAAGAGTTCATCTATGTTTATTTCCTAAATATGTTTCAAATGGAAATTTATGGTGTCTTTCAATATATTAATAGGTACAGAAAAGCTCCTTTTCTACAAGTAAGTTCTTTGTGCTTTTTTCTTCTATCTTTTAGTTAAGTGCAGACTTTATAAAGCTGTGAAAAGTAATGAAGAAAGTCAAAGAAACTGCATGTGTTTAATAGCTGCTTTTTTAATTGAGTAACAGAATCCTGTGTTAAGGAGTCTATTAGTTAGCTAGAGTGTCTCTGCAGTTGATTTGCAAGGTGTCCCATTTTTTTTTCTCTTCCCCATCTTTCCCAAATTTTCTGTCATTAATGATGATGTTTTAGTGTGGTATGTCTCTTGTTCCTATCTGTGTAGTCTTTGTCTTTATACAAACTAACCTTTTTTTCCATGTGTAGGAAGTGAATCTTGACTCTCTTTGTCAATTGTAAAAGCTTTTAGTGAAGAATAAATCCATAAATACTAATGTTTCAATGCCTAGAATTTTCTAGTTTAATCATTATTGCTCCAAAGAAGGGACTGAAGCTGTAGGGAGAAAAAAGAGAGTTGTCCCTTACCATAACCTCACTGTTGTCCCTTACCATAAAGGGGCAATGCAGCAGATTATTCTTTGCTTAATGCCTCATGTTGGAGCAAGCTAACCAGGTAAGATTGCTTAGCACCAACTGGGGCTTGTAAATGAGTTTGTATGTACAATGTGAGTGAGCGAGACTTTGGATCGAAATTGGAAGCGAGTAACAAACTGAAAGACATCAAACAGTGTTTTCAAAGGATTTTACTTTGATGACCTAAACACCATGAAGAGATACTGGCCAACTACTTGTCCACATTGGACGAAAGAAAGATGCTAAATGACGTGAAGAATGAGAAGAAGCAAACTACTGAAGACATTCTCTAAATATTTAAAAGTAGCTAGAAGGAGACCTTTTTGATTAACTCCTAAAGGAAAGGAGAGAATGAATACTCTCAGAAGTGGGCAGTACATGTGATGTGCAGCAGGACATCTCTGTCCTACTTCAGAGTACCTTCTAACTGCCTTTAGTGTTTTTCATGGTTGACAAAATGCATTTTGCCAAATCAAATTTGTTGAGAGCCCATTTGGGGGAGAGATGGTGAGGCTGAAAGAAACCTGTAGCCAAAAGATGCTTTGGAGTAGTTGGTATCTGTGCTTTATGTAGAAAATATTATTACAGAAAGATAATGAACACTTTCCAAAAAAGTATTCTGTTTCTAGGGGTTTTATTATTAACTCTATTAAATTAAAAACACACATTTCAGGTGGAGTTACTGCAGCATACAGTCTGCTTTGCCTCAAGGGCATCTACGTATCATTACATACCATATCCTCCTAGCATGCTCGTCCCTTATGTCACAGACGGTTTTCTGCTGGATAGGTTCCTTGGAAGGTTGTTTCAGTTTCAGAGGCTCTAGTCAGATTGGATGAGTTTCTTGAGTGGAATTTGAAGGCAGTTACAGCCGTTTGGACAGACAGTACGAGGAGCAAACAAGTGAAATAATCACGGCAAATTTTTTAATTGCCTGGGGAGAGCTCCAGATAAAGTTAGCTGTTGGGAAGCAAGAGAGCTGATCACATCTAACAGCAGTTGAGTCTTCATACGCATTTAAATGAAATCAGCAGTCTTACTGATGAAGGGGCAGTTTCTTCCTAGATAAAGAAGGAGCTCCTGCAAGGGACAAGTGGATGATGTTGGACCATCTTCTGCAGTCTGTGATGAATGTAGGAGTTTCAGCATACACTTTTATGGCTTATTTCAGTTTATGTATGAAATAGGACATTAAGAAATTGTTTTGTTTTTATTGATGTAAAATAGAACATTTGTGAGTCTGTGTTTATACTTGTTGGAACACAGCTTTAGGACTATTCAGTCCATTTTACATAAAGAAAATGTATGTATATTTATGTTGCTCTCCTAGTTCATCCAGTGTCTGACTTACCACTTTTATTGGTGTTTCTTAATAGTGTCTGCAATCTTGGTTACTTGGAACAGATTCTTAAGTGAAAAAAAATAGTTTTTCTATGAATTGATAACCTGCCATTATATAAAGGGGAAACTGAAAATGAAGGAAAACAATATATCTGTCTCTTTGGGCCTATCCCTTCTTTCCAGTACACCTCTGAAGTGCTGTGTCCAGTTCTGGGCTCCCAAGTACAAGACAGACATGGGCATACTGGATGGAGTATAGCAAAGGGTCATGAAGATGATTAAAGGATGGGAGCTTCTCTCATATGACACAAGGCTGTGCAAGCTGGGACTGGTAAACTGGGGCTGGAGAAGAGAAGGCTCAAGAGAATTTTATACGTGTGTGTAAATACCTGATTGGGGAGTGGAGGGAGAGAAGGGATGCAAAGAAGATGGAGCCAGATTCATTGCAGTGGTGCATGGTGACAGGATGAGGGGTAGTGAGCACAAACTGAAATACAAGAAATTCCATTTAACATAAGAAAAAAATTTTTTTGTACTGCAGTGATAATTGAACACTAGAACAAGTTGCCCAGAGAGGTTGTGGAGTCTTCATCCTTGGAGATCCTTGAAACCTGAGTGGACATAGTCCTGGGCAACCTGCTGTGGGCGACCCTGCTTGAGCAGATGATCATCAGAGGTGCCTTCCAACCCCAGCTGTTCTGTGACTGACACCCAACAGTGAATAAGCTGGAGAGCTCTGTGGTTATAGTATCTCCTTTGCAGGTAGAGGAGGAATCAGCTGTTCCTTGAAGGGAACTGGACTCACGGAGACTAGTGTTAAAACTCAGAAATGAGTCTTGTGGTGAAATGCAGAGTTCAGAAAGGGTGACAGTTTTGCCTGCTGCAAAGTGGAATTAGAAATTATTTTGTAGATAATAACTTCATGGAAGGTAGAGAAACAAATCCCCAAACCCTGTAGTTGTGAAAGCTTTTCCTAATTCTTAGAGGGGGTAGGATAAATAAAACTTCACCTAATACTCTGCAGAGGTAAACCTGTAGGATGTAGCTCTCTGAGCAGCACTCTGAATATTCTCAGTTATTTAGTAATTCCACCCAAATGTCATTTTCCTTTTTGCTGGAAAAACTATCTATAAAAGTTACTTAGCATTCTGCAGATTCTTTCAGTTCATTCATGCAAGTAGATACTAATTTATGAGTCTACTCATGTGAAATATGATGGCATTTTGTTACAGAAATGCTTCTAAATCTCTGCCTAAGGTATAAGCAGACTATCTGCAGTTATTTGGGTTTCAGTATTATGCAGGAGTCTGACAAGTTATAAGCTTTAAATTACTCGTGTTACCCTTTGTGTCAAATAAAGAGTTTGCCAATGCTTCTCTTATTCAGGATTGAGCACTTAGGTGAGACTTGACTACAGTGACAATAATTAATTGTAATTAGTTTATGAGGAAAAACTTAAACTCTGAATTTCAGAGACAAGAGTATTTTGTTTGTAGTATCGGGAAATTTTTCTGCAGCAAGGCTATCAAATTTCCTCCTGACTAGGAGTGTAAGGATCAAAACATGGTAATCTTTTCTGCCAGGATGTATTAAATCCCACATTGCAGTTTAATATTGGATTGAAATCATTTGTATGTCAGACTGAAAAGAAGTCTTAAACTATGGAATCACAACCTAGGATCTATCCTAGGACCTATCAACATAGGATAAGAATAGGTTAGGATTGTGGGATTTGATTGCTGACAGTGCTGATGTTCAGCTGCAGGATGAGTATGTAAGTAAAGCTTTTTAACTGTAAGTCTATTTGATGCAAAGGAAGGTCATTGTCCATCTGCCCAAACATATATACGTGCGCTGCAGTTGTGCCAGGCACTTCACAGAATTTCACAGAATCAGCAAGGTTGGAAGGGACCTCTGGAGATCATCTAGTCCAGCCTTCCAAGGATTTCTTGGTGCTGGTTATACTGGGGCTTGAACCCAGGACCTTCAGCACATAAAGCAGATGTGATAACCACTACACTGCCTCCTGTGAGCTGTGAGAAAGCCACAGCAGAGAACCCAGGAGGTAAGTGACAATGTGCATCGCTGACAGCAAAACTGCAGTAACTGCAAAGTATTAGTAGGAGATCCTTGGATCTTCAGAAGTAAAATGGTCTCTGATTAATTGTAGCACCTTCATGGTACTCAGGATGTTTTCAAGGGATTTTCTGCAACAGTGTCTTGATACTATGACTTTACTGATTTATTGAAAATATGGCTAAGTGAGGCTCAGGGCACTGAGTGAGTAACTTTGACATTAGTGGCGAGATGTTGCATCCAAACTCTGGCTTAAGAGTCTCTTACAAAAATAGTGATGTAAACTTGGTTATGAGCTACCTGCATGAATCAGAAAAGTAGAGTGGTAATGGGGACTGGAGGGAAGAGTCTGAAAATTTGCACTACCTCTTACAACCCTTGCAAGAAAGATGCCTTTTTTTGGTCTTCGTTTCTTTGTTATATAGCCATAAATGGCATGACTTGTGCCATTGATTATTTTTTCACACAGTTGCACTGAGCAGAAGAGGTGGCCCATGTCACTCAGATTGACAGAATATTTGCACAACCTCCTGGACACCTTCTTCTGCTATCTGTAATCTGGTACACCAAAAATACAATGACCAGCTTTCTAAGGAGTGGGTATGTTAACTTAAGCTGTATTTGTTCTGTTGACTGCAGTGATGGACTCCTACTCTTTACCTGCAAATCCCATGTAAAGAAATGTAAATAGAAGCTGTGAAGAATTTCATTCACAAAGCTAAGATTTAAGAGGTCTAGAGCAATACTTGTGATAAGGTGCTGGCACTACATGCACAAGAACAATACTGGAGAAGAGGGTTGTTACTGTAAGAAGAGTTGAAAAGGTCTGGAAAAAATATTGTATGCCTTTGCATCAGTGCTTCTAAAGGATAATATTTGCATTCTTGCGTATCATTCCTACAATTCTTGAAGCTATATTATAAAACTTTACTAAAAACCAAGTTCTTATTGCCCCCTTTCTTGTAATCCTAGCAAATCAATTAAAAAGGAACACAATGAATTAACTTAGGGTTGGATCTCCAATAAGGCAGGAAATACATTTTTTTGTTGTTGTTGTTTTCACTGGAAACAATTTGCTGTCCATTTGTAAAATTAAGTGCCTTCAACAACATGCCTAAGAAAGATGCCAAAACTTTCATGTATTCCCTTTTTTGGTGCTAAAGTTTAAATAACATTGAAATTGTGAGCATTCATGTACAACTAAATACTTCAGATGTAACTTGACTTTCTGTAACATACATTTAACGCTTCATTTGAATGTTGCAAAATGACTTAAACTGAAGGGTTCCAACCTCCAGATATGCTAAAACAGTTAGTATTTCATTCATCAGAAATGATAAACCCTTAGCTGCCTTAGTTGGAAAATATCCTGTTTTTGTGCACCTCATGCCCTGTATCTATTTTTGAGAAGCAGCTTGTATTCAGTATTTCACTATTCAAGTGATATATAACTGTACAACTGCTTACTGTGCTAATGTTAAATGCAATACTTATATAGCCTGCATGTTACTTCTCTCCTGCCTTCTCCCTCTCCCACCTTACCACTGATCATCCTTGTCGTGATAAAGCAGCGGGGCAGTCTTGTGTCCTCACCCACTGCTACGTCCCAACACCACTACCCTCTCCAGCCGGGGTGCTGAGGTGCTTCTTGCGCTGGGTCAGAAGAGCCGGAGCCACCACTTGCAGCTGGGTATCTGTTTGTGTAGCTGCTTTTAGAAAGCAATGCTTTGAAGTGCTTCAAATAACACACTGGTATGTGTGCCTTTTGATATCAAGGATGTTCAGTACAAATGGGAGAATATACTGAAATATTAAGATAAGCAAATTTTGTGGTTGCAAACAATGATTCCCAGGGGAGAGCTGATGGTGACCGGACTTTGCCTAAGCAAAACTGTACTTTCACGCAGTTCATAATGGCTGGATAAACAAACAGCCTTGATTAAAAAGCAAGTCGACCGAAGCACACTAAAGTACGCTAGTGACCATTAGTATTACTGCACCATACTAGCAGAGTCAAGTTCACATGTAAGGGTGAAATCTTTGTACTACTAAATTTTTAAAAACTTTTAACAAATGTTCAGGGGTTTAGTTGTGTAAGTTTTACTCTCAGTACTTAACAAATAATGGGGATTAGCAATATCTTTTAAATGGATAACCTTCCTAACAGAGTGTTTTACTTACACTGTTTTCTTTTTCCTTTAGAAAAGGAGATCAGGGTTTTGGCAGAGAGGAACTATCTATAATATAGCAGAACTTAGTTCATCTCATGCCAAACACCAGCACTTGGTATTACAAATCTTAGACTCAAATATTGTTCTTGGGCGCATTTATCATTCTCATTGTTCCACACACAGTAGGAAAAACAGGCGCTTCAGCGATTGTCAGCAGAGAAGATCCACGAACAGCAGGAGCTGAAACGCTTCTTGCAACTTTATAACCAAAAAGAAAAATGTTGGCAGTGTTCAGGACCTAGAAGGGAATTTTTCATGGTGAACGTTAGCAGTGGTTACCAGTCTGGTGTGCGTTGTTCTTTGCACACTAATCATCAAAGGATGGGTGTGATGTGATGATTCTCATCACCCCTCTGGCAAAATGGAGAAACGTATGGGGGCCCATGTGATTAGTAACTTGTGACACTATGGACGTGGATTTCCCTATTGAATGACTGACCCCATAAACTTGGGGGATATATTTGCACTCTGTAATCAGACAGAGCTTCTCTGGTGTTCAGTGGGACTAATCTGGTTTGGAGCAGATGTAGGTTTCTAAGGGAAAAGAAAGATACAGGATATTTCCCTTCAGGTCCTTTCTGATAGCTAAAGCATGGAGTATTTTCTTCCCTGCTGTTTTCTTTCCTCCCTTCTTCCCTCTCCCCATTGTTTTAATACTTACTATGCTTAGAAACAGCAAAATAACTTTTTAAGAAGAATGGTTTTAATTAAACTTCAAGTGCAAATCATTCTGACTTTAAAAGAGGAAGAAGGTAAGCTGAGAAGCTAAGATCTTTCTGTGGAAAGAACAGGGTGATGTTAGATGCTCGTTAGAGTAGCCCATTTCTTTACGTTTGGGAAGATAAATTGAAGCTCTCTTGAGTTTAGGTATGCTGTTGTTGTCTTGATATTAAATGAAAGACAGTGAGACACCTCCTTTTCTTCCTTCCCCTTCTGCACATGCTTCTGCTGTCTGGTTTTCCACAAAAGAAGCTTGGCCAAGCGGAGGTTGTATTCCTGGTGTGACTGGTGGGTGCCTAGGATCCTCAGAGCCAGCAAATGAGTCCTTTGGGTATATCTCTGTTAAACCTGAACTCTCTTCCATTAGATATTAGCACTGGTGTGACAAAGCTTCAGGCCCACCTGGGGTCTCCCACAGGTGCAGGCTGGAGCACAGGGCATGTTCCAGCTTGTGTTCAGACAAGCTTGTGTTGCCGCTTTGCAGCAAAGAAGCCGGGAAAAGTGCTGGAGTACTGACAGCTCTATCCTCAAAGTAGCAATACAGCAGGCATACAGCCCTTACCCCCATCGGCTAGCCTGGGGTAACTGTGTCAGCACGCACAGCCGTGGGCTTTGCTGCAGGCGTACGCGTGGTGCAGAAACAGTGTGCAAGTCTACCGTGCAGCTCTGCTTGGGTAGGTTAATGCGGTGGTTCATCTGCTGCAAAGATAACAGTTGCCTGATAACAGTGTAGTGACTAGTCAGACTTCTGTTTGATCTTTGAGCTGCTTAAAAATTTTAAGTCCTCCTTCCATTAAGATTTTGAGTCTCCTTGGTAATATAGTTTGATTTAAAGGGGCAGGGGAAAGGACTAGAGAAGGATTTCTTTATTAGGAACCGATATGTAGCAAACCTTCTTACCCAATATGTGATCAAGCTTTCCGTGTGATCTTTTGATTGGCTCAAGCATTTATTTTGAGTTAGTCATTTATTCCAAAAATGATTTCTCTTCCATTAGAGGTGTTGCACGCTTCCTTTCAGGTACTTAGATGTGTTTGTGGGTCATACCAAAGAATTTTAAAAGGATCCACTGAACTGGTGGCATATTGCTCTGACTTTATTGTTCCAAATACTACAATTTAAGCAAGTTGTACGACTGAGTCTTATGTTGATGAGTAAAAAGGTGCAAAAAGCTTATTGATGCTACTACAGATGGTGTTACACTTACTTTGGTAAGGACATACTTTGATAGTGGCACTCTGAGGCAGAGAGTGAACTGGTGTGTTGTAGCTCTGTTACCAGGGACCTCAGCAATGTCTTGTTTTCCAGGTGATAGCATTGGAAGGTGTTTGGGTTGACTGTGTAGTGTCACACCACTTCCAGTGAACAGGCTCTGTTGAGTCTTACAGATTACTTTGTTGTCATCACAGTAGATGCCCCTCTCTGACCTCATTTGTGTTATTTCCCCCTCTACTCTGTTAATTTGTTCTGTTGTCAGTAGTGAAATTACTAACACAATCTTTTCTACAAGAAACAAAAGCTAAGTTGCTGAGAAAATTTGAACCTATAGCTATATGGATTCTCTGGAGTTTGGGGGGAAAAAATGCTGAATAAATTGAGAGAAAGGTACCTGCATTTTGCAAAGTTTATCTTCTGCAGAACTCTTGAGTCTGAGTATTTGGGTCTTACTTTTCTGGTCTGATATACCCTGTTGTGTCTACTATAAAAGAAAAAATGCAGAAGTGCTCAAGTAATAAAATTCAGATTCTTTGCATGTCCTCTTAAAGCAGAGGCACTGACTTGAGGAAGTCAACTTTGGGGTGCAAAAATGGCTTCTTTGTAGGTACAATTTTATCATAGCTTTCAATTGAATCATAAAGGTGACTCATCCAAAATCACAGGTAGGAGTAAGCTAGAAGGGTAGAGTTTCTTGTACAACTGATAGTTGCATACAGATGGTTTTCTCTTTTTTTCCCTATTTTGAAATTGCAAGATAATCAGTTGTGTAATAGGCTATGTAGTTATTGTTAGATACTTAGTAAACTGTAAAAGGAAAGGCAGAAGCGAAGCTGTGATTATTTGTATTCAAGGGGATTCTTACCTAGGTCAAGATACTTGATCACTGCCCATGGGGTGGGTGTATTCAGAGACAAAAAAAATTGAACTCAGTGAATGTTCACTCTATTGCTGTTTCACAGTCTTGAGCTTATTCAGTTGCAGATACTTAGGTCTGTACTTAACAGATGCTCAAGTTGCTGTCCACTGTAATGGCAATCTAGTAAACTTGGTCTGTAGAGTCTGGAGCGCTCCATGTCTGTCTGAGTCAAGATGAGGTGAACAGCGCTCTGCAGCCCAACTACATTCCCATTATCTGTAGTGGGAATTTGGATTCTTTTAGTCTAGAAAGCTTTGTTTCAGAGGAGAGAAATGGAAAGCTATTTGGGGGATGTGTGTGGTGGGAGGGAGCAAGGTGGGATTCAGCTACAGATTGAAGTTCTGTGTCCTGCATCAGACAATTACTACACCTGATTCACATGTTGTAATAAAACTCCTCTCCATCTTTTATTTACCACCCACTGAATTATTAATGCAGTCTCTATTTACCTATGATAGTCTCATTGAAGGCATGAGACATCTCATTTTGATTGAGAGTCACAGAAACAATGCATGGTTCTAACATGCTTCATCAAAAATAATCAATATGAGATCTTGACCAACTCTTTTAGACATTAGAGCTATCTAGAATTTGAAGACTACTGACTAAACCATGATTGTGAGTCCATTGGTGTCTTATGTGTTATTTGAAGTGGTCCATCTTTCTATGAAAAACGAATATGCCAATGTCAGGGGTTTTATTTTTAAAAAAATATTGAACTTGTCTGTAGCTTAAGTAGCCATGGTGCTGTGTTTTTTCTACAAGATTCTTGTGGTCTCTGTCAAAGTTTAAGGATTGTTTGAATACATGGGCATTGTGTAACACTCCTTAAATTCAAATGCCTGAGCATACCGGTTGCTTGATGAGCCTGAAAGTACTCTGTGGAAGGAAGTGAGGGATAGTTCTTGCACGATCTGAAAACGTGGAGTTTCTTAAACATGCAGTGTAAGCCAAGCTAGCAGAGGTGTGTTGGGCTCACTTCTGTCCTTCTGTGGAAGTGCTTCCATCTGGTTGCTCTTCAGAGTAAGCCTTTATGGAAGGACAAACTGTAGCTGTTCTATTGCCTCTGAATTCAGATCAGTCTGCTGAGCTGGGGAAACGTTGTCAGATGACTTTAGTATTCTCAAGTAGTGGATAGTGTTATATGACACTGTTAAGCGTGAGTAGGAACAGGTCAAGCTAAACGCATTACATTATTATGGTGTTAGTGATGATGAATGTTTTCTCATTAATAGATGGCCAGTTGGGTAACTGCAAAGAGTCCAAACATGGAAGAGTTGCTTTGCTCAAGCTTTATGGTCTCTGAGCTCATTAGGGCACTGTGCAAGGTGTAATGTGCTTCCTCCTCACTGGCCTGACAACTGACTTCAGCTCAATAGTTAGTCCTTCCAGGGTCTGGTGAGTCTATCTGGAGAGATTTGAATTCTCTGTATGGCATTCACTCTAACATCTCTAACAAGTGTTAGATTCGGGGGCAATGTTAGTTTCTTTTGTCTGTTAAGCTGCAAGCAACTTGCATTTTTACCTTGAAGCTACTGAGTAAATAATATATGAGAGAGAGGAAAAGAAGACTTACAATAGAAGAGCACTGCTATTTTTGTCACTTCATTGTCTTTCGGTTAGCTCTGCAGGGACTTCCTTGACTAACTCTACACAAAAATAGATATCATAGTTGGGCAAAAGGGAGGAAATCAAAAGTGAACAAATGGATTCTTGCAGACAAGGTTTGTGTGCTTATATGTGCTCGCTTTTTTCTCCCCCCGCCCCCACTATGGCTCCAGATGGAACAGTTCAGTTGCAATATTTGTTCGGTAGCCTTTTCAGCTCACTTCTGTGTCCTCTGTTACTTTGAAAAAGAAACAGTGCATTTCAGCTGGAGCTGGTGCTTGGTTTGCACTTACTTACGTGTGCGTATTGGCCAGCTGAAGAGAGCAGATGCCTTGGGTATATGCTTGACTTATGCTGTGGGTAAATGCTTGACAGCTCTCCTCACTGTGAATATCTCTGCCTTATACAACTACTTTCCCTTCTTCCTCTCTCTCAAAGAAAGAACTTACGGACACTCTTCAGACTGCCAAAGTTGGTGAGAGATTTAAGCCCTGGATGCATATGGAGAAGACATGATAATGCAGTTCTTAAGTCTTCTTTATCTAGGAAATGAGGTTTAAAAGCTGCTTGCAAATGGTTCTTGAAGTTTTGCGTGGAACCTAAAGAACTAACAGCGGGTCCCATGACTTCGGTATGTTACTCTTCACCCTGAGGAACCAGTCAACACAGTATGATCCCTTACAAAGGCAAGTGGGCCACTGCCAAAGTAGGAGGAGAGCTCCCAGTGAAGTCTTTAACTCTCTTCTAAATAAATAGACATTTCCTTCCAAAAGTTCTCTCCTCTTGCTATATGGCAACTGAGGAGCTCTGTGTTCCTTTGAGAGGATCAAATATGTGAAATGAGGAAGGAAGTTTAAGCACTATATCTCAGTACTTCCTAGCAAAAGAAGGCCACTGAACATGTTTTCTCTGTCTGTGTTTGAGGAAGTCATTTCTCAGTATTGTTGCTCTGTCTCTCATGATGCTGGAAATGGGACAGAACTGCTTATGTGTGTATTCTCTAAATTCCTAGCTGTCCTAAAGTGCTCCCAGCAAATGATTTCAGACAGCACCTTTTAGCAATAAGTGAGATAAACACCTCTGCAAATGTAGTGCTGAGGGGTGGGGGTTGTCTAAGAGCAGGCAATACTGAATTCAGGTCTTGGCTTTTGTAAGTCTTTGCTCTGTTTCCAAACACAAGTTTTATGAACAAAGAAAAAATGAGCATTGTAATGTCCTGTTATACCGCACCTTTATTTTAATAGCTTCATTTTCTGAAATGGGAAATGAAAAATGAGAAGGTTGTATAAACAAAAATCAGCCTTGCCTCTACCTTGGAATTTAATAGGAACCTAAGGGCATATGAAGAATAAATGTATGAAGTTCTGGCTCTCATTACAAGCACTTACTTCCTGGAATATGTGCAAGATGAGTACCATTGTGAATGGTTAAATTGGCTGTGTTTTCATCAAAAGTTAAGATGTGCAAATGCCAGCCCTCTCTGCTGCTTATTTTCAAAATACTCAAACCAAGGTTTTGAGGAGAACTATTGAGTCTCTTCCCAGGCTTATTGAATTCAATCTCTTCTTCTGTTGGACTGAAGAGTCATAATTACTTATGTAATTACTTTCTTCCTAACAGAGGAGGACTTTTTTTTTTCCCTTTCCATTTTTTTTTTCTTTTTGCTTTCCCTAAACAGAAGCTGTGTAGAATTTATTTTGGCTCTATAAAGGCATTGGAGGGAGGCTTTGTTTTGGCTTTTTATGAGATGAACAGACTTTCCTGGCATTCTACTCTGTATTACGAGAGATTGTTCCATTAAGTAGTAGCTTGTATAAATGGGCTGATGTCCTGTTTATCACTCATCAACCGCTACAGATCAGATTGCACTTTACATGCTACTTATCTGCTATGTAATATAAATCAACTTTAGTAGGGAATAGAGTATCTGAAATCTCACTTTTTGAAGAAACAACTTGAGGCCTAAAAATAAGCTTGGGTATAAATTGAGTCTGACTTAAGAAAACCAGCACTTTTAAATTATTTTTATGTGAGCATATATTCTCACCAGCTCCTTGAAAGTGCTTGCCAGTGCTTTCAAATGTTTCCAGACAGAATTCAATGCAAAGCAACAGTACATCTTATCTTTCCAAGTTCATCTCGAATTTGCACAGTTGCAGTGTTTTCACTTGCTTGGTGTATAAAGGCTCAATCTTGTACTTTTTTTTCTTTAATGTGTTTGATGGTGTCCTTTCCTTATTGCTGAAATCTGGGGGGTCTGATAAAGCATATCAGGCTTCTTAAAAAGGCAGGAAAATGATCTAGCATAAGTCTAGACTTCAGAACTAGTAGTGATACCATGTCGGAAGTACTTGCCTGAGCTACTGTAGGTTGGCTGGACCCTGGAAGCTGCGGGGAATATCACTGTGCAGTTGAACATGCGAATGAAATAGGTGAAATAGAAGGGAAGCTTAATCTTCCTCTTGGGAAAGATGGACTTTGTTCTTTGGCTGAAGCTCTGGGAGGAGAGTGGAGGAACAGAAGGGAAAATGTGGAGGTTTAACTTAGTCGTCATAGGCTACAAGACATAATAGAGACCAAATAAAGACTTAGGTTGCCTCTTACTTATTTATTTATTTATTTTTAACAAAAGTCAGATGGATATAGCTAGAAAACTGCAGCTTTGGAGACAGCAAGCTCAAAAATAAAATAAAAAAAAAAAGTAGAAGTTCCAATAGCTGAGATGCTTTTGGTTTAAACATGATCTTGAACTACAACTTTACATCCTTTATTCTGTTCTCAAGAAAAACATTCTTCAATCTTGTGACTCTTCCTTGCATACTATGGAATTACTGCTGCGATCTGGGAAAATTCATGGTAGAAATATTTAAAGTAACCCCCTTGGAAGGAAGAACATTCTGGTACGGGCAGAGCTTTAACACTGGTAGTACTAACTGGTGCTGAAGGCGTCTTTTATTTATTTTTCCCTACCGCATAGCCTCTGCAATTACTGTATAGAAATCTTGCTGTCTATGTCACAACGGTTCAGATGAACTTATGTAGGCAGTTGCAGTTGAATTTGAGAGGATGGCCCTCTTTTCCTTCACATAGACCTATTGATTAGGAATGACTGAATTAGTCCCTCTGGATCTGGGCCTGAATCAGGACAGTTTAGTGCCGGTGTCTTTACAATGATGCAGAAACTCTGGTGTGGGTTGGAGGGAGTGTGCTGCCAGAAAGGGCAGAGGTTTCCATTTCTCAGCTCCTCCTTCAGTGTCTCAGAAAAGCAAGTTCTTTTCCTCCAAACAGCTAGACTCTAATGCATTCAATATTGTAACCTTAACCTTTTATTGGCAAACTTTTTTGAGAGAACTGCCAAAGACGTAAAATTACATTTGTGAATATAATAAACACTGTAGTAAACAAGTTCCTTTTTTTCCCCTTCAGAATAAAATGAGGAATACTTTCTTAGTTTCTGCTTTAAAAATTAAAAGCCCTTATAGAGGGTCCTTGCTGAACCCTCAGAAGAGAGCAATGCAAAGCAATGAGTACTGCATTGCAGCCTCTCCGTCGTATGGCTGTTCCTTCTTAAAGCTTTCTGAAGCCCACCATGCATGTTGCAAGGTTTATTTACTGCATTTTTGCATGTGTCGGGGAGTGTGTATCTTGTTTGAAGAAATAAACGCTGTTGTTCCTTAAGCTGAAGATAAAATTTGAGAACATATTTAACAGCATAGGAATAGTAATGAAAATCAGTATGCAACTCTGTTAGCTGTCTGGTCTTTAGTTATCTGAGGAGGGCTTTCAGGCTACTAAATACCAGTATAACTTTTGGGGAGGGAAGGCCAGACTTTCTTGACTTGACTCCTTTCCGTATATGTGAAATGTGGCGTTTCTTGCATTCCTGTATATTAATTTTGTAGGTCCTCTGATAACTACAGTTTATTGCATCGGGCTTGCAGTAGTAGAGTATGAAAGCTGAGGAAATGTAACCCTTTAGGATTAAAACATCAAAGTTTTCATTCGGTCTGCAATTTTCATTTCAAAAAGGGGGGAGAAAAAAGAAAAAAAGGAAAAAAAAAAAAAAAGAAAAAAAGAAAGAAAAAGGAAAAGAGAATTGAAAGACAGCCAAGCACCAGATCCCTCATTTTCTTTCAAGACTGTCTCTATCATCTTCACTTTGTTTTGTCCTCCCATGTCAACTTAGACAATCAAAGGAAATGCATGTTTTAAGCTCAATACCCTATTTGCTTAACTTAGCATTAATATACCACACATAGCAGAATCCATCTGAAATGTTTTGGCTCCTCAGATTGAGGTTCCTCAGCTTCTGCCTTCAGATTTGTAGGTGTGCAAAAGCTTTATTAACTTGCTTATTAAATCTTAGCTGAGTATATACATTTAAAATCAGCTGTTTCTCTGCTACCTGCAGTGCCTGTAATAGGGTTCAGTACATGTGTTCAAGTCTTGCTAGAAATGTAAGATCACATTAGTGGGGGGAGTGTTAACACAAAAAAGCAGTGTGTGTGTTACTAGATAACATAGGGTGGGGTTCAGGTAAGTTGTTGAATAATATAAATACAGCTTTGTTCTTAAAGTGGTGAAGGGACCTCCTGTATTATAGCTCCTTCCCTTATTCAGTGTATTAAATTAGCTAGGGGCCTAAGACCTGTGAAACTCTATTTAAGCCAGTTCTTACACCACAGCTGCTATGTAGAGTCTCATAGCTGCGGTTCTTAGTTTGTATTCTGAGAAAGCCTGAATGAAGGTGTGAAACCTCTCAGCGTTATGGGTAAAAATGGCATTGCAAAACTTATGATTCTTTAAATGAGGATATGGAATTCCTTACCTTGTATGGGCATGAGCATCTAATTAAACTTTGTAAAAAACATAGCATTGGCTGCAATCACATCTGTATAAAGCTATAAAGATAAACTTATGGATGAATGTTTTTGGTGGGATATCATGAGGAATTCGTATTTGGGGTGTGGGGAAGGAAGCTCTTATACATCTCAGCTTCCAGGTGAATCCCTTTCTTTCCTGGCTGCGCCTAAGGACCTTTTTAAGGACCAGCTCTTTAAGGGTGATGCCCTTCTCGCAGGGGTTTCGCCTCTCCTCTTGCAACAACCGAAGTAATTCTAATAAACCTGAGGCTTTCCAATCTTGCTGCATGTAATCATGGCACAAAACGTTTACACCATCTTGTCTGCTGTAGTTTTTATAGATGCCTGGAAGCTTCAGGCTTGACAGCAAGTGCGAGTGCTTGAGTTGTTCGCTGGAGTTGCTTGCTGTAACCAGGCTGATACTGGGTCTTATTACAAAGGAAAAAAATGCTTGATTTGGGTTGGAAGGACCCTACTGTGTCAGTAATTACCTGCTTCTCCTGCTTATGCCAATATTGCCAAGCTGTTAGCTGAGTTTAGCTTCCAGTTAGATGCCTTTTGAGAATTAGAATCCCAAATGCTGTATTTGTCCACATTTGAACATAATAGGTGTGCAAGTTTTACTGTATATTGTATTCTTATCAAAATATCAAGTCTCAGGGTTTGATACTTCCTATAGGTGCTTGTCCTCCCCCCCGCCTTGCCCTTGCAAACCATGGTAAATCAAAATCATAACCAAAAAAAAAAAAAAAAAAACCCACAAAAGAATATGAATAAAAAGTGGGGTACTTGCTTCTTTCATCAGGTATCTTTTGTCTTTTGCCCAAAGTCTTTTTTTCCATGTAAAGAATCCTGTAAATTCTGAAGCTGATCCATTATGACTAAAAAGAAAATAAAGGTGGTCTTAAAATCCTTATATAGTGCGTAACTACTGTTCCAAATGTCTGCATGACTCCCCCCCCCCCCCCCCCCCCCCCGAATGAAACCGGGGAGTATTCCATAAACTGGATTAAAGTATACAAAACCCCCTTTCTTCCTTTTTTTATTGTTGTTGGTAGTAGAATAAGTGACAGTTCTTTTATTTTATCTTTTTTGTTATGAAATAAGGTATAACTGAAAGTTTGGGTAGGGGAATCCTTATTTCTGAATAGCAGATATGCAGCTCTTAGTGTTTTGGAGCTGAGGCTATTCAGGGAGCTTGTACCTTACGAGCAATTTTTAACTATTAGGGAATCCACAGGAAGGAATTGCTGTAGCTATATATTAACAGGATTCTTGGAAAAAGTTGCCTGCAAGAGGACTGTTTTGCTTTTTTTCCATTGAAATACTTATCACAGTCAACATGTCATCATATAGTTTATATTGCAATACCATGACCTCGGTTTGGTGTCCTTTTCCTAACTATATTGATAGGTTCAGAAAAGCCAGATGATGTACTGGCCTTGCCTGCTGTTCTTTGCCAGTACCTGAATCTTATCAGTGTTCAGATATTTGCTGTTAGAAATAGGTGTTGTATCTTTAAACATCCTCTATTTCACCTTTGTGTCAGAGTATAGGAACGCTCAGTATAATACCAGGATGTTACTACGTGGCATATATACATTCATCTGTCATTACCTAATGTGTCTCTTTGAAGTGCTCTTTATCCATGCTATTTATCCTCATATTTAAGGTGTTAAGCACTCAACTCTGAAGCTTTGAGAGGTATTTTTAGATTTTATTTTACTATTTGAAAGACTGTCATTCCTTGTCTGCTGTACCTGAAAATTTCAAGCTGGTCAACCCAGTAATTTATAATTCCTTTGACTGAATTTGAAAGTAACTCTTTTTCATAACCTCTTATTTCAGTGTGTCCTTAACATAAATTAATTTCTTATGGCCGAAGTGTTTCCCCTTTGTTTTTGTAATAGAAAAAGAGGACAGAACCTTTAAATGTTCTAATGAAAAAAGAAATTATTTGTGCATACAAAAAATACTGAGCCTCAGAGTTTCCTTGCAGCAGCTTTCCGTGTTCTCGCAGCATCCCTGCCCGCTGTAGTCAGCCTCAGAGCAGGCATCGTCTACGCAAAGTAGGCCAGCAATAATTATGAGACTGCTGCTGATGGAAAGCAATACAGTTTTTCAAATGTTACATGGTCATGTCCTTAACTGTTTAATTTCAGGACTGCCAATTGTCTGTGATGTATTTTTCAAGAGTGGGACAGGATTCACAGGGACTGTAATACACATAAGCGTCCTGGCATAGAATCAGCCCTCATATGCGTATTCACTGCTTGGGGGGAGGAAGCGTGGTAAAGGCTCAGGCTGCAGATCAAACGCAGAAATACGGAAATCTTTGCTCTGAACTGCGTGAAACACAGGTTTGCTGTCTAAGGTAGCAGAGCGGGTAAAAGCTCCTTTTGCATCACCATGTAAATTTTTCAAAGAGCTGTAGTAGTTTTAGTATGATTTAAAATTGAACTTCCAAATCTGAACTAGTCATTCTTAGTGTTCCTATAAAGGAAAATGGGATGTGAGAAATCTCTTTAAAGGGACTGGAGTCCAAGTGAGTATATAGAGCAGATTCAGGTACGCAGGTTGCAGCTCTGCAGAAGGCTACTGTCATATTCCACTTTGAAAATTTACGTGCCAGGTACTGTATTTCCCAAAACAAACGTGGCTGTTTTCTTATTTTGTGCTGTTACTGATTGTTGTGTCATTGTTTGGACAAATATATCATAACCCTTTTACAGATCTCTGTCCCTCCACTTAAAAAAAAAAAAAAAAAAAAAAAAAAGTTGAATAACTAATAAAATAGATCAACCTGATTTCTCTTCATCCAAAAACGAAAAGTGTTAATGTATTCAGCTTTACTTGCTTCTGTTTTGTTCATGTAACAACTGCAAATCCCTATGAACTAAATTCCATTTTGATGTATAAATTTAATTGAGCTTCTCAGTGTTTTTTTTTTTTGCTGCTACTATTTAACTCCCTATACGCATTTCTGAATTTATAGTTCTAGTAAAACTCTTTTGATACAATGCTATTAATTTTATTAAGTGAATTAGGATATGTAAATTTATAAGTTTTATCTGAGAGTGAAAATACGGAAATAAACCTAGACATTTGCATATTAGGCTAGCTTCAGCTTCCTGAGAATTCACAAATAAGCACATACTAGAGCACTCATGACTATGCCAAATGTGATAAAAGACTAGAGAATAGTAAACAACTAAAATGTTTCTGTCATGTTTAGGATAACCTTTGAAGTGGAGATTTTTGTTGTCCCTCTTTAAGGGCATCAGTATCTAACATACAGAAATGGCTGGAATTGTTTTGGAAGCTCTTGCAAGTGTCACTGTTGAGACTGGAAATCCCACCACACAAAATACTGGGCTGCGAAGGCCTACTGTGTCTTCCTAGATGTGTCTTTGGGAAGCATAAAACATATTATGAAGTTTGCTCGCTCTCATTGAGTCAACCGACTTGTCTCCTCACTGGCTTTACAAAACAAGTTTCAGCCTTGACTTCAGTGAGAACAGGTCATGACCAGGAGTAAAATCCTAATGCAGATAATTTCCCAGCTTTTTAAAGTTCTATGTGTGTGTATGTTAAGCTCTTGCCTTAGGAGGTTACGGTTTATTTATTGTAACTATTGCAGCAAAATGACTTCTGATTGCAGAAAGAAATATTTCATAGACTGGAGTATTTTAAGTAAATAAAAATTAGTTGCAGCTGTAGAATGATGAAATAATGGATCAACTGCAGAGAAAACTGTATTATTTTGTTTTATAAGAGAACATCTCGCCTATTTCTGAAGCTTTGAGGTACTTGAAGCAATCTCTTGCTTTGATTACAGCTGAGCATGAGAAATAATACCTTATTGCTAAGACATGAAAAGCTTGTGCCACTATTTTTGCTACTGATGCTGTTAGCGATGTTAGCACAACGTACCCCTTATCTGTGTAGGCACAAGCCAGCTCCAAAAGCTAGTTCCCTGCATCTTTCAGTGACCCCAGAGCTACCAGACTCACTGCTGCAGTCAGGCAGCACTGTGCAACTATAGGCTCAGTAGTAACTATCATGTATCACACGCAATACATTTGGAAAATACTGATTAGCTGGAAATATTGAAACAAGTAGTATCTACCAGTAGCCATTAGTGAGGCTGTTTTCCCTGAGGTATTCAAAAATGTTCACTTAGGAAGAAAACAAAAAAACAAACCTCCATATATTAAACCTCCTTTAAAAGCAACTCCTTCCTTTACTTTATTGACTTATTTGTGTCAAAGCTCCCTGGGGAAGTGTTTCCTTTCCTAGTACCCCTGGGTGTTTTATGGGTTGGTCTTTTTTTACATATTAACTCTGTAGCTATTTTGGAATTCCTCCATGTGAGGAAGCAGAGCAACCATACACTTAAACACTTTCAGCTATTAAATTTGAAATATTCACCTATTCGACCTTAATTTTGAACACCTTAACTAACCACTTAATATTTTTTTTCACAGTTCACTTAAGCAGCTGATGGCATCTCTAATATTTTAATGGTTAATGATTGACCTGGTTAGACTATAATGCCTTCCAGGGAGAGCAGTGCTTGCGGTCTGTTAGCTGTACCTTCAAGCACTGTGTTCGTTGTTCTTCTGCCTCTGTCAGAGTGATTAAAGACTTACGTGCTGGGTGAAGTCTGATTAGGTTGAAAACTGCCTGCTCTGCCAAACTGATCTCCCAGCTGTTGGGAATTGGGTACCTGGATCAATAGGGCTTCTTAATCCTCTTGGTGTGTTTGTGCTAGGTCTATTGGCTGGTTATTATTTGGGAAAAATTAATTGTACTAGCCCTTGCTTAGGCATTTGATATTGGAGTGAGATGATGCAGTTGCTCATGTGAGTGCAAGGTTGCCTGGCAAGCTGGAATTTACCTGCGTGTGTATTTCCAAAGTTTGCAGCCACAGAGAAACTACTGAAGGGTTATTAGACTGCAGTCCATTTTTTCTGCTCTGTAAACGCAGCTGGCTCATAAATAGCATGTACATGTGTTTTGAGAGTTACTTACTGGATGCCCTTCTCCTAAAGGCCTCTTGAACCTGGTAGTATTTCTTTTTGTCACAATGTCACCTCCTGCTTGACACTGTTTTAGGTGTCCACCTTTCTATAAGTAAAGCCTTTCATGAGGAAAGCTTGGAGTCTGAAACTTCTCAGTAGACCTTCTCAGTCAAGACTTTCCAGGAATACATCGAGTGGAAAAAGACCTAATTCCTTGTTTTCATGCCATTAAGGGATTTCTAGGCTTTGAGGAATTAAGAGTTTTAGTTGCCGCTTTTGCAGAACCTGTGTCCTGGGCTAAATGTCTAGAGCCCTGTTAGATCCCTTAGGTTGAATGGAGTCTCTAATTACTCTCCCATCTCCTAGAGTTGGTCCTGAATTGCCAGGAGCTTTCTACCTTCTCCCTCAGTGATAGTAAGGTTATTGCAGCAACTTGTAAAGGTGTTGACGGCTGTGGAAATCAGACCCAGGTCTCCTTCAGCTGCATGTGGGTTAACAGTCACTTTAGGAGTCTGCCATGCAAGAAACCTGAAACTTTAATTTCTTGATTAGGGAAAAACAGACTTATCAGGGTATGTTTGCTGCCCTGTGAAACAACATTTAAGTTCAACATTTTAAATTAAAATCTTGAGAATCCCTGTCTAAAATTACTGAATTAAAAAACCCTATTCTTTCTCAAAGGTTGGTAGATAGAGCACTCATTTCAGTTTTAGTACTTACACCTTCAATCTACTGAAAGGAAACTCACTCTTCCAATGTACATTTGAGGAGTGGATAGTGGCCATAAATGGGCAAAATGCTTCAATGAGCTCTCCAACTGTGGCTTTTTCCACACACACCCCCCCCCACCAAAGGGAAATGAATGCAGAGAATGCATTAATTGTTTGGGAGGTCCACGTGACAGTCTTATCTTTTCAGATAAGCTCTTTTAAAAATAGAGTCTGTGTTAAAAATGACAGAGCTCTAAAAAACATTTTCTTTAATAAATCTTGTGCTAGAAATTGAAGTACAGAATTCAGTTCAAAATGCCAAGTTTACAGGAGCATGTTCATAATTGAAACCTGAATTTTTGCTTTCATAGTTTTTTAAAAAATTGCACAAAATAACTTGAAAGAGAACATGCCTTGGGAGTATGAGCAAACTGTACTTTGCTAAATCTTTCACTGGGAACCGTGTCCTGAGCTTGGAAGCAAGCCTGAGAATATTTGCATATGCTCAAAGTACCTAACTGCTAGGTGAATTGAGACATACTACGCTACTCAAAGAACGTCAGGATCTCCATGACAGCTGTGCCTTTCTGTACTGACGCTTCCATGGGCTGAAACGTTTTTGAGCAGTGTGTGAGAGCTGTGCCTGGAAAGTGGAAGGAGGTAACTTTGACCTAAATGTAGGATCAAAAATACTGAGTGCAAGAACCTTCCTGCTATGCTCTGTTCTCCATTAAAGTTTTCTTGCCATGCCGCTGTAGAGTGCCAGTCTAACAAGGAAGTATTAAAAAAAAAAAAAAAGCATCTGTTGCCAGGCGTCCAAACAATCTTGCAACTCTTAAGCATTCTTTCCTGTTAAGCAACTTGATCTACCTTGTATCGTTATGCTGCTTATTGAAATTTGGCTGGCTGCCAGTGGTGATCGTCCACTCAAAACTGCCAGAGCCTTTCCACTGTCTCTGCCTTGGCCAGCCCCTGTGTTGCAGCTCGCTTGCCACCGGGCTCATTTTGCCTTAGTCCAGGCTCACATTGGAGTTGATAGCAAAGCTGCCTGCTTGGAAACCTGACTGTGATTTTTCTAAAGTGTGCTTTTTTAAAAGCACATTAAGTGCAGGTAGGTTATTTAAAAAAATAATATCCCTAAGCAATTCAGTTGTTTTTCTTCTCCTTCGTGTTAGCATTTCACTGGGCTACAAATCCTGCTCCTTTCTGCAAAACTGAAGGTGGTCAGTCTTTCTTCAACACCAAGTCAGCTGATGGAGGGAAATTCTTCTTCTCTTCCAATTTTTTAATCTCTCTAGCATAAACAAAAGCAAGGAATTGATGCATGACTGCATAAATATAGTCACTCTGAGTAGATCTCTGTCAGCAGGGTGCATTTTTAATAACGAGAACTGATACGTGGAGCACTGTCGCCAGTCTGTGGAGCAGCAGACCACCATGGATGAAGAAGTCCGAAAGGCTGAATGATTAGGGTTGTAATAACTGGGTGGCAGCAGAAATGTTTGTATCAGGCTGCTAGCAGTTAACAGAAAGCAGTTTTTTTTTTCTCTCTTCCCGTCTCTCTTTCTGGTTGGGAATAGTTATTGATATATGGACTTTAACTGGTGCATGGATGTGTTGTTATACCAGATAGGAGAGTTACCTCAAATTGTTGATCTGTAGCCCGGTACTGCGTGTGGCATATTTTGTCCCTGTTCATGTTTCACTACTGTGGCTGGCTTCTCCCAGCTTCTGGATATGCAGCTTAGCACTGACTAGAAAGGAGAGGCATGTTGTACAAAAGCTCCTATTTTTTTTTTTTTCTTACAGCACACTGGTTTCTAGTCACTAGATGTTGAATTTTTAAAATAATGAGCAGAATGTGGAGTACTGAGTTCTGGATAGCATCTTGTTCTTCTGTTTTTTTTCCCCCCTTTTTTTGGTGGTTGTGTGTGTGTGTGTATGTAGCTTGGTCGTGAGTGGGGTTGTAGTTATTCAAATCCTAGGCCAGCACATGTGCTTCCAGTTCCAAGTCAGGAAATGCTTGGCTTTTGAAGCATAACGGTCGCTGCGCGGAGCGCTGCCTCGTAGCTGCCCGCGGTGCGATACCGTGACCGGAGCCTGAGGAAGTGCTGTGAAATCAGTGCCAGCCCTTCGTAAGAGGGGACGCGTCTGCGCTCGCTTATCTCAGCCTCGTGCTCGTCCCACCGTAAGTCAAGTGACAGAGTTTTGCTTGAACATGCCTCTGCTTTTGGACTGGAGCCCATGCCAGAAGGTATTGCTCTCGATGTGCGTGCGCGGTGTGGCTTCGTCTCGTTTCTTGTTGAGTGTCGGAAGGGGTCTGATAGCGCAGCTGGTGTGGTGATCGAGAGCGAGGAGCTGAGCTTCTTCGTTGCTTTGAAAATAAACATCTTATGAGAACTGCTGTCATTAAGCAGCCGGAGTTATTGGACATCTGTCAGATTAGTATTTTGCAGTCATGCTAAAGATTGTAAGCCTTATGCTAAGGCTTTCTGCCTTATTAATAAATTTCCAAACTGAAATTTGCCATGTACAAGTGTAGAAACAAACTAAAAAGAGCTGTAGTTTCCATGTTGCAATGAAATTCTGTCTGGCTGAGGATGTGACGATACGCAGCAAGTTAGTTTTGTTTTTCATTGCAATATCCAAAAGCATTAACGTTTTAACTTTTGGGTGAAATTGAAATCTCTGTTGGGCAATTGTTGCTGGGTATGGTTTGAATGTAATCCCTCCAGCAAAAAAGGGAGCCCCACCTTTCCTCAGTGGAGGCTGTTGTAAATTCAGAGGGAGCATTTATTCTTAATGCTTTGACTGCTGTTACTGCTATTTAAGAAAACGTGCATCACCTTGGAGATGTTCTGCCCACTCTAGAGTTGTAACAAAGAGAAAGCACAGAAGAAAGCTGCTAGATACTGCAATATGTGTGACTTTGAAAGCTGTTCAGCCTCTCTGATTTCAACTTTACAAATCCTGCCTTAAAATCAAAAAGGAACTTCAGTTTTTAGGTGTTTATTGCCGATATCTTGACATTTCAAAATAATTTTCACAAAATCCAGTTGCATGACATGGTAGGCCTTGCTAAGAAAGTTTTAATTTGTTGTTGTTAGTTATTTTTCTGTGGTCCTCTTTTACTATTTTTGGTTTTAATCAAGTTGGATGAAACAGCTCACGTGAGTTAAGTCAGTTTAGCTGATGCTTCTAACATGAAAATACAACTGTATGGAACACGGTTGCACTTTGGGATATATAATATATATATAATAGAATGGTTCTTGGCAGTTTGGCATTTATGCAGCGTGGGTACAGTGTCCTAGTCGTGCACAAGACAGGCGCTTGCTCTCCGTTATGATGCTGTTGTAAGTCTAGTCACAAGGGAAGAAATGGACTGAATCAAAAAACTGCAGAACTGGAATTAGCAGATCTAGAATATTAACTGACCTGTTTCGTACCCAAGCTTGAGTGCTGCAGCCCTAAATTGGTGCCAAATGGATGATGCATTGTAAAGCTCCCCAGGTCCATAACCACTGTCATGAGGTGCATAACCAAGATGCATATGGGATCGATTGGAAGACCATTTGCTTTATCCCCAAATTGATGTCAATACTGGATTTGGCCTACCAAAACTCTCCTGTCTATAGATAACAGAGTTTAATGCCTGGCACATGTTAGTTCCTACCATATGTATTTACATCTGAATCTTACTAAAGGAGAGGCAAAACTTGAGCAGTGACATCCATTCTTGCTGGAGTGAAGCTAATGGTCCTTACTGAATCAGATCTAGCTGCTGAAGAGTGATCATAAAATGTTCTTAAGCTATTCAAATCAGCCTGATGACTGATGTAATTTGAATTGCTAAGTGTTGATTTCTTCTATCGGATTTATCAGATCTATCATGATTCCTTAGATTGAAATATGGCCACTTCAATGTCTTTGTGTAACTTTTCATACTTGCCTCTTACCTTACAGTCTTTTTTTTAAATTATTTTTGCTGAGGAGCACACGCTTCAAGTTGGTATCATCAAAGCCTCTGTTGCAGTAGCTCATCCTCTAAACCTTTAAATGGAAAAGTTAATAGACCTTTTACATGCTCTAGTGTTAATAAACACAAAATGTTGGATGATCAGTGGTTAGAATGTCACTTTAAGGTGCTTGTAATGTTAGTTTGTATAAGCTGAGGATGCTTCTAGCTTGAACAAAGTTGTATTGCTCTACCACTCTATTTGTGTATCTTCTTCTGTAGCCTATTTCTTCCCCTTAATGTTAGTCTCCTACCCCTCCACAATTTAGGCAGACTTCATGAATAATAATAATAATAGCATGGCCTGCATTGCACTTTTGACTTTTCCCTCTGGCTTGAGAATCACTGTTATGGTGCAGCTCCAGCAGGGCTGTTGGCTGCTACTTTTCTGCTTAGAAGTCCTCTGTGTCTTCCTCTGGAAAGCAGTCTTTCTCTCCTCCTCTGCCCAGCAGCAGATGGAGAAATAAAATTGGCCCCTAGACTGTATACCATGGGTGAGAAGCAAAGTATAGAAAACTTAACTTTTTCTTATGCTGCTCCAGTACTAGCATCACTGGATTTGATAGGGATGAGATATGCCGCTTTTGCCTCGCAAATGCACTGCTTGTCCCCCTCTACCCCAGTATCCTGGTTTGAAATAACTGTCTTCAAGGCTTGATAATCAAAATTATAATTAAATAGATCATTTAAATAGTTTAGGTTTATTTACAGTGTATACAGGTGAACTGTGAGAAGCTATTTATGTGAAAGTGTAGCTAACCTTTTTGATTCACTCTACTGTAACTGGCAGGAGTTTATCTCAGGAAGATCTGCAGTGGCCCTATGGAATTAACGAATAATAATCCCATTTTTCCTCTTTGGCTGCTTAATTTCATGAGGCTGCTGCAGGGAAACATGGGAACTTTGAAAATGTTATTAATAAAAGTTTTGAGTTTTTAGGGAGTCTGAATTCTTAAGACTAACAAACTGACTTCTAAAAATAGTTTTAAAAATATATCCTGTTAATTCACTGTTTTTAAAAATCTTCATTCTGCTTACAACTTTGCTCTGTAATTTCAACATTAACAGAAAATGAGCTAATATCCAATACAACAAGTTACTCAACTTTGATGGTGAAACCCTTGGTACTGGGGCCTCATGATATACAGAGGAGCAAATTGTCAAAAAACAGTGATACACGCTAAAGACGTGTTACAGGCCACATTGGGATGGTTGTTAAGCTTGGTAGTTGTGAAACTTTTCCTGTATCTTACATTTCGGTAAAATATAGATGCAGACTCTTGCTAAGACTCCACTTGATCCCAGTTACATTTTTTCCCAAGCCATCTCAAAACACTAAATGAAGATCTGTTAATCTGATCAGGTAGAAATCTTGACAAGTGATGGTGGCACCAGATGGCACTTATGAAGACATAAGTAGTGAAGAGGGTCACAGCTAGTAAATCAAACCATTTTCAATCATTGGATGCATCTTTATCAGTATGCAGTAAAGACACGTAAAAATCCATGTGTATGACTAAATGCCTGACAATGTTAGTATCTATCTTGCATCTTATGCTTGAAGTGTGGTGCTTTTCACACCATACTATGTAGAGTTGGAATTAAGTCTGGCAAGGGATGTTAAGGACAACAAGAAGGGCTTCTTCAGATACATCAGCAGCAAGAGGAGAACTAGGGAAAATGTGGGCCCACTACTGAATGGGGCGGGGGCCCTGGTGACAAGGGATACAGAGAAGGCAGAATTACTGAATGCCTTCTTTGCTTCAGTCTTCACTGCTAAGAGCAGCCCTCAGGAATCCTGCAGCCTGGACGTGAGGGAGAAAATCTAGAGAAGGGAAGACTTTCCTTTGGTTGAGGAGGATAGGATTAGAGACCTTCTGGGCAGGCTAGACATCCACAAATCCATGGTCACGGATGGGATGCACCCACGGGTACTGATGGAGCTGGTGGATGTTGTTGCCAGGCCACTCTCCATCATCTTTGAAAGGTCCTGGAGAACTGGAGAGGTGCCTGAGGACTGGAAGAAAGCCAGTATCACTTCAGTCTTCAGGAAGGGCAAGAAGGAGGACTCAGGCAACTACAGGCCAGTCAGCCTCACCTCCATCCCTGGAAAGGTGATGGAACAGCTCCTTCTGGATGTCATCTCCAGGCATATGGAGGAAAAGAAGGTGATCAGGAGTAGCCAGCATGGATTCACCAAGGGGAAATCCTGCTTAACCAGTCTGATAGCCTTCTATGATGGAATGACTGGCTGGGTAGATGAGGGGAGAGCAGTAGATTTTGTGTACCTTGACTTCAGCAAGGCTTTTGACACTGTCTCCCATAACATCCTCCTAGATAAGCTCAGGAAGTGTGGGTTAGATGAGTGGACAGTGAGGTGGCTTGAGAACTGGCTGAAAGGCAGAGCTCAGAGGGTCGTCATCAGTGGCACGGAGTCTAGTTGGAGGCCTGTGGCTAGTGGTGTCCCCCAGGGCTCAGTACTGGGTCCCATCCTGTTCAACTTATTCATCAGTAACCTGGATGGGGGGACAGAGTGCCTCCTCAGCAAGTTTGTGGATGATACCAAGCTGGGAGGAGTGGCTGACACACCAGAGGGCTGTGCTGCCATTGAGAGAGAGCTGGACAGGCTGGAGAGTTGGGCAGAGAGGAACCTCCTGAGGTTCAACATGGGCAAATGCAGAGACCTGCACCTAGGGAGGAATAACTCCATGCACCAGTAGAGGCTGGGGGCTGACCTTCTGGAGAGCAACTCTGCAAAGAAGGACCTGGGAGTGCTGGTGGATGAGAAGTTGACCATGAGCCAGCAATGTGCCCTTGTGGCCAGGAAGGCCAATGGTCTCCTGGGGTGCATGAGGAAGACTGTTGCCAGCAGGTGGAGGGAGGTGATCCTGCCCCTCTCCTCAGCCCTGGGGAGGCCTCATCTGGAGTACTGTGTCCATTTCTGGGTTCCCCAGGACAAGAGAGACATGGAGCTACTGGAGAGAGTCCAGCGTAGGGCTACAAAGATGATCCAAGGGCTGGAGCACCTGCCCTGTGAGGAACGGCTGCGAGAGCTGGGCCTGTTCAGCCTGGGGAAGGGAAGACTGAGGGGGGATCTGGTCAGTGTGTACAAGTACCTGAAGGGAGGGTGTCAAGGGAATGGGGACAAACTCTTTTCAGTTGTCCCATGTGACAGGACAAGAGGCAATGAGACTATCAGTAGGCATCTGGAACTGAGTTTGACCCAGCTGATAGATATTTCTTATACATTGTAGTATCCCTGTTTTACATTGCTTTCCTCTTCCGTACGGAAGGAAAGCTGTCTGTGACTATGGAGACTGAATGGCACTTCCCCCTCCAAACTTGATTTCTCACTTAAAATCTGTGGATGGGAGGGCAAATAGAAAAAAGGTGAATGTTAATGGAGGTGCCCTCTTCAAAAATAATGTAGCTTGTTGAAAAAGCTATCTGCACTGCACGAAGCAGGAAATAAGGAATGGTCAAGCAGCACCAGCTAAAACCTCTACCTAGTGCTAGGATCACGTATGTTCAAGTGAAGATAGCGTAGCTGTTGATGTGGGAGGTAGAAGCAGAAGTGATAGAGGTAGCAGGTGTTGTGAAATCATGGTTGTGACTCAAATAGCAGTAATTGAATAGTATGTACAATCTAAAAAGATGAAAACTAAATGAAGCAGTAGATAGCAAGGTGGTAGGGTAACATTTTGGCTTTTTTAACAGAATTGTAATTACATAAAGCTTGTGTGTGCGTGTGCCTGTTTGTACGTGGGAAATATCTGAGAGGGGATGGGGAAATCCTGCTGTCACAGGGTTGGAAGTCTCTTCTAATACCCAATGTATCTGGACATTCACTGGCAGAGGATGAGGGATAGGATGTATTAGGAGACTATTAAGAATTCTTTGAAAGACTTAAGAACTTCTTCTCCAGTCTGTATCTCAGAAATTATTAGCAAGTGACAGGACTCAGATATTGCAGAAGTGATTGTCAGTATGTTTTTTAAAAATCCAGATTGCTGAATTAACAGCAGACATGGTTTAGGATAGTGATTGCATTGTAGAATTTAAACATCTTGAAGAGAATTCTCATTTGTCACTATGTGTAGAAAAATAAGTAGGAGTTGTCCTGTCCTGTAACAGGTTCTGGATTTGGAAAGGGGAAATTTAATTAAAAGAGGTAGCTAGTGGAAGTCACTGAAATAGAGAGCTAAGGGATTTAAACTCTAGAGCTTCTTTAGCACAGTACATAGTAAAAAGCTCATAGAGGGGAGCAGTGAACAGTGAAGAAAGCTCTATCTTGGAAGATGAAGGAGCATGGGGCAAGGGAGGATTGTCCGTGTCCAGCTGAGCTGGTGTGGTTGCGGGTGGTGCATTCCTTGGGCAGTGTAGGGCAGCCTGCTAGTGAGAATGCGTGAGGATTAAATACAGTCATTTGAAACTGAAATGATGATGTCTCTAAGGACAAAAGCTAAATGGTTAGTAGTCTTAGGGTAATTGAATTTCATCTTGCAGCCAGTGAAGTGGAAGCGCATTTGAGCTGAGAGCCTGCCTGGGAAGGAGCCTGTAATGGGGAAGGGGAGTTAGACAAGGTAATTTTGCACCATTACTTGCAAAAGTATTGGTATAGGAGATCACTGCTGAATTAGCAAGCTTCAGATGGTATCTGATCTGACTGAAAAAAGACACACTGTGGGGAGCATGAATTATATACTGGGCTTGACTTGAGTTAGTATTTTAGAAAAAAAGAAACTTTGGAACAAATTATGAGATGTTACAGATGTGGTGAGAAGCTGTATAGAATACAGTGTGTGCTATTCAGCTATATATTGTACTAGCTTGACATTGAAAACTGATTTCTTTGGTGGTGAAGGTAGGATAAGTAGCATCTCTTGATCTCACTGTAACTAATAACTTACCAAATGCATTTGAAATGATGTCATACCATTTGTGATGGTTATGAGAACTGAACGGGGAAAGACTGAGTTAAGCAGAAGTGGGTAGAGTTGAAAAAGGAACTAGAATCGCTCCGATCTGTGGCTAATAGAATTGTTTTTTCTGTTTTTTCTTTAGTGAAGACTGGATGACAGAGGAACTTGCTTATTAAATACACTGTCCCTGAAAGCAGACATCCTGCAGCGTAATTAGCATATAATGGAGGAAGGACCAGGTGACTTTGAAGGACTGATACAGGGCTGAATTTGGCAGTTGCAACTATAGAGATATGCAGTTTGGCCTTGCAGGGTATAGTAGGGATCTGTAGGTAAGAATGATGGAGAAGAGAGATTTGGGTGTGTTTCTTGGATATCAGGTGACTGAGACAGCAAGGAAGTATGTTGGACCTGAGAGTAAGCTGTGTCTTGGGAGGGACTGGGTGAGATTTTTGTAGTAGGTAATAGAGGAGAGCTAATGCATTAGTACATGTTTCTTCTGTAAAGTTTGCATTCCCTTCACTGCCTGTATACTAAAATTGTTGGTTGAAATTAACAGGGATTATTTGGCTCTTTTCATTTGTAGAAGTCTGTTTCCACAACACTCCTAGGAAGGAAATACCTGGCTCTCCAAAATAAAAGGCCCCATACACAATATGTCGGTGAGAAACACTAATGTGAGAAGAGGGTTACAGAAAAGCATTTTAGTACAAGAACAAACAAGTATGAACATTTGTCAGCAGACATGTTCTGAAACATGTTCTACTAAAATATTAGAAACAGTTTTCTTTGCTTACACTTCAAAAACTGTCTATACTGAATTTAGAAATTACTAGTCTTACATTGTCAGCCAAAAAGCTGGTAGCACTCTACTGAAGAAGTAACTTGTGTACTTATTTATACTGTAGAGGTTTGACGTATCACTGTCTGCAGTATTTTGTTTTTGGCTGCTAAAGAATACTTCTTAAACTGTCTTTTAGGTTCCTGATGTCATCAGCAGCATACGACAAGTCTCCAAAGCGGCACTGAAAGAAGATGCCAAGCCGAGTAAGGATAGTGAAGATGCCTTCTATAACTCCCAAAAATTTGAGGTCTTGTACTGTGGGAAGGTGACAGTGGCTCACAAGAAGGCTCCCTCCACACTCATTGATGATTGTATTGAGAAATTCAGCCTTCATGAGCGCCAGCGCCTGAAACTGTTAAGTGAGCAGCGCAATACGGAGTCAAGTTTGGACTTACCCTTGTGCGAGGGAGATGCACCAGCCTCACCATCAGATAGCCCCTTTGAGGAGTCTGATGGCCCAGATACCACCACGGTGCAGGCTGGGATATTTACAGTTGGCAGTCAAACCAACTTAACCAACCTGGCCAGCACTCGCAGCTCCTTTCCAGAGCGAATCTTAGAGGACTCTGGCTTTGATGAGCAGCAGGAATTTCGTTCCCGATGCAGCAGTGTCACCGCGGTTATGCAAAGAAGGGTTCATGATACAAACCTGAAAACACAGCCACGCAGAAGGCATGCCAGCGCGCCTAGTCACGTTCAGCCCTCGGATTCGGAGAAGAACAGGACAATGTTGTTTCAGGTGTGTGCTAGGACTGGCAAACTTTTGAATGAGAGCAGAACTTGGTTTTGTGCTGTATCTTCTCCTGTGCATTCTGAAATGGAGACAAGTTTTGTAAGATAAGTAGTAGGATTCTGTGCGGTTTCATGAGTTGTTGTGAGTATTGCTGCATCTGCTCAGAAATGATTGGAGCACAAATAGGTGGACTTGCTTAAGGAAGTCAACTCAAATCATGAGCTTAGGTGAACTTAGAAAGAAATTACACTTAGATAACAGGAGCAGAGTTTCTAGGGAAAGAATTGTGTATTTTGTATGCGAATCTGATGTGTGTCTATTTGTGAGATGCAGGAACTAGCTGAAAATAGTGAATATTTTTTTTTCAAACAGGTAATTCCATGAGGCTTTTAGTGTAAACTGATCTTCCTTTATGTGCATTTAGAAATAAGTTATTAATTTCACAGCCTTATGTTTGAGCCAGCTCCTTTATGATAACCTGATGTTAAGCTTGCCTTTCCCAAACGAGTAATCTCTCTGCAAAATCTCCAATGTTTCTACTTGCTATGATTGCTTCTTCCATCAGACCATGTAGTTCTTCCTTCCCTCTCCTCGGCTGCATTTGATGTCCTCAGAGCTAGTACTGAGAAAACAAAAGGGCACTCAGAGGAGGTGACCCATAAAAGGAAAGATCTTTGGATCTTGAAATAACAGGGAGCTAAACGCTTGGGTTTTGTCTTTCCATTTGCTTTAAAGATCAGTCTTGCGTTTTATTCTTTTGGGGAAATGCTGGGCTGAAGTTGGGGAGTGCGTTCTCCTTTAGAAAGCCACAACTGTCACTAGTAGCTAGTAAAAAGGATTTAGCTGAAAAACTCCTCAGGCTCTGTGGAGTAAATTCACACATTGAGAAGCAGCTTGGAAAAGCTGAAAGGTAAGTTGTTGTATGACGTACTCAGAGTTACTATGAAAATTAAAGGTATCATCTTAAGATCAACTCTCAGTTCATCTATGGTATAGTTTAAAAAGAGAAAACTATCCATGAATTATGTAATTTCACTGTTTTTTATTGTAGCTTGTAATTTACCCTCACTGTTCCTCCACTAAGTAGTATCACTCCATTAAGCAGTTCACTGTTCACTCCATTAAGTAGTATCTGTTAAACATGGGATCTTTGAGTCAAAAGAGCTTAAAAAGAGGAGGAAAAAAGAAAGTCCTCTTTTAAAATCTCTTTCCCAGTGAACTGTGTGAGTTCTTGCTGAAATACCTTTTAACTCAACACAAGCTAAATTATAGTATCCTTATTCCTGCTGAGTAAGCTGTTATGCTGAAGGTATTCCAGTGTGAACAAGAAAAGGCTAGATTTTGATATTTTTTGTTACCATTAGTACTATGACAATCACAAACTAGATTTTCCTATTTTTCATTTCTTTTCAAGGTTGGAAGGTTTGAAGTTAACCTCATCAGTCCAGACACCAAATCCGTTGTTCTTGAAAAGAATTTTAAAGATATCTCTTCATGTTCTCAGGTAAGCATGAATAAGAAGCAACATGTAGATCATCAGAAAAAAAAGGGATCAATAATTGTTCTTCAGCTGGGCTGCCTTGCTAACCTATAGGCAGCAGAAAAAAAAGAAATCTGGAGTGCTTTTTCAGTATTCTGTGCTGATTTCCCCCCCCCTTTTTTTTTTTTTTTTTTTTTTGTTTCCAATGTCATTTTTCAAACAGTTTATTCTCTCTGACTAAATTCTCATAAACGAAAATAGTGTGCTGCTTTACTCTATTTACTGCTTAGTTTAAAAAGGGTGATTTTGAGTGTTTATGATAGTATATACACATCCAACGTGAAGTCTGACGCAAAAACATCATTGTGACTTCTTTGGTGGCTGCAGCTGAATAAATTACGTGTTAAAGTGCAGTTGATTCATGAGCAGCTACGGCAGACTTGAAGTAGTGGTTTGCTCTTAAAATAATGAAGAGCTGTTATTCAGATCAGGGATTTTTATGTCACTTGTCTGGTAGCGCTTGCAAGTGGATACTGCACAAATAACATGATGTCATTCCCACAGAGCTTTAATGCAGAAAAGATGGGCACTAAATAACAAGCCAGAGTCACAGTAGTGGCAGCTTTGATCACTGATCAAAAAGCAAAGCGTAAGCTGCTTTGGGAGAGCATTATTGGCATTGTATTTAATTTTGGAAGTAATTCCCATTTAGGAATTACTAGAGAGCTGCCTCTGAGCAGTTGAAATCCTGAAAGCCACTGGACTGTTGAGAGCATCCAGTCAGCCCTCCAGGCAGACAGCAGTTCACCTCCATCATCTCATCTGTAGAATATGGTGATAGATGAACCTAGCTATCTTCTGTCAATAGATAAATATGTCTTATAAAGTGAAGTGTCTAGGCTGAGAGATACTGCTTTCTATCTTGCAGCTGTTCTTGCTTCTGGCACTTTCTGTTTGGAGGTCTTGTTTCATTTCCCTCTTCCTTTCCCTGTTCACATGCATCACTTCAGGCCACCTTAAACATTATTTATTTTTAGTTTAAAATATACTTCCTGGCACGCTCTAAACCAGGATTCCACCCCTAAGTGATTTCATTTTTAATTCTAATAACAAATCTACTCTTGCAAGGACTGGTCAGTGCTTGTAACTCAAGTGGAGCCTGGAGTGACCCACTGTAGGTCCAGGCACTTCAGTAAAGTGCACTGCTAAACTAGTTCTTATTGCTGCTCATAAAGGGAGAAAAGGGCATGTACCTTTTAGAATGGGACAGTATAATCAAACAATGATGTATTAACAGCATTGTAATAGATAAAGATCAAAGGTTGGCAAAGATCTTAAAGCAGTAGTATGAAAAGCTAAATTTGCAGATGGCTTGGATCTTCTCCCCCTGTTGTGCATGTATTGAGCTGAATGGAAGTGTCACAGCAGCTTTATATACTGGGCATCTGAGTATTATGAAGATACAGGTAATAGTCCAAAGGTGGAACAACATTTGTTCTGCTGCTGGTGATGATTTTGAAGGCTAAAACAAGACTATTGCAGTCCTTTGAGGCCTGACTTTCCTTCAGGAAATTAATTGCATGCAGTAAATAGTAAATAGGTAATGCTGCATGTTGAGCTTTGTCCCATTCTTCACCTCCTCAGCCTTATTTGAAGCAAAACTTGCTCTTTTGCATACTTGAATGACTTGAACAGGTACTAACAATACTGCATTTTTTTGTTTTTTCTTAATGCAACAGATACTTTAGATTTTTTTTTTTTTCTATTTTCAATACAAATGAAACTTTAATTTGTTCAGGACTTAGGATTTGGTTTCATAAGGCTCATCAGTATTTCTTTTAAAGAACTCAGTACTAGCCACAGGGCTGCTTTGGGGATTTACAGAGGAGTGATTTACTGCGTATTGTGAGACTGCAGCTTAGGACTATTTGGTCTTTTGAGCTTTAAAAATGATGGAAAAAGAGACATTCTCTTGAGCTTGTGTTCTGGATTCTTTTAGTCTTGTCTGTTAAAGGTATTTCTATTATATAGCTTGAGTATGATTGATCTGCTGCAGTCAATTCACTATCTGTGCTTCACATAATTGACTAAGCAGCAAATGTAAATGGTGATTAAGCTCTGTACCTTCAGGTAGCACAGAACGACAAAGCTGTGCGTTCTTTTGTTGGGACAGGTCAAGCCACCCTGTTAAAGAAAACTGATGGAACTGCCGTTAATGGGAAAACACACTGTGCTATTTATGGCTTTGGTGCGAGTGTCATTTCCACCTCTGCCATGCATGCTCTCCTTTGCAGAAATGAGAAATCAGACAGCAGTAGGCTTATTCGGGCACTGTCAGCAGTGAAGGAACTGGCATCTTACTGATCCACGTTGAGTAAATACACTTAAATCACGAAACAGAGGGCAACACTTCACTGTTATATAAATTATCATATGTGTATGTCGTTCTCCATTTTATGCTTTTGGAGACGGCAAGTGTCACAGGAAAATGGTTTCATTTAAGTCAGTATTGGTGTGGACTATGGTAAAATAATGACATCTATGCCATCTTAGATAGTCTGTGTTTGCACTTGTGTTAAGGTTTGCTCTTCCAGTAGCACAAATGGAACTTGTGCAATTCAACTTAAGTTTTGAGAACTACTGGCAGTTTTGACAGTATGTTCAGTCTGTCACGTAGTGCCTTACTGGTTTTGTCTAGAGTGTTTTCTGAAGGCATAAGTAAGTTGATTCATCTCCTCCCATCTTTTTATGATATAGGTGTTTTTTTTGGAGATGGATCCAAGCAACTGAGTTTTGCTTTCTGTTGTATTTGAACTTGAGAGTTCAGACTTTCTTTTGGAGAGAATCTGCTATTACCATATTTAGATGTCAAAAACATTGGCAAAAGCTTTAACAATAGTGAGTCATGTTCCATGAATTGAGACTAGGAATATAGTGCTTCTTTGGAAGCAGGTCTCTTTGATCTTCTCACTGCTGATTTTAGCATGACAACATTCCCTGTCAAGCAGTTACACTAGGATCTTGAAATAAAATATCAGTAGTAATGTGTAGCAAGTCTTCAAACCTCTAGTGTGTAATTCAATGTCAGTGCCATAGTCAAGAATTCGAGGATTAATTTAAAGGTTCAGTTTTGGTATCCTCCCAGACATGTCACCACTCATCCTCTGCATTTTTTTTTTTTTTTTTTTTTAAGCTAATACAAGTTCAAACTTATATTACAGGAAAGAGAAGAAGTATTGTTATGATGCTGTCCGGGTCTCATGTTTTAGTGTGGGCTCAACACATCGATGCTTTCGTTACCAAAGCAATTGCAAATACAACCTAGGACTGTTTTGTTGGCTTCCCTGAAAAAACAGTTGTTTTAGTGGAAGTAACTCAGACCCAGATATATTACTATATAACTTCTTGTTTTGATTGTGAAAAGAATTCTACATAACTTCAATACAAAAAGCAATTTAAAACTTTGGAGTTGGATAAGAGATCATTAGGAGGATAGGCTTATAATATCTCAAATTTTTTTATTAGCAAGTGCTGGGAGTCTGGTAACTATTTCTATGATCAAGTTGGAAACGCAACGTGTTAATAAAATAATCTATTACTGCTCTTTTAAAACTCTTCCAGGGTATAAAACACGTTGATCACTTTGGCTTCATTTGTCGGGAATCTCTTGAACCTGGATTAAGCCAGTATGTTTGCTATGTGTTCCAGTGCGCAAGTGAATCTCTGGTAAGTAATTACAAATGATCATAATCTTTCCATCAGAGGATGACTAAAGCATTTCCTAAATTCTAAAAATCTGCATTATTCTGTGCTAATAGCTACTAACTCTTTTTCATCTAAACTTTGAAATCTTCTCTCTAGCTAGCTGAAAAAAACCATTTGTTAATTCAGTAGCCAACTTGCAAACAAATAGATTTATGTCAATAAAACTTCAAGCAGTTAATAGCCCTGCGTGTCCTATACTTGCTGAGGATCTGAACCTATGTTAAAATGAGGAGAAAATGGGAACTTGTACAGATTCAACTGATCTCGTAACTAACAGAAAATGTTACAGCTGACCTATTGATAAACCTGGCCATGGATAATGTAATTGAAAGACTCTTAAAATGTGGTGTATATACCTAGCAATGTTTTGTGTGTCTTCCATTTGAGAGAGATCTGCACTAACTTACTCTGAAAAACATGCACATCTATATTACAACAGGGATATTCGTAGTTCAGTGGCTTGTCCTATTGCTATGGGGAGAGGACACCCAGGAACTTCTAGTAGTGTTTAAAATGTTTATGTAAAAATAAACAAACAGTAAAATATCAAGGTACAAACTAATTCAGATTTCCACATTCAGGTGCCTTTTTCTTGTGACTGGCAGACCCTGAGAATAATTTGTATATTTTGAATGTTAGACTGCATGTTTTGGGTCTTAAATATTTTAGCTTTCTTCAGCCTGCTCGTAAAAAAAAGCAAAAAGCTGCTTCTGAAGTACAATATTCTTTTCTGTTCAAAAATTGTCTTCAAGCTCTTTCCTCCTTTCAGGGATAATACAAAGACATGAGTAAAGCATTGTGTTCCCTAAAAGCACAGATGGGGAAACTCCGAGTGCTTTGTGTGTTTGAATAAGTGAGGAGAAGCCCTCATCCCCTCTGACCCTCCTTGCACAAAAGCCGAACTTCTCCAGCGGCGCCCTGCGGGAACACAGCGTTGGCTGTGTTTGCGGTAGCGGCGGAGCAGAGCTCAGGGCAGGCAGCACCCACAGACGTGGTGTTGGTTACAGTGAAGCTGGTAGCTGGTCTGTGAGATTTTTTTGATCCTGAGAAAAGTGAACTGCTCTGGGAAGCTCCTCTCTGCAGCAGGATGGACCTATGATGTTTTGTGCTAAAACAGTATAATGGTGGGAGGAAAATAGTCGAGCAGGAGCGTATGCAGTTTGCAAGAAAAACTTTACAGAAGTGAACATTCTTTATTTAGCCAGCTTATATCCAGGCTAAAATGCTTGCTTGCATCAACTGAAAAAGGTGACTGCCTGGCCCAGTAAGCTTGAGTAGCTACAACTAAATACTGAAAATTGCACTCTCTGGCTGAACGTAAGGATTTTAGCATCCAGACAACCCTTTATTTCAGCAGAGACTGTGGAAATACAGCATCTCGGAAAACTTTCCTTCAGGCCAAAGGTGTGTTTAGCACTTGACACTTGGCTGCATAATCTGAGATACTGGCACAAAGGATAAATGATAAACTGCTCTCCAAAATTATGATTTATTATCATTTTGCTAGTAATGGAAACTTAGTTATATATTCTCTTCAAGTGTATGGACAGATAATTTCTAGAAGTATTTAGGTGCCTAAGCATCCAGATCCAATAGCTACAACAGGAGCCAGATATCTAGGCCCTTCTAAATACTAACATTTCTCTTCCATTCTCATATTTCCATTTACTCTTTGAAATTCTGTGCATGGCTAGAACTCCTATAAACATTTGTAGTTGGACGTTTCAGAAAACATCAGTGCTTAAGTCCCGTTAACATACCACTGCCTTTGTCTACAGGGAATTGGCAGAGAGCTGGGAAGAGATCCGAGATCTCTTTACCAGCAGACGGTTGTATTTTCTTGCAGACAACAACAAGCTTTTTGATTATAAGGAACATGGCTAAGATGTGATTTGTAAATCTGATTTGATGCATAATGGCATGCATTTCTGTTTATATACCGCCTTTTCTCTGTTCCCCCTTAGGTCGATGAGGTAATGCTTACCCTGAAACAGGCCTTTAGCACTGCTGCGGCTCTGCAAAATGCCAAGACGCAGGTCAAACTGTGCGAGGCCTGCCCTATGCATTCACTGCATAAGCTGTGTGAAAGGATTGAAGGTAACAGCTGAGTCTGTTTTCTAAATGTGTGCGTCTGTTCATTCTGGAAGAATCCTGTTGTATCTGTTAATTTTAATTATGCTTTCCATATGCTTTTGGTTGATTAGATGCAAGAACAGAGGGAAAATTGACTCAATGAGAAATTGTTATCTCTTTCTACTCGCTGCAGTCAAGCAGAGGTGATTGCGGTGATGATACTGTAACTAAATATAGTACAGCTTGTATCGTAAATACTTATTCTTTCATCATCGTGTGTTAAACAGAAGAAAAAAACAAAGCTTTTCCTTTTGTTTCTTTGGAAATTCATTGTTTCAAAATGGGTCATAAAAAGACAGTAGTGATCAGAAAGGGTCTTGCTTTATCATGTGATCATTCTTTCCTATGTAGGGATTATTTTCTTTCTTTATGCTCATTTTTGGATGTGCTTCAATACTTAGTTCTGTTACAGGAAATAAATGGTTAAGATATTAGATTAATATCTAACAAAGAAAGTCAAGGCAACTCCCTGACTTGAAAAATATGTGCGCACAACCATTCTTGTTTTTTGTGGAAGTGCAATGTGCCAGAACACATACAAAATGACTTGTTTTTAATACTACCTTGTATCAGAGTCCTATTTTCACAGTCAATCTGATTTGTATCATTGCAAAATGTTGTATGCAAACAAGCAAATATGTTACCATGGTCTTGTCTCTTCTGGTCTGGTGGTACTTTAAGTTGTCCAGTTTCCCATTGATTAAAAGTCATTATTGCTACTTATCTCCCTCTGGTGGAAGGAAAGCAAAGTAAAAATTCTTGGTGAAGTGAAATTCTGTTAGGTAATGAGTGATGTCTTGTGGATTTTGTAACAGATAAGCAGAAATCACAAACCTTAACCTGCTCTGAGTGGAAAACTATAGAGGTTGCTGTATGTGACAGTGTAGGTATCTTGAATAAGGGTACCTGGAAGCCTGGTATAAATATCCAGTATCAAAAGATCTCTTCTAATACAAGTTGAGTATGAAAATGGTCATTTCTTAAACTTTGTACTTAGTGACTGAAATACTTACTATAGTGCCTCTAATTTATGTATGTATGTGTTTTGTCCTTCTGCTTTGTTTAGCGTCTACAAGATTCCTATAATTAAATCCAGGGCTTTATGACTTTTGACAGCCTTCATCTGTTCTAGTTGTGATTTTCTATGAATGATACCCACCTTGGCTGCAAAAATGGTTTTTTCACTGACTTGGGGGTTTAAATTTTGCCCCAGGATTTTTTTGGCTTCTTAGAACACGGTTTGTAAGCAAGTGTATGGCTTAGCAAAGAGCAAAAATTTTTTCCTCTGTTTCTGTGGCATTTGTGCCCCACTTCCTTTTGAGGAGGATCTGTTCAGTTCTGCAGTATGACCCGCATTCTCTCCTTTCCTTGTGTGAAATGTGTCTGAAAATGCATCTGTTTCAATTAAAAATGTCTGAAGACTTCCGAGTACCTCGTGCATTGAATATATTTCCAACTCTTTCCCTGCTCCGCTCCCTTCTTCCTCCCCTCTCCGTATCGATGTCAGTGGTCTCTCGATGCTTGGGTGGCAAACAGTGGTGGGGTGGAGAGCACAACCTTTTACACAAGGGCGTGCAGCTTCACTGCAGCTGGTACTATTTTTACTGCCTGCGCAATGAGACAAAACTGCATGGTTTAGCAAAATCTCAAGCATTTTGTGTCACATACATCACATCCCTAGATATACAGCTGCTAAATGTTAAACCGTATGAGCTCAAATACAAGTTTAATCTTTTAATATCTTTTTTTTTTTCTCTCCTTCCCCTAGAAGCATATCAGGAGATCATCTGGGACTCCAGAGGCTTTAATATTCTCTTCTCTTCTCAGGACTGTATCCACCAAGGGCCAAACTTGTAATTCAGAGACACCTGTCATCACTAACCGATAATGAGCAAGCAGACATTTTTGAACGTGTTCAGGTAATAAGTTAGAAGCTGTTGCCTCAGGTTTGAAAAAGAGCATGTTTAAAGTAGACTAAACATTTCTTTCCATTTAACTGCTTGACTGTGTTGCCATGTAGTTTGTCTAGAGTTTACTACTGTTCTGCCAAACACTCTAGCCTAACATGATCTGCAGCATGCTGGTATCAGAAAAGTTTTGGTCCTCAGCTCTGTTTGGATATTTGTATCTGTATGCAAAGGGGCTTGAGTTTTTTCCTTTTTTCTTTCCCTTTTTTTTTTTCTTCCCTAAGTTTGGTTCTTCATTTGTAAATGTACTTCCTTAAATAAAAGTGAGACTGTGAGGATGAGTTGAGAGTACGTGAGATGTGTGCATCTCACTCATCAGGAGGTGGTTGGCATTCACAACAGCTCTGTTTCAACTTGTACTCTAAGGCAAGAATTCTTGGTGCACTTAAGTGTGCTTAAGTGGATAAAGTATATAGCATAAAGCCAAGCTCCTGATCATCTAGGTTGCTTAAAGTAAACATGAACTAGTTTAGCCTTCCTGAGGCTACGTTCTTCTCCATCTGCCTGGAAAAGCAGGTGCCTGTGTGTTTTTGTGCACTCTCTATTCCACTTGTAAGCCTAGACAAGAGCAGATAACCTTTGAAAAGAAAAATGTGCCGTCATGAGGTTTCCTACCCTCCATGGCCTGCAGCGTTCTCCAAATGGACAGGTCTGGTCTATTTTGGCCAAGAATATGAAGGCACACAAATGATAGTGTAATTTAATTTACTTATAGGGTGCTTTGACATTTGGAGTATCGATACATTAACTTCAAAGAATATGTGGAAGTGAAACTAAGCACATTATGACTCTTAAAAGACAACTTTTTTTCCTTTTCTTTGCTGCTACTAACAGAAAATGAAGCCTGAAAACGACCAGGAAGAAAATGAACTTGTGATCTTACATCTCCGCCAGCTCTGTGAGGCCAAGCAGAAAACACACGTTCACATTGGTGAAGCACCGTTGGTAAAGCTTAATTTTGTATTATGCCTCTCCTTCCTCCCCCACGCTATTCAAATGCGACCTTGAGTAGGAGCAGGGCCAATGCCAGAGTTCAACGCGGAGCGGGGAACTGGCACTGGGTATTGTTAGTTATGGAGCGAGGACTGAAAGAGAAGTGATTTGGTTTGATTTACTGTGGAGTGCTCAATTCTTTTAGGTTTGGGTGGGAAGGGAGGTGGGGGGGTGGAAAAAGCCAACAAATTATTTTGATTTTTGAGGTCTAGATTTCCTTACAGTGTGAGGAATACCTCTTGTGTCCTTTCCCTCCCTCCCTGATTCCCACTCCCTAACAGTCCTTCCAGGGAGAATAGGGGCCAAGAGGGCACCGCTTCAGTTTAAACCACAAATTTATCTAGCGGATGGAACAGATAACAGTATTGTTTAATTGATATTTCTTTCTTTTTTTTTTTTTTTAAGATAGTTCTTAGGGGTAGATTTTTTTTTTTTGAATAATGGCCAAGGGTGTGTTGTTTATTATGTAACTTGGTTCAGTTTAGTCTTTGGAGATCTGCAATTGCAAAAAGAATTGCCAAAGCTGAATTGTGTCCTTGCCTTATTTCAACAGACTGCTTCTAACAGTGCGATTCCAGAAAGCACTACCAGTGGCGGCAGGTTTAAACTTGACATTCTGAAAAACAAGGCCAAGAAATCCTTGACTAGCTCTCTGGAAAATATCTTCTCAAGGGTAAGATTAACAACTCATTGTCAGCAGCTCTCCCAGATAACCTTGACAGCAAGGTCCTATCAGATTTTTTTTAAAGGCTTCGGTCTAATAAATACTTAATGAAGTTAAATCTCTGCTGTGAAATTTGAGGGTTATGACTGTGGCTTAGCTATGGTGGAGAGTTTGTGATAAGCCATATATACAGAGGAAAAAGGCAACTTTCTGAAAAATAAGCATTCGTTGTAGGTGGCAAGCAAATTAGCTGAGCGTTATCAGATGTGTTGCCTTCAAATAGCTTTATCTTAATCAGAACTGCTGTATGATCTCATAAAGGGATATATTACCTTGTTTTGAAAGCTTGAATGAATGTCCCTGCATAAATTATACTGGAGATTTTTTTTCTGTTCTGAGGAGTAATACCTTATCTTGCAGATAAAAACTCATGTTGGCCACTAAGAATGTTTGGGAAGTAGTAGCAAAATGACCCTTCCTCAGAAAATCTGTCTATCTGTCTGTCTGTATTTTTAAAATGAGTTCTTCCTCATTTCAGTGTTGATAGCCTGATGCAACCTGGAATTGCAGATAATCACTGGAACATGCTTTGGAACGCTCTGTATTTATTACACTTTTAAAAAGAAGTCTTAGGTGCAGGTTTTGCTTAGTGTCCTCTGTTCAGTAAGTAGGAAGAGTCCTGAGAGCAGAGAAGAGGCATGTAAAGCCGTAACTGAAGAAGGCTGAGTGCCTGGGATCCAGTATGTAGATAAACTGCAGTGAGCTGTAGTACTGGATGACACAGTCTAAATATAGTTCAGAGCAGTGAAGTTAAGTTCCTTCTGCTGGTAATCTTAAGTACCTTGCTAAATCAAAGCATAAGTTTTTCTGCTTGCCTGCAGCTTAAATGGGCGTGTCATAAAGTAACCTGCAAATTTCAGATGCCACAGATGCTCCTTAAAAAGGAGGCAAAACATTACTTGCCAGGGAAGATCCGTAGAACTGCTTGCTCTGAAGGTTAAGCATGAGCTTGATCTAGGACTGAAGGCAGCATTAAAACTTGCCTATGGTATGTAGCGAGATTTATACCCTGGAAACTTTGTAAGAGTATGGGGAGAGCGTATGAAGGGAGTGATGATGCTCTAAGGTCTGGATAGTTTTAGCAGTCTAAAATATCATCAGATGGTGACAGCTACAGTCATGCCTGTGCTGAGTCTGATTTATTTTCCATACCTAAAGGACATGTGACTAGAAAGCGATCTAGTGCTGACAGTGGGCACTAACCCTGCAGTGGTTGTGGCACAGACATACCTTGCTGGAAATAACCCAGTAAAGCAGCACGCCATATACAGATGTATTAGTAATTGGGTCACGTAAAGGAAAAAGTCATTTATACAAATGCAGTGCTTAAATTGAAGCCTCTCGGAAGGTGATATCACTTATTTATTGTTGGTTTTGATATAGCATGTTCCTTCTCCACAGGACTGCTGTGATGTGCTGTGTGTAATAGTACAAGGAGCTACTTACAGTCTCTGATTTAGGTTTAACAGGAGAGGGCACCTAAATCTGTGTTGAGGCCACTTGGAGTTTGCCTCTGGACCAAGTGGGCTTCTCCTTGTGATGAAGGTTGTCTCATCTTTTACTTGTAACTGTATGACATCAGAGACAGCAATATGTTGCAAGGAATCATGATGCACCTAGAGTTTCATCCTTGCAGATCCATTTAAAGGTTATATAATACAAGAAATAAAAAAATAAATTACGGTACAATCAACCTCTATTTGTTTAGACTTGAAGCTGGTAATACAATGGCTTTTTATACAGTGTCTGTGTGCCTACTGCTTGTGTGATGTGTGTGTACACATTATGCAGCAAAAGGTTCAATAGTTCTTATTCTGTATCAGACTACTTCTGTAGCAAACCCTTGGATCACGGTTAATTTGTAAAGGTATTTAAGCATCCAATTCCTACTGGTATGGGGTTGTTTTCCCTTAAATCAGCTGCAAGTCACATGATATTAATGTAATGGAATGATAACTGTGCATGAGTTGCCATCTTTATTTTAAGATATAGTTAGTAATAAAGAGATCAGGAAAGAAAATCATTTTTTGTAAGGCAGTCATTCAGAAACTTATTGTAGATGCAAAGATTAAAGTAAAAAAGTAAAAATCAGTTAGTGTTGTGGGGAGAGCTCAATCCTGGCAAAATTAGAAGAATGCAGTAACTGCTTACCTAGGAACACTAAGTGGATGGCTTCTTTGCTGGGTAAATGTCATCAAATCCCATTTTAAACTACCTGAGTGAGTTACTGCTGACTGCTTGCTGCAGGGAAACCTGTTGGGTTGTGTGCTCTGACTTTATTTAGAGCAACTCACAAAGGAATGTAACTTTTTTCACTTGTTTGTTTTGCTCGACTGGTCTTATTTTTGCTAGCTTTGAACTGAAAACAGGCTGTGACTTCCTAGCTGTGTACCTCAGAAAAATAAATACAACCTCTCTTTGACCTCATAGACAGATTTATTCCAGCCTATGCCATACTAAACTTTTTGTTGTTTGATTTCTGAACTGAAAAGCCCTTCTTAGGATGCCAAAAGTATAACACTGAATGTTTTTAAATCTAGTGAGAGACTTTAAGTTATCCTTTGCTCATGTTTTACTGTGAGGATCAGTGAAGAGATGCTTAAGGTAGAGTATTCCTGGGTAGAAAGCTTAAGTGGGGTAATGCACAGAAGGGGCATTCAAAACTTTGAAAATGAAAATAAGCCCTACTAGGAAAAAGCAAGCTAAATAAATATTGCTGATGTTGACAAAACTTCCCCTCCAGCTGCAAGCGTACCAAGAAGAGCTACTGTGCACTCAGTCTATCTATAGTTTTCCTAAAACCCATTTTCTTATTTCCTACTGTTTAAGCACTGGAAGTAACTTCAGCAGTTGGAGATGTCCAACAGCAGAGATCGTCACTCATGTTTCATGGGAGTAAAAGTTAGAGGTAGAAGGTAGTGAAAGGTATTACTGTTTTGTCTCCTCCTCTGGGGAGGCCAGATATTGTCACTGATTTCTAGCAGCTGTCTTGGCCCTCTTTGCTGTTACAGTTGAAGAGGCTTTCTTGTGTCTGGATTTGCAGCCAGAGAGCACTGGCCCTAGTTTTAGTGCTTTTTCTACCCTTCTCCAGATGGGTACGTCTTTAGTTGGAAGAACCATGTGTAAAACAGCACTTGTCCCATTATCTGTGGTCTAACATGTCATGTGCTCGAGCCATAAGCTGCTGCCGTCTTTGCTTAACCTTCAGGCAGGGGGAAGAAGCCCAGATTACATTACTGGCTTTTCTTTTTTTTTTCTTTTTTTTTTTCAGGGAGCCAACAGAATGCGAGGCCGCCTGGGAAGCGTGGACAGCTTCGAGCGCTGTAACAGCCTGGCTTCTGACAAAGTACGTGAGGAGCTTGCTCGCAGGCGGCACGTTTCGATGCGCTGGTGTTACTGAAGCATGAATATGGCACTTCGCTTCAATTTGAAGGAAGTGGCGCAAAACACATCAATTTACAAAACTCAAACAAGAGTTTCCACTGGGGGGCGGAGAGCGTAGGAAAGCTGAAATACATGTTGACTCGGAGCTTCAGCTTTAATCTATTGTTTGATTACCAGTCTGGTTTTTTTCTACACTTCCCTTGCTTTTGTAAAAGCAAGTAATTTCTGGTCAGCTTCTGCCTCGTTTCTCTGCAGCAATTAAAAATGAGCATATGCCAACCAAGTGAAATGCTCTGAAGGTGAGGAATCCTGCTTTTGTAAGTAACAGTTGCTTTAGGGAAGTCAGAGCTTAGACCTGAATCTTGCCGGTGGGGATGCTTTGCTGGGGGGTGGGCAGACAGCATTCTGTTCACTTTCTTTTTGTTTCCTGTTTTTAATGTTTTTTTTCCTCCTAGCTCGCACGCGGGTTGGTTGCTGGCTTTTCTCCGGAGGTGAAGATTCGGTTATGATTTTCCTGCTGCAGTTACTCATACACTGGCTGTGCAATAACAGTCTCTCTTCCAGGATATCGCTTTGACGGCACAGGAAGTGTGCGTATGATATGTCGAGGAAACAAGCAAAAGACAGTTTCCCCAAACTTTTCGATTCCTTATTTTTCCGGAGAGGGCCAGAAGCCCGGTAGCTGGAATGCTGATCGCAGCAAGAGGATGCTTAGAGTAATTAGTATGTTTGCGATGTACATAAACTTCTATTCCTCCCTCTTTTTCTTTTTTTCCCAAGGACGTGGCTGTTTTAGAGTCATTATCAAAGGTTTTGGTGGCCCAGCTGATAATTAGCATACAATAGACCAGGACCAAGACGGGCGGAGAGGCCCTGGTGCCCCGATGAGCGGTGCTGTGGGGGGCTCCGCCAGCCGACTGGCCTCATTGCTCTCGCACTTCCTTGCAGGACGCTTCCCCGGGGGATTCTCCTCCGGCTACTCCGCCGGCTTCCCCCGTGTCCTCGGCCTGGCAGCCATTTCCCGAGGAGGACTCGGACTCGCCGCAGTTCAGGAGGCGGGCGCACACCTTCAGCCACCCGCCGTCCAGCGCCAAGCGGCGGATAACTTTCCAGAACGGCAGGTCCCAGAGCGTCAGGGCCCCGCTGCTGCGCCAGAGCTGCACGGAGCCTGGGAGGTGAGTCAGTCCAGCACGAAACGCGTCGCCTGCGCGTGTAGCAACGGCACTGAAGTAAGCGTTGCCAGCCGTTCTTCGGTGCACGAGCCTCCCCTGCATTCCCTCCATAAGCAGTTTGCACTGTGGCCTGGGTTTTTCGCACACCCAAGCGGTTTGGCTCATGGCAGCATCCCACTAAGCCCCGAATCTGTGATTTGGGGACAGTAGCGATTTAGCGTGTTGCTCATCAGACTGGCTGTTGCTTGCGCTCTATTTATTTATTTATTTGCAACCTCTGAAAAATCGTTTAAGCCTTTTTGGCTGGGGCAGGCACTTGGGAGAGAAGATTGCCACCACTTTTAACGGTGCAGACAGGCACCTGGAAGTTTCTACCAGGATGAAAAAGGCACTGACAGCTTCAAGTGTCTGCCGCTGTGTTAGTCGAGCTCCCTGAGACCGTGTCCAGAATTAAAGCTATGCAAGAGTCTCACAAAACAGCTGAAGGATTAAACACTTCCTCTGAACTGTGAGACATACCCGTTTCCCTGTTTGCGTTTCTTGGGAGCGTCCCTCTAAAACATCTTCCCCCTTTCCCGTTCGGAGACTCTCCAGCTAATTCGTGTGGGACGTTGCTCCTTTGAGAGCCAAGCAGAGTTCCTGTGCTTGGTCAGAAGAGGTCCTCACAGATAGTTCAGGACCTCCTTGGAGGTACTGCTTTTGCTGCATCCCTCCTTTCCATCTCCAGTAAGTGACCATACAAACTTCCAGACTTCTCCAGGATTCAGGCCCGCATGAGCTGATTCTTTTGTGCTGGAGAAGCACCTTCTCCAAATTGCTCAGCTGTTACAATACATGGCTCAACTTAGGCTTGTTGCAGGTCCTTTCCAAAAATCACTTTAAATAAGTTTCTCACCCTTTTGGTGTCTGAATTAAATTAGCAGTGTGAATGCCACACCAGCTTGCAGAGGAAGGCAAACAATTTTATTCCATTTCAGTGAATGAAAGGAGGTGGAGGGTAAGAAATAAGCCTTCAAAGAGCCTTGCTATTTTATGTTTGTGAAGAGATAAATAATGTGTTTTTACTGAGATAGTGTTTTTTTTTTTCCACTGACCATGTTGTATACAAACAGGAAACCCGACAGTTCAAACTGAAGGATTTGCTGACTTCGCTTCTTTGTAATAACTTTCAAGAAGTCACTGATTAAGCTGCATAATCAACAAATTTTCAGTCAAAACAGCTTTGTAACAACTTGATTCTACGCTGGGCTTTTTCTTTCCTCCCTTCCTACTGAGGATTAGCCAGAAATATTGTGCAGAAGAAACAATTGATTCTGATGTCCCTCCTAACACATTTTACTGTTGTTAAGTAATGTTTAACTGTGCAATACAGTGTCTTTTTTTGATTTAAATACTTAACAGAAATTTCAAAAACTTATCCCAAAATATTTCATTTAAATAATCTGTATTTTATGACATGTACTAGAAATGCACTTAAGTTATTTATAAAAACAAGAGACAACTGAAGGGAAAAAACAATGTGGCTCATGTTATGGGAAGCAAGTTTGAAAGAATTTTTGCTGACATTTCAGAGCCTTTTTTTTTTTTCTGAATTGTTTTGAGAATAAATAACACCAAAGAAATAGATCCTATACGTGCTCTTCAATGTCGTTAAAATGTTTCCTAAAACGAGTGTAACAGCAGAGTTAATGTTATCAGGGAAACTGCCCAGAAGCTCACTCAGTACAATTTATCTTCTGGAAAACAAAGCTTTTTAGTAAGCAAAAATGAGGTACTTGACCGCTATCTTTAATTTGGTGTTTTGTTTTTGTGTCCAGTTTCATTCTGATACATGTGCTGTGTTCTCTTGTTGCCTGCACAGTCCTGTTATCGGGGTTCGGCGCTTTCACAATGAGAGTGAGTCTGCGCCGCCTGGTCTCCCTTCCTCCCTCTCTGCCCCATCTTTCCTGAAAAACTTTTACCCGAGCTCGGGGAGGTTGCTCCAGCACTCAGAAAATGACCTCTCCAAGAGGTGAGAGCGGCGTCCGCTGCCCCGTTCTGCGGTGCCGCTGGCTTGTGGCTCGGGGCCCCCGGCGCAGCGGGCACACGTGATCTCTCCCACGCTGCCTTGCACTGCTGCCTTGCTAACAGACTTTACGTACGTGATGCAAATAAGCAAGCGGGCTTTTGGCCAGAAAAGCCCATTAAAAATAGAGGCATGCCTGCTGACATCTAGTAGTTGTGTCCTTTTGCTGTTGCAGTATTGCAAAACTGCTGCATGGGTTTGTCACTTGAAATGCATTTTTTTTTGAGTGTTACACCGATTTAACACTTTCTGTGCTGAATGTAAACCAGCATGTGTTGCTGTGATCACTGACGTGTGGAAGTGAGAAAAGCACAATGTGAAGGGAGTACAGTGCTAACGTGGGATGCCAGTGTGTGGGGAAGGGGAAACTCCCACTTAGCAGGCCGACATTATAACAGTGAATGGAAGAAGCAAAGATGCAAGAAGGGTTTTCCGACATCAATGTGAGAGACTAAGTATCTGAATGGAAATCACACTTCTTTTTAATATAAGCATAGGCCCTGTTTCAGGAGGCTGCTTGAGCAAATGCTTATAGTATTTTTTTTTCCCCACCCTCTTGAGGCAGACCTGTAGCAAGGTAAGGTGACCATACTTTCAAACTTTGTGATGTTTTTTGTCTGTTGCCAGCCTTTTTTTGTGTCTTCTTTCAAGGACAGCTCCTTTTTTCCCATCTTCAGTTTGTCCTTGGGAGCTGAATTGTTCTGTCATTCCTAACGCGCTTCGGCTCTGAATGTGTCTCTCCCCAAATCGTTCTCAAGCAAATCCCATGGAGTTGTAATAGGTGCTTTGGTGACTGCTTCTCCTGTCCTTCCCTGAAAAAGTAACAATAGGTCGCATTCTTAGCACACACACACAAGCATTGATGAAATCTGGGTTTTGGACTTGTCAGGACTGTAACACCTGGGGATTTCTGTTGTATGAGGTGGGTGTGGAAGTTACTCTTGAGCAATGTTTCCTCCTGGTGGAATGCAGTTTCATTAAACACGCTCGAATTAGCTTGTGATCTCCATTTTAGGATAGGCTGTGAAGAACTATGTAAACACACAAACTAATATGAGAGGCAGTTGAGCTACAGGTGGCGTTAGTACAGGTGGTTTGTGGGTTAGTCGTATCTAGTAATATGTAGATGAGAACAAGCTACAAAGTATATATCATCTTTCAATATCCCATAGTACACTGTATCTTATCTTGATTTCATTGAAATGTCTCTGGCCTCTAATCCGTAACTGCTGTACAGCATGCAGCAAAAACTGTAATGCAGAGATGATTATAAAATTGCTTGTTGGAAGGACTCTACAGTTCAAGTTCTTTCAGCAAAATAAATTTGCACGGATATGGAATAAGCTGACTCTTACAGGAGGTTGACTGCATAGCCTTACTGACAGGACCCCCCCCCCCCAAATCCTACAGCTTTTTGAAAGTAGATGATAAATTGTCTAGGTTCCCATCCTGCTAGAGGGATAATGTAACCCAGTCATTATTTACTTAATATTAGGATGTCTTTCCAAAACCACTCAGAAATGACTTATGGTTTGGAGGATGGAGTCATCTTCTGTGTTCCCTATTTTTGTACTCAAACACAGGTGAATAGGCAATAAGCAGTGCATGTGTGTTTGAAATCTGAGAAGAGACTGATATCTCATCCAGTGTGGAAGTAAACTTTTAATATCACCTGTTCTAAAACTTCTGTTCTGACAACAGTCACTATATAAAGGCAGTGATGCCTAGATTTGTCAGCCCGTGCTAGATTGCAGTAACACTAGAGTGAGGAGCAGGTAAGTGGCTTATTAGAGTGGAAATTTAAGAAATTGGTGACTGGATTTAGCAGTGTGCAGAGAAATGGGGGAAAATAGCCTGCCTCTTACAGACTACCTCTTATTTGGATTTCACTACATCTTTGTGTTGCCTTCAGCTAGCAGATAGCAAGTTGAACCAGCTCCCAGGTTAGTTTATACAAGAATCTGGGTTCCATTAAACATAAAGGTTTCATTATAATGGTTAATGGTGTTTTGAACTGTAAAGTGGGAAAATTCTGCAAATTAGGAGCAATTCCCAGAAGAAAAATGTATTGCTGCTTAGGTGATATAGGTATGCAGGTTTCTGATACTATTTAATCTTGAATTTGTGCGAAACCTTGTTTCTTTTTGCAGTTGCTTTTCCTTTTTATCTTGGGAGTGTATTTGTGAAAATAAGGTCTCATTAGTTACGAATTTTACTGGGAGCAACTGAGCCTAAACTGTCACGATGGGTAAATTGCAGTAATCAGGGGTGAAGTGTTGACAAGTAGTTGGGTTCACATTAGGAAAGTGAATATGACAAATGTAGTCAGGAAGAAGTGATAAATGAATAATGCTGATATGCTGGTAAGATCCAACTGGCGTTTGAATTGGCTAATGAGGAATAAAGTATATTCTGACTGATGACTGCTTCATAAGTTATACTCTTTAAAACTTTCCCTGGCTGAGCTTGCAAATGTGTTGATGAAAGTACCTTGTCATGCCATCAGGTTTATGAATAGGAGGAAGTTCAAATCTTTTGTGGTGTTTTTTCCTTTGGTTCTTCTTCCCTGAGAGGACCATATTCTACCTTTGTAGGCATGACATGAGTTATTCTTAACATTCTTGTGTAAATGTGAAGTAAATTGAAATTGAGTGCAGTATGGCAGTCTATTGAAAGATGAAGAACTGTAAACTATGTAACTGTTAAGGCATGTTAACATTTATTTTTAACTAAGTTCTAATTAACTTAATTAAAACTTCAGTGCATTTTCCTCTTTGAGAAGAATCATCTTCAGTATTTGTCCATGAAGTTAGCTTGCAACATCAACCACATCATGCTGAGATGAAGTTCTTAGTGGTCTGAATTCCCATATCCCATAGCTTTGAGACTACATATTAAAAAAGAGGGGAAAAAAAAAAAAAGAAAAAGAAGCAACTTTTCCTGGAGTTCAGGTGAACTTTGATGTGCAGGAGCAGAGCCAGTTTCAGTCAGAATTTGCTTTAGAAAAATATTTGATTTGTAGTAGTTGAATGGGCTTATGCAAATACTGTCACATCAGAATAGCATATTAAAAAGCAGCCCTGCTTATTACAAATTCATCTTTCTGTATTGACATCCCCGTATAAAATAACTCAAAAGTACATTTCCATCAAATTTACTGTGCAGTCACAAACTTGGAAACGGCTGATAGGGAGATGACAAGTGCAGTGGTTCTTACCTGATTATAGAGGTCTTCATCTCACCCAGTCAATGGAGAAAAGTAGGCATTTCTAAGGTACAGCTGCTCTCATCTTAAGGTGATTCTCTTTTATTACTCTGACATTTACAGAGCTAGTCTTGCCAGTTTCTCTGCCTTTTCCATGATTGCTGATACAGCCTGTTGTGCCAGTCAGTGGGAACATCTCCATTTAGAACGGATGAATCACACCTTAAAAGTCTCTGACTTTAATTAAACATGGAGCCTTGTTTGACTAGCTGGGATTTAAATATCTGTCACAGATGTCTAAAGACAGCTGAAAAAATTACTCTCCAGATAACTTCACTATGAGAAGACGTATCTTTCTTTTTCCTAATGTGTGTGGGGAGGCTAGGTTTATTTGGTTTTAATTCTAATAATCACTACTCGGTGCTTTTTAGGTTGATATGTTTTCTGATCACGGGAGTGAGCAGTATAGTAAAGCAGCTATCGACAACATACTATTTACAGATACCTTCAGAATCTGCCTGGAGAAGGTTTTACTGCAGTGATAATTCATTTGTCTGAAGTAGACTCTAGAGTGGAGAGTCACCTGCATGTGATCTTCATTTTTGACAAGTATCATATGAAGTTTTTACTACGGAACACAAGCACTTAGAAGAATTAGAAAAAAAATGCCAACGTTGAAGTGAACAATTAGGAAGTGGAAAGCTGTTTTATAAGCTTGGTTTGTTAGCTTCAGGAATTGCTGGGTTTTGTTCTGCAGTTGCTCTTTAAAGCTAGGCCATTGGAAAAGGTTGATTTTATATAAAAATAACTACATTGCTTTTAAAGATGGAATTTCCTGCAGGATAGGTTTGACTAACCCTAGCTTTTTCTGTTCATTGCATCATTATGCACTGATAATTTACATAATCAGCACTTAAATTTGAACAGTTAGCCTTTTCAAAATAGTTCCCTTTCTCATGCAGAAAACAGAATCATTGAGAAAAGTCTTTAAGCAAAATACCAGAAAGTGAGCGTTCATAATTAAGATACATGACAGGAGCGAGAACCAATGGGAAACATAAACTGATAGGAACTAGATTTTCTTCTTCCCTGAGGGGAGGAATACTTCATGTGTTAGGTTACATATTTAGGCTTCTGCCAGCTGAAATCCTGGGAACTGAAATACTAGCTGTCTTTCTATACTAGTATCTTGAGTTTTTTGAACTATCTGAGCCTCCAGATTATGAAGTAGGTTGAGTTGTTTGAATTGCTACTTAGATCCATCAAAAGAAGAAGCTGAAATAAAAGCAAACTGGAAAGAAGTGCAAACTTTGGCGTGAGCAGCAATATTTATTCTTGGGTCAGTTGGTTTGCATGAATTCAAGTGCAAAATAATTCAGATAAGTATTGTGTAATGAGTTCATGTGTAATGCTGTCCCTTTATATTTCTTGGAATAGCAGTCTTTCCGAACGTATCCTTCAAAGTGTTCCCCAAAGAAATTTAGGTAAATGAAACCAAGGAATAAGCATGTCTGTAATATGAAGAAGTTTCTTTTAACTGAGCTGTCTCATCTTTGTCTTCATAGTATGCATTATCCAATAGAATAGCAAATGGGGTGATATTTTGGTGACTTGAATTGTAGTTATTTGAAATAAAATGTTTACGTGATCAGAACTCCATGCTCCTTAATATTTGGCTTATTGGTCGTAACTGCTTCAGGGTGAAAATGCAAACTGAAATATTTGAGGCAGTTTCTTGAATTTCTAGCTTTTAATTTTGTATTGCATACAAGCTGATGAAGTATTCGGTGAAGTATTTATTTGGTTGGGAGCATAGGCTCAGTAGCTTTATGGAGAAACGCTGTTCTTCAAAACTGAACTGGAATGTATTTGTCTTAGATGGAGAGTACTACGCTTATTATTTTCTAGAGCTGCATGTGAGACATGTTAAGTGATTAAAACAGGGACAATATGTAACCAAAATAAATTCTTTAACTCTGTTGGCAGAAATGCTTTACTTTCAGGAATTTCTCTCTTGAACTACTTGTTTATACCCTTTCATATTCTTGCAATGTTGTCCTCATTTGCAGTTCAGTTCTTTAATTTCTTCTGTGCTTCTTTTAAACTTTACATACTATCATCTCTTCATTTGTAGTACTTTGCCTATGGTACATTTAATCTTGCTTCATTACTGGCAGATTGCAGTAGAGAAGTAACTTGTAGTATATAGCTGCTTTTTTCTTTTTATTGATGCTTATGTCGCTATATAACTACAAAAACACTCATTCTCTGCCTTGCCCCCAGTATCTAGGTTATATTATCCCTAGATTATAGGGCAGTTTTCTAATCTCTTGAATTTGAGGAACAACTTTTTCTTGAAGAGAAAGGATTTTTTTTCCTCCCTAAATTGCAATTAGGAAACTTTTTTTCTCCTGTTTTGTCATTCATTTCCTAAATCTGCTTTCGCAGTTGCCCTTGTCTTCTACTGAATATGGCAAGCTGTGTGCATAAGACTGAAAAAGTTTATTCACTCATCAGTCAGCTCTTTGAAAGAGGAAGTGATTAATGGAGGTTGCTCAAAATGTTGGGGAATTTTAGTAGGGAAGGAGTAACAGCAGAATTGTGTGCATTATACTTGGCACAAAGTAGCACATATGACTAATTCATCCCACTGTCAATTCTGAGACTTGAATGACCTAAACAGCTTTGTTCCATAGCCTAAAATATCTTATTCTGGCTTTCCTGCAGGGCTGTTGGTTGGTTTTATTTTATTTTATTTTTAACTGTAAATTGAACACACCTCCCAGGAATATCTGTCTATTTTAGGGATACACAAGCTGAATGTGGGATTTTGTACAAAGCAATAGAAATGAAGCTTCAATTCCTTTGTTATGTAGCTTCTATTTCTGTAAGCCTTGGAGTGGTTTAGTTTTTAATTTGCTAATGTGTGATGTGTAAGATCTGAAATATATTCGGTAGTAACTTCATTACAGTTATTTATAGAAACTTGAGTTATAATGATTAATATATCCAAACTCCATACCTTATCCTAAGAGTTGTTGCACTGAAATACTTTTATAAAAGCTCTAGATTGAAAATTGAATCAAAAAGTCTATAGTTACCTTGTACAAGCAATGGTCTGTGGTTCTGTTTTTCTTTTTTTCTTCCCCCACAGAACGTGTAAGAGTTAGCCAAAGGAGGTCAGCACTGGGTTTCCTGTTGCTATTTTGGTCAGTGAAATGTGGGGATCTATTCAGGCTACCTACTAATAGTATCAAGGGGTACTGAAGCACTGCAGAAACTAAATCAGGAGTAGTGAGTCTTTTAGATTCTGTGCTATCCAGGACTCACAGCTCATAGTCCTGTTCTTAGGGGAAAGCAGGTGAGACACCTAATTCTGAGGAGATGGTTATTCGTCTGCCTGGATGTGGAAGCGGGGTCTTCCATGTATACATGTGTATGATAGCAGGGTTTGCTTTTGGGGCTTGAGGATGTCAAGTAACTGTTGTAGATCATTAGACTATGGACAACTTTAGTCACTAAAATGGTCAATTTTAGCTTTCCAAGGGGATAATCACTCAGTACACTGGTATTTGATGTAACAGGTGCTGCCTGGAACAAAGTGGCTGGTAAACTGGTATAGCTGGTTTGCTAAGATGTAGTCTGTCTTCCTTGCAGGTCTCTGCTTTTCTGTGAGCTGAGTACAGGGAGCATGACTGGAAGTGGCAGACTGTGATCATCCATGACAATCTTGCCACTAAAAGCATAAGGAACACTTGATGTGCTGGGCTTTCCTTTCATCTGACTCTCTTCAGAGATGTTGTTCAGTAGCATGGATGTTTTTCAGAGTATGAAAGTTTGAGTGTAGTTGCTGTTGTGTTGATACAGTAGTCTTGCACGTGATAAAGATGAAGCTGTGGACACAGTTCCCCATATTCAATGCTGTCTTCCCAAGAAGCCCTTAGTTATGTGTAATAGTAATAGATAGCCTTGGTTTATGCATTTTGAAGTTTACCTGTTTAATCCCTAACTGATTACAGTCTGGGAGAAAACATTACAAGAAAGGCTGCAGACTTCCCAAGTGTGTAGAATTACAGTTATAGGTAACACCTTCAGGAGAGGATGTAGGACTTCACTGAGATGCTATTGCAGTAATTATGGTGAAGCATGTAGTCTGTGAGACTGCTTCAGTTTGGGTACTGCAAACTATAGTGATACCTTGGGCCTCCCTTTACAGAGGTCTTCCCTGTCAAATAGGCACCTTCAAGTAAAAGATCATGCCTGTGGTGAAATACATTGGTGTATAATGTGTGTGTTCTTCTTTTGTCACTTCCTGAAGTCTATCCTAGCTGAGTAATTCCACGTCTGAGGTGAAAGCTTGTCCTGGTCTTGTTGGGGTGATGTGTTGTTTAGCTGTCTTAGGATGCTGCTGCCACAGGCAATTTCTGGGTTTCTTTGCTGATCTTGTAACCATTTTGGATGACTTGAAGTTACCTAAGTGTGTCATGTGGTGGATGTTGCGGGGAGGGAAATTTGTGGCAGATAATGAAGGTAGCCATTGCTATACTGGATCGGTGCACTACTTCTCTACTACAAACGCAGAGTACAGAAATGTCTCCGAAAGTGGCTTATTTACTTACGAAAGCTGAGTGTCCTTACACCAGCAATAGGCAGGGAGAGGTGTGCTTGGTGACCTCTTAAAGTGACCTTTTAGCCAAACTTCCCTGTGACTTCCTATCAGAGCTTCTCTGTAACCTCTCCTTGTTTCTTCCAATAATGTAAGTTACTACTGCAGTTACTTCTGTGTGGCAACTTGAGATAAGTTGCTTGCAGTGCATTGTGGTAGGGACCGAATCTGTGTCCATTTGCAAAGGCTCTGTTCCTTCATCTGGAAATGCCAGTGGAACTTGAGGATATTTGGTTCCGTTTGCACAAGTGAAGCACCAACTTATTGAAGCATAGCAAAGAGGCTGCATGAGAAGGTCAGAACATGGTCTCCAATGAAATATTCACCAGTGAGCTTATCATGCCGTTTGAAATGCCACTAAATTGAATATTATGCTCTGTTGAAGCAACATCTCTGCTTTTAGAGGTATTACATCAGATCACCCCATAAGACTGATAAATAGCAAAGCAGAGCCCATTGCTGTCTATTTTAGAGACTAAACAGTAGCTCATTTTTGTGTGCTTGAATATCTCTTAGCTTTTCAAAAAAGCTTAGCTTTTATTTTGAGCTTCCAGCTAAGCACTGTATGAATGCTTTAAATTCATCCCAATAGTATATAGTGCAAAATTCACAGCACTGTATTATGTGAAAATAGTTAGGCACTTCTGTATTCAAGGTGAAGCTCACACACAGCACTCTTTGCCTTCTAAAGCTTTCCAGCAAGGGCTCCTGCAGATTTTATTGTACAGTAGACAGATTTAATAAAGATCTTTCTTTTCTTTTCTTTTTTTTTTTCTTTTTCTCCTCCAAAGGAGGACTTGTTTTGATCACTCCATCTGCTTTTTATTTCCTTCAGTGATGGGGAGGGAAAGAAAAGAACATCAACTGTCTGCAGCAGTGAGTCTCTAAATGCTGTGGGGGCCACGCTCACACCGCGCCGCATCTCCTGGCGGCAGAGAATATTCCTGCGGGTAGCTTCACCTATGAATAAATCTCCTTCCAAGATGCAGCATCCAGGTCTGTGTGTGCTTTAAAAAAAATAAACAAGCAGATGTTACTGAATAGTTATTATTGAAATGAACTCTTACATGTAAAACTACAGAAGGAAAAAGGAGGTCATATATATAATGTAATGTTCTTGCTAAACCCTCGCTATAGGTATGTTCTTGTCAGTTGGTTTTAGGTCTTTGTTACTTTGAACAGATAATTTAGTTATCAAAATCAAATGAATTGCACTCTGCTGTGGCTGTGCTGATAGCAAAGAAACTAAAAACTGCCTTTTGCTAACAAAAATACTCTCTTTACCAGATAGCAAATTTTTACTCTACTCTGCTTATGTAATAGTGTTTGTAGCAAACAGGGTCATTTCTCTGCCTTGTCCTTTGACTATACATAGTGCCTCTTGAATGGGTTAGTAATTTCTTTATTAGGTCACTAGCTTTAGGTCACATAAGCTGGACAATTCTGGAATACCTACAATCATAATAATAGATATAGTGGATTAGTAGAACTGACAACTCTGGATTGATGGCAAACCCTATATTTAGTGACCATGAAGTGCTATATCCCAATGCTGCAGCTTAGCAGATGGAGAAAGTTGCTTTTCATATATAGCCTGTGATTAAATCACAATAGTAAACAAGATCAACTATAGAAGAGACTATGGATAAATGCCTTTTTGTAATTAAGAAGTTAACAGGAAAGTGTCAAAATATTGGGTGACCCTAACACTTCAGTAAAAAAGTTCTCCACTGTTGAACTGTGTTTTCTTACTCTGAACTGAGTGTCTTGCTGCTGAATGTGAAAGACTGCTATTTCCATTCTGCCATGACAGAGATATTCATGATATGTCAAACAATCTGTTTCCTGTAATACCTCTTTGATTCTTTGCAGATGGTCATGAGGGAAGAGAGTTGTTACCATTATCACCTCTTGCTCCACCATTGGAGGAGGACCCTCTTGTTTTAGTATTGCAAAATGAGGATGCCTTAGATAAAGCTGGTGAGAAGAAGAACTCAGAAGAACTACAAAGTCTATGGAGAAAAGCCATCCATCAACAAATTCTGTTGCTTCGAATGGAAAAAGAAAACCAGAAGCTGGAAGGTTAGCTTTTTATAATTAAAAAATTCCCCTGAAAACCATTACAAGTTCTACTGTCAGACACTGAAAATTATACTGATGTTACACCTCAAACAATGGTTCTGTAACTTCTTGGTTAATGCTGCTAGAAAATATTAGGATATACACTTTTTTTCCTCCTTCCCTTCATAGACCTATCTTAGTTTGTTGCATTCCCCTTCCATATGCCAACTTGTTAAATATAATGTTAAAGGAGAAGATGTTGTTAGGCATAAGTCACGACAGTATAGGTATATGTTCTAGCTGACTGAATCTAGAAATTCTAATATGAAGTGGAGTCAGGAGAAGGGGTTCTGTGTGGACATTTAAGAATGGTGGACCTTACCTCTATGTTTCTTTTCAGTCCTTTGCAGCCCAGTTGCAAATTACTCAAACAGATATCATGCATTGTAAAAGCATGTGACAATTCTAATCAGTCTTCTTCTGTTCCTCATTATAACACTACTGTGATGTAATTAATAACTCAATGCAAATAAGATTTTTGAATAATTGGCTCTAGGTATGCCAAAAAGTCCCCTTTTTTCAGATGAGCACTATACACTAAAAACTGAGTCCTGTTGCAAAGGCATCTGAAGCTGGCCATGCTGACTTGTCTGCTCTCAGAGCTTTTGGCCAAGCCATTTTATTATGGCTAGTCAAGACTCGTACAAATGAAAGATTGGATGTAATGTCTGTTATTATGAAAGTGTTTCTGAATACAGTGTACTAATCACCTTCAATGCAAGTTGAAGGGTGAAAGGTGAGTTAAAGGGATTTTCAAAGGGTGAGAAGTAAACCTGGACATCTGTCTTTAGGCTTCCTCCCTGTGGGCTGTTGCAATGACAATATGGGTCTTTGTATGATCAGCACATCTTCTGAGCTGATGTGCGCTGAGCAAGTACTTGGATTCAGGCAGTGGCTGATGTCGTAACATACAGTTAAACACAGACCTCAGGAACAGCCACTATAATAACAGAAACGGCTGAGCTGTCTACTTGAAGCCTCACTCCTAGCTGTGTATATTTATTCAGCCTGTGTATGAATATAAGCATTTAAGACTAGAATTGCTGTGTTTTCAGTGGTTTTCTGTTAATGTTTTATTGGTTTTGTTTATAAAATATTAATGGAACCTTTTCTCCTGTTACTTTGCTGTCGAGGAGACTTGAATACTATTAGCTTTGTTTTACAGAAGGTAAGTTTTGTGAGTCACACACCCTTTGCTTAATCTTTTTCTGAGCAGCTGAAAGCTACTTTTTACAGTAGATCACCTAGAAATATAATTGCTATAAGGTGTTGCAGACCACTTATTAATGCTTTGCCTAGCTATTTCTAGGGATGGCTGCAAGCAGCTGAAGCTGGCATAATAGTAGTAGAAGCATGCCCAACAGGAATGGAAGTGTACAGCACCTTGCATAATAGTTGCGTCCAGAAGACAAGGCCTTCTGTAGTGTTCAATAAATAGTGTCTCAGTGGTGTAACATACAGCTTTTGGAAGTACTTTATCACCTATATTTTTGCAACAGTGAAGGCAATGAGCTTACTAATTTATTCAATATTGACTATATCCAAAGAAAGATGATTAGATGAGGAGCTGGTTGTCTTCTCTCGCTTTGCAAGTTGTGTAGTAACAGGAGTGTGCATGACTGAGAGGGAGAATTAGCTTTAATCTAGAGATGTTACGGGGTGTACCCTTGTACAAAGAAGGGAGGAAGTTTTCTTCAAGGACAGAATGACTCAGATCATGGCAAGTAGGAGATGAACTCAGCTGCAGCTTTCAGAGATCATACTGTGAAATACACAATTCAGTCCAGTGATTATTAGACCTATCTCTGTCAATTAAGACATATTCATATATTGATTCCAGTTTTTATGCATCAATAGCGGAGGAAATGAAGTGTTTTACTATGTGCATATCATATATAATAAAATAACTACCACAGCTCACTTCTCAGTAATGGAAATAAAAGCTACTCCTCCATGAAATTATAGAGTAACTGCTGGATGCTCTTTAGAAATAATGAGAAATAAGGTATTCTTATATAGCAAAGCTCTAAAAGTGTAAAGCAACATGTGTTCTGTGCTAAGCATAGATGTACCTGTTTGCAGGTGGTTCAAGTAGGTGTGCCAACAGTTCTTACAATCTCTTAAGGGACATCCAAAATGAAGCCCGTCACACAGGCCATAATTTTTACAAGACTTGCCTAGGTTATTTTCCTAAATATCTAATGTAAACATTCATATGTTTGGGACTTTCCATCCTAAAACCGTTATAATGTTCAGTATAAACAAGAAAAAAATTATCGAAGATTTTTTTTTTGCAGTTGAAAGAAGCAGCAGATGTGGTGAAGTTGACTATGTAGAGTGGGTTTTGCTTCTTGCCCCAAGCCTTAAAAAATATTCTCATGTACTTCAAGAATTCCTAGTGTTCATGGCTCAGCAATACAAGTCAGATTGTTCCCCGCAGCATCTTATGACAGAAGACTGACCCCATCTCAGCTATCAGCTGATGAATTGTAGGTGTATTTATGCCTAGTCATCTTTTATCAGATCAATGTATTTAGCATGAGTGGTTTTTGTATGCCTGACATCTCTTGTAATTTTCTAATGTTTTAGTTCCCCATTTTCCCTTCCCTTATTTTCTGTTCTCTAGCAAGCAGAGATGAGCTCCAGTCAAGAAAAGTCAAATTGGACTATGATGAAGTTGGTGCATGTCAGAAAGATGCCATCAATGTTTGGGATAAGAAATTACTAAACTGCAGAGCCAAAATCCGTTGTGACATGGAAGATATTCATGCCACTTTGAAAGAAGGTATTTATACAGGATGGCTTTTAACTAGAAAATCTGAAGATTTTTGTTGTCTGATACTGGGGGAAATCAGTAGCAGTATTTTTTTTTTCCAATAGTATAAAATCACTAAGAAATTGCCTTCTTTCTGTATGTGCATCTATCTTCTAGTGTCAGATAGCAAATAGATTCTGTTGTGTCTGAAACTTGCAGTCAGTGATGTAGAAACATAACTAGTGCTTGACTCCTGAAAATAATATCATACTCCCCTGTCTGTTATGTTGAGGACTGAACTAGGAGATTCTGCAGCTAAAACTATGGTTTTCTGGTCTCCTCTCTATGGAGATACCTTTTACTGTGAATTTGTGGTCCTTTGTCTTACCTATTTGTTGAAAAGGCAGGGACACATTGTCTAACACGGACTGTATACAAATACTTGGAGGAGTCTCAACCATGCTTTAGCGAATCAGAAGTGCCTCAACTTGCTGAGTCCAGACTGATCTTAACTATTTTTCTTCCATGAGTAAAAGGCCAGGATGTTTTGTCTGGAGGTGGATCTTCCTTTGGTCTAGCCATAAGAACAGGTTGCCCAGAGAGGTTGTGGAGTCTCCCCTGGAGATACTCAAAACCCACCTGGACATGATCCTGTGCAATGTGCAACATGTTCTAGGTGACCCTGCTTGAGCAGGGGGGGTTGGACTAGATGATATCCAGGGGTCATTTCCAACCTCAACCGTTCTGCGAAGGTGAGCCAAAGGGCCTTGTTAGCATGATGTCTGTGTATATTCTGCTTGTCTTTCTGTGCCCTCCTGTCTAGAATCTCCTGTCCATATTACAGGTGCTAAAAAAATAATAATGTATTGGTGTAATTTGGTTATGGCAGAGTAGGGAAGTTTAAAACATTACCAAAAAAAGTGTGGAAGAAATAGGTGGTTCCTGTTAGTGACCTGCGTGAGAGTGCCAGCTGGTCATTACCTTGCTGCTGTAACTTCTCCCATTTGGCACTGGGAGCAAGCAGATGCTTTTTATAACTTGTACTCTTGTTACTTTCTAGTTGCAAATTATTATTTATTAGCAGAACTGACAATTTCTTTTGAATTTTGAAAATCAATGTAGAGAGTCAGATATTGAAGGGGGGATATATGTGAAAGTTCAAAAACAGTATTTGAATCTAGGTGATACTTGAATGACTAGAGAGAAATGCTTTGTTTCACTATGAGTCATTCTGTGTCCTTCCTTCAGTACAGAGCCTTAATGCTTTGAATTGAGCTTTTGTACGCTTTTTTCTATGACCTGCAGGCGTACCAAAAAGTCGTCGAGGAGAAATTTGGCAATTTTTGGCTGTGCAGCATCGAGTCAGACACAGACTGCCAAACAAACAGCAGCCTCCTGACGTCTCTTACAAAGAACTGTTGAAACAACTGACGGCTCAACAGCATGCCATCCTCGTAGATCTAGGTACGTGTGTTTTGGCTGAGGTTTTCCTAACACATTCCATGTGTCTTTGAGCAGAAGCATGGCTATCTTAATTGACTCTATTGCTGGAGACAGATGCTGCTGTATCAGCAGCAGTTTCTGTGTTGTGAGGATGTGTTCTGCCTTTGCCACTCAGTGTCCTCTCAACAGATGATTGGTCTGACTAAAGTCCATCCCCATATGAAAGATCTATGGGAAGAGAGAAAATCTGGTTGTCTGGTGAGGTTATTTCCTCTTCTGAGGAGACCTGGATATCAACTGCTCTCTCTTTACACCAGGACGGACATTCCCTACCCATCCTTACTTTTCTACCCAGCTGGGAGCAGGACAGCTCTCACTCTTCAATCTCCTGAAAGCGTATTCTTTGCTGGACAAGGAAGTGGGGTATTGCCAAGGTATCAGCTTCGTAGCTGGAGTGCTGCTTCTACATATGAGTGAGGAGCAAGCCTTTGAAATGCTGAAATTCCTCATGTATGACCTTGGCTTCCGTAAACAGTACAGGCCAGACATGATGTCGCTACAGGTAAGTCAACCTTGTAAAGCAATCCAAAATTTTAAATGAGACTTAAGCTCTTGGTGGTCGCTCATGTTCCTTAGGGACTTATGAAGCTTCATGTGCTTTTTCGGAGGTTGTGACATATGCACAAGCTTTTTCGCAAATTGTGTCAGAGAAGGGGTTTGACCCTTGCAAATTAAAGAAGTTTGAAAGTTGCAGACTTTCCTGTCGCACGTCTCCATGATCTTCAGTTTGGAAACTCTGCTTTCTCTGCTGTTTTGCTCTTCCTTTTCTCTTCCTTGCTACTCTCTCTTCCTTATTCCAAAAAAGTCCTCTCTGCTTGCATCTGTATAGACGGCATTTAAAAATAAATTTGTTTTTGTTTTTCTTCAGTCTGTGAACGCTTAGATATAGAAGATTTTAAATCGTTTGTCCTGTAACTCCATGTCAGATCAATAGTGCCACCCAGTGGCCAGTCAGTACACTCCACAGGGCATTTCTACTCGGGGCCTCTGTCTTAAATGATCAACATTAGTCTTTGATTAGCTAGCTATACATACTCAAGGCCTCCTACGAGAGAGACAGAAAATCTTTCAACTGTGTGTAAACTGTGAGGTTTCAAGTTTGAGGAGTCTTGCACCTTGAGATGAAACAGTCCACTGATTTACATAACCGTATGCTCTAAGCCTCTAGTGTTATAAAGGGATGTACAATTGCTGAATTAAGGCTTGTAGTCCACAGTGGAGAAAGCAAATACTAAGAAGTAGATACAAAAGTCTCAATTTCTGTCATGCTCCCTACATAGCAAACACTTATAATTAAGTAAAAAATCTGTGGGGAGAGTGTTCAATTCGCTTTGCTTGACCAGTAGGTTAGGTACTTACTTGGCAAATATGTAGCATAGCAGAATAGATTTTAGTTAAAGAAAATGTACATAGTGCTTTTCAAAATGATTTGGAGGAGTATTTCACTGTGCACTAGGTGTTGAGTTATGCCATGACTGCTTTGTTGTGATGAATTAAATGTGAAAAGCCCTATAGAGCATTGTTCCACCTCTTCCCTGTGTCCTTGGCTCACAAATGACACTCTGAACCAGTGGGGGTCCAAGTGTAATAAATGCACAGGTGTGATTTTTTTTCCCCAAGAAACTGCCCATTTGTATGTTATACTGCGCTTGTGTAGGCTCTTTCAATAATTTATGATGCTTTGAGGGCATTCAGATATTCAGAATTTCCCCCTTGTGACTTAAATGAGTCTGAAACATTCCTCCTCAGATGCTCTTAGGAAGAAAGTATTCTTTTATGTTTGTGAAGGTTTACACCTGTAGCGCTGTTTGCCCTTTAAATGAGATGACCCCTCTTCCCGCGTGGTTGCCTCCTGGGCAGTTACCCTCTTCTAGACAGTACAAGTTTTATCTGCTAAAGACAAGCTAGACTATTTATGATGACTTAGCCAGATGATCTAGTTAAAGCTAAATCCTTTGTTTTGTTTTTTAACAGGATTAGAGCACTTGTACATTCTTTGTGCTTACAGCACCAAAACATGAGCAAACCCATACACAGAATTAACTACTGTCCTACAGAAGAACAATGTGGATATTTATTTAGGATAAAGAAAGCTTCTTACCTTTTTAAATGCCAAGTTGTCTGGAAAAAAGATAGTAATCTAGATCCTTACTTCATAATGAACTTACCCAGTGACTGGTTTGATGAACCCCTCCAGTAACTGGTTTATGGCCTCTGTGGTGGTATTCTAGTTTCCCATGTAAATATGGGTCTTAGCAACACTGTCCAAATTGTGCTTAACTGGTAGCTTTACAAATTAACCAAGGAATCAAATGCATGTGCAAATTTAGCTAACTTACCTGAACGAGAAGTGATCAGTCTGTTGGTGGATGTGGTGGTCTGATAGATGAACAGTTTCAAGTATTATCAACCTGTGGTAGGGAAAAATCATGACCGCTGAAAGAAGGAAGATAACTAGATCCTGTAAATCATTTTATCATTGAGGAATGAATTCCTGTGAAGCATAAGGCACTATTGACAGCAAAATTGGGCCTGGCAGGTAATCAATATATTCTTGCTTCTCAATTTCTACTTTCTGAGAGAAATGTCACTCTGTACTATGAGTGACGTACTGTGGAGTGTAAGCCATCAAAATTACAAGGGAATAATTTACCTTAGAATGGTATTCTTATCAATGAATATCAACATGTCACCATTTTGTTTTGCAACCTTTGACAGGTTATTTAGCAGCATTTATTGCATCAGTATCTTAAATTCCCCTGGCCTCCTGGCATGTGGGAAGTGTTCTGGGAAATGCATATGTGGTACACTTAGATTAACTCACTGCATCTGCTGCACACACCGTGCATTAGTAGTCTAGAGTGATGACTGCAGCAGAGGAGTCTTAAATACAGCAAAAATATGGCCAAACTCGAAGGGTGAAGGCTGAAGTGCATAAACTTAGCCAAGAAATAATTCAGCTCTGTAACTAAAAATTTTGGCATCTTGAAGATGTTATTTTACTTGGAAAGGGTGCTTTTACTTTCATTACTGCAAGACTAAGTTCTAGTTTGTTGGCCAGGTTAGATCAATATATTCCCTTCTTATCTTAAGGTTATGTATCTGAACTTAGAGAATGCTTCATTAATTAGTGATCGGGTTCAAATTGTTCTATATTATTCAGTAATGTGTTAGTTTTAATTGATTAGAGGTGGGATGTTTATATGTGAGTAGATACCGCCCAAGGCCCTAAGCAGCAATTAAGCTTCATTTTACAGTGCCGTCAGTACTGAAGTTAATTTCCCTAGAGTAGAATGTGAATGGTTTAGAAAACGGAGTAAAGCTGAACTTTTCTTTCTCTTCTCCCCAATGTATTGTAGATTCAGATGTATCAGCTGTCAAGGCTTCTTCATGATTATCACAGAGACCTGTATAATCATCTTGAAGAGAATGAAATCAGTCCCAGTCTTTATGCTGCACCATGGTTTCTTACGCTGTTTGCATCTCAGTTTCCATTAGGATTTGTAGCCAGAGTATTTGGTAAGAAAGACTACTTCATTGTGGTAGGAAGCAGAACAATGTTGTCCTTTGTGTTTTCCAACTCTATGGGAATAGTTTTTCACCTCCTAGTACCATTTGGGGGACTGTCCTGGGTGGAAAGTAGAACCACTCCTTGTGGTGGGATGTCAGCTGCTTTTCAGAGAGGAAGGCAGGAAAACGGTGAAATATATCCTTCGAAACCCTGAATTTGAGCAGTTAAGTATGTCTGTTATTAGCCAAGATTTGGCTTTTGAAGCAGAAACTTTGTCACAGATGTGTTTAACACCTGAAGTTTTCAGTCTATACTTACAGACAATTTCATCTTGTTGAACTTGCAAACTGAACTTCAGCTTAGTGGAGGGAAAAAAAGGTAGAATATGCTGGTTTCCAAGAAACTGAAATAATAATTTGACCTTTTTTTTCTCCCCCCCTAATACAAATTCAAGTAAAGTTGGACTTAAAGGCTGTTTCAGGTGCTTGTTTATATTGAATGGTTTTCTAGTCTTAGTATGCTTCATGTTTCATTTAAATAATTTTCTCTACTTTTCTGTTCTTCAGATAACATCTAGTAGAGAAGTTTAAATACAACAAAGAAGTTTAAATAGTAGAAGTTTAAATAGTACAAGGCACTACTGTACCTTGTAGTGTTTGCAATATCAGGATGACAATTACTTGGTTTTGTTTTCTTCATTGGGAATAAGAACTGCAAACTTAATCAAATTACTAGAAATGCAGCACTTGTCTGTTGGGGGGCAGTTAAAACTCACTACAGTCAGACATGCATCTGGAAAGTAGGAGCATATATCGTGTGTTTTCCACTTATTTTTCTGTTTTTGTAAAACACTTGCATTTTTGTAAGAAATTCAGCCTGACATTTATCGCGTATTTTGTTTTGATTTTCTTTTTCCATTGCACAGGTTTTCCTTTTTACATAAAACATTTTCTGATTTGTTTTTGGATGAAGAAATGATTTTTGTGTCTGTTTCTCAGCAGATTATTGAATTCTGAACCTTTTGGGGGTTTGTTCTGTCCCACCCCCCCTCCCCACAACTAAAGTACTTTTCGTACCTTTTTTGGCTTCGTTTCCTGCTTCAGTTAGTTTTGAATTTGGAAAACTCATTTTTGAGAGTGGGAAAGGTCAGTGTTCATTTCACTGTAAACGACTAGAGCAAGGCATCTTTTCGTTTTAAAACTACAATGTCAACAGGCTGTCCTAGATCCCAGTACTTTGGATCCCTGCATCTTCAGTGTCTTCTGAGCCTCCCACATACCTGTAAGAGGTGGCTAACATCTACCAATCTCAAAATATATACTTAAAATACATATTTTATATATGTGTGTGTGTGTTTGTGTGTGCACAAAACATGTATGTTTGCACTACTTGAATATGCGTTGTATAGTTGAGAAGGGAGAGTTTTGGGAATGCTTTACAAGTGAGATTAACAGCTCATCAGCGTCCTCGTGCTACCTGTGACACTAGATTAGGGCCAGGGATAGCCTAGCTGTGTTGTTATGGGAAGTTGTGGTGACTCAGGAATGTGGCCCTGCTCTTGGTCAAATGACCCAGCCAACAGCACGGGAACCGTGACGACTTGCTTATGTGCCGCCTTCACCTTAGTAGCTTCCAAGACTGAGTTTCTAGTTCCTGTGACTAGGTTTCTAGTTTTTGTGCAGCCAGTGTCTGCTGATTTCAGCACAGTATGGGCTTTTCCCTCATATGGACATAATTATACCTCCAAGTACAGGTTTGGAAGTTAAGTTAAAGCCAATATGATCAATACTATGGATTTTTAGAAGAGTATGATTAGTATTGGAAGCTATCAATGACTGGAAGCAGAGAGTTGGAAGTCAGCACTGGAAGTATGTTGGGCTGTGGTCCGCTTCTCAGCGCACACAGATGAATTTAAAAACAGTTAGTAGTTAGTGAATAGTCTGTAATCTGTAGCAGACACTAATGAAATGTTTATTGCAGATAACCGTTACAGGCATAATGGTACTTTCAGCATATAGTACTTTCTTGTAATGCGCTCTTACATCTATAAGATGACAAAATGTTTTTCTTTGCTTTTATCTCATGTTAAAGTAAGATCTATTGCACTTGTGAACTGAATGAATCTGCAGTATGTTTACTTAAAATTCCCAGCAAATATATGTTTATTGATTTACTTTAGCTCTCATTTTCAAGATATTTTAATGTTTTTCTTTTTTTAGATATTATTTTTCTTCAAGGAACAGAAGTCATATTTAAAGTAGCACTGAGCCTACTTAGCAGTCAGGAAACATCTATAATGGGATGCGAGAGTTTTGAGAATATTGTTGATTTTCTTAAAAGCACTATTCCAGACATGACTCATCCACAGATGGAAAAAATTATTACCCAGGTAAGGTTGTTTTTTCTCCTTTTCATTGTTTTTCATTTAGTTTGTTTTTAAGAGATTGTGCCTAAGATAAATATAAAAGGTCCTTGCAATATATTCCTTTCTCAATTGCTGAGGTGTGAAATACAAAGGAGTTGTCTTCCCAGTAACTTGTACAAAAATAGGATATGCTTAAATTTCAATACTTCCTGAAATGTGGATCTATCAGGAATTTAGTTGCTACTTCAGTGCTAGTAGAGAAGACCTTTTTAAGATTATTTTCTGGCCAGCTGTTGGAAAACTGTGACTTTCCTTATAAACTTCACATCATCATCAGTAGGGTAGAAGTAGCGTGTCTTAACAGTCCTAAACCCTGCTCATGCTCCTTGACGGTGGATAGGGAGCAGAACTCACCACAATAGGGTGAGCCAGCATCACAGCAGTTTCTCTTTTTGCTAGGAAACTCTTTCGTTTAGCAGTTCTTTTGCAGACAGCTACTGCAAGCTTCTGTATAAATTTTAAATTCCTCACTGTATTGATTGTGATAGCCATGCTAAACCTGTGCCTCTTTACAGGCACTTTAAATATGCGTCTTCACAACTCACTGATTCGAATGACAGAGATGGTAGTTCAGTTTTTTTGAGGCTATTAGAAGTTAAATCTCTGTCTTGTGGTCTGTGTGAGTCTGTGTGCGCTGTGATGTGATGAACATGATAGAACCAGCTCTGCGCAGTCTGATTGAGTGAAGGGTGGGTTTTGTCACCTGAGCGACGGCGGATGCAGTGACATGCTGGGCAGCCCGGCTCTGAGAGGAGGGCAGCCGGCTTCCCTGTGTCGTGGTCCCACACTGAGCAGCCTTCTGGATCTGCAGGAACGTGCAGACCGCCTGTGTCTTGTTGCTGCTACCTAGATTGGCTGTAGGTGGAGTCATCTGGGTAAATTGGTGCTATAGCTCCCAGGACCTTCATTATTTGAGATAATGAAAGAAAAAAGGAGATACTATGCATGACTATACTACTCAGAAAAGGACCAACAGGGTTGTTGCATCAGAAGAAGCTGGCGCATTGTATGTCTGTCTGGAACACCATATGTAATTTAAATTTCTATGTCACATCTGGGTTATCTGAAGAATGTTGAATGTAAAGCAGAGCTTGTTGTATGTGCATCTTTTATTAGTGACTTGTTCATGATTTCTAGAATAAGGAGCAGAATTAACATCACTGTAGACATCCTTCCCTTAGTTGTCTAAATTATTTGGTACCTTTTTGGAAGCTGAGAGCCTTTGACTAGATCTATATGTGGGTAAGGGTCATATGGCTTCAATACTGTAGGACTGAGCACATTGTAGTCTTTATCCAAGATGTTTAGGTGTTTATCAGTAGGAAAGTAGTGTATTTCCATGCCAGAGATGGAGCACAGAGAAGCTGTATAACCATGTACAGTGTTTCGTAAAAGTTTATAAATGGGAACTTGGAGTCAAGAGATGCCATTTTGAGAGTAGTGGTCTGATTCCTGTTTTGCTCTTCCTCGTTGCGAGACTCTGCTCCCGTCAGAGGCTGGTGAGAATTGAATTTAAACTTTTCTTCTTAAACTTCTCTGTATTCATGAGTAATATAATAAGATTTGGCCTGACTATTAAATTCTTGGATAGAATAAGACTTCTGCTGATACATCATTATCATGATATCTATTAGAGGTATAATTAACTATCAGAGGTAAAATTATCATTCAAGGTAGCATTTGACAATTATAAAAGTGGTGATCCAGTTTATTTTAAGATCTGTAACTTATTATGCTACAATTAATAACTCTGTATGCTAAAATGCTCTTACCACAGACCTGCACATAAAATGCTTTATTGAAAGGAACATGAAAAGAGAATTGAAGTTCATCATTTATATGAAGCTTTTATATGAGATAAATGCTCCTTATGCAGGTAAAAATTTATTTTTGTGTTTTGGCAGGTGTTTGAGATGGATATATCAAAACAGCTCCATGCTTATGAAGTAGAGTACCATGTGCTGCAGGATGAACTCCAGGAAAATATGAATCCCTGTGATGAAGGTGAATCTCTGGAGAAGCTGGAGAGGGCAAACAGCCACCTAAAGAGACAAAACATGGATTTGCTGGAGAAGCTACAGGTAAATGACTAAAGATCACTACCTCGTGAAGAGGTTATTTCTGTGACATAGCCAATAGGAATGTGCGTGAGAGGTCTCCTGACTGTAACATTTTATACAGCTGAACAATTTTCTCTATTGCAATAATATGTTTCTGTTAGGCATATTTTTAACCCCTTTGTCATCCCTTGTACTGTTTCTTCTTGCTTTAGATATTTATTTTCTCAAAATATCTCTAGGCTTATCTTCCATAACATAGTATATTGATTAAATTTTTTACATCTGGCCTAAAAATCAGTCATCTGACCCTTCATCGCTTTGCTTCCCTGTTCTAAGAAATAAGCTATAGTGGTCTTGTTTTCTTCATACCTGTGTAGGCAGTGTCTTTCTGTTCCTCTCTGTGAAGCTCATAATCATACTTTATTTTGAAAGGTGCTCTCTTCTAGCAGTCTTGAATACAGGTGAGTTTCCATCATGTTCAGTTTAAAAAAAAAAAAAAAAAAAAAAAAAAAAGCCTTCTCTTCCTCATTCACAATTTACCCTTCTTCTCATAGCCATGCCAGGACTTGTTTCAGGTTTCCCTATAGATGTTGTTTTGCATATTCCTGAAAGACTGCTTTATGTAAGCAGGCTGTTTCTATATTTACTTGCTCATTTTAACCAGCATTGATGGAGAGCACCTTCAGCTTCTGAAATCTGAAAATGGAAGCAAAAACATTAAGGCTCCTGTCATGTCCTCGTTATTTTGGTGTTTACTGGCTACAGGTGCGCTGCTATACTCTTGTGATTTGTGGAGAATGTGAATTACTTGGGCATTATTATTATTGGTTACTAGCTGGATTTTTATCTCTGTTCTGAAACTGCACGAAGGGCATAGAAAAATTGTGAATGGTTTGAAAGCCTCCATGGAAGTTCTTCTGTTCTTCGACTGCTGTATTCTAGTATATTTTCCTCAGTTTTATCTTAACCACTTTATCTTTTTGTTTGTATGGGCTTTCTTTCCCTTTTCTAATAACATTTGATTAGAGTTTCTCCGCTTCTTGCAAAGAGAGATTTGCTGCTACTGAGGTCCAAGGTTTCTGATTACTGGTTGAGCTTCTTTCTGGAAGAAGCTGTAGGTCTTTTGTTGGAGAGTTGGAAGCCCTGTTTCTAGACTGAGATGTTTAGGTTCATCACCCCTTCTCAATTCTGCTGCTTTACTTTCTTCCATAGGTTTCCCATTGCTTTGTCACTGCTGGGCAAGTCATCTCTTCCAGTGTTACTTCAGCTGCGTGATTTTCCCCTTGCTTTTTTTCTCCCCCCCCCCCCCGACCTTCCCTGCCCCGACCTTCCCTGCCCCGACCTTCCCTGCCCCGACCTTCCCTGCCCCGACCTTCCCCTTGATCTTCCCCCTGTGGAAGAGTCTTCTGCAGCTCCAGTCCTGTGTTACTACCAGCTGTTTTTTGCTTGCTGCAACTTGCATATCTCATTCCCTCTGCAACACTTTCAGAAATCCTTCAGATTAATCTGGCCACTGTATAAAAAAGAAAGCCGAGAAGTAGAGAGCTTATCTCAGAAAGGATTTCCTATTTTCCAAGTTGCCCTGTGTGTAAGGAGATTCTCTCACAGTAGGTGCTCATTGTATCATCTGCCTACACAAATATCTTTTAGAAGTATCTGTGTAGCTATATTGTGTCCTTACCAAAGAGTATACCATAATAATAATATTTAAAAAAAAACAAATCAGAGTATCTCAATGTAATGTAAAGATAATGTTATTGTTTACAGGTTGCTCATGCTAAAATTCAGAGTCTGGAATCCAGCCTGGAGACTATTTTGACTCGAGAGAACAAAATGAAGACTGTAATTCAGTCCCTGGAGCAGGAGAAGATAACATATCAGAAGACTCTCGAGCAGATAATGAAGTATTTGCCAACAGAAGCATTGTCTGACTGTGAACTGCTCCTGAAGGAAGTAAACTATAATCCAAATAATAAAACAAAATAAGGAAATAAGCCATAAATCAGGGTTTTCTAAGCAGCATAACTTCAAATATTAAGGGAAAGAATAGATGAGTATGCTGTTTTCAATGAACTTAGAAAGCAATAGGCTATGGTATTATCCAAAACTAGTGCTGGGACACTCATAGCTACAGATGGGCCTTCAAACCTTAGTATGCAAATTCAGACCATTAATTTTTTTTATGGTTGTGTAAATAAATCACAAGGGGGAAGTAAAGGATTCTCATGTAATTATGATGAGTAGATGTATATTTAGAGTTGACCTAACAGAAAAGATTAAAAAAAAAATCAGTAGTCAAAACCAAGGTAATGGTGAACTACAATTTCACTCTGGATGTGCTTGTCTTGTAGTGAAATGAAGATAATGTGTCTTTTTATATATATACTGAATAATACTTGAAAAAAAAAAAAAAAAAAAAGAGAATGTAATTTTCCCTCCAAAGAGCAGCATGTGTCACATCTTCTATGGAAAATCTATGTGAACTCATGCGTGCCTGTCATTTAACTCTACTGACATTGTGTACATAGTAATGCAGAATCACAGAGTTAAGTATCGCTCCTGGCTTGTACCGGGAGAGTTTAGTGCCATACACTGTCTGGGCTGTACCAGTCAGCAGCGTAATTCCACATGCATGTTGGAACTGAACAAAAAAACATCATGTCACAGATAAGCCTCAGTAACTCTGACTTAAATACATATCTATACACACACATGCAGAATTTGTAAATGCAAGAGGTAATACTTTCTTCCCATCCTGTTTGCTTCCACCTGTCCTGCAGTTTTTCAGGAGCAATGGGTGGAAGAAAATAAGGCTGCGGAGTAGTATTTATTCTGGTGTTAATTATCTGCAGAAGACTTGCTGTGATAATAGTTAAGTGTGGAAGAGGTTCTCATTTAACCAAAGAAATCTTGCAGGAAGCCTTGTCTTATCGTGGTCGGAGCCAGGGAGCTGGTTATGGATTCCAGCTGACAAGGGAATCAAGGCAGGTTGCAGGCAGTACAGCAAAAGTTCCTTGGGAGAGGACCAAGCAAGTTTCAAGTATTACGTACCTTTCAGTTTTCACATATCTAGTGGATATACATTTCAAAGGGAATTCTGAAGTACAGGAGCAGTTTCATGCTTTTCTGGTTGTTCCTGTTTTAATACTTTTTGGGGGTGGTCTTTTTAAAACAAACAAAATCATGTTTGTTTTCTGGGAGAGAGAAAGGTAAGCTCTGGTCATTTCAAGACAGAAAATATGTTTATAAAGGCATGATAAGATGCATATAGATTTGAAAATGTTTTCAAGCAGAAATTTCAAAGAAGCTTAGACGGATATGTAATAGACACGTATTTTGGGATGCATGTCTGAACTGTTAAATTGAGTGTCAAAGTGGCTCATGTTATCTCTTACTGTTTATACTGCATTTCAGGAAACGCTTATTCTTTTTAGTATGAAAAACATTTAAGCAAAGTGCCAAATCCAGCAGTGTCTTTATGCATAAGATTGTCCAATTTAGAAAGCAAATGCTTTCTAAGTGTTATACTTTATGTTGACATAAAGAAAACTGAGGAACAACCATGCTGATTTGCTGCACGCTGCTGCGGAACTGAGGGGTTTGGGGCTTCTTGATTTTTGTTGTTGGTTTTTACTTCCATTGTAGGGTTTTCTTGATTAAAAATATTGATTTACTTAAGTCTTTCTTACTACAGTTGGGGTGCAAGGTCTTAACACTGTGTATAAAAACTATGTGGACTTTGTCTAGGTATTTCAGTAATATTGTGTTGTACCAGGTGGAAGAATGCCAAGTGAAAAGGCAGTTCTTTTCCATTTTGTTCAAAGTAAGTTTTGTCTGTTATGTACATACAAAACCAGTCCTGGGGAACTGCAGTAGAGTGTATTACAAAGAATCAAGGTTATCCAGAAATATATCATCATTTTTTTTTCTTTCCACAGAATGTGCTTTATCTTTTGTTTCACTTATCAAACTTTTCATGTAATGCCTGGAGAAATTCCAATAAATGTCATTGTTGCATTTCCCATGGCCTCTGGCTAGTTTTATTTTTTCTACACCTTGAATAGCAGTCTTAATACTATTTTTCTGGTAGAAAAAAAAATCTGTTTATTAGTTGTGCGTGGAAAAAAAAAGGATTTGTAGAAGGACACAGGCATGATAGAAATTCTTATCAGTGAAAATAGTTTTGCATGTTCAAAGTGTTTTTCTTCTGGTAGCTCTTTGTTCAGTATGTAAGCATGTTGAGAATAGTAATTTGATGAGCTCCTAAGGATGCTGTGCATTTAGTTTGGAAAGAGGAAGATGGCACTGTGACAGCAAATAGGAATAAAGTATAGAAGTAAAACTACAATGAGGCAAGTGCCTCATGATGCTGAGGACTTTTATTATAGAATTCATTTTTGGACACAAGTGTGGCTTGTAAGCAGGGTATTTCTAGGGCATCTAGCTTGAAACCTATGCTAAGTAGATAGACTGCAGACTTTCTTCAGGTCTAAAAGCCAAAGTCTTTGATTCTTTCAGCAAAATTATACTTGAAGATGGTGGACAGAGTATTTGTGTCCATCTGTCTTTCTCGCTCTCTATAGCTCACAGTTTTACAGGAGCAATTTTTGCTTGGGTTTTGGTTATGCTACTGTGAAGAGGGAAGTCTAAGGTGCCACAGGCCAGAGGTTGAGTGGCAAGGATATTTGCTTGGGAGAAAGGATGATTCCTGAGGTTGGTCAAATCGCTCTGTTTTTCCTGTATCATACATCTGAGGTTGGAGGAAAAAAAATTAGAATAAAAGTAATGTTCTGCCTGATCTAAACATAATAGCTCTCACAGCTATTTCATCCTAATGAGGAAAAAGTATCTGCTGTTCCCAGAAGCAGCTAACTTAGAGCTCTTTCTGCTGGCAGAGGGCTTTCTTGAAAGGCCTGGGAAGAGATTCATAATTTTAGCTAGCAAACAAGCTTGTAACTGAGAAGTATGACTGCCAGGAATACAGCAGAAAGAGGTCAGGCTGCTAAGAAGAGCTAACATAAGGAACTCTCTTTATGGTATTCACGCCTCTTAGGAATGGCAAATTTGGTCAAAAAGGTGAGGTTGCTTGCTTGCTTGCTTGTTTGTTTTTTGCCTCTCCTAAAAGAAGGGTATCTTTTTAAGATGGCTTTACGTTTGTATTTTGTTCACTTTTTCCATGAAGCTCTATTAGATTTTGGTGGAAATGGTTCTACTAATAAAAGACACGTTCCAATTGAAGCCCCAAATTGAAAGCACAGACTGATCTATTATGTCTGGGTAGTCTTAAGTGGGTCGATTATCCCCTCTTCACCGTGACACTGCTTTGCTTAATAACATCGCTGTAAGAAGACGGTGATTTGCGGTAAAGGAAGCAGTTTGCGTAAGCGATTCCAATGGTTTGTGCAAGAATTTGATGTCATTCTCACTGTCCAGAGGTTCTGAGTTTGGATACTTCATCTAAACCTGAAACTAGACAGGTATTAGTTTGAATACCCTTTTGTGCGCTGAAGCGACTAACCCCAGGCAGCATTAATGGTCAATACCGCTCTATGTAGTCGTCATAGATGGCTGCAACATTTTAAAATTTATCCCAGGCTACGCCATCAGTTTGAAGGATTGTAGTTGATTCTGTATTTCCATTGTTTAGGTTTTAATGTCAGTGCTAGCTATTAGATGCACTCAGTGTAGGCTTTACCTTCCCCAAACCTTCTTTCTAGTGACTAGAAAGAACAAGATTTAACTTTCTTTTCCAAAGAGGAATATTGAATGCTTAGCTATATCCTTCCTCCAGATATTTGGTGTGCAAGGGATAGATTTTATATACTTAAAGTTTAATGTGTTAGCTCACTCTGAATGAAAGTATATTAAACTGAGGAGCAACAGTCAAAAGCTGGGGAATAAAGTAGTGATTCCTGTGCACTTTGAACAGCTGCTGGAGCATGTGCTGACTGGCTTGCAGCTAAGTGGAATCCAGCCGGATTGGTGCTCGGTGCGTTGTTTGATTGCAATATTAAACTCAGTTCTGAACCAAGCTGGAAACCAGCAAAATGTGTTTCCTTTGAGTTGAGAAGATTTTCCACTCAATACTGTTCTCTTTTAAACTCTTACTCAGCTACCACTTTTTCTATAAGAAAATTGGGAATCGGTGGTATTCTTGGTCTTACTGTTAGAAAAGCTTTTCTCTGAACACATCCAAACTATTTCTGTATTCAAATTGCAACTTACTCAAATCTTCACTGTGATAATAAAGTTAGATGTTTTAAATACTTTAGTTCTAATACCTAGTTCCCGATTAGAGGGTGTAGCATGCATGCTGAGGGATGCCATGCATGCGTGGTTTCATGTTCTGCTGGAATGAAGGTTGGAAGAAATCCTGGAGTGAGCTTGTGTTTGTAAGATGCTATACTGTAACGTACCGAAAAAGATGCCACTTCTTAGTTGGGGAAGATAGTCTATGGAAGCTTAGAGACCTAATTGGACTGGTTGTGTGCTTATATCTCTCTGAACAACTACTTTAACCACCTGTGTAAGCCTAGTATTTGGAGTCGCAAATGTCTAGATGTGTGCAGCCGTTTTTATCTAAAAGGTTTAAATTGCTTGTATGATCCAATCCTGAGTAAAAAATGCAGCATTCTGATAGCATAAGCCTTCCCTTCACTTCTAAAATAGCCATCTGGCCGAAAACCTTGCTTCAGAGCAGAAGAAACGGTGAGGAAAGACCTACAGTGTGGTTTTGAGCCTATAGTTAACTTGCCCTTGGCTGAGACTCTGAGGCAAGGGGGCTACCTGAAATAATGGCAATCTGAGAAAATATAGCTGCTAAAGGGTACAGTGTAAAGTGAAGAGTAGATCTAAGCTAGCCAGAGCCTGGAAGCAGCTGCAATGATGCCAGGTGAAGCTCGAGCTAGCAAGAGTTCAGAAGCGGAGCTGGTGCTTTGCACAGCTCAGGGAGGACGGAGGTCCACCATCCCCATGGTACTGCGTCTCACAGCTTTCAACCTCGGACTAGGTCAGGTCTGGTCCCGTGGGCTGAGCGCCCATCTGCCCACTGTGGTCTGCATGCTTCTGGAAGACATCTCCTGGGTTAATTTTATGAGCTGAGGCAGTGTCGTGGTGCAAACCGAATCGGTGAGTGGGAGACTTCATTGAGAAGGGTATGCCTGATGCTGATGAAAGGCCTGCTGTAGGGCCATGGCGTGTGCCTGCACTGATGGTCCTGTGCTGCGCTCCCAGGCAGAGCCAGCGAGCATCTGGTCAGCTCTTCTCCAGTAGGAAGCAAAGCTAATTTTGTGTAAGGCTGCTGGGCTGTATGCACTGTGCTCTTCAGCGCTCAGCAAAGGGCAAATTTCCAGTGTGACAAACAGGTTTGCCTTAATTTTTCAGTAATCACCCAATCTGCTGAACTTGACACTTCTGACGAAAGATCTTCATTATTAAATTTGTACATTGTCCGCGAGGTGTCACTGTTGCTTTTATATATGCTCCTCTTACGTGTCTGGAGGTTTTGCAGTTCCCCTGTTTCTGTGCAATGTGAACAGAACACTATGGCTCTTGTTTTAGAGATGAAAATCAATTTATTCTCCTGCCTGATGAAGCGTGATGTTCTATTTGCACACTATTTGTAACAAAAAGTGATGGTCATGGTCAAAGAATTACTGTAATAAGAGTAATAAGAATTACTGTAATAAGAATTACTTAATAAGTGTCAGATATGGCCTTCTTGGAAACGGGTGCCTTGATTGCAGTGTTCAGCCTTTTCGGTTGTGTGAGAGGACTGTGGCACCACTTCTACACCCTACAATAAGCGTTTTGTCCCCTAGCAATCTGATGCTGGGTGTCTCCTTTTGTACTGTTCTTGCTGAGCAGAATTTATTCTTGTTTCTTGCAACCAGCGTGGAGCTGATCCAACTGCACTATGATTCTCCACTTTTTTTTTTTTAATAATTTCTTGCATTGACCTTCCAATGTCCCTTAAATCTCAAAGAACTGGTCTTTCTTCTCACAGTCAATTTTCATTTTGCAGTGGTTTCTGTGATTAGAACAAAAAAAAAAAAAAAAAAAAAAAAAGAAGAAGAAGAAGAATTTGCTCTTACTGGTTCTTCCTGGTGGTACAGTGGTACAGAGAAAACGTCATTTACTGCTTTCACTTTACAGTTAATGGTTTTCCATCTGACAGCATTTCTTTTGAATATCACACTTATTCTAAAATGCAAAGGACACATTCAAGATAATGTGCTGTTCCAACTACCATAAGAATAAAGGCACAGCTGTTACCAAATGTGTCTGGACAACAAGCACAAGGCATGTTTACCTACCAACCAGAGCCTAATGTTCAAACCGTACTCAGGTAATTATGGCATCAGCATTTCCCTGGGGACTCTGGGCATAAACAAAGAGACCGCATCTCTTCTACAATGTGTTTGCATTTCTAAAAGCACCAAATTATAGATAGACCTAATGGGCTGAAGGTGCTTACAGCAGGCCCAGTGCACTTCATGTGCAATATACCATCATTTGAAAAGCTATCACGTTGTGGAAACATCATTCAAGTGCTAATTTAAATAATACTAACATCTGAAACGAAGGCATGTTCTGACGTTTATAGGTTTAATGTCTATTTCTGCACTCTACCAAAATAGATGGGCTGTGGGTGGATCTGTGATTATTGCTGTGCATTAGCGAGACAAAAATTGTGTCGGCAGCTGGTATTATGTCTGGGTAAATATGAGAGAGAATCCACAGCGTAATTTTTTGATGTCGCATGTTTATTTAAGAAACAATTAGAACCAATACATTAACTTAATGCACTAGACAAGTGGTGTCTAGGGCTTTAGAGAAGAGAGAGGATCTTAACAAGTTTGGTGGCCAGATGCATGTCTGTCCCACAAAGATGCGGTCCTGGAGGCAGCGATGGAGTCGTGTGACCCAGGGTGATTCTCTGCTGTCCATCACCTACTTGAGCACTCACGGCTGTTGTGTTTGGATGGATTCCTGAGGGCATCATTCTGACCAAAACTTGTGATGTTTTACATCCTCCACTGTTGTGAAAACTTATGAGAGGGCTTTGATGGGCTGAAGTGGGTATCCTTAGCCTACTGCTTGCATATTGTCTCGCATATTGTGGAAAGAGCAAAGGTAGCAGCCTCTTTGCAGTGTTGGAAGAGTGCCAATTTACCACTTGATGGCTAAACCAGTTAAAAGGTAGGTGGTCCTTCCTACTCCAAGTGGACGAGGAAAGGGAAGTGAGGCAGAGCTCAGACTGGCATGACTGCTTTAGTGACCATGTTTGCTTAGGAATAACTACATGAGGAAGTCAACTGAGGAAGTTGCTTGCAGTTTTCTAATGGAGACCGATAGCTAATGTTCATGACTTCTAAGAATACTAATGAATCTCTCACTTCTTGCTCTCTTTTTGGCTGAAAAAGTAAACTAAATATGATGACTCGCATGCTTATGAGACCGTATGTTTAAAACCATGGATGTAAATGTGCAAAATTTGATAATACTCTTGAATAATGAAACTTTCCTGTATCCACAAGGAATGAAGCAGGGCAGTTGCAGGAAAACAAAAAACAGCCTTGTACAGTTCTCTCTGCCTTCCTTTCTTCTGACTTTGAACTAAATCTTTGCACAAGGATTTTTGGCTCCTCTTTCTCTGTAAGAACAAATTTGATATAGTGCTGCAATCAACTTCTGTACTTTGTGTGGGAAAGGGTTGTGTGATTTGGTTATGTCATTGGGTGGAGAGAAATGTAATGGTGCAGTATATGATAGCGCGACTCAGACGTTTGATATCAACTCTTTAGAGCCTGATGTATGCTACAGGTCCCCAATGACTTATTCCTCAGAAAAATGTGCACACTAGTATTGAGCTTTTCTTTTCTCTAGTTTCTCCTTTCTCCCACCCATTTTGTCTTGTACGTTTCTTTCTTTTAAAATTTTTGCTTTATTAATTTTTTTCTTCTTGACAATCAATTTCTCATCACCACCTCTTTTTACTGGCCTGTTCCTAAATGTCTGTGCTTTTTACTGTTGCTTTGTGCTTTTTCCCTAATGTTTTGCATCCCAGCCAACCCCCAGCCTCCTGAATATTTGCTCTTCAGTGGTCTCCTATCTCTGCTGCCCGTGTATGTGGATGGGATGCTGCTGGGTATCTTATTTTTCTTTCAGGACACCTGTTCCCCATGTGTGTATCTTTCCCCTCCTGCTCACATTTTTTCTGAAAGGGTGAGAAAAAGCCAGATTTAGAATAACTGGTCTACTTCAACTGTTTCCTTGGTTTGTGTGGGAGGAGATTTTTTTTGTTTGTTTGTTTTTTAACACAGAATCACAGAACAGTTGAGGTTGAAAGGCACCTCTGGAGATCATCTGGTCCAACTGCCCCATTCAAGCAGGTTTACCTACAGCACATTGCACAGGACTGTGTCCAGTCAGCTTTTGAATGTCTGCAAGGGTGGAGATGCTACAACCCCTCTGGGCAACCTGCTTCAGTGTTCAACCACCCTTGTAGTAAAGAAGTATTTTCTTATATTCAGGTAGAATTTTCTGTGTTTCAGTTTGTGCGTGTTGCCACTTGTCCTGTCAATAGGCAACACTGAGAGGAGTCTGACCCCATCCTCTTGACACTCTCCTATCCGGTATTTATACACATTGATAAAATCCCCCCTATGTCTTCTCTAGGCTGAACAGTCACAACTCTCTCAGCCTTTTCTCATATGAGAGATGCTCCAGACCCCTAATCATTTTAGTAGCCCTCCACTGGATTCAATCCAGTAATCTCTGTGTCTCTGGAGAACCCAGAACTGGGCTCAGCGCTCCAGGTTTGGGCTCACCAGCACTGACTAAAGGGGCCAGGATGGTGTTGGCCATCTTTGCTGCAAGGACACATTGCCAGTTCATGTTTAACTTGGTATCTGCCAGGACCCCCATAGCCTTCTCTGTAAAGCTCCTCTCTACCCAGTCAGCTCTCAGCCTGTACTGGTGCATGGGGTTATTCCTCCCCTGGTGCAGGACTTGGCACTTCCTTTTGTGAAGCTTCAGCAAGTTCCTCTCTGCCCATTTCTCCAGCCTGTTGAGGTCCCTCTGAATGACAGCACTGCCCTCTGGTGCATCAGCCACTCCTTCCAGCTTTGTGTCATCTGCAAACTTGCTGAGGGTGCACTCTGTCCCATCACCCAAGTCATCAATGAACATGTTAGACAGCACTGGCCCCAGGATCAACCCCTGAGGGACGCCACTAGTGACTGGTCTCTAGCTGAACTTCATGCCCCTTCATACCTACCCGATCCTACTGGAGAAGCACAGCACTTTAAAAATCTATGTGGTCTTCCAAGAGTTGGATTTCTGGCAGTAGGGGTAGTAGAGTTCCTACCCATTTCGTGAAGAGGTAGAACACCTTGTCTGGCAGATGCTTAGGGTTACTTTGCATGTTCTCATTGAGACTACACACAAGCACTGCAAGAGGATGCTCTATGTGCACAGCACAGCTGGCTCCTTGTTAAAGTCCCAGGATCTGGATGACTGTAACAGCCCTAGTGTATGAAGTCTTCTGGTTTTGGGTCCCCCTCCCTCCCCAGTGGAAATAAACCTGATGCAGTTAAACAGCACTTAAGTAAACTTTTATTTAGTTGGAAAGGGTTGGGAATGTATTGGTTATGTGAGAAAGGCAGGAAGAAACAGAATTATGGCAGGAATTAATACAGAAGATGCAACAGACACTTTTGCTGTTATGGCAGCTTATTTAGGTAGATGTGCCAAAACACATGATAATATGCCAACTTTTGAGGATTTCTGGCTTCTTGACATCTGTTCTACTTCTTACAATAAATATGCTCATATCTCTTCTAGCACACCTGAAATAATCAAGGAAACTTAGAGAAAAGATGCAAAAAGAACAAAAGCATTACAAGAATGTTAAGTTGCTAAGTGGTGAGCCTGCATTTTGGAAGCATTGTTTAATATTTTGCGGTACGATAGGACCCAGAGAGGTGCTGCAAAGTTGATGTAGTAAGAGAGCAAAAGACATAGCGTCCCAAGAAATTTACCATTAAATCAAAGAAGTGAGAAGGATGATGAGGGCAAGTTGGTAAGAATAGCAGCATTGGCCTGAGATAGTTATGATTTAATTTAGGCACAGATACAGCCATGTTAGTGATGCTTCTTTTCAGGAATGTCTTCTTCAGGCTTCTTGGCTCACCACTGACTTTACGGACAGCTACGGCTAACAAATCTAGTTCATCTAATTTTAATATTTACCTCTCTGTGGTACGTGCTAAGGCGTTTGCTGATTTCCTCCCCTCTATCCCCAAATACCAGTTATGAGAGCAGAGGTGCAGTACCTTATTTTTCTCCCTCTACATAACAGCCTAATAGTAGAACAATTGTTAAGAAAGTGAAAAACCTGGTTTCTGGCAGGAAAAGGCATCTTGGGAAAGTGCAAGTAAAGTGGAATTACATAATGCTGACAGCTTCCACTGCCTGTTTGTTTATTTTTATACTTGGAGCATCAAATAACGAGTGTGATTAGACCCTCAAAGGATCTCAGTTACTGACTATCTCTCCCTATTTATGGCATGCTTTAAGGGGAAATTATAATGAACATGCTATTAAACAAAACATGAAGCCTCAGGCTATCTGGGCTGCAGAGATCCTCTGCTCCTTGGAGCGTGCCTGTGACTGTCTCCTTGCTCCCCAACATGAACTGGGATCTCAGTTAGCCTCTGGCCATTCCTTGCTCCTGGCTGCCAGCAATGGGATCTCTATCAGTTATGGTAAACTGGCCAGGAGAGGAGGAGAGAGTTATGCAGTGTCATCCAAGTTTTGTTTTTTTGTTTTTTTTTTTTTTTTTTTTCCTGCTCTTCCCATGGGAGCTGGAGTCTGAAGAGAGCCTCAGTCTAAGCCTCTTAAAATGGAAAAAAACTACAGTCCATCCTGTATGTGATAGGAAAATGAATAACAAAAAGTGGCTTTGCCTGGAGCTGCAGGTAATGGGGGAGGAGAAGGATTAGCTGCTGCAGGTGACCTAAGTAGATAGAGAATATATTGGAATATGGGGCCTGGTTCAATATAGCTATCATAAAATAAATGTGTGCTCTACCAGCATCCATAATGTGTGTACAGCAGCAAGTCACTTCAGACAGCTGAAAACATGACAATCCAAATGATACGAAGGTAGAAGGGAACCAGAAAGAGGACTATGTATTGCAGGAAAGAACAGGAATGGGGTGGCACTGGGCATGCAGGCAGAAATGAGTGCCAGTTCTTTTTTACATGCCAAAGGTGCCTGTTGCCATGAGCTCTAGAGATGCAAACTAGGTCAGAGACATCTCTCTGGGGCTCTGCCAGCAACTCTAAGCTGTAAATATTTCAAAATATAACCATTTTCCCCTTTTTGCTCTAACAAGATGGGGAGGAGAAGCAACTACAGCCACCTCCTTGGTAGCTTCAGAAAACACCTGATTGCTGACACAGCCGGTGCTTCCCACAAACAGTGTTCAGTTTTGTGTATGAAACAAGCCATATGCTCGGTTTAACTATGAAAAGAACTCAAGTGAGCAAAGCTTTGCCCCTTCCACAAAACCAAGTTCAGCACAATTTAAACTTATGAAATCCAGGAAAGGAAGAGTTGAGCTACAACCACGCGTCTTCTGCTTGGCTTTTCCTTGAGCAAAGATCCAGTGCACCAACAATCTCCATCTATTTTCTTGGCCTCTGAACTGTAGGTGGAGAAGTATGCTTTTCAGAAAACCCCAAATACTAAGCTATGCTGTTAGAACACATGGTATATTAGAACACATGTTTTTATATATATATATATATATATATATATAATGTATGTATGTATAAAATGTTTTATATATGTTATATGTTAGAACACATGTAGTGTATTTATGGGTTTTTGTAAGACTAATAAAACTTGAGCACTGGGAGTGGCTTCTTTTGTGTATATTTTCACAGAACCTTCTAATAGTTCCCTGCACATGAAAAGCCACACAAAGTCATACCTATCATGCTATGTATGGTTAAGTTAATGTATAGCACTTAGCATGCAAAGGTTTTTGTTGTTGAGTATTCTGCAGAGTCTGCTACCTAAGTATTTAAGCACTCTTCTCATTTGCATAATTAATTGTTACATTTGTTAATAGTTATTCTCTCTTCTAAATCCTACATCTAATCTCTACTAGGCAAATTTTATCAGAGCAATTAAATAGGAATGCATTAGATATAGACCGAGAGAAAAGGCAAAAGCACACTCACCAGTTTCTTGCAGAGTTTGCAAATCTTTAACCACTGTGCAAGGCTGATTTGGTTGCTGAATCTACCTCCTGATTCAATTTTGTCCCTAATAACTGTGGAAACAAAGAAATGTCAGTAGAAGTGACTATTACACTGAATCTGTTCCTTTCAGACCATGGTCTGCACTAAAAGCAGACTATGGTCAGAAGGGAACTGTTTGCTCTCTGCTCTGTTTTGTGTGCCAGAGGGATAAGAAGGAGAAAGCAAAGCGTCTTGAGCAAGGGAAGGAACAATAATGACATGGTGGTGCGGGATGGAGCAGCAGAGCACCAAGCTGAGATGGTGATGAGCTAGGTAGCTGAGAGGTGGCTCAGTCTTCAGAGAAAACAGGATCCCCTCCCTGCCTGCCTCCTGCCCCTAATCCTTACACTTTAGCCTGGAAACCTAAAATAGGGGGCATGCTCAGGTGGTGGAGCAGCTCAGGAGTAAAGAGAGCACCACAGAGGAGTGCTGGCAGCAAAGGTCAGAGGGCCTCCTTAGAGGCCGAGAAACAGTCCCAGCTTTTCCTCACTCTCTCACCAACCTTTTTACAACCTGTGTTGAGGGCTGAGATAGGGCTGGGAAACGGGAGAGGGAGACTCTAAGCAGAAAGAGCAAATGGGCCGTGAGGGCTGATGGAGGACAAAAGGGAAGAGAAGATTTGGGGAGGGCAGTTGTCATCACTGCAAGACACAGGCAGAGCATCAGACTGTGAGAAAGGTCCAGAACAGCATTAGGTTAAGAAAATGGATGAAGCAGACAGAAACCAGCACTAGTGAGGTTGGATGGGGGGCAGCTCCTTTCCCTTCAAACAAGACAATACAAGGCTTCCCAGACAAAGGCTGTACATTGACCTGACTGGAGTGTGAGGGTCACTGCTAATAAACGCTAATAAATAAATAGATAAAACAGTCTCAGAAATCTCTAGGTCAAATGATCATGCAACAAGTTATTAACCTAGCAGATGATGATGGCTGATAGCTCTCAGTAGTCTCAGGTTATGACTAGTAATACTTGAAGGTACGAATGTCTTACGTTCTTTTTTGCAAAAACTTCAGTTGTAAGGGAACTCAATGAAAAAAATAGTATAAACTGTTAGTCATTTTCTATTTCGTTTCTATTACCCCAAAACATAAATAGCACCAAAACTCTCAATCCACAGAATAAGGTTGCTAGTGGCTTTAGTATTTGATTGTTATCATCTCGGTTCCAAGTTCTTTCTAAAGACTCCCGCTGTATTGAGATATTCAGGCATGTCTGGCTCTGCCATACGTAGCTGAGAGCTGTCACCTCTGTAGTGCCACCTGGGACGTTCAGTAGAAACTGATAAATGGGAGCTAATGTTGATGAGGTTTATTTTAGAATATCGAGTCCTGACTCTTAGCTTCCTTAGAATGAAAAGAGATTATGTATATGAGAAAAATGATTGCTGTTAGAAGCAAATTCATAGGGGAATAGCCCTAATTCATAGGGGAAGTTTTGCTATAATTGCATTAAATATATGTAAAGTACATACCAGGAGTCTCACCAGAATAGCCTCACCTGGGATGGTTAGACAGAGCTAGAAACCTTGGCTGTGTCTTGATGTCCTTCAAGTCACTGCAAAAGAGAAATTCACCTCTCAAAGCTAGCAAAAGATGGTAGGTTGGAGAGGAATTATTGTCCACATTTATTCTGTAATGTGAAGTACTTATGCGAGTGTTTCTATGCCCTCTGTGCAGGAGGAAGGAAAGAGAGATCTCCAGAGGATAATCCAGATCTTACGTTATCTTCCAAGTAATTCAGCCTGTCTAACACCAGGATTGCTCTCCGGACATGCCATTCTTGCTTCAGTGATTATTGAGGAAGCCTTATATTAACTGTGTGCCTAACTTCACTGCAACAGCCTAGTCCTTAAATGATGGGACTTGCCTTTTGCTGAAATGGTAATCTCATTGAAAGCTGTGTCCTGGCTGGTGAATGCATCCAGTGTCACATAGTTCCCAAAAGGGTTAAGCGTCTGCTTATAAGCCACCTTACTTGGACTTGCCAGTAGCACCCAAGCTTGCAGCAGAGGCACGAGGCCAGGGACCCCCTGCTCTTTATCACAGACCCTGAGTGATCCCCCTTTGACCGCTCCAGGGACTGCCACCCACATGACCAGATGGCAGAGGGCTGGTGATGGCCAGCCCAGCACTGAAATTACAGGTTGCTTCAGTATGAAATCCTACTGTAGACATGAAGGTCTTCCCCCAGCCGGGAATGACACTGGTAAGGCAGCTGCATTTGGAAATGATGATGTAAAATACCCACGTAACCTGAGCATGTCTGCGGCAGGTGGCAGCAGTAGAGGTCTGACCTGCTGTCACTGGTCGGTGGTGGTGATGTTGATGTAGCTGTTGGGAATCTAGCCACTGGACTAGATTTGGTGAAAATTTTACCAGTCCATTTCACAATGCTGGTTGTGCCTGATGTCCCTGTATTAAAAGCCCTCTGGAGTTCTTGACTCTCCTCTTTTTTCCTTGCTGATGATGGGCTTTGGTTTTGAGTTGTTTTTCTTCAGAGGAAATCAACAATTTTCATCAAACTTCTCCTTAGGTTTCTAACTGAGAGGATATGAAGGAGAGATGATTCCCATTCATCAGAATTAAATCTCTGTTTCTATCACAGAATTACTCTTCTGCCGCATGGTTCTAAATAGCAGCACTTTCCTGCATCGTCCAGCTGAGGTGGAGACAGCAAATATTGCAATAAGGATGAACGCCAATATGTTACACATGCATTTTTAAAGGCATCTGCTGTATTACCATAGGTTGTTTAAACATGATTTTCTTGTTCCGGAACCTGAAAACAGCATAGCAAAATGCTAATGTAATATTACTGCTTTCCTTTCTTTTTTCTTTTTTTTTTTTTATTTGAAAATTAATCATCTTTCTGTATTTCAGGGCTGGAATGTAATCATAAAAGTTAACACGGCTCTTCAGATTGTTCTTCTTTCTGTAAGCACGGCTTCATAATGGAGATTTAGTGGGCTGTAAACAGGATGTCGTATGGTGCTCCCCGTCAAAAATTAATGATGGCAATGAAGATTAAATTATTCTTCCGTGAAAATACAGCACATATACAGGGAGATGTTTGCAAGCAGGCTTAAAATAGGCTATACCCTGGGGACAGCCGGCAGAGTCTGCTGTCTGCCCCCTATTCCTGGTGAAATCTCAGGCTGCCACAAAGGGGAGCTGTGTTTAACTCTTGCAGAAACATGTGACACAAAGGGAGGCTTTTGTTTCCCTCCCTTCCAGGTGGAAGCTATGCAAATACCTCACAGGCTGTGGTGCCTCTGTCATCTAATATTTGGCTACCTGCGGTGTGCTCCCATTGCTCCAGTCTGCACTGCTGGCCTCCTTTACCTGCCCTTCGCTGTCGGAGCTCAGAGCGTTTCCGTCTGTAGAGATTCGTTGTGAATTTGACTGTGCACGTTTCAGGGGGCGGAGGGAAGGGGAGAAGGACTTTTCCACAAACGGACACCGAAAACCTTCAGCGTAGCTGTATGTAAAAGGCTTCCACTTCATCGTCTGCTTCTGATTCTTTTTTTCCCTAGATGCAGCATGAACATGTCAGTGGGAGAAAAAAATATTGTGTTTTTCGAGACGGGTTTGTTCTAAGGCTGGCTAGTATGGATTGCCTGGTGTGCCAAGCAAAGCTGTTTCATGTGAGGCATGGTTTTCTGTAATGCAGCTCTCAGGAAGTCTGTGTGGCTGCTTTGATTTCGTTTTTTGGCAGTAGGTGGCTGTCTGCCTCTGCAGAGGCTCAGCCCAGGGCAGAGTATCCCCCAGGCTGCTTGCTTCTACATTCCCCAAACCTGTTTTCCATATTACTGCTCAGTAAAGATGTAAATATTAAGCAGAAGATTTCACGCCTTCCACAAGGGCATGGCTTTCTGTGTGAATCCGTTCTTGGTATCTGGGAGAAAATTAGGAAACTACATCTTGGAGGGAAGACGTCATCATGACCTTTTATTCCCTTAGGAAAAAAATAGTACCAAAATTCCAGCTCAATAATCTTTGTGTTCTCCCAGCTTTAGCAATTACTGGTGAAAAGCATCAGATTTGGAGTTTTTTTTTTTTTATTTTTGACTCCTCTCTTTGTTCTTGGTCTAGTGAGCAGACCTGTTTTTTTTTTTTTTTTTTTTTTCCATCATTTCCGAAGTTTTCTCTGATGTGGATCCCCTTGTGGACAGGTCTTTGTAGCTATATAATCCTTTGAGGAGTCTAGACCTAGAAAAACACATCTTCTCCTCTTGTTTTTGAAGCCTGATGTCTAAGCATGTTTGTGTACACTTGGAATAGATGAGCTCCTAGAAACTAAAGCAGAAAAGAGGTGACTATGGTACTGCCTCCGTCCCCTTGCAAGTGGAGTGCAGACCTTTGGTACAGACAGTAGCTCATTTTGAACAGGTAGCACACTGGATCTTAGACACGTGTGCCTCTACAAAGTCAGGACACCTGAAGTTTTAACTCTTGCTGGCAAAGTTTGAAGCGCCATCACTAGAGTGAAACTATGAAGTATCTTTTAAGTAAAAATAGAGAATTCTCATCTCTTTACAAAAATCTTTGCTCCTTCAATTACTTTTTGTTTCATGGGGAATTGCTTCCCTGATACATTTATGTTTTCAGTGAGCTGTAAATATTATTGCTGTTGTTCATCTCAGAAATTAACTGAGTACCATGTATTACTCTGGTAAAGTTCTTTCAAGCAGTACAGTGTGCAAGCAAGTCTTTCTGTTTTGACTTGTCAGGTGCATATTGCCAGCACTGGCTCCTGCACTGGGGCAGAGATGACCTCTGCTGTCCTGGGCTAGGGAACCTCTCAGGGCTTGCCAGTTTTGTGTTTAAAATGTGCACTCCAACTCTTATCCAGACAGGTACAGTCCTACTCCAGCCCTGGTTTCCCCTGGAAGGAAACGCCAACTGGCTGGGAGAAGCACTGAACTTCACGGAGCCCAGGACACTCGTGGGCTGCAGCAAACAAACCTAGATAGGTCTGTGACACACAACCTCCAGAGTGTTAGCTATGATGTTGCTCCAGAAACTGCTAGTGTTTTTTCTTCAAGTATAGTCATTATTTTGTTCCCTTTCCTATGGTAGCTTGTGGGAATAGACAAATGATCAACACAGAAATTACTTTGCGGTGCTGTTGGACCTCTCTTACTTATTGCTGACTTTGCTCTGGTAGTGCCAAATCTCTCCTAGCCCCATGCTGGACACGGCGTTTTTGAAGATGTTGTCCTTGTCATGAGGAAAAGTATTTTTAATGAAATTTTTTCAGAAAGGTTGTTGATATTACTTTAAATGCTAAATTATGATCCCTGGTCATCTCTAGTCCCAGTGGTTTCAGCAAGAAGTAACTGGGAATTAGCTAACTAGCACAGATTCACTAGGGGGTAGAGTAAAGACAAAATAGCACCTCCTTCCCCCGTACATCTGTGTGCATCATCTGATACAGTGTGTGCTTCTGAACTACGTGATGGGGATCTGCCTGCATAGACTTTCATCTTCCACCACACATGCACACACATCCGCATTTCTCCATGCTAGCCGCTTTGCTGTGATCTTGAACACAGCTCCAAAATATATATTTTGCTTCTCTGGATTCAGAGCAGCAGGTCTGATTAAGTTGGGGGAAGTAAACTGTGTTGCCATTTATGTCTTTGAGGATGAATGCAGCTGGGGTGTAAAACACCTTCACAGTGGAGGTATCTCAGCCATTAGGTATGCCACCTATTAGGTATGTTGAAGTGATCTGCTGTCACAGCCCATGGATGAATATTGGTGAGACTAGGACAGAGACCAAACTGGTGGGTAGCCTGTGGAGACATGAGAACAGCACACTCCAAATGGCAGCGTGGAGAAATCTGCTGCAGGCTTCCCCAACAGTGCCTCCATATTTTACTGTTGTCTGGTGTGAGGAAAGGAAAAGAGATGAGGAATGGCGTCATCCTCCTAGGTCACACCTTCATTTGCAGCCTTGTAATATCCTATTTCAAAAAAAAAAAAAAAAAACAAAAAACAAAAAACAAACAAAAAAAAAGACTTCTGTACCTGGGTGCCTGTGGGGGTCTGGGAGGTTCTTTTGGTAGAAATCCAGCCACCGTTAAGTCCCTCTCCAAGCATCGTGTTACCTTAGCTACCTACTTCTGAGTACAAACGCAAACTCAGCTGCCCTGTTTGAGTAACGTCTGGGCTCTTCTTGTAATGTGTAATTTATGTTCAGTGCAGATAGTGACAGCAACAGGTAGGGAACATTTGCATTTTTGGATCACTTCATCTGTATTTGTTCACCCATTTGCTGAATTAAATGGAGTTAAGGATTCTTGCCATTGTATTCTTCACAGTGACCCTTCAGTCTCAAAGAATATGACCACCTGAGCTTTCACAATTACTTCTTAGCTTTCATGCACATACAAACTGTTCAAGATGCAAAAAGCAAGTGGTAGTTTAACCATTGTGCATGATGGCCTCAGGATGTGGGCGCTTTCATTTCCGCCTGCATTTTCCAGATCATCAATGGAGAAGTCAGTTCTGAAACATTATTAAATCAAATAACCTTTTATTTAATAAGCCATCCTCCTTCTGGGATAAGTCAATTAAATGGTCATGTCCAGACTTGCAATGAAATCCCTCCGGAATTTGGCCAAGAAAGGGTATTAGCCATACTGAAAGACTTTGCATCTAAGCAATGTGTAATTCAGCTGAATCTACAAAAACAGAATTGTAGACTCCTTAACTGAAAAAGCAAAGGTATTGTTTTCAAATAAACCACATTCATTTCTTGGACGTGATCATTAGTGAAATAAAACCCTAACTACTACTTCAAATCGAATCTACCCTGGAGGGATAGTAGTAGTAAAAAATATGAAATTAGTTGCAAGTAACTTTACAATTGGTTTTCCAGCAGAGGCACTCTGAAGAAATTGCTATTGTTCACCTATCATGTGGCAAACCAGAGGCAAACATTTCTTAAAAAAGGGGGGTGGGAGGGCATCTGTAATTGCAGAAATGAGCATAAATTAAAAAATAAATACTACTCACTATACAGAGTCTGGCCAGACTGTGATCTGAAATGACAGGGCAAGAATGGATCTTGAAATTATTAGAGTTTTTTGGTATACGTTTCAGATATTTTTCAGATATTTTTGTATACACTTCAGATAAGCCCCCAAAAATATGGATAGTATCTGAATAAAAATACAATTCTATTCATCACTAATATTTGATTTTTCTAGCCATATCCTACTGAACTTCAAGTAAGCTAGTCAACGTTAGAGGCAGTCTCAAACTTGGGAGAAAGGAAAGGTTAAGCTAGCTGAAAGGAGATATTCTGTCTTTACTGATAAAGGAAGGAAAAGATCATGAATGATTGTTCAAGCTTCTAATGTATTGGTCTGTAAAGGCACATATGATGGTAAACACCTTATTACTACTCAATATTTTCAAAGATTTTTTTTAAGTTCTTAATCAAATAAAAAGCCATAATCTCTGTTGACTAATCTAACTTCTTTCCTAAATTCAGTGAAGGAATCTTTTTCTGGGTGCCTAGGTTCAGTAATGTAAACCTGGTGAATAAATTCAACTCCATGTATTCAGGTGCAATATAGAGCAGCTGTGAGATCACTCTTAATAACCTCTGCTATATTTGTACATGTGGTGGTCTTAGAGAAGTACAAAGGGAGGTAAATATATCTCTTCTCATCAGTACAGGCTATATTTGGAAGGTCTCATGTGATGTAAATTTCCGTTGTTAAATCACTACAGAAAAAAAAAAGAAAAACCTAAACCCTCTGATCCTCTCAACCCTGATGGACACCAATGGAAAATCATCATGTCTCACACCAGTCTTTGGGTCAGTGCGTCCTTCAGGAAGCTACAAGTCACTTCGTGCAGCATTTGTAAACGTCACTTTGAAATGAGATGAGGCTTCTCCTCGTTGCTCATGAACCTCAGTGAACCTGACACAAGCAGGTCTGTATATGGCAGCACAGACTGTGGAGCGAACTAGCAATCGTGTGCTGTGCTAGCAGAAAGCATGTAGCAGAAAATGCCAGAAGGAAATGGGAGCATAAGGAAGGATTCCTCAGACGTAACAAGCCAGTCTTGCTTGATTCAGATCTCAGATGTTACTGCAAGTATGAAAGCTGTGAGGTTTTTATAATAAAACTTCGTCTTAAAAGGGGCATCTCCTTGCCATGGAGACTCTCTAAAATCTCCTCTTTACTCTGGAACTGACAGGCCGCGCGGCTAGGGTATTTGTGTCTTTGTTCTTTCTTTTAACGCTGTGGTTTGATTCACCCTCCCTTCCCCTGGAAAGGCCTAGATAAAGTGTGATTGATTGCCTGCTTGGTCTACTGCAAATTATCTCATTTAAAATGTTCATTTGGACTCATTCATGCTCAGGTGAAAAAGTACAATTTTTAAAGGCGCATTCCAAGGAAATAGAGCCTCCCTCTGCTCCTATGTTCTCTATGACCATGAGGTTCATTCAACTTGAGGGTCTGTTTTTTTTTCCCAAACCTCATGTTGTCCCATGTTGCCAGGTCCATAAGATCTACCATGAGTGGCTAGGACAACAACATCCTTTCAAAAGAAATACTAGGCGCTATGTGAACATGAGTCACTGCAGGGTTAATGTAAAGTCCACAGAAATCATTGTCACTATTAGTCTTGAATTTGAATTTTCGTTGAAGTTCAGCTTGGAGAGAGGGAGTAAAGCCATAAAAAAATCTCACTGGAGAGCAAAGGCATCATCATAACAGCTATATGGCTGGCCTTGCTTTGTTTAGGGGTCACAAAATACAGAATTGTGTATTATCTACATTAATGTACAGGAAATAAACCTGGACAGGTTGACTCTATTCCATATTTTATTTAGGACTCTTAACTGTACTTCATATCCAGGGCCACATTTATGTTTAGTGATTTGATCAAGCCCCATAAGCACTATGAAAAAGAAGAAAAAAATCCCAAAGAACCCAAAGAAAGCGTTAACTTTTAATAAAATGTAAAACAACAAAAGTGAAGGTGACTAAAGGGGGAAAGGGGAGCTCTCTGGAACAACTGCCGGTGGCTCTTAAGTCTAAATGCTTAGGCTAAACCTTAACTAGTGGAATCCTACTGGAACCAGTGGAACCAGATCTGACCCACTTCCGAAGGAGCTGAACTGCCTTCCGGAGGTGCCCATCCTCCCTTATTGACTATAAAAACGATCCTGAGGTTGGTAACGAAAGAGTTAAAAATGTTTTAGACATCTGAATTTGAACAAATTAATCCCACCCTAGTGATGTGATTGCCAATCATTTTAATAATATCCAGATTTTTGTGGACTGGGAAGCTCTTTATAGAGTAGGGCAGTATTGTTAGCCCTTTTTAAGCTGAGGAAACTGGGGTGAAGCAAAACAACTGGCTCAGCATCACTCAGCCACTGACAGAAGTGCTGAGAACAGAGTCCAGATCTCCTCATTCCCAATCCAGCAAACTTCAGAGGGGTGACTAAATGTCATTATCTCCATTTTGTAAAGGGCAAAAACTGAACCCTGAGCAAAATGGAAAGGCACAGAACCAGTCCGGTGTTGTTTCCCTGGGGTCCAGGACCTGGGGCATCACCACCCCAGCTCAGACACTCTGGGGACTTCTCCATTCCTTGTGTTTTTCCTGTTCCCTGATTTCTATGTTGTTTGTTCTGCCATTTGTGGAAAAAAAAGATAAAAGCAACACTAGGTTTTCTACTCTGAATTCCAACCAGGCCATTATGCTGAGCTGAACATTTCAGGATTGAAGTAGATCCCACCGCAATGGCCTTGCCATAGGCACACCCTAATTAACAGCAAAAAATTCCATATGTTCCACCCTTCATGCAGACATGACTTTTCTGTGACCTAAATGCTCTGATTTGTCTCATACAGGAGAATTTTCACACCGGGGATGACTTTGACTTGTGTCATTGCATACATCCGCTTACCTTGAGGTGTTTTATCTTCTGTTTTCTACAAGTCTCTGTGGCTAATTTTCAAAGGCATTTGTTTGCTTCGCTGAGTATTTTTAACCCAACAGCCTGTTTTCTCCTCCTTCATCCCATAGTAAAGTTTTAATGCTGAATTTATGACATTGCAATTATTTTCACAGCAACAGACTGTGGCATCATAAAAACAGGATTATGATGACTTCACTGCAGGATCAGGCAGAAGAAGCAGCCAGGTTTGGGGAAAGGAACTCTCTTTTTTTAAGAAAACATAAATACCTTCAAAAACAATAGGAGGCATATTGTTGTTAAAGTCAAATCGCTAGTTGCATAAACAGCCTTTGATATCTTTCCTTCAGTGAGCAAAGCCTAGTGATGCTAGGTAAATCTTTGAGAATCTCAAATCCTGGAAACTCTTTTAGTGCTTATTTGTAACTCATTTAGATGCATTTGGATTTTTATTTTATTTTATTTTTTAACTGCAGACGGAAGGGTTTTGAAGTCTCCAAAGAACAAGCTTTCACAAGATATTTCCACTACTGCTATTATAACTATTAGTATTCTATTATTTATATGGAACAAGAGGTGTGCCTGGTGCTTTACAGATAAATAAAATGACAAGTCTTTGCCTCCAGCTGTTCTGAACCTACTAAACCAAGGAGAGAAAGAAGCTTGAGTTAGACTGTAAATAAACTCTCCTGTGGTAGCTAAGTGCTTTGAACTTCTAAATATGGGCAGTTAATGATTTTCACAAATTGCTCAGTGTTTTTAACCAGGTTCTCAAAACATTCACGCTCTTTTCTAAGGCTTGTCAAATTTCGGGCAACTCGCAGTGTGTATTCTACCCTTACCCAAACTGATCATTTCATCTTTTCTGCATTTCTTTCCCTTGGAAGTCATCTCGAGGCAGCTGTTACGGCTTCATCGGGGCAATCATTGTGCCGAGATGGGTTGTGCCTGGTGCTCCAGAGCGCTGGAGCTAGGACAGCAGCAAGCAGTGAACCTGTGCAGGCAGCGGGAGCCAGGGCAGGGCTGAGGCAGAGTCATGAAGATACTTTTGTCTTTTTTTTTAATATCAAACTGTGTTTTGATTCAGTAGGAACCTTTTCTTGAGCCAAGCACCCCATGCCTTGCTGTAGCTGAGAAGCAAAGAGGGGCAAGCGTGGCAGGAGCTTGGCAGAGTTCCTCCTTCCCTCTATTTTCATGCAGGAATTGTACAGCAGGGCAGCCCCTGAGCTGCCCTGACTTTCAATGAGACGTGACAGATAGAGCATCAAAACGAAATAACCCGCAAGAAAGAATAAAGCCTGATAATGCTGGTTTTTGTGAACACGCTAACATACAGTGAGCACTACCGGAATACAAATCACAGGAAAGTGGAGGATTCCTGTAACTGGACTTCTAGTGCAGAAATTTATCACTTCTATAGCTCTTGTAATCCTGGCCAATAATGTCTGTTCCTGTGTAGGAGAAAACTGCTATGATATCTCTATCTATCTCTATCTCCCCTACCAATATCTAGTGAAAGGTGCATTTTATGTACTTTGTTTTACTTGCGAATAGTGTTACCATTTCCTGACACTGCACTGGATCTTTTTGGAGTCAGCTGGAAACGCTGTGAACATCCAAGCCAGACAGCTCTTTTCTAATGATGGTTTTTACTCTCTGCAGAAGGACCTACTTTGGTTGGTCCTGTGGAGCACGTAATGCAAGCCATCGGGGCCTAATGGGCTGTTTCATGGGGCTCGTGCCAGCCCTCTGCACAGCGCAGGGTTTCTGATTCTATTTTTCTTAAACCCTATGCAAATACTGTGTCGAACACTTCCCTCCTTCAGGCTCCTTACCACCTATCTCTATTTTTTGCTAACTCCCCAAAGCCCTAATTTGCAGTGCTAGTGTGAAAAATCTGACAGGAATGTATGACAGCTCTGGCCAATCTCTCCCCTTAGATATAAATAAGATGGTTAATAACGTTTTTAGAAGGATGAGGCAGAAAGCCTGTATATATCATCTCTCGGTATTAATAGGCTACATATGTGAACCATCAAGCACGTCTGTCAGGGGAAAGTACAGGTTTCTGATTTGGCTGTTGCACAACGCACAACTGAAGAAGGAGTTGGTACTATCCTCGCTGGTTGTGTCACTCCATTACCGGCAGCACCTCCGTGGCCCACTGCATTCAGCCACCCCAGCTAACAGTGATTCACCGAGTAAATTCTTTGGAATTTAGATTTAAAACAAGGGGAACAAAAATGTTCTTAATTTTCCGTGTATTTGGAAAAAAAAATCCAACCTCCTAATATTTAAAATAGATTTTTTTTAACAGAGCTTAAAGTTACCACAGACGTTTCGCAGGCATATTTTAATTGTTTTACTTGTCTATGTATTCAAAGATGCTTTAAATGTCTACGTGTTCAGCAGCTGATGCTGAAGGCCTTTGCTGGAATGCATAGCTGTGCAGTGCTTTGCGTGACCTGGCCAGAGCAAAGACAGGTTGGTGAGCATTGAAGCCCAGAGGCATTTGGCACTGGCCTCTCCCTGGAAAAAATAAGCTGCGATGCCTGAGCCGCAGCCTCCCTCTAGGGTGATGCAGCAGCTGGAGCAACCCGGGCACAACGCAGGGGCTGACTCCCAGCCCCTTGCTGCTCAGCGAGGCAGTGCTGTTTACCAGCGCCATGTCGTTCCTGTTAAAAAAAAAAAAGAAAAAAAAAAAAAAGATTCATTTGAGGAACACAAATGCAAAAAAGAAAAGCAACTCCTGTTTATCGGGATCTCCCCAAATGCTAGCTCACGAACAAGGATGCAGACGCTCCCCGAGCGGCGGGGTTCAAAATTCCTTGGCAGCGGCTGCTCTGGCAAACCGGCTGCAGTCATGGCTCCCGCGTGCCCCCGTGCCGAGTGCTCTGCGGCTGACGGCTTCGCTGCAAATCCGCTGGGGTCTCAGCTGCTCTTCCGCGGGGCCACGCTCTGCAAATTAGCTGGGCAGGCGATACGCTGGCAAAGCCACAGGAAGCAAGGGGCAATCTGTTATCCTGTCTAAATATCTGCAGCAGAAACGATCGCTCTATGATGATTACCGTTACTTGAGCCCGCAATTTAATTGCGTTGTAAAAAATAAATAATAATAAAAAATCCACTTATTACGCGGCTGCCTGGTTGACGGGAGCAGCACAACGCGACAGCCTCGGCACGGCCAGCGCCTGCAGCTGGGCAAGGACGGGAGCAAGCGGAGCCTTGCCTTGGGCCGCCTTCTCCCCAGGGCCGGGACCGCGTTGCCATGGATATCCCTGATTTCTGTGCGCCAGCAGCTCAGGGCGATGCATATTTTTTTTGGCCATACCTTTGCCGCTCCTCAGCGTGCATGCATGCAGGCACGCAATTTTGACTGGCTTTGGCTTGAAAGCCTCCGATGCTGCTCTCCAGACACGAGGCCGCTGCAGAGGCGGCGTTTGCAATCAAATACGTGTGTGTGTGTGTGTGTGTGCGTGCAGTACCATGCTGCAGATTTCGGAATATGTGTTTCTCCCTCCCCCGCCCCCAAGAGAGAACCTGGTCCTGCAACTTTATCCAGCGGAGTGTGTTTGGGTCTATACAAAGATTGCTCGTAATGAGTAAAAATGTCACAACCACCCGCACCTGCGTGTTTCTTGCTCTGCTTCTCACGCACTGCCGTCCCAAGCCTCTTCCATTTTGCCTTTTTTCCTCTGAAATAGTAAACGCATACGTGAAGAATAAAAAACCTGTGGTTATTCAATTTTGCTGAATTAGCAGGAGTGAGCTCTAATATGCTCTTCCACAACGGCGTTTAATAAAGCTACATGACTGATGTTTTTTACTGCTTTGACCCACTCCAGTGCTATATTTGTCGGATGGTTGCAGTAGATGAAGATCCCCTTCTGCTTTTACCTCCTTCCCAATACGGTCTTATACAATGGAGCTGAACTGAACCACCGACTGATTTCAGGGCTTGAGATATCTTAAAATATATGGACTTGAACCTGTAATAATGTCAGCCTTTAAATAAGCCCTGACTAGCTCCTACGAAACGTTGTGTTTTCTGTGTGTAGCGCCCAGCGTGGGACACGGAGACGAGGCCTGAGGAGGCAGGACTGCCCTTAGCTGACTTGTGACTCCTTTGGCTGGGATGTACTGCTGATAAACCAGTCTCACTGAGGACACAGGATGGATTTATTGTCATTAAAAGGAAAAAAAAAAAAGCAAGCCAGTATACATCATTGACTCTCTATTTACTGCGCTTGGGAGCACAGCAATGAAAATTTATTCCCAGAGGTATAGTCATCTCGAGGCAATGTTCCTGTTTCAAGGCGCTGACGAGCTAAGGCGTGATCCGGTGGACATGAATATGCTTACCCTGATGCTTGTGAGTAATAGCCACATTCTGGTGGCACGGAAGTCAAGCATTTGCAGGATCAGGGCTTTAAATGATGCAGTCGCGTAGAAACACTCTGTACAGACTCTTTGTGATGAATGGAAGGGAAATGGGAACATTTCATAGTTAATGGCATTTTGTGATATAAAATGCCTACTACACCTAATGTATAAAATACTGAAAGAAAGCAACAGGCCACGGGAAAATTTTTTATGATGGTTTTCTTCAGAGAGGATTACCAGTTCTGGTGGATTTTCACTGAAAGACTTTGAGATAAACACAGATATGATTATCAGGTTGCATTAGTGTGTACCCACATATACCCTTAATATGTGTAACGTGTGTCCTAAATGTTACAAGCTAAATTAATCCCTAACGTAACACTGTTGATTGACAGGGTTGTGTGAACAATTAGTCCTTTATGAATCACTGTAAATCTATTCTATCAATTGGACAGATTTTTTTTTGTTTACAGCAATAAAAGGAAGTAGCAAGCATGTTCCCAATCTGCTTTCATGTTTTAAGTTATAAAATTAATACTGAATCCCGACTTTCTACAGATAATAGGAAAGGGATTTATATAAAGGCCAAGAAAAAGTGAGATAATCCATCTAACGTGCTAATTCCCTATAACTAGAGATACCAAAGCTATCATTAAAACAATCCAAATTCAGAAGTAGCAACAAATGTTCTATTGAATGTTAAGAGCAGGAAACTACATATTTTGGAAGAGTGACATATTTATATTGATATAACTGAACAGAATTTACACTGTTAAATTTAATATCCCTACTGAAGAGAAAATTCTACCAAAATGGGAATGAATGCACAGCTAGTCTAATTGCTTTTAAAAAAGGAGAACAGTATGTTGCACCTATCAGAAAATGTAGATGCAGTTTGCCTTTCTTGTGCCACGTGGGAATTGTGGGTTAAATATTTTTTTAAGTGACTTTAAAACTAAAGTGTGAATCCTCAGCAGGCACCATCCCACGGTAACGTCTGAGGGCGGGAAGGTGCCAGGCTCTGAAAGGAAGGGAAGGTCTATAGCTAAGATCAGCTGAACATTGGAGCCCAGCTAATACTTGGAGTCTATTTTGGATGTTAATGTGTTCCCTGTTCCTGTTCACTGAAAAGCAGATAACAGTAATGGGAAAGCTACTTGTCTTTCATCATATTTCACTAACGTAAGATTATCAGTCAGTATTTTAGGAAATATCCTTAATCTGGTCCTTAGACACTCTCTGGCCGGTAGGAAACCGACATATTCATCACTACTGTTTGCAGTAGGACTTAACTTGCCTGTAAGTTATTCTCCAAATTGGTCCACAGTCTCTTGTCCTGCTGCTTTGCTCATGACTCTGTCATTGTCCTGCCTATCTGTGGCAGGTTTCCTAGGTCTTCGTTCTGCTCATCTGCCATTTGCAGTATTATATCTTAGTACCCACAGGCCAGTACAGACAAAATAGTTCTGCAACAATTTAAGCTTTTCACATAAATCTTAATCTGCAAGGAAATTTAATATGAAATGTGAACAAAATGGAGATGAAGCCACGCTGATCTCTCTGGCATTCTTCATCAGCTGAAGTGGACATTTAACTTACAAGTAGTGGTGTCCTTTCTCAACAGCAAGGACAAGCTAATGATCCAAAGAAGCAGATCATTTAGGTCTTAGATGCAGAGGTATAGTTTAAGAAGCATAACATTGCATGTCCAAGAGAATAGACTTATCTAATACAGAAATCAAGGAAGACAGAGATAGCGGACAAGTAATCCTCCACTCTACAAAGCATACAGGAATAATCAAAACGCTGAAATCACATTGGTATTCCTCTGTATTTTGAATAGATAATGATGTTGAAAGATTGAGTCATCTCTCCTCATAGTACTTACAGGACAGACTCTTGCACTGGTAGCTCCTGCAGACTGTCTCGCAATATCCACAGAGCCAGGTTTGAAGTAAAAGGAGCGAACAGTCATTAGCCTTTTGCTGAAACCACCAAAAGTGTCACCTAAGTTAATTCCTACTGTGGAGGACAGCCCACTTAGGGCTGGACTCAAGCTGTTACGTTATTGTGCTGGAGATTTAATTCCTCTTGAGTGTAAGGAGGGAGAAAGTTTTCCCTCTATACCAGTGTCAATGTATAACTCTGAAGGATACATAACCGCAGACAAACGACGACAACTGTGTGCTGGCCCGGGGTTGGAAGTGCACCCAAGGCCTCCTTCCACAGGTCTCTTCTTTACACTAAGGCTGGTTTTAAGAGAGTCAGTCTGTACTTTGCTTGGGAAATATGGCTGCTATGGATTTTACAACAGTGTCAGTCTTACATTGTCAAATAACGGTATTTTTCCCACCTTGTTATTGCATCCTATTGTGGCATGCAGTGAAGTGAATGTTGTGACACTGGCATAGTTAACTGTAAAGTGATGCAGGAATTCCTCTCATAAAACAACTTCAGAGGAGTCACTGCTTTGCTTGAGGCTTGCACATGAAAGGTATAGTCCTGATGAAGGGAATGCTCACATGCGTAATTCGGCAGTTATATGGTGATGTACGTCCTCCTGATTTGATAATCAAGATGAAGTGCAATTATTTTCGCAAGTAATACAGGAAATTTAGACTAGCAATAATGTAGCTATGTGCAGCAGGAACAAGGCAGAACTGACGTAAGTGTTTCTTAGAACAAGGGAATGTCTTTGTAGATCCACAAACAATATGATCTCAATAATTTCTTAACTTGGAAACAGCTTTACAGTATATTCCCTCCAGCGGTAAGATTTTGATTTCCAAATCATCTGCCAGAGAAATTACAAACAATGAGAAAGGGGGCAGAAATGGGAGGAAATGAAGAACCTCCCCATCTTTAAAGGTCTTTTCGTGGCAGTAGGTTTTCAGAAGTAACGTTAGTTGAGTCACCATCAGTATTCTTCTGAAACATTCCCATTAAAAAACAAACCAAAACAAAGTGAAAATCTTTCCCTGTGTCATAACTGCTTTAATACCACAAAGTGCATGGAATATACTAAGAAACTAAAGCAGAAGGGAGGATCGGGAACCTATTAGACATCCAGCTTAAGGGACTTTGTCAGGAGCAAATCAAACAGCCCTCTACTTGCCAAGACAAACTTGCAATTCATTATGGGATAGTTTTAAGGACTTCCTATTACTATTGAGCATTGATAAACATCTGGCCTCAATGCTTAGACTTTATTCTCATGAAGAATGACGTGCTGAGTGCATTGGGACTATAGCCCAGTGTGTTAATTACGGTACTGAAGCAGCAAAAAAGAAGGAAAGAGAATGAAATGCTGAAAGGCTGGGTTCCTGCATCTCCTGAAGCCTGAGGGATGGAAAGCTGCGGGAAAATGGTCTGGAAATGCCCGGCATACATACAAGCACAGAAGGTGCATTTCAAAGGCAAAATATCCTCTTTTCCTCTTTTCAGAAAGGCAACAAGTCCCACTTGATGAACTGAGGAAGAGTCCCTGAGGCAGGGAAATTATACTCCTCTTGTCTTTAGGCTTAATCCTCATATCAGACATGCATATGCTGCAAAGTGTGGCTACTCACGGTGGATAGGTACGGTCTGCCACACATGGCAGGATCTCAGGAAAGAGCACAGAGTGCATATGTTGCTCTGGGTTGCAAAAGCTGTTGCTTTCCCCAGAGAAACAACCAGCCAAGGCAGCAACCGTGCAGAGAATGGCCATTATGTCTTTATTTCAGTCACATGAAATAAATCCAAGTCATGATCAGGTGACAGAATTGTGTCCCATACTCAGACTTACATTTCTACATGCCTCATGCTAGTGGGATGCTCATGTTTCCTATTAGACCAGAGCAAACTGTGTTTATACGCTTATACATAAAATGTGTATAAAGACTTGAAGACCATGCCACTGCTGGTGGCCTTGGTAGTCCCTAAGGTCTCTAGTTCCCTCCCATCATTAACAAATAACTTTCATATTTCCAAGCACCTGGCAAAGTAGGGCCACTTCATGAAGCTCTTGTAGCCACCTTCAGCTGGCCAGCTCCTCCACTTTGACTTGACACATTTCTCTCCTCTCCTGGGAGCACTGGATCATGGGATAAATCAATGCAAGCCCTTGAGACAGAGAGGGTGTATGCCAGGAGGAGTGTGATGGTCCCTGAAGTATTCCAGACTTTTGTCTGCTGAGTGCCTGCACTGTCGTGAAACTGTTCCCCACACAGGCACCAAGAGAATTTCCCTCCAGGTGAGACTGGTGTGGACCACAGGATGCTGTTTTAGACTATACCATGGGGGCTTGGACAACTTTTTAAGAACACTTGCGAGGTTTTGTCTTAACACATGTCCTTCTATTGTAGGGATCCGAAACACTGATGTTGTTGATCTCTCCTGCTTTTTTTCTTGTGGCTCATTAACACTGTATTTTTATTTTGTTAGAGAATTAAATGTTCTTAACAGATATTAAAGATCTTCTATGATCTGTGGATCACAGAACTTGAGGAAAAGCTTCCATGAACCCTTATGGATCAATCTGTTCTAAGTTGAGCCTCTAACATAATGCCAAAAGCCTCATCTAGTGTCCCCATAGCCTTTTAAACAAAAGGGAATAGGAGCCCTCAGAGGACGATTCATCTCATGCTAAGGTATATGCCTAGACCAGTTACATAAAATGCTTGTACTCTCCACTCTGTACGAAACGAACTTATGGCATCTGGTCAGATAGAGATGACTCAAGTTAAGGCCAGTGAATCCTGTCCCAAATGCTTATGATTTTATTTTCAGTAAAAGTGGCTGGTTCCAGCTCTATGTTCCAATTTAAAGCAGTTGTCAGGTTGTCCTGTGCTGAGTGGAGTGGAATTTTGGCTGTGGTTGCCCTGAGCCTTCCTTTCACTACAGACAGCAGAGGAAAGGGAAAGAGGGCAGTGGCAGCAAGTGTCAGGGTATGACACTAAGAGGTTTTCCTATCACAAACTTTTAACCTTGAGTAGTGAAAGCGGATCAGAGAATCTAACTCATGAAAAGCTAAAATTCCAGCAGATACTAAGTGTCAATGGAAGGAATGTTTATTTCTGCTTATTTAGAGAATTTTTCTTCCTATTTCATAGTGAATATCAATCTATATCTTGCAGAGCTTGCTGTGTCAGCTTCCATTTCAATGCTTTGCATTATCAGGAAGGAGAAAGGAAATTAAGTTTGTTGAGCATGAAACACTATTTTATTTGGGTTTTCCAAGTTCTATAGATATTGTTTCTGACCCACAGTGCTCAACAGCAGGGATAAATGAAATGAGGAAATTTTGCCTACTCACAAATCCTGTTTTCACTTCCTCAGAAGTTTGTGGGAGAAGGGCAAGCAAAGGTGTATTTTAGTTTGCAAGGAGGGCATTAGCAAAGAGCACAGGCGTTCGTGCTTCTGTGTTTGAAAACACTGTTCCCGTGAAGGAGTATTTTTTGGGGTTCAAAATGGTGCTGAACTTCTGCTTCTCTTCTCTGCTCACAGGAGCAGTAAATCAAGTGCTGACAAAAAGAGCTGCATTGATGCTGACATCCATGGGATAAATACTGAGAGACGACCTGAAGAGTTTCCACAATTTATACCTCAATTTTCACCCTTTCTTTCTGAAGCAGTTCTAAGTCTGATTTGAAGAGATGTCCACTCACATGTCCACACTACTTTGGCTATTTATTAGTGGTTATTAACACTCTCTGAAAATAAGCCAAGACTATCAAATATATTTTTCCTGTTTAAAAAAATATTTAATATGCCCTGCCCATAGTAGTAATTCAGCACTTGATGGACTAGTGTAACAAAACACTTTATGTTTAGCAAGCTTTTTTCTGTTTGCCCGATTTTTTTTCTCTTTTTAATATCAGTCAGGGAATGGAGGCAATTGAAAAGCACTTTGAGTTTTACGGTTTGGTCCGGCACTTGTCTTTAAATAATGCAGTCCTGTGTCCAAGGAATGGATAGATGTGTAGAGTCATAAAAATGAAAACCCTGATTACCTAGTATTTATAGCCATCCTCTCTGTTATATAATAGTGTGTTAAGCTTTGTTCCATTGTGTGCATTTGTGCCCCTGACAGACACTCTGGCAAATCTTTTATTTACCACTACTTCTTACTCTTCGGCTGCTACGGAGAAGAACATTTTTCCTCCCTCTATCACCGTGAAGGGAATTATGTGATATGGCTCATGGCAGGAACCCTGTTGTCAATGGTAATACCTGTGTAAAGAATTATAAAATAATTTAAGTCACAGATAAGAAAGAATACCTCTTACCTCACCTAGTCTGTCATACTATCTGGGTATCCTTCCAATTCATTTCAAATCTAATTTTAAGTGGTAGAAACTTCAAATGTGATTTAAAAAATCCCATCAATTTATCAACCAGCCCTGAATATATTTAAATAATTCTCTATCCATTTTTGTTCATGGTCAGAGTTTGTAAAAATGGTCCAATCCTCATGACATCAAGGAATAGAAAGTATTACTGCATTACCGGGAGACCCCTGTATGAGAAGATAGGTTTCATTACAGTGTTCAGGAGAGAGATCAGTACAAAAATAACTAAGCAAGGATTTTCTTCTATGAATTCCAAGCCAACAATAGGAATTGTATTCAGAGAGTCATGTTATTACAATAGTAGATTATCTATGGCCAACTCCTTACTCATGAATAAAACTTGCCGCAGCAAGGAAGTGCTCACAGGAGACCAAATTGTCCCTGAAGCAAAATTTTTTTTTAAACAAGTGAAAAAAAATTTCTTTAAGTTCTCACTCTTGGACTTCCCTTTTCACAATCCTGTCAGTGAAGGGTGGTCCTGCTAAAAATAATGTCTGGTGATTCAGCTCCCAAAATACTTGCATTCCCTGAGACTGGGTGAAAATTGTAGGCAATCTTTCCCACGCTCTGTGCATCCAAAATGTAGGTCCTGCTCTTTCAACTCCCTTCACCAGCAGTTGGCTCAAACATACCCTACATTGGTACAATGGTATAGGGGAGACAGTACAGGGTGCACTAGCTATTGCTAGCATTGCTTCTGGAGCCTGAGTTGGATAAAAAGCAATTTTCCTGCCTGAAAGAGAATCTGTGAGTCTTTGAGCAGGTTGTCTAGCCTTACCATAGATGGAAAGATGAAAACCTGGGAGAAGAGGAACAACTGAAAATTAAAAAAAAAATGGCCTGGACTATTTGGAAATTTTTGTTCCAGTATTTTTTTTTTTTTTTTTGCTATAGAAGAACCTTAAAGAAGAGTTATAGTGATCTCAAAAAACCAGATATATCTTCCATAAAAATAAGCTCAAACTGACACATTTTAAAAAATGATAATTTGAAGTCATTGAGAACAGCCTGATACTCAACAACATGACACTTTCCAAGGGAAAAAATCAGAGAATAATTGTTTATAAGCCACACTCAGTAGGGGCACACAGAGTTTTCTGAGCCATCTTTTCACAAACACCTCAGCTGGTGCAACTAAAATTGTCCCTGGGAGAAGGAGCCCCTCTCTCATCTGTACCCAACTCCTCGCCCCTGCTCTGGGTCATGTAGCGTATGAGAGCAGGAGGATGCTCCAGATTAATGTTCACCAGTTTATGTTGTTGCTGGGTGCAGTTGTTGATATGGTGATGAATTAAATTGACTGAACCGCTTGCTGCTGCTCTAGGGAGAGAGTTTGAGTTTTCTCAGCTTCAGATCCTGCTTTTCCCTTGCACTGGCACTGAAAGCTTCTCTGATCTCGTGGCATGTCAGTTCATGGAGTTCACCTGGCTGTAAACTAACTACTAAAATAAGAAAGGAAACAGTTCCTGCTGGTTTAGGTCCTCATGCTAGAGACATGCTGGCCCAGCAGAAGAGGATGGCCTGTGTGTTTTGGAAGAAGGGGAGTCAGGACTATCCATACAGCAGCTGCTTAGGTCAGCTCGGCTGTGATTGTAAATTCACACTTTGAATTTGCTCTGGATCAGTTCCCTGATCTGATTCATCATTTGGCCACACAAACGCTTGTGTCAGGTGTAGGAGAAGCTAGCACACTGTGGGAATTAGCAGATCAGGGAAGGCAGAGGTGGATGGGTGAGTCTCCAATGATGTGTTGGTGTGAAAAGTCTGTGAATTGTTCTGGGCTCTGTGAACTTGTTCTGGGCTCCCCAGCACAAGAGAGACATGGAGCTACTGCAGAGAGTCCAGCATAGGGCTACGAGGATGATCCGAGGGCTGGAGCACCTGCCCTGTGAGGAACGGCTGTGAGAGCTGGGCCTCTTCAGCCTGGGGAAGAGAAGACTGAGGGGGGATCTTATCAATGTGTACAAGTACCTGAAGGGAGGGTGTCAAGGGGATGGAGACAAAGTCTTTTCAGTTGTCCCCTGTGACAGGACAAGAGGCAATGGGCAGAAATTGAAGCACAGGAAGTTCCGCCTGACCGTGAGGGAGAATTTCTTCCCTGTGAGAGTGACAGAGCACTGGCACAGGTTGCCCAGAGAGGCTGTGGAGTCTCCTTCTCTGGAGATCTTTCAGGCCCACCTGGATGCAACCCTGTCTACCGTGCTCTAGATGACCCTGCTTGAGTAGGGAGGTTGGACTAGATGATCTCCAGAGGTCCTTTCCAACCTTACTGATTCTATGATTCTATGAAACCACAACCAACTCAGCTGCTGGAAACCTGCAGAAGCACCAAGCTCACTAGGGCACCAGAGCTTTAACTTGCATATGAAAACAACTGGTAGGGTCCAGATAAGGTGGCCAGACCTCCCCTAGCTCTGTCTAGATCTCAATCATGTCAGGGCTCTGCCCATGCCTACAACATCCCACTGCCCAACATCAGCTGTGTATCTTCCAGCCTGGGAAGACCTCCTGGGTATGTGTACTTCATACTCTTCCTTCCACCACCAGCGCCCTTCCACCAGCACCCTGCACAGCTCTCATGTCCCTGGGAGATGGGGTACTCACCTCTGCTGGGAATCCACACTTCCAGCAGAAGCTTTGTGGGGAGTTAGGGTACCAGCTCCTGCAGCAGCACTGAAGCACCAGCTCTGTCCCACCGGGGGTAGGTTTACGTGTTAAAATCTCCATGGAGAGAGGCAGGACCAAACCCTTGAAGAGCTGCTTCTGAGAGCACCAAAGCAGCCTAAATTTAAGCACCTATGACAACTGAGTGGAGTCTCACAGATGGCAGTGCAGAGGTTTTTCTTAAAGTCTGCATTGCCTAGAACTAGCTAGAAATGTGTGTTCACTCACCTTTGTGGAAATGAGAAGTTATGAGAGCTGGTGCTAAGTACAGGAAACAAAAGACAGTGGAGAGCAACAGTAATTTATTGACCTTTCTGAGCTACGATGTGTGATAGCATGTTGTAATACTCTGTTCACTCACATAATATTTGGGGTTTTCCAGTCTATTATAACATGAGGTAGGTAAAATCCATCATATCATATAGCTCAAACTGTGTTTTTAGTGTGAGAAGCTATTGTATGAAGAGCACTAGAGGCATCCATGATTTTGCCTCATCGGTTTTCAAGGCAAGGGTGCTTGTTTGGGCTTCCTAACTGCCAAAATTACAAACTCGGTCTGAGATTTGAAAGATAAACTGTGCTCTTTCTTATTTGCATATCAGCACTGATGAATTATTATTTTTAAATGGATAACAGCCAAATTTTTTCACAGGTCGCATTTGTCCAGTCTAATTGTCTTCAGTGGCTTTTCACAATAAAGACAAGATGGAGGTATTTCCTCAATGATTCTAGAAGTATTTTACAAATTAGGTTACTAGGGAAACTAAGGAAGGAACATGAGATTTGCATCATAGGCACACAGCAAATCAGTAGAAGAAAGATCAAAATCTGTTTCTCCTTGTCCTACCTTGGCACTAGTAACTAGTTTACTAGTTACTAGTTTACTAGTTTGATAATAAATACTATCAAGCGTTCTTTTTCTTTTTTTGAAAGACAATGAATATTTTTTTTCGATAACAAATAATAAGCACAGTTCAGCTCTTTCTCCCTGTGACGTGTTTGGTACAGAAGGAAAAAATGACAGTGTAAACAAATTCTTGTTATTACCGGAAGGAAAAGACCTGGCTCCACAGAATCAACAGATCTACTAATATTTTGCCCTCTTTACTTCTTTATCTTGGAAAAATGGAGCTTAACTTCCTCAAAGCAAAAAGAAAATAGAAAATTAAATACTAAAAGATGCATTCAATGGCCCTTGCTCACATCACGTTTCATCTGTTTTATATTAGCTGCCTTAATTTATCTATTAAAAAATATATCGATCTAAGAATGTTCATATAAGAGTTGATGCTATTTTACATTGATTTAGAAACAGTTAATTTAAGTGGTACAATTCTGGACTGCCAAACAGCCTGAGTTACAATCGCTTTCACTGTTTCTTGGAGGCAAAAGAAATGACCCACCTTCTTTCATTTTTTTGTTGTCTTCCTTGTCTCCCTCCCATCTCTTAATGTGTATCCCCAAGCATGGAAAAAAAATTGGCAAGAATTTTAATAGTGGTAGCTAGTAGCTCTGGCAGTATTTATTTATTTATTTATTTATTTATTATTATTATTATTATTATTATTTTTAAAGGCTGATGCCTTTTTTCCCTCTCAGTGGTGATCAGTGGCCAGGTGAGGAACGGAAGCAGCTGTCGCACTTTGAAGCACCACTGGAGAGACATGATATAGCAGTCCCATGGTATGTCTGCATGGACCTTCTTCTGTCCATGCTCCAATCTGATGCACAATCCCAGCTCCAGTGTGGATGCTCTGTGGCCTGTGGTGTTTTACACACTCGTGGTGTGTCTGAGCCCATACAAAGGTGGAGCCCAACTGTGTGTTTTCTCATGTGAGTACAGGCTTGTGTGTCTAGAGTGTGAAATCCAAACTTGAGGCAGTTCTTGGATCTGTACATGAAATACACTGCAGATGTACCAGTGGAGATAAGGAACTAATCTGCCGACCAGAGTTGGGGGAAAATGGGCAAAAATGGCTATCAGAAAGTTGTGTGGAAGGTTGCAAGCTTATAAACTGGTAAACATTGAAGATCTACTTATCCGAAGCTCAATTATGGTATGAGATTTTTGGGCTGTCAAAAGGCATAGCCTGCCAATGAAAATTCGATGCATACCATAATCTGTTTTCTGACTTAATACAGATTCAGGTTTAAAACAGATATGATAGAATACTATCCTCAAGTACGTCTCATGGAGACATATTCCATGTTTGACACTTTTACCGCAATCATTTTATTCCATTGGACCCTGCGATCAACTGTTTGAGCTTTTAACATTGCTCAGGGCAGCAAGAAGAAAATGATGCTGTAGGTTTTCGTTCTGAGACTCTATGAAGCAAAACCTTAAGAAAACAGAGCCAATATAATGCTGATACTTAGGGGTAGTTAACTTCAGCTGATAATCTTTTATAAAAATAATATCTGAGTTAAAAGAAGCTGTCTTTGCTCCCCGTCTCCCAAGTACTGTGTTTTTTCAGTGTTAGACTTTCAGGTATCTTCTTACATCATGCTTACTCCTTTATCAGCTTGACCGTGTATGCTGAAAAGGTAAGCAAGCTGTGCCTGGAAATGGAGAAATTGGATGGAACTGTATCAAACAAACCTTCCTGTGTAAAGCATGTAAAGTGTAGGCTCTTTTAGTAATTTTTAAACTACTTTGAATCAAAAGATGTCTTCAGACCAGACTTTTATGAATCTGTGTGTGTGTGGGGAGGCGTGTGTGTGTATGATATTTATGAATACATTAAATGAGATATTAAGTTCTCTTCTTCCATATACTCTCTGTTGCCTGGAAACTTTTCTATAATAATGTTGAGCCTAGACTCCCAAAAGTAAAACAAAGTATATCTCTAGGTAAACATACTTGTATGCAGCTTAAGGACCTAAAAATCTTCATTTTGTGCCACTCTTCCCTGATTCACCTCATTCTAGAAAGTGTTAATACATCTGTGTTCAGTATTTATGGCCTGTACGACTAGTGCGATGTGTCACTCAGGTGGAGGTGGTAGATGCTTGCAGATTTGCCAGTCTCACCTGTATACTGTCCATAAGCTCCTCACCACTGGATCTTCAAATTTTCTGAGTAGCTTCAGACTACTGTAATCTGTCATTGCAAATGAAAACAAAATAAATGGGTCTGCTGCAAATATGTTTCATTCATCCATCTAAATATAGACATATATTGACTTAGGGCGCAGGCTAGGCAAAATTCAGCCTTTGATCAGCAGTTGATTTCCATTTGCTATCTCAATAAAGCTAAAATAGGAGCTTTATCCCACTGAAAAGGGTAATTACTCAGCTCTCCTTTGGGCTTCAGGGAGCTATTGAAATGCTGTACAAAAGCAAACTCCACAAATATAGGACTGTGGTAGATAATATCAAACTGTAAAACTTCACCAAAAAGGGTCTGATTACTAAAATCAAGAACCTGAAAATTAGGAAATGCCAGTCATTGTGTTTATGTTTGGATACTGTTCATTACGTAGTCGTCTCATGGGAAAAACAGAGGGTATTCATATATTCACTTTATACTTTCTTAGTATATTTATTTATATTTATACTGATGCTAGAAGTTATTTACCTATGTGTAGTTAGTGCTTACGAGTTGTCTCAGCTCACTGCAGACGAGAGGCAGAGCGTTACCAAATAGATAGGCAGTGAGAATATGATTTGGGGTTCAATGTGAGCTCGGAGGCTAATATGACACTGCAGAATGGAGTAATGAACTATTTGTCTGATTGAGTTGAGCCTTGAACCAGTGCTTCATCACTCTCTATCAGATATTCAAACCATTGGATTAACCATTATATTAAACATTAATCTGTATTTCATTAGTGCTGCAAGTGAGAATACCAACAGACTTAAAGAGAAAGGCAAATTTTAGATACTTTGATGATAACTGAAGTTCTTTTAAACCATAAGGTGGAGTGACATGAATCTTTGACTACCAAAACACTGCATTAGTTCAGTCTGATTCTGCTTTTTATAAACTGATATAAGTCGAGAGAAACTTTACTAGTGTTAAAAGATATGTACTAGTGTGACACTAGTCTGGAATCGGAACTGGACCTTGTGGGACCAGGGTGGTGGTAAACGCTTTTGACAGACTATTCAATAGTTTGCCCAGATCATCTCCGAGATATTTACGGACAATTGAACTGGGTGAATTTGGAAGCGAGATGAAATCTTCACAGGTTTCAGCTTTGTTAGCGTGGGTTGAAAGCGATTCTCCAGGGTGCATCCACTGCTTATGACTACTCAGCTGTAACTCTGAATGGAGGCTGGAGAAACAAAAAGCTGCCTATGTAGACAAACCACTTGGCTCAATGCCCTCTGCAGTGTTTACCCAGGCTGCAGACTGTTTTAGCAAAAGAAATCAAAGAATAAATATGCTCTAAGGTCTAAGATTCTCTCAGCTATGTAAAATCCAAAATAAGGGCTGGGAAGGGCAGCTGCTCATTTGCATTTCTGGCATCCGGTGCTAATGACTGTAAGGAGCTGTAAGAAATGCTGGTATTGAGATGCATTAATATTTAAAGGAGAAAAAAAAATCTGAAAGAATGCTAGTTCTTTCTGCATCTTTCCGCTTTCTGTGGCCTTTAGATACATAATCGAGATGCCCTCATACCAGGTGTATTTTTAATACAGCATGTGTGTTTGTATGTTTTTGGTTGCTATGCTTAACTCCTCAGAGACTATCTTTTCTCAGTTGAACTTTCTGTTTTCCCAGTTGCTCTCTCAGAGTAGCTTCCCTGACACTGCTCTTCCTTTGGCCCAAAGCTTTCCTCTCTCGGACCCAGGAGACTTGCCCTGGATGTTGCCCTCTGATTCTCTTTCCCAGTTTATGATGACTGCTCCTCTTCCCTTTCTTTTCTCAAGATGGGAAAGATATTAATTAAAAATGTTTCCCTGCAGTAGAACATACTTGTTCAATTTTCTGTCATAGCAATTTCCCTTTTCAGATTTATAAAGCTTGTGAATGAATCTGGACTGCACACACCAATACTTGGAGATCATTCCTGTTTACTAGGGGAAGTCTGGTTTGGGGGACTGCATACGTAACTGGAAACAGCTGCTGAGCTTTCTCTCATCTCTGCCTGTGATGATTTCTAATAATGTTGTGCCCTAAAAGGGCTTGCTAATGTTTATAATATCTTACAGCATTCAGATGGGTGGCAAACACAGGTATACAGATCATTTTTTTTGGAGAGGTCCCCAATAAAGTTACTGGAAAGGGTATAGATCAAAAGTCTTTTGATCATCTTGGCAAAAGAGGAGCCACTGTCACATTCACAAATAGCTTTGCTCTAAGAAATTGTCCACATCAGAAAGAATAATGCATCCTGTATGCCTCACTAGGGCAACAAGACAGAATTCCAATTTTCTGTTATTTTAGTGGAGAGTGAGAGCGTATGGTCTTGTCCTGGGAAATCATTATTTTCATTTTCTCTATTCAGATGCTTTTGAGGTGTAATGCAACATTCAGAGCAAAACTGTGGTTTTATTTTCCTTGCCATTTGTGCATGCCTGCTGTCAGTACCTGAACCAAATATGACTAGTATTTGAATTATCAGCAGACGCAGCTCTTTAAATGTGTAGTTCCTTTCCTGTATTGTTTTTGAGGGGCGTTTTGTTGGCCCTGTTTCCTCCAGCAAGTGTATATCTCCAGTAGCAAGACCAAGGAGATGAAATTCCAGCCCATCTGAAGTTAATGGCAGAACAATCATTGAGTTTAACATGGCTGTAATTTCACCTCCTAATATTGTAAAACAGCCTTCAGTACAATTGATTTCCTGGATCGCATTCACTGAATATATGGTTTATACCAAGCATCTCTGAATGTTGTTTGCTCAGAAAGTACCCATAGTGATAGTGATGATGCAGCAAGGTCTGCTTGTGTCTCAAGACCCTTGCCAAAAAAAAAAAGAAAAAAAAGAAGAAGAAGGCGTAGAGCTATATTCCTACCGTGGATCTTTATGATTACAGTAGGGAGGATGGAAAAAAATAAGATTTTTTTAGAATGAGGGAACAAGACATGAGTTTTTGCACATAGTGAACTGCAAAGATAGCATAGTGAGAAGAGCAACATGAGAACGAGATGGCTTGACAGTGGTGTCAGGAGCATGTAGTGAGTACTAAGCTGCACTTACAGAAATTTTCAAACTGCAGCTGTGGTCCTCCAGATCCTGCTCTTTACCCAAGAACTGAGAACACTTTATCTGATAACATTGGCCTTTTGATGGTACATATTTATCACATTATTCTTCTGCAATCATCCTATGTAGTGTATAATTCATCTAAATAGCAAGAAAATTTGGTTAAGAAGCTATAATTTCTATGCTGAATGCAAATTCATCTAATACGAATTTGTTATAAAACCAGTATGATATGTATTCAGTGAAAAACGGGTTTAACAGACAAGGTCAATAGAATCCTTAGCTGTAAATCACCCAGAATAGAACAAATACTGTTCTTTGATTCTGTACAGCCAAAGAAGGAATCAGAAATGAACTGAATAACCACTAAAAATCAATTAGCATCTTGACTGAAAGCACTAATGGAGTAAACAAAGATTTTTTCTGAATTATAAAAACACGTGAAAGAGGAGCATCTCACCTGATGTCTACACGGTTGTCTAGACAGGAAATGTAATGTCTCTGTTAGTAAATGCATACGCCCCTTTGTAAGACTACTGTAAGTGCAAACCGATGATTTTGTAAGGAAATATCAAATAATATTGCAGTGCAGTTTATCAATAGGCATCCTCTGTGTGTCTTTGATGATATTTATTGCAGGCTTATTCTGCTGAAATTAATCCCATTAATAGTATTAGAGAAAATATCTTTTTGCTTAATTTGTGATTGTGATTTTTCTTGGAGTTCCAGCTTCTCAGATGTAACTGAAGCTTTATTTGATGAAGCCTAATAAAAGCACATAAAGGAACCTCTTCTCTGCATAGCAGCATGTTGTCGTTCTGTCTTGCTCACACGGTGATGATATCCAGCACAGGAATACACGGATGGTGGGGTGCACTCTGACTGATTTGCTGGGTTACGTATAATAGAGACAAGGTTTTATAATATTGTATTTTCAATTCCAGGCAATGACCAGCTTTCTGGAAAGTTAGACTGGAAGTAAACTGTGTTGTATGCTGAGATGCACAATCTTTCACATGAACAGGTTTCAGGTTTGTGCCAGATCTAAAGTTGCTAGCTGATTTATTCATCTTGTTCAAAAACTAGTAAAAGAGAGCCTATGTTTATTAAACCCTTGACTGAACTAAACACAGTAGTTTCTGGAATATATAAGATGGTTCTTCTTAAGAGAACAGAATGAAGCTAAACTAGCTGAACTGCAATTAATTTGGCTTCTTGACTTGTTTCTCTGCATCCAAATTAATAGCCTGTAAAAATAAGGTAAAAAGGAGAGACGATTGCAGAGATCTTGTGATCTGGCTTCAGCTATAGTTATCAGTCATGTGTTTCCTTGTCACCAGTGGGAAATATCTCCCAAAGCCTAGCCCAGTTCCCCAGAAACTAATGATGCACACCCATGGCTAAGACAGTGCCTAAACAGGGAATCAGCATGGCCATTAAAGCCGTCCTTGAACCCATACTTCCTTGCTAGCCTCCTTAAGCCTAACCTTGGCAGCAACCCACCCGGACAGTGACATGAGAGCACTAGGGTTCTGCTGCCCTGATGGCTTGCTCTGACTGGGTCTGCCCTGGGGTTTGCAAGTTGATGGCGTCACTAATCCAGTACCCAAACAGGACAAATCGTGGGGAAACACTGGCCAGAACAAGGCTAGCTGTGCCTGAAAGCTTCTTCTGGGCTTCTGCATGCCTTGGTTTCCTGGTTAAAATTTATCAGCAATTAATGGTAAGGCTTGCAGCTGGTCTTTCCTATGTGTTTGCCATTTAGCGTTCCAGTAGGTTAAGGATGGGGTCCTCCCACCACTGTGCATCTCCTCCCATACTCTTGTGTTTTGTCTCATATTTTGCTTTTCTTCCTTATCCTTTCTCTATGTTCTCCAGAGCCTGGGCCAGTGTCACCTGAAATCCAGCACAAGGTGATCCCTAAGGGAGTCCTGCCATGTTGGCCCTCTGCATTACCTACTGGAGTGCCATAGCCACCTCTGGAAATGGCCCTGGTACGGGCTGCTAAAGAAATGCACCATGGTTATAGTCTGCTTAAGCTTTATGGTGACATATCTGTAATTTGTGAGGGTTTTTTTTATATATATTCTGGCTACATTTTAAATCATTGATGTGATTTGTGATTCTCAGTCATTCTTGTGCCAGGATATAAATCACTCACCTCCCAACAGCTATGCACGTGTCTGCAAAAAGTGCTTTCTGTGTGGTAATTTGAAAGGCACTGGGGGAAAACTGGTAGAGATCAATATTGTAGGATTTCAGGATGTTTAGTACAGAAAATAGAATGAAGGATATTCTTTGAGGATAAAACATCTGTTATGTCCCACTACAAACAGGAGAACTGGGATTTAATGGTAAGTCTGGCACATGGTACTGTTACTGTCTTAACCAAATAAAGAATGTGTGTTTACAAGGAATACAATAATGCTTGATGAGGCATGGATAACATCATAAAATATCGGTTGCTTTATGTATTTATGAGCCGAACAGCGACTATTACTGATTTTGTACAAAAGTCTACCTTGCATTAAAAGGCTCCTGATAAACAATTTTATTGTCGCAAACACCAGTGACATTAAAGAAGAGAGAGCCGGATGCTGAACAGCGCATCAGGAAACGCGTTCCCTAATAAGCGCGCTTGTCGCTCTGCTCCACTTCGTGCCTTTTGCTTTTCCCCTGCGGCCCGGGAGGAGCACGCAGAATTTTGGCGTTTCCCGGCCGGGACCTCGCCTCCGTCCCCGCACGCGCGGCCTGCCGTTGTGACCCTTTTCGTCCCCGAGCCCTTCATTCTGCCCTCTTGCAACCCGTGTTGTGCTACCGCTATCGTCACTGCCGTGATTAAAAACAACAACAACAAAAATTTTCCTGGCTCTCTGCCTCAGGAGAGAGTCCCTGAGGCACTCCCGCAGCGGCACTGCGGGAAAAGGTAGTGTGATTTACAGGATGCTTTTAGAGGAAGTAACCCACGTTCTGAGCATCGTGCATTAGTGTCTGGTTCATTTCTGCTTTCAGGGTGTCTTATTATTTGCTTTTAAAAAAGAACTAAGGAGAAAACTTTCTTACATATGACAACAGTTCTTAAATGAAATATCAGGGAACGTTAGGCTGAATCTTCATGTGACCTGCAAAGAGGAGCCCTTATTGCAATGACATATATATATATATATATATATATATGTGTGTGTGTGTGTGTGTGTGTATATATATTTTTTGGGGAAGGGGGGAGGGAATAGGGGAGAGAGGAGTTACCAGTAGAGGATGAATTTTGAGAAGACGTATTCTGGCAGTTTTGTGCTATGCAACCTCTCAGTTTTCTGCCTCCACAACAGCTGAGCAGTGGAGTGCCCCATCCGGTATCCCTTTTTGTGGAAATACGGTGCATTATTGTAACTCTCTTATTATTGTAAGAAATGAGCTCCCTAAGCTGGCATGATGTGTAGTTTCTGGAAGCCTGTTGAATAAGAGATAGAAAATATTTTACCTGACCCTTCATATTGCTCCTGATTGCCAGCTTGAAAATTACAGCAGCGGTGACAAAAGCTGAAAGACCAGCTCTGTAGACCTGATTCATAGGTAATAATATATTTTTGAGCAGGCTGTCCCAGCAAAATCCCTTTGAAATGTTACTCAACATGACTAGATTGCAGAGTCAGGTCCTCTTTGAATAAGATTCTTTAACTTTCAGAGGAACTGGAGAAGTATGGTTTTATCATTATAGTAAAATAGATGCCAATGAAGAAAAGATTAATTTTCCTGTCTCTTGCTGAATCCTTGAAGACTTTTATATGATTCAGCATGTTTTATGAGCTGTGTTTCCAGGAATGTTGGCAGAAAACAGGGTAATCAGTGTTTCACCATCATGTCAGCTTTATTTTAACCGGCCTCCACTGATTTTTGGAGAATGAGGAGCAATAGGAGCCATCAACCGTTTCTGTTTGTGGATACCTCTCTCTGGTTACCTTACCTTGCAAGCTTGCCTGCTTTATTGACTTTATAGTACACACAGGCCTTGTGAAATTGCTTCAGAGGGAGGAGCAGGGTAAAAATGGAACAACTTAGTCTTTTCAACTGAAGAAGTGGGAGCCGTGCAGCCAACAAAATAAGCCACTTACAAACCTGCAGCTCATAGCATATGTTTTATTCCTATTTTCTGGCAGGCTATTGTGTACTACTGCCTGCAAAGGGTTCTTGCAAAAGCAGCTGTCTGGATCTTATGCTCAGGGTGAAATCCTGCACCTTCCTCTCCCTTCCATCCAGCACCTGCCCCATTTTATATAGTTTTATAGGATGGTGAGATAAAATATATGATTTTATACTGGCCAGACTGACCAAGCCAGAATCCACTAGCCAGGTCACCGAAGATGCATTCTGTATGTGTGTGCTCGGTGCACACCTATCTTGTGTTCTCCAAGAGTGATACAAGTGTACAAACCTAAGAGTCCAGTGATCTTTTAAATGAGTGATATATCCAAGCTGTCCACAGGGGTCTGGCAGAAAGGACAAGGGCTTGAAAGAGACCTTTGCCCTCTGGATAGGTTGCTGGGATGTTGATGCCTCTATGTTCAGCCACTTATAACAAAATGGTTTTACCAATTTCAAGAGAATATACATTCTGAGTCTTAAATACAGTTATTTAGGATCAGTCTAAAATTCCCTCTAGCCTGCTGTGCTGTTTCTAATCATGGCCTGTGGCAGATGCTCAGGAAAGTGTTAGTAGGAAAAGGATGTGAATAAAGTGACCTTGCATTTGGTACACTTTCTAGCTTCCAGAAATAAGATTTTTCAGGGATTTAGAGCTGAAGGCTGCTCCAAGGCCACCATACTGAGGTGCTGTGTACCCTCTGCTTGGCCAGTCTCTTCCTAAACTGTTTTTCCTTTGGGTGATGCTCACCACAGGTGAAGTCCATGGTTCTGCTCCGTGCCATGTAAAAACACTTCCTTCTGCTTGCCCTTGATAAGTTTACTCGCTACTCTCTAGCTCTTGCACTGTGAGAACTCATGAAAATCATGACTCATTTTTATCTACTCCTTGCATTTTAGAGATCTCTATCAAAGCTGCCTACAACTGCTTCTCTCCACAATAAGGAGTCCTAGTTTGTATAGGTGACCCTTAATATGGAAGCAACTTCATCCTTCCAACTACCCCTATTTCCCTGCTCACTCCTTTTCCTAGTTCTGTCAGGCCGACTTAGAATGGGGTGACAAGAGCTGCGTGCTGTGTTTGGAAGGCAATTGCACTGTGAAATTATACCGTGGCATAAAGGCACAGTCTCTTTTCGACCACTGCTGAGTGTTACTAAGTTTGGTGTTTAAGCAGACTAGCCTAGTACCACGGTCCTAGCCAAGTAGGTTTCAATGTCTTTAATTTTCTAGTAATTATTTAAATGATGCTAGATTTTCCACACAGAATAGAATCTGGATTTTTATATTTAGCTTATACCTAAAATATAGCACTAGGAAAAGAAAAAAAAAGGCTTAAAACCTTTCTAATTGTAATTCCTAGTTTTTTAGTGGGATAGAGCTCATATTTGCAGCTTGGATGAGTCATACATGGACTTTAAACTTGCAACTGTTCCAGAACTAAATATTACCTGTCCCAGACATCAGGAAAGTGTAATTATGTGGAAGAAAGCCCAAAATTTGAGGGAGAGATGGAAAACTTGTTCTCAAACTATTTGTTGAAAGCTGGGTAGAGCATGAATCTTTAAGAAGCAATCCCAGGGAAGATGGATTAGTGACTGGAATGCAAGAAAGACAGTCAGATGTGAATAATAAATTGCATTTGTTACTAATCTCTGTGGTTTGGCATACGGGCACTTACATGAGACATGTAAAACTATGTATATGAGGTATAGTTTCCAGACCTTGCCGCTTACTTTTGTACCCTTGGTTTCATAGGTAGAATTAATGCCATGTGTTTTTTCCACCCAAGCACACCTATATATCACAACACATTTCCAAGTGTCATCAACAATTTATATTTTAATATTTATAGCCATTATGCAAAATATTAAAGCAATGGCCACAGAGTCTGACTGAGCCTGTAGGCAGCAATGCCGAGCAAGTAAGAATGCTGCAAGTGACATTACACTTTGCTCTGCCTGTCAGTCTGGACAGTAGTGCAGCAGCCAACATTTTCCTTCTTAAATTTGTTGTTGCCAGGAGCAACATCACAGGGCCTTTCTGCCTGCAGGCTGGAGTGGGGACCGTAAGTCATGGAACTATAATCTTTCTGCTTATGATTACAAAGATCCTTTGCAAAATGTTTTTTTTTTCTTTTTTTTTTTTTTTCTATTCCATGCCATCAAGGACTTAAGGGATACGCTGTAGTGGTCCCAGGAAAGAAGCCTGGGAGGCTGTATAAGATCCAGCTGTTTCAGGAGGCTGGATTCTGGGGTCTGATTGCTCAGAAACAGTGTCAGGCAGCAGGACTGCCCCTGAGATGAGTGCTTTTGGGATCCAGCAGTAAAAGAAGTCATCAGGCCAGGTTCAAACCTCAGGAGTTTGAAAATATATGGAATTTGGAGTTTGAACTTGATGCAACAGGAATTCAAACAAGTCCATTCCATTTTTTTCCCCATGGAAACTATTTTTCAACAGACACTTGGTTTTGGCAAAACTTTTAATGAAAAAATGTCTATTTTCCATGGAAGAAGTTAATATTATATTTTAGAGAAACCTAGATACTTGAAATTCTAAAAGTTTTTTTGTGGAGAGAAAGGTATTTTGTTAATGATTATACAACGAAGAAGCATGAAGTAAATCCAAGAACCAGCCCAATTTTCTGATTGATGGGCTCTTGCAGAACACCCAAATATTTTGTCCTGTTTTCTGCTTATACTAAATAGGTTTAGGACTATTTTGATTGATACTAAGTGAGCTCTTCCCTGATTCTGGAGGACATTTCTGTATGTATCCTTTAAGTGAATTCTGTTTCTCTCATTTTAGGAAATGGAGGACATGCTTAAGAGTTTCCACTCCTGTCTCATACATACTTCTTTTGCAAAGGGTATATGAGAGGCCATTGGCCTCATTGCAGATCTGAAGGACCCTGGCTACAGAAATGTAGAAATACATAAATAAAAAAAAATTTGATTTTTTATATCAATTCAGAAATCTTCCAGATTAAGCTGTAGCTATATCAGTCCTCTGGAGTAAGTCATTTAACATATCAACTGGAAGAGCTGGAATGCAAAATAGTGAAAAACCACACCTGTTGCTTTGAGTAAAAGACAGAAACATTTTTGTTGTAAAAACAGCAAAATACCTTAGCAATCTAAATCAAAAAATAGATTAATTAGGAACATCTGCCAACCAATGAGACAGTCACTCAGATTCTTGCCATTTAGTCCAGCCAGACCGTTGAGGAATGTGAGGGAATACAGAGTACATCACTGTGGTTTCATTAATCAATTTTAATAGTCTTTGTTAATTTCAGCTATTTTAACACAAGGACTGATAGAAAAATCTGCGAATTACATTTATCTTATGTTCTTTGTGATATTTCTGTACGCCCTGGTTTGAGATTCAAGACCACTGCAATTTCTGTGGCTTCATCACTGTAGAGCTCACCCCTGGATACACCATTGTTCTTTCTAAGACTTTCATGTTTTACGTAAAATAGTCCAGTATTTGGGCCATACTATTTCTCTCTGTTTCACTTCCCTTTGGACAGGATTAAAGCATACCAGATAAAAATGTTGTGAAAACATCTCTAAAGAATTGTATGCTGATGAACAGAGAAGGTTGGTTTCGTCTTTCCAGTTTCCTTGCTTGAACAGTATCCACCTCTCTCTTCCTGACTGCCATGAAATGTTAATAATGCCAAAAGTCTTGCTGTGATAGCCTGATTTGAAATCTCTCTATGTTTTGGCCCTGGCTGTGATCTGAAGCTCTGAACTCTTTAGATTAGTAAAATCCAGAGGTGAAATGCATGGGGAGATAACATCTGTTGTGACTGATGTCCTCTTTTAAAGGGTAATCTCTTATGCAGGGTACTGACTTTCACCGCATCCCTTGCTGTGATTGCTGATCATACAGATACACCCCAAGTTAGCTTTAAAGTGTCTCGTTTGGGCAGAGCCACCAGCAATTGGGGTTTAGCACAGACTAAAGTACCTGAAGGTTTTCCACTGCTGGGCCAATTTTGCCACCAGACAGAGCTAGTTTGAAACAAGGCTGAGCGTGTCTGCATACATTTCAGTTATGGCTGTGAATGCAGTGAAGATAGATCCTGAACTAGCATGAGAGTCAGCAAAAGCCATTTGTAAATATAAAAGCTGTCTTTGTTATATATGCTCCTGTAGAAATACTGCATTACTATGCTGATGTTGAAAATACCCGTTTTTATGGCCTGGTTTCCTGCAGTCCATTAAGGACCACTGACTGAGCAGCTTTACTCCTCATTTACTTTCACGTAAAGGAGATAAGAAGCAGGCCTCAGACCTCTTGGCTTGTGCTGCGTAGGATGCCCCTGGATACCTTTCTTTTCTAACGGGTCTTTTCTAACTGACCTTGAAAGCAGGCTCGTGTTAATGAGTGCAGTAAAATTCATAGGAAGGAGCTGAGTGGGTTTTTCTTGCCAAATTCTCCTATGTAATTTTGTCATCTGGGAAAATGTATGCTGATGCCTTCCTTCTCTCTTTTTTTTCCTTTTTTTTTTTTTTTTTTTTTTCTGCACATGATCCTTAACCAAAGTCTTGGAAGCCTCATGCCTTTTTCATGGGCCTCAGGCTGCGTTTCTTTTGCTGCTTATAGTGTCTCCTCGGGAGCTGGTTGTTTCAGGGTTGCCCTTTTCCTTTTCCATGTTATCTTTGCTGGACTAGCAATGGGGTAACTTCCATTTGATGCCCCCTCTCTGCTCTTGTTAGCACTCCTGTCTGTGCATGCTCCTTCCTGCTCTCATGGCCAGCACTGTAGAGGAAAGGGAGAGAGCTGAGGGGAAAACTACTTCTCCTTCCTCCATGTAGGTAGGGATAGTGCTGCACATGTGGGGCCTCTCTGTCTGCTTCACATAGCAGAATCACAGAAGAAAAAAAAATAAAGTAATTCAAGTTGAAAGGCACATATGTCCCTAGTGCAACCTTCTACTCAAAGCAGGGCCAGCTTCAGTATCTATATCTCTGGGCAGCTTATTTCAGTGTTTGAGCACCTATATTTTGATTTTTTTCCCTAATACAGAGCAAAAACTTCCCTCACTGAAACTTGTGTACAAATTCCCCCTCTTCTATCTCTGTGCACTTCTGACAAGGGCCTGGCTTCATATTCTCTATATGCACTCATTAGATAACAGTAGACAGCAATAAAGTCCCCTTTGATCCTTCTCTTCCGAAGGCTGAGCAAGCCTGTATCTCTTAGCCTCGCCTCATACGCCACATGCTCCTTTCCCTGGATCAGCCTCGTGGCCTCCACTGGGCTTACTCCAGTATGTTCATGTCTCTCTTGCACTGGGGAGCCTAGAACTGAATCCAGCGCTCCAGATATGGCCTTTGCAGTGCTTAGGAAGGGATCACCTTCCTTGACCTGCTGGCAGCCCAGGATGCTGTTGGCCTTCTTTGCCGTAAGGGCGCATTGCTGGTTCATTTTCAGCTTGGTGTGCACCAGGGCAACCAGGTCCTTCTCTGCAAAGCTGCTCTCCAGCAGGTCGGCCCCAACCTGAACTGGTGCATGGGGTATTCCTCCCCAGTTGCAGGACTTGACACTCCCCTTCATTGAATTTCATGAGGTTTCTACCCAACCACTTTTCCAACTTGCTGAGGTGCCTCTGAATGGCAGCTCTGTCCTTCCGTGTACGAACCACTTCCCCAAGTTTGGTGTCTTCTGCAAACTGCTGATTTTCCCTTTTGGTGGAATTTTTGTCTTTCCCCTTGAAAGATTTTAAAGACTTTGGACATATCTATACTAGCAAATTAGACATGGCCTGTGCCTGGTTGACACAGAAAGGGCTCCTGAAAAGGGTGGTTGCGTCTGTGAACAGAAATTGCCCTTGCTCAGGTGAAATGTAGAAATATGCCCCAAAATTATTTGGAAGCATTTTAGCTAAGGACTCCTCCAACAGCCAAGCAGTGTATGTGCCTGAGCTCCAGTGTCCAGAAATATTCCCTGGAGAAGTTAATTTACTACTACAGACACAAGCTCTGAGTTCAGTCACATGTATCAACTGGGCAGTCGTCTTGTGTTAGCCAGAGCAGAATCTTGTCCCCTTGAAAGCTAATTAGCTGTAAGGTGGCAACAAAATAGTTATATCTTAGAGGCATCCTCTTCTGAGTGTAACAAGGTAAGGTGATTTTTACAGATTCCCTGTCTATTTTTAGGGCAATAAAAGGAAAAAGTTTAGTGTGTTAAATCTTTAAGCAAAGCTCTGGAGAGTGGCTTCTTGGTGATATGCTGTAGAGGCTGATCTAGATTTAATTAGTGGCGAACCAGCCAAGTGAGCAGGCTACACACTAAATCTGATACGACAGTTCACTCAGAGCCAGCTGCTGCCGTAGATTTTCTCTTCGTTCTCCAACTTCCCTCTTTCCCATCCTGTCCTCTTCCCTCGCAAATAGCCTGGGAACCCCTTCCCAACACCACACCTCCCAGGCCATACCCTGCTCACCTCACATACGCAAACTTTCTCTCCTACTCCAGGAGACTTAAGATATCGCCACTTTCTCCTAAAGACCGCTCCTAACTCTGTAACCTTAATTTGTTCGCTGTCACCCTTACTTTAATTTATGGTCCCTCTCAGATTTTCCTGTACAGATGCATGTGTGATCTCTTTCCAGCACTAGTCTAAATGAGCCAGTTTCTTTCCTGAACTGCTCTTCGAGCCTGGCATCAATTAGACGGCAACAGTTGAGGAAATAATAATGAAAGTGGACCAGCAGCCAGATGGGAGGGAAGAGTGACCATTGATTGACTGGGTTGGGAAGAGTAAGAAATAGCCTGGCAAACAGAGGAAGCGAGTTAGGGATAGTGACCTCGTCAGCTGGCATAAACATAGAGAGAAGAAGTGTGCATGTCTATAGTCTGGTTGATTTTTCACTTGCATTACAACTCTGAAACAAAATAGTTGCATCCCTCCAGTTCCGTCACTCGGCCAGTGTCCCACACGCCCTGCTTTTGCTCACCCTCCAGTAGAAATCACCTCTTCCATCCTTGTGGCTCCAGCTCTGTTCAGCCCTTTGCCCATAGCAAATAAACAAAAAATGGAACAGAAGGATAAGCTAAACGATATCCTCTTGTATCACAACTGTGTGTCCTATCACCACAATAAAATACTGCTGTGATAAATCTTTAAGTAGGGGGGGTCAATAAAGCAATAATACTGTACAATGGAAACTGATCATTTAACATCACAACTGATTTATTACACCATTAACTTGTCCTTAGCTTTGTCTTAGGGCATTTACTAAGTGAATACTTGTTAATTACTGTAATAAACTGTTTCTCGGAGGAAATACTTAAATAAGAATCTGTAAGTTATTGACAGCTGTGAGATCAGTCCTTCAATCTTTCAGAACAGGAAAGTCTGTAGTGCCAAGAAAAATATGTATAGTGTGATCATTTTCAGTCATTATGGTATCAAAGATAGCATTCAAAGGTATGAAAATAAATGCAAGTATATGATAGGCTATAATGATTGCCCTTTAAAATTAAATGTCTAGGAGAGTTTTTTTTTTTGTTTTTTTTTTTTTTTTTTTTTTTTGGTGTCTACCTCCAGGCCACAGAAAGTACGTATATCAGTGGCAAATTCCTGCCTGACAGTACCTTCAGGCAATAGAGACCTGACAAGCCACTCCTTCCTCTGACCATGTTGCAGAAGACACATATCAGGAGGGTAGAGGACGGGGCATGTCCAGAGTGAAAATAACTTGAAACCTTTATGAGAGAAGGTTGTATGATTGTCTGTGGCAGCAGAGTCCAAGACTCGGTGACCCAGCAGGACTTGTCCCAGAGTCCTGTATGTTTTTATAGTTGCCCAGTAGGAACTAGTCCCTCATGGACTGGAGTTCAATCCCTTAACCAGTATATAACCTGTCTTTATCACTGGCATTGGAGTGTTTGAAAGTAATCTTTTTCAAGAAAGGTGGACTAACCTCTGCTCTGGACAGTACTAGACCTAGACCTCAGGGTGGGTTATCTCTGCGTTGAGATGTGTTTACCAAGACAACTGTTTGTCTTCTCAAGAATGAAGGCTGAATGTGAACTGGGATATGTGTAATGGAGAAACGATCTTAGCATGGAATAGCGAGCTGACTGTGTGGATGCACCTTTAAGAACATATATTCAAGTAAGTCAAATGTGTTTGAGACTGTTTTCTAACACTTTCCAAATGACTTGTAAAGGCTTTGTCCATACAATTAAACATTTTAGCTTCCAAAACAGATGGCTGCACCGAAACCAGGCATAGATCCTGGCTTGTGCCCACTCCTGAACCGTGGTCAAGAGAGCGCTATTTTGGGAGAGTGCTATTTTACATGAGGCTTGCCAGGATCTCCTCCGAGAGTACAGAGGAACGATTGAGGTCTATTGCCCTGGCATGTTTCCTGACACTCTTTAATTTATTTGTATAAATGTAATTTTAAAGTCTGTAGTCAGCTAATAGGGCTGAGGCAGGCAGTCTGGGTTCTGTAACATCATAGATCTTATTTTGACTTTATGCTAGTGTAGTTCCATTGGCTTCACTGAGGTTACTCTAGATTCATCCTGGTGTGACCAAGATCAATTTTTTTCCCCTCACATGATTTTGGAAATAAAAATGTCCACTCTCTCTTGCTTATAATTCTGTCTTCTAAAATCTAATGCATGGGTAAAGCCCAGCATGCTGACAAGCTGGTTAAATGATGAATAAATTCCTACATAGGGCTATTAACTATGCCTTGGACACTAGCAGAAATTACCTTGTTACACAGAAAGTTTGCTAATGGAGATGTAGAAAGCAGCAAAGATGAGTATGGGAGGGGAAATATTGGAAGGCAAAATGGAGTAAGTATCCTGTGAGGGAGATATGTGTGGAGAGAGGGGAGGCATCAGAAACCTGTAGAATGGGGGAGTAGAGTTCATGGAGGAAGAAATCCACACGGAAAGGGTCAAAATAAACTGGAAAGACAGTAAGGTTGTAGACAGCATAGGAATTATTAGATGCAGTAGGACAGGAGACCCAAAAGAGGAAGTAAAAAATGTTAATGAACTGGGAGATGAATTAAGCAGGCCTATGGAGTGGTGATGAGGGAAGTCGGAACATAGGGCAAGGAGAAGAGGAGAAGAGAGAAGAACCAGAGAGGGGAACTGGATGGGCTGAGGTGGGGGGACTCAAGTGCGACATAAGAGGAGACAGAGCACTTGGGAAGTACAAAGGAACACAAAGGAGACTTTGTTACCAGAGAAAAGGGTGCCAGAAAAAAACTGATATGAGCACGGCAGAGGCATAGACGGAAGTTCCGGCATCCAAAGTAGCTTTTTTGACACAGTTTTTCAAAATCTCTGCTACAGAAAAAAATCTCCTTACAGATATAAGCTGTCACTTGCACTGGAAATGAACATGTTTTGGACTAAGTTATTTTTCAGACATCAGCTGGAAATGGTTTTACTGAATGATGACGTCATGTGTGGGATCCATGTCACTTGGGTGAACCATGTTGGGGGAGAGGACCGCAGACATCTGGCCTGGCAGTGTGCGAGAGGGATCCTCCTAAAGAAACAGTGAGAGTGGGGAAGGCAACAGGTAGCAGGCTGGAGGGAGGCAGGAGAGGAACCTAAGAAATAGATGGAGTCCCTGTTGGGTGCGGTGGAGTGTGTGACATGCTAGGTTTTAAAGGATTTATAAATCAGTGGCAGGAAAAAATCTGCCAACAAACACAAGATGAGCAAAATAGAAAGTGAAAACCTCGCTATCACCCTGGGAAGAAACACATTTTTAAATGCTGCCTGCCTCCTACATGAAGCTGAAAACATCTGAAAATATCCCCTAATTTGCATACAAATAGCTACATAAATTGGACTTGATCTTGCTTTTGGTTGTAAACAGAAGCATAGGAGCAGGAGACAGCATGGTGCAGTAAATAGCATGCTGGACTCAGAGACAAGAGACCTTGATTCTGTTTGCAGCTGTGCTCCAGTCTCACTTTCTGACCTTGACCGAGAGGCACCTCGGGCAAACAACAGCAGAAAGAACCTGCTGTGTTCAAGAGGAGCGTAGGAGTAGCTATTGTGGACAGGGAGATCACATCCTTGGAAAAGCTGGTCTTTCCTGGATATTCGGAGTAGGAATGGTGTCCTTAATTTTACATACTGGAAAGTTACTCATCTAATTCTGAGACAATTACCTTCAGCTTGGTTGATATTGAATGGAGGAAAATAGGTGGAAAGTGGTTCTTCTGACTTATTTTTATTATAGATGTCTGTTTTCGCATAAGATGAATTTTTCTTGGGAGATGGAATCCATTTACACTTATAAAAGGAACATAGTGTACCTACATCAGATTCAGACATCCAAATGCTAGGAATCCAAATACAGGCAGTGACTCCCAGCTTAAATTATCTTTCTTTCAGGAATTTCCCCTTACAGCTGTAATACTTAATATTTCCTTTAGATGTTTTAGTATCTAGAGCTTAAAATGTGCCATGTAAGTGTACATATTATTAGAACAAGTAAAAATAAATCCAGATTTTACACTTTTAACACTTGAAATATCAGATTTTATGACAACCGAAACATTGAAATCTCAACAATTCAAAGTGTTTTTCTTAGTCCTTTTTCCCCTCCAACTTTAATCATTGAGAAAAAAAAAGTAATATGTATCTTTATGCAGTCCAAGTTAGCCTACGTCTAGATAATGATGTTTTCTTCTAGGAATAACAAGTCCATTACTAGAAAGCAGCTTCTTTGACACAGTTATTCAAAATCTCTGCTACAGAAAAAAAAAATCTCTTTACAGATACAAGCTGTCACTTACACTGGAAATGAACATATTTTGGGTTAAGCTACTTCTCAGCCATCAGTTGGAAATAGTTTTACTGGAAGATGACGTCATGTGTAGGATCCATGTCACTTGTGTTTAGCCAACTATAATTTCTTGTCTAAATCTAAGCCATTTGGTTCCTGCTGTAGCTGATAAGAGTTATCTCCAAAAAGGCAATTTATCCCTTCTTAAAATGGGCACTGAAGGTAGATGAGATGAGTCATTCTTTGCAGGTCCATCTTTTCCCTATTGACTACAAGAGAGATTATCATTAAGTCTTAGAGGACTTTTTATGGTTACACTGAAGACAAATGTCACATGTAATGTGGTCTACTTAAAAAGCCATTGTTACTGATTTCAAAAGCCTCTAGGTGTTACTCCTACCACCAGAGATCCCTACTGCATCTTCTCCTGGGACATGGGGCTGGTGAGACTGCAGCATCTCTGAGCCCACCTCCATCACAACCAGTGATGCAATAACTACGCTCTTAAACACCTCCTTAAAATCAGTCAGGATCTTTATCTGCTTTTCCCTGTCCCACACTGCCCACTGCTCCTTTTGGAGCTCTGGCCTAAGCATCAGTCCTAGCTGATTTTAATTTTGCTGGTATTGCTTGTTCCAGCATTAACCATCAGCAGATCTTCACTGTTCCTTTCCCAGTTCTCTTTTTTCACTTGAGGTCTGCCTCAGTATTCTGGATGTGCTTGGCTGACAAATGTGCCAGATTTTCTTAGCAAGAGTCCACAGCTGTGTAGGCTCTTTTTTTTTTTTTTTTTTTTTTTTTTTTTCCTAATACTGATATGCATATCTGGTCCTTTCTCTTCCCTTCTGCCTTTTGTCTGCAGATCTCTCTGTCTTCTGTTTTGATACTGAATAGCCTGCATTTCAATTCATATTCTTCTTCAGCCTCTGGTTCTCAGATGTCTCAATTATCTCCCATTGCCTTAACTCAGGGCTAGTTGCTGTCTTATTCATTGTCATCTCATCTTGTTTTGTCTATTTATCCTTTGTAATTTCCACTGTAGCAAATAGTGTTCCTGATCTCTATTTCTCTGCTGCTTCTGGCTTGTCCTTGTGCTCATATTCCCATTCATGAATAACCATATTGTAAATTTTTCTTGTGTATTTTGTTTTCTTCTGTACTTTTCATGTGTCTCAAAAACAGATACCTCCACATTTTAGACATGTCTAAAAGCCCTCTTTCCTAGAAAAAAAAAATCTGACCAACCTGTCTGGGCAGTGTTTGTGAGGATGTGTCTGTTGTCTGAGTAGGACAGTTCCATAAAGTAACAGGACAGTTTCTTAAGTTATTTTCCAGTGAAGGATACACCCATCACTGGAGGGTTACATCCATCAGTTTCCATGAGGTTCGGCCTTCTCCATAACAATATATAATTACCTTGTTAGGATTTGTATGTTGTTATTCCTTTGTTAAAACTCAGCTGTATCAGAGCCACAGGAAGTCAAAGCTTTTTAACTGTACTCAACATTAAGCTGTTCCAGGTGGTTAAATGCTTTGCCTAGATACTGTTACTGGCTTGGAATCAGCTAGTACAAATACTACTGTGTCATCAGCTGTAGAAACAAGAGAGCTAGACCATTTCCATGCCTTTGATGTTCACATTGCAATGCAAATAGCTATTCCAGTCACAAGGAAAGAAAATAGGAACAGATTAGGAAAACCAGGCAAATCTATGCTGATAAAATCAGGGAGAAACACTAATATGAACTGGGCAGAAATCACTCCTGCTAAGTTAGTTTGAGAGGGATGGATCTTTCTTACAGGACCTTGCTGATGAGCTTGATAATGTGTTGCTTTTTTTCTCTGGTAGCACACAGTAACTCTAAAGATTGCCTCAGCCTCATAGAGATTTCTTCTAATATTACAGAACCTGCAGGGCTTATGGCAGCAAAGCAATGTAGCTGGGGGAGGCCAAGGCGAGAGGATGCAGACAAGGCTCCATCGGACCCCCCGAGCCCCTAATGCTGCCAGAAGGGCCTTTAAGGACCACCATCAATTAAATATCAAATTCTATCGTGACAGTTCATTCTGTCTTGGGGCTGGATAGCATAAGGCTCAGAAGAAGCAAAAAGTACTAAAGCTACACTAGCTTTCCTTCTTCATTCACTTCAAGAAGTGTCTTCAGATTGAGAGTTTGGGGGTTTGTACCCCCAAAGAGGCTCAAAGATATGTATGTAAGCTTTTACAGAACTGTATGTGCCATTTGCCAAAAGGTTAGAAGCTTTAAACTGAATTAATTTTTCATTAGCCTCCTACTGTGAGGTGGAATCAAGTTTCTGCGAGTGACAGCCTCTGAAAGATGATATAGATGTAAGGCTCTAATAGAGTAGGGAAGTTGGTATGGAGAGTAAATGTGCAGGGAGTGTATGAGTTGAGAGGGCAAAGGTTCTCTGAGAAAAACTCTGACTAGAGCTAGTAATTTCTTTTTCTAGCAAGCAATTTATGTCTTGAAAAAATTCAAAATTCAAATTGAAACCAGTGGCAAATTCAAGTCAAACAGAAAGAATATCTCTGACTGAAGAAAAGTAAGCAAAGAGAAAGCAAAAAAGTGTTGGCAATGTCAAAAAGATTAGTTGCAGCATTTTCCAAAACAGAACATCTTAATTATTTTTAAACTGGATTCATAAAGAGCATTTGCTGAAGGAATTCCAGATCCCATAATCTTAGTGATTAGGGCACGAGCCCAAGAATTTGAAGACCCCAAAGCCCATCTCTCTCTGACTCTCAAAGAGGATTTGGCTATTTTCTTTGTTCTTCTGGGGAGAAGATATTTCCCACTGAGCAGCTGAGTATCACACCCTCAATTATTCTTTCTCTCTGTTGGACATATTCTGCTTCAAAATCACATTGTTATAATCAAATATTTACTGGGAAGGAGACAGATTCCCTGGGCTAGGCCTCTAGTGGAGGGAAACTTGAGCTCAACTCCTTTCAAATTCAGTGGCAAGGGGGATTTAGACCCAAATGAGTGCTCTAATCAGTACACTCTGGAGAGAGGCAAGGAAAGATTGCCACATCCCTTTTGTGTTTTTTTTTTTTTTTTTTTTTTTTTTGAATGGCTCCTAGGACCAGATTTTCAGCTCTTTCCCTTTCCCTTTCCCTTTCCCTTTCCCTTTCCCTTTCCCTTTCCCTTTCCCTTTCCTTCTCCTTCTCCTTCTTCCTAGCTGTTGCAATATCTGGAAATGAAAAATTTCATTTTCAGCTGAATAAAATGTTCTGTTGATTCTAAACACTATTTTATTAATTTTATGACACTTTTTTTCCTCCAAATTCTGCCTCTTCGACTTCTTTTCAGTTCACATGCTGAACCAAAGAATAAGATATTGTTGTGGCATTTCTTCATCTTCCAACTGCATTTCCAATCTATAGAGGGACTAGAAAACAGTCCTTCATTTTCTGTTTTCTCCAAAGGTCAGGATAAATTTTACCTGTCCAGGAAAACAATCTGTGGAAATTTATATAGGAGAATCTCACTTATTTTTCCTTTTCTTTTCTCCAGTGGGAGGCTGAATCTTTCTTTTATTTAGGTTCTTGTGTAACAACATGTCCATTGATTTCGTAAGACCATTTCTCTGCATCAGAAATAATGACATCATGGTCTGGCTCTTTAAAATTGACTCATGAAAGGCACAAAACCCACAGATTACATTTCTTTCCTATTATTCCATTTTCCCGGAACTTTTTCTTTCTGTCATGCTTTATTGTACAAGACAGAGAATAAAACAGCTTTGCAATCATTTCTAGGCTGTTCTGCATGCTGTGCTGTGTGTCACTTTTTAATATTTCAAATCCTTTAATCCTTCAAGTAAGGGACATATCCTAACTTTATAATGTTTGGGTTCTAGGAACTTGTGGGAATAAAGGATTTAGAAAGTCTATGGTAAAGAGATTATTACCCATTACTATTGCTTAGTGACTATTACTATGTGCAAATTCAGACATCAGTGAAAAAACAGCACATTCAGCAGGTAGTGGGAGAGTTATAACAGACAGGAGAAATTAGGGTCAGGGAATTTTTTAACCAGGAGTCAGGTTATTAGCAGGAGGACATAATTTCTGTGCTTACATGAAGCAACTCAGATTTTAGGCTGCTTGAATGTTCTTATGGACACACCCCTAACTCTACCCTTTATCGAGGATGGGAAAAGAGCAACTGTGTTGCTAACTTAGGTGCTTAATTAGATGCATGCATATGGACCACACTCTGTATTACCTGTTATCTTTGGGCTGTCGTTATCACATGCTTGGTCTAGAGAAGGTCGCCACTTGAGGACAGCTGGGCATGCCCTATTATACATTCATCTGGGGCCTTACTGCTATGGTGCTTCCAACCGGTGAAATAAGCTACTGGGCAGCCTACAGTTCTGATGCAGAGCCAGCGCAAAATAGAGGAGTACTCACAGAGATGAGCAAGAGGGACTCTTGAGCTCTGTCATGCTGCATGTTCTCACTTTCCTATGTTTCGTATTTTCTCATCTATTAATATCATATTATGATGATATTTCTCATCATCTGAAGATGATGGTGATTAATTGCCTACCTTGCATAGGTGGTGTGAAGATTCATTAATGCCCATACATTTCATTTGCAAGATAGCTTAGTGTTGTATTACTGTAATGCCACTTTTTCATCTCATGTGAGAAACAAGGCACATCATTACTCAAAAGCTGCCTTTATCTTAAAAGTGGGAGAGGCAGACGATGGTGAAGTAAGAAGTAAGGGGCTTCTTGCTGGCATCACTTTCAGTATGTTGACAGCAATGGTCTAGAATGAAAAGGCTAATCAGTAAAACCATCCTCCTTAAAAATGTCCATTACAGGGGAAAAAAAAAATTTTGAACCATTAACAAATGCACACAGCTCCACTTGCATGTCTAGTGACCTGTTTGATGTAATACACTCAGACTGCATCAATACCAATAACATTTATGACAAGGAATGTAACTCTAAAATCTTCTGCTAGTGGTATAAAGAGTGCATTTATAGTCTGCTTCACAGTGAAGGTAATTATCTCCTAATGAATGTAGAATTGTGGTTAGGGAAAAATCATGACAAAGGAAGAGAAGTAACTATTTTTTTTAATGGAATTATACCACGCTTTGTTCTTATTATCATAATTAGCTTTTCTCTTGCTATGTGTGTTTCTTTTTTCTTTTTTATATTCCAGCAGACTATTAAATCAATAACAGCCTCTATGGTGTCTGAAAAAAAGTTCAAGGTAAATGAACTTTCCCATATGGATGTGATATTTGCAGCCATAAATAAATTCTTACGGTTTTTGTCAGGCTTTTCACACACCCACAGATTCTACAATCAGCCAATAAATCTATCTTTAAGACACTATGAGATCAGATTTCCCTGGATGAAATGTTGGCCAAAATAGGGAGAAAATAACATTACAGAGAAACTGTAGTATTTCCAAGTTATGCATTCCTTCTACCCCAAGCAAGGTAATCTCTTCTCCTCTACTTTTGTTCAGAATTTCCTGCCATGATGTCTACTTGGAGTTTGACTGTATAATGAGGAAGAAACAGCAGATCATGACATCACTGTGTATTTTTCTAATAACAGGGAGGATCTTGCTGTTGGACAAATGAGATTTGGAGAGTCAGAAGTGCAGCAGCTCATGTGAAGCTGTTGCTGTCTTCTCCTCCAGGAGACAGACATCTGTTCAGATAGCTCAGTTTCATATCACAGTTCTTGGGCAAGAGCACAAAATCCCCCTTCTGTGATTTCTCAGCAAAGCTTGAGAGTATCCCTCGAGATTCCTCTGCAGCATACACAGGGGTCCTACGAATGCTTTAAAACAGCAGAAATGTAACAGGTTTGCTTGCAGCTATTCACATCGTACTTTCCTGCAGAAAATAAGACTTCACCTCTGTAAGATCTCCCTGGGAGTCAGAGATGCAAATACTAAAGCAGAGCATGGTTTCCGAGAATGCTATGGTCTCATCAGTGACTCCGTCAGACAAGGCAAAAGAGTAACCTTTTTACCAGAGAGAGGGAAGAACCTACCTCTCTAGATGTTATCTTCCTGGAGGTCAGAGTAGTGCACTGCAGGAAGTTTAATTCTGAATCACCCCTTTATTTTTACATCTGGGTGTGTTAGTAGTTTCTTATTCTGGGAGTTGCTTCTTTTCCATAAAATATTTCCTTGTAAATTCTTTCCTTTTGAAGCCATGGCAACTGTAGCCATGGCATTTACCACCTATGAGAATTATTAATGCTCCACAGCTGAACTGGCTTTGGTAATTAACAGATGAAAGGCAATGGCTTCATAATAATAATAGCTCTAATCAGCAGGATGTATCTTATTTGTGAACTGGACTTTTCTACACAAGAAGAATCTGGTGGTTTCAACCCCAGAATAGTTTCTCGAATTATAGGAAAATATTGTCGAGGGGCAACATTCAGTCCCTCAAAACTCTCTGCCTGTCCTCCTGCCATAAAATAAGATATACTACAGGACTGATTAAAAGACCAGTGCTATGCTGACATCCTAACTGAAGTTTGCACCACTTGTTCTCAGAAACTGGCCACGATGGAGATTTCCTCACCTCTTAGGCATGTACTACCATCTTATTCCATTGCTTAGTTATCCTCACTGTTTACAATTTTTTTCCTGATTTTCAAATGCAGTACTGGAGTGGAAACTCATTATTTCCTATCCACTTACAGACACAGAGAGCAGCTTAAATCCCTTTTTCTTGTGGTAGTCCTCTATGAAAATGAATGATGATACTGGAAAACAGCAAAATGAGAGGCCTAGGCCTGCAAATCCATTTTCATATGAATGGTTTACTTGCTTCAAGGAGCTAAACTGTATAATTAAAGATCTCCATCCTAACTAGACTTTTGCATCCTGAGACCACTGACTAGATAAATCTCTGGCTTGTAGTTTCTATGGTCTCTGTATGCTGCATATTGCAATAAACTGGAGTGGAATTAAGAAGCACCAAGTGGTAGACAGAATAAAACTCTTATAGTAACAAAGGGAATTTTGCCTTACTTGGAACAACAAAAATTGTGGTGTGTCTGTTTTCAGATGAAATCTTCTACTGTCTATTTTTCGATGATTTAAAAACATCTCTTAATGCATCTTTAGTAGCAGTTCATAGAAGTTGAGGCATTCTTTAATTTTATTGTTGAAATTGACTTTAATTGAATAAAATATTCCAGTAAGTCTAGAAAGAGATATCAGAAATATGTTTACTGAATGTCCTACTCACTTTTTGATATCATGCTTAGTTACGACAGAATTGCACTTGTCAAAGTGAGAAAGTGGCAAGATGGATTTTTAACTGTCCAACTGTTCATCTGGTGCTGAATGAATTATTAAACAGGACATTTTTTCCTTCACAAAATATGATTGCTTTCAAATTCTCACAGCTTCTAACAAATCAGGTCAAATTTCAATAATTACTGAACAAATTTAAGTACAAAATTTTATGTATGTGTGTGTGAAAAACTCTAAAAAAAGGAATGCAGATCCAGGTGATGTGTGATTTCCATTAGGAGCATTTAATCCCCAAACAATCATTGTTTCACCTTAAAATACTTTTTGTTGTGGGATTCATCATTTTGCTTATGGAGAAAACTGAGTTTCTTGAAGTTTAAGCAGCTTACACATGGGGATACTTCAAGTCCATTTCTGAACTAGGACTGGAGACATCTAGCCTGTACATTCAATGTGGGATAAATTAATAATTGTCTAAGATATGGTTTTATAAATCTGAGCATTATCACCTAACACCCAGTGCACCAGACAAGAGGGCCGAAGTTCTGCCTCTCCTTCATCAGTTACATAAATTTCTGCATTTAACACTTTCCACAGTGGTGATGGCTGGAGACATCTGGCGTCCCTGTATATGTTCAGATCTTGCCTGTGGTAAGTGTCATGATAGACTTGAAAACAGATGCAGTAGCAGGGCACTACCTAGATAATGTGCCAGATGTGCAATTAAGTTTGATGTGAATTTAAACTCCCTATTCATTAATTAACAAATTTGTATATCTCAGCGATATCCTTCTGAAGAATTAGCTGGCCAATGCCTCCAAGTGCAGTGTGTGTTTCGAAAACATCTATTAGCAAAAGGCATTAATGGATAGACAGACATTAAGAGATCTGTCTTGGGACTGAGCATCTGAATGCCTCTCACGGTGCTATTATAGTATGGATAAGGCTGTACCCACACAGCAGAATTGAGCTAGGATTATAGCACTTGTGCTAAGGTAATTTCAATAGCTTCAGTAACACCCGAGGCAAGTGACAATGAGGTCAGGTCTGTACTTTTGTGCAGCCATGAGTCTATAACAAAGCATCTTGCTACTGTTTTTCTTATCTGTTCTGGCAAGATGAAGGTAAGACAGATGTGCCAGCTTCCGCTGCAATCACTCGGTCATTTTACTGTGGAGGAACACTCTAAAACACTGTTTTCAATGCTGAAAAAAAGGACACGGGCCGGAGTGAGGTATGTAATCCAGGCAGAGGAAAAAGGCCAGCTGGCAAATAATTTCCTGTTGCCTTTATTACCGTAAAAACTAAATTAATTTATGTGTCTGGATGGGGTTGCTGAAAAGCATAACTTCTTTAAAAGCTACTTCCCTCCTCCCCTCGCTTCAGGCTCATTACTCTGAACAGGTTCCACACACTTCTTTCTGGAAGCACAGCCTTAGAAAAACAAATGTATTGAAACAGTCCAAGCCAGCATGAGAGTAAGAATTTCCATTTGGCGAATGTTATTTGTATGAAAATAACTTGCCTAATGGGTAAAAAGTAGTGGGAAAATGATTCCTTAGCAGAGAGAGAGCCTATATTCTTTATTTTGTATTGATGATGGAGTTTTGTAGACTGAGCAGTATGTTGGGAAACACAAGAACTAACTAAAATTGATGCCTTGATAAGATACCGATCTGATAGTGTCTTAAGCTGGGGATGTGGAATTGATTTTTTTAACTGCAGGAAAAGCATCTGTGTCTGTATAATTTTGAGAGTGAGTTTTTCCATGTTTTTGCTAAAGATGATTGGTAGCAAGGAGAAGACTCTGTGTGTGTACGTGTGAATGCTGGGGAAGAGCAGAGTGCAACTATCATTTGATCCCTTGCTGGGTTTTTCTTCCTGGAGAGCAAGCCAGCTGCACTTACTGGGAGCTCCCAGAAGCATTTTACACCAGGGAAGTGATGTGTCTGAGTCACATACATGATGGTTCTTGCATGATAGGGCAAATATATCAGATGAGTCTAACTTCTCAGGCAGTTTACTGGACATCACAGAAAAATAGCAAAGCTCCGCGAGAGAAGAAACACTTTTTCAGCAATCAGTAAGCTAGCGAGTAATTGGCAGATGCAAGCTGTGGCAGTTTTAAAGAAAAATAAAACTGTAAAAGAACATTTTCTTTTGAAGTTGCTAGAGAGATCTGAGAAGCATAATGAGATTAATCTAAGGGCTCTGGGTCATTCAGGAAAATACAAACATAACACTGCACTGTCCCTGTTGTTTTAAAGGAAAGCCCACTACAGCTGTATGGAAGTGGTGGTTTAGCTAAGACTGAATATAGGCTTTTTTGCCACTGTAACACTCTCCTTTCACCCCTTCTGTCTAAATGCTTTCTTTTATGTACAAAGTAAACCCCGTTTAGATTTTAAAATACTACTGGTCATAGTGTCTCTGGTTGTAACTTCTCAAAGTGAAAAATAAAGGCTCCTGAAACCACTCGGATTTACAGAGTAAACCAAGGTAAGGATACTCTGTGTACAGCAGCCAGATCCCAGTCTCACAATGAGTCCCCTGAAGGTTGGCCCAAAGATCTTGGAAGGGAGAAAGAGGTGTTGCGCTTCTGTAAATGTGGCACAAGCATGTCCCCATCTAAAAATATCTGGGATACCTCACCCATTTTAAAGTATCATTGATTTAATGCTTTTTAAAAACTTCTTCAGGCTTAAAACATTTCCTAAAGACCATATTTAAATCAGCCTTGCAAAATCCCTATGGACAAAGGCAAGGAGCTTTTCTGGATGAGTACCATATTGGGATGAGCATGTGAATTATCTTTCAGGATTTGTTCCTTGTCCCCAGGCTTCAGAAAAAGAGCTGAATGAGTGAAATTTGCATAAGAATTTTGAAATGTTGTCTTGTTGTTTTCTTAGAGGCTCAGTTTAATATTGAAAACATCTGCCCGCCTTTTAGTGCTTCATGGATCATTTGGTTATTTGAGAAATCCCGTTTCACTCTTTCCTCTGTTGCCTGGCTGGGAAGTTCTTGTTCTTGGTACCTGTCAGCCAAGAAAAAGAAGCAAGAAAGAGAAAGGAAAAGGAAAAGGAAAAGGAAAAGGAAAAGGAAAAGGAAAAGGAAAAGGAAAAGGAAAAGGAAAAGGAAAAGGAAAAGAAGCTATTTTACGTACTTATCAAAAAATTTTCTTCCCCTGGGGAGGGGAAGGGAGATTTGGCACATTCCACATCAAAGCACTCCTAAGAGTTCATGGCAGTGCAGGAAATCAAATATAACAAAGATGATAATAGATACTAGTTAGAGTCTTCAGTAAATCTATTTGTTTTCAATGGTACTATTAGCAATATAAATAATAATATAGATTCCTGGATCTGCGAGACCTCCCATTAAGGAGTAAGACTTTTGCTCTCTAGAATTTTCTCCCCCTCGGAGGAATTCATTCCTCTGCTTGTCTTCCTGTACTTAAGACTAATGACTCTTAGGGCTTAAAGGATATGCACTAGCTTTGCTTAACAATTGCTTAGCAGCTTTTATAACATTACTTTTCCATACTCAGAGCATGTAGTGGCTATGATGATAGACACTACACAGATTAATAATTTATATAAGTCATTTCCTTTTCTCATTCCTAAAAGGAAAATATCTTTGATATTATCTGATGACTGGCTTACTGTGAATATCTTTTTTCCAATATAATACCAGGTTTTTAAACAAGACTAATTTTTCCTTATGCTATTACTTGGCTTTACACTTGAAACCCAGCTATTCTGCTTTCTATGACCATGAAGTATTCACTTTTCTGTATCTGCCAAAAAGGTGTATAATAAAAATGCTGTTGCACCTTTCTAATTTTGTCTGATGTGTCTACCTCAGACAAAACTTACATTTTTTTTTCTGACGTGTAAAGCCACTAAGAAGAAACCCTCTAAGTAGAAAAAGAATATTAATCTTCAGTAGACTGTGTGACAGAAGCTACAATTTCCTCCCATAATTTTGTACAGGGAAAGAATGCATTAATAACTTTCCTCCAGGCTAAAAGGATGGGATTCAGATACTTTGGTATCTAATGCTTTGAGATATCCAGCACAAAAGGGTTCCTGTGTCCTGTCTTAGGTAATCTGAGGGATTTCATATGCTTAAGGTAGGTAGATATGATCCAGGATCTACAGACGACTGTACGCTCTATGGCTGACAGCCGAAGACAAAGTGGGAGACCAGGTGGTATTTAAACCTCTATAAACACCTATATCTGGGCATTGAATCCTGCTCTTGTTGTCTGTTATGCTTCTTTATGATCCATAATAAATCTTGAGTCCCTGTAGACTATGTGGTTTGGAGGAGTTTTGCAATATTTTTGCTACTTGAGTTGTTAATTTTAGAAAGATCAAAAAGATAAGTACCATATTTCTTCCATTTATTTTCAGTAGTTGCAAAATATCTCATTGGAGATTCCTTCCCTTTTGCCCAAAGGAGAAAGGTGTTGGATTTTGACACGTAGATTTTTTTTCACCTGTGTTTATTAAGCACTGAAATTAAATATCTGTTAATAAAAAAAGCATTTGTTCAGAGTTTTAAAAGTTTAAAATTTTTCCTTTTGCTGTCAGCACTCTCTCTGCCTGTTTCATGATATAATTCTAAGCTTTTTTACAATCACAAGTGCACTTTTATGATAAATATGGTCTTTTTAAAATCCATCAAATGTATTTAATTCAAGATGAAGAAGCACAGTGAGAAGGGGACTGACACCTTGACAGAATATCAGATTTATCCTGTTTAATTAAAAAAACCCACAGTCCAATCAGTTACTTCACATCTCTCTCTGATCCTAAGACTCTCTGGGCTTCAGCTTTCATATGGTTTGTTTATTAAAACAAACACAGTGTAGCAGTTAAAGTACAGGGCTTTAACTGATCCTAGCATAGATAGGGGTGCTGAGTGCTAAGAGATCTGCTGTTAAGGGTGGTAAGGGGGCTTGGGAAAGTCACTCACTTCTTTTGAATTTCAGAAAAGGCAGAAAATTCATGGTTCAGCTGAATGGAGAAGGCAGTGAAGCTCCTGCAGGAACTACTGAGTAAGTCCCTCAGATCCCAGATGCAGAAGAGGTTGTTCACACTGCCAAACCTCTCAGATGAGCACCTTGTACACCCATAGGCAGTGAGAAGAAATTAATACAGTCTAAGCGTGTCCTGTCTCCTCCCATTTGCTTGGAGCAGCAGAGCCACTGGGACAATCTCTGTGGTATGGTAGTACAGGAAATGGTGATCTGACTTCTTGGGCTTGGGTTAGTCTTCACAGTGTGCTCGGTGTCATCTGAATCAAAAACGGGGCTACCAACAAGGTGTCCTTAATGAATGCTGTGCGTTTTAGACTATTCAGAGATCCAGAGATAAAAGGCTACTGGAGAACAGCAAAATGTTGTCTAAATATGGTGGCCAGGATTATGTGGCATGATGTAGAAGGTAGCATTATACATCTGGTTTCTGTTGTAAATGACTACATTTAATATTATTCTTATAAATGCTTTCATTTATTGCATTTCCTTAAACATAGAGGCACTCTTGTTTTTGCTGTTTTTGTTGCTGCTGCCTAAAAGCTTACCTAAATGGTAAAATATAGATTATCCCTTCACCCTGTAAATTCCTCCCTGGTCTGCAATTTCCTAAGGGAATTCTTAGCCACTTACTTTGCTAGTAAATTCGGATTAGTGTCTTGTTTAAGACTGGTGCCCTATGTGTGAGCAATAAGGCTTGTAAAAGCTAAATACAGCACAGAGAGATAGAAATAAATGCGTTAGAAGGAGGTTTAAGAGCACTTTTTATCCACCTTCTTGCTAAAAAATTTGGATTTATTTCCTTGTGCTTTAATAAACCACAAAAAGATCATCCAGCCAATGTTTTTAGTGACCTTGACAGTCTTCTGAAAGGTACTGGTGACCTGAGGCCTGAGGGAGAAGAACAGCATCCATCAGAGGACTCAGCGGGTTGAGTGACCCGAGGGGCAGAAACACTGCTGTGAAAGAGGGTTGATGGCACATTTCAACGAGCAGGGCATCTTTTCACATGTGTATTATTTGTCAGTATTTTGGAAGCTTTTTTGTTAAAAGCAGCTGCACTTTAAAGCAGGGTGAACTGTGGATGTTCTTGTTTGAAAGTTCAGGGCCACAAGGCATGACCATAAGTAGAAGCCCCAAACCAACTGATCTACCTTGATACCTTGAGGGGAGATATCTCAGGTAAAGAGCTCTAGGAAATAAAGAAAGATTTCTTCATTTTGGCATCCTCCTTGTCATTGCAGGTTTTATAAAGCACCAGGACACACCAGGCTGTGGCAAGACCCATAGCCTCAGGCAGGCAATTTGCCTCCTGCGAGTGATGAGTTGACTGCGTATCAGCTAAGCAAGAACAGCTTATGGAAAGCAGGGTGACCACCAAGACCATCAGCAGTTGCACTAAAATCTCTGTATACAGCAGCCTAAATGTGGGAGAGCTTATTGAGTCCCAGAAACTCAGGGTACTCGCTGGGGACAACAAACTGGAAGTGAGGTGCTGGTGAAGAGGAAAACGGTAACAAGCGGTGCCAGCAGTCACTGATAGTTATATGAGGAGGATTTTATTCAAGGATTTTATTGGTCTGATGCCAACTCATAACATGTATTGTATTTTCCTTTATTCTCTCTCCCTTCCTTCACGCCCAACAGCTCCTTTTAGTTAAACAATTTGTTTAACTCACAGCTTGTGAGCTGGGAAATATTGCTTATGGTTCAGTTGTGCTTCCCAGATTTCAAACAGCGTTGGTGGTTTTTTGTAAATACTGTTCATGACTGAAACTAGGCTTGTTGCCTGGCAAGGGAGGGTAAAGACAATTTTAGCAAGATGGGAATTAATAGAATGAATGGAGCCCTTTTATTCTGGGATCTGTGCAATTAAAATAGCAATTGAAATAAATATTTTTAGCAGGATGGGAAGTAATAGGATGAATGAATCTCTTTATTCTGGGAACTGATTATTTTAAGTAGTGATTGAAAAAAAACCTGTAAGCCTCAGTGTAAAATGTATGACCTCTACTGCAAAATGTTATAACCTAATCTACATCTTGCTCAGTGTATATTCCAGTGTATACTTTATTGTTCATGCTCTTCTGCACCTGACATGAGACACTGGCAGGCTTGTTGGGGGTGATGCATTTGCATGACATTCCCTGGATTCATCTAACTGCTTGCCTTTCTAATTTCATTTAGCTTCTAGTACAGTTATTATTCCTTCACCTGTACAGATCAGTGAATTTTTGTGCGAATTTTGGTGGAATAAACATGTGAAAAGGGTCAGATAGTTTTGGACTTAAAATCAGTGTTCTTCACGCAATGCGCTTGTATCTATGTCAGCAACCTTGTGCTTGTGCTTCATATGTCATTGGGGTAAGATCCAATCTGCTACTGTAGGCACCTAACTTACACCTACACTCAAGATACCTACCCTTTGATTAATGAGTCCTTCTAAAATAAGTAATAAGATCTGCATAAACCTAATTAAAGAAGAAAAGTGCCTTTCAAAGCCTGCCGGCAAAAATCCAGTCCACATAACCAAATATCTAAGCTTAGGTGAACAAAATTTCCAGATTCAAAGACACCTTTTGTTATTGTTTAGATAGAGAAATTTAGTACTGGAAGTAAGATTTATCTGATGAAACGTACGTAGTATGCATCAGAGAGAGGCACTTACATTTCCTATATAGTAAATGGAGAGAGTTAAACGCTTCCATAGCACAACTCACCTGAAGATACTTTAACATTACCTAAACTATGGTATAGAGATAGATATCTGTAGATATGGTATAGAGGTAGATATCCCTTCATTTATGAGGGTAAGTGGACCAGTTCAGATTGGGTATCCTGGACTCTGCCCATAGGATGGGCATAATGGATTTTTTGGTTTACTTTCCTGACGTATTCAAAAATGACTAAAGGTTAAAATAAGCAGAAAAGAGGAAAGGGAAAATACTAACTTTGGAGATCTTAAAGCACTTTCCTCAACCGCAGGCAGATTTGGAGTTATTTTTTCTATATTTTTGTCATTTGATCTTTCTTCAACCTTTCTTTAAAAATCTAAATAAATTTTGAAGGTAAAATGTTTTGAAATTAAAAATCTAGGCAGTCAGAGAGCTAACTATCCTGCCAAAGGCAGGGTTTTCCGGGAATTTCGGTGCCTATATGCTTAAGGATTCCTCGAGAGTAGCCAATTTGGACTGCTAGGCACCATGCTTTCCATGCTGAAATCCTAATTTAGGCAATCTCTTTCTGGCTTTCAGTTTTCTGTTTGAACGTTTCCAAACTTGGAATTCTCTTGTTTTCTCCTTTCATCAGCCTCTTTTACAATAGCTTCTCCCTTAGAAAGAAGGTTAAGTAAGTGAAGAAAGTAGCAAAAAACCTCCTTTCTTCTTCATGCTTTTCTTACTTCTTTCAGTTTAAAATGTTGGAGGAAAAAAAAATAAAAGAATGTGATTATATGGGAACAAAAAATTTTTCTCACACCTCTTTTTAACTTCTTCACAATTGAAAAAGCAAGAAAGTTTGGAAATGTTTAAAAAATAACAGAAATTAGATATCTCGATTCAAAGTTGTTAATTGAAAATTGTTCCTGGAAAGGGGAATTTTTAAAGTGTGTCTATTACTATTCCCATTAGGAACTAGAATTTTTAACCAATATTTTAACACCAGACAAAAAGTCTAGAATCAATAAATATATCATCTTCTGCAAATAGCTTAACTAACTTCATGTGTTCAGCACGATGCTTGACTGATGACCATTACATTGCCTTAGGTAGCTCAATTGCTATACAGTGTAGCACTGCACTGGTTTTTGAATATATTAATTTAAATTAATGTGATGTTTGAGTCACTTTGAAGTTGAGACTGGGTTCTCCATACTCTATTTTCCTGGCTAGCTCTTCAGAGGGTAAAATCTATACCTTGTTAGCACAATTTGCCAGCTCTAATACCACCCCCTTATACAATAACACAATGACTGCTTTTTGGCTTAAATGTTATTTCACAGTGTGGTGACTCTTACTGAGCTGGGCTTACCTGTGCATATAACTTGAGTTAACTCTGTAGTAAAGGCAGCCCAAGGTAGAACAGATATGCTGCAATATCAACTCAAGGTTTCATGTGTAATAAAAGGGCTTGCAGGGTACTGTTTTAAGAGCCAACTTAAGCATGGCCAAGCTTACTGGCCATGTGCACTGCATGTTAAAATAATCCAAACAAATTGCGCTTTCCTCAGAAAGCCAAAAATGAGGCATTCAGAAAATGATTTGCAATCAAAAAAGGGACATTATTGTCAAGGGAAGTGTCAAGAGAAAACTGGGCAATGGAGCGCATCTTGGTCTTGAATTTGAGGGTCCTGGGAGTGACTCCTTGTACTGATCTATGTGCATAGACCAGCTGCAGTTCAGCCCTGGGAATGGATAGGTAAAATCTGACTGTCCACACTGCTTCAGCTGTTGGTCCACTTTCAGTCTCATTTTTGGGCCACTGTCTAAGACAAATCTGTTCTAGATGGAACAAGTCCTCAGCAGTGAGGACATTAGTCAGATGGTGCCACTCAGCCTCAGGGCTGGAGATTGGTCCCTGACCTATTTTAGTTAGCATTAGAGATACAGTCAAAGAGACATGCTGTTGCCCTGCTCCTGGCTCCCATGGGAAATGCAGCGCATGGGCTGCATTGGCCACACTCCTCCCTTAGGAAATAAATAGGTCATGATTATAGGAATCTAATTATAATTAAGATGATCTAATGACATCTGATTTCTCTTTTCTGCTAGTTCACTTTCTACCACAGCCAGAGACTCAGATAGCCCAGTAAGGTCCCATGTGAGAACAGACTTCACATAGGTCACCTCACATACAGGAGAAGCAACTGAATTGTGTAAGTGCCACAGTTTTCCTGGTCATCTCATTTCCTGGTAACCAGGAAATACAAAAACATCATGACCAAAAAAAGCAAAATGCAGTTTTGTAAGACCAAATTTCATTGATTTATGGCACGGTCAGGCAGTCAAAAAAGGCATGGAAACCTAGTCTCGTTCTACCTAAGTTAAGACACCTAACAAGAGTTCTAAGTTAGGAAAGTCATTGCTCTTGTTTTTTACAGACATGCAAACGATATACAGAAAGCTGTTGAAGATGTAGATGTGTTGAATTAGCCACTGAAGGTGCCTTTCTTCCACTGAAGAACTATATAGACCCTTAAGGAAAAGCACCACAATGAGGCTCCTAAAGCTTGGTGGGATGAATTTAACCTACCTGCTAAAATGGACAGGGATAAATTGTATGCTCTGGATATGTCTTGATTTCTTCTTCCCTGTTCTGGAAGATGGGGAGTGGTGTCAGAGGCAGGGTGTGAGAGAGGCCAGATGTATCTTTTACCCTGCAATATAGCCAGCTCATGTACTGGGCCAAGCTCCAGCTGGGGGAAGGAGGCTCAGTTCAAGATTTGGAAGCAGATCAGCATTGCCCTATGTCAAGGCTCACTGTTGTTACTTCCTAAACAGCATCACCTGAAAGCTTATTTAGCACACATTCTGGGAGAAAACTACTGTAATAAAGAGTTTGGGAGAGAATGGATACAGGACTGATGAAAGCCTAGGTGCAAGGGCAGAAAGCTCCACATAAACACAGCTCTGATTCCCTCCATCTGTGCAGTTTTCCTCTGGGAGAGCCGAACCACGTACAAAGTGAATTCCTACTATACACCAAACACTGTTAGATGGGCTGACTTTGTTAGAAATAGCATCTTTAATCGTTTCTCAGTATAGACATCTCTTCAGTGTTTTAGAACGAAACAAACAAAATCTACTTAATTCCACTAGGCTTTTCGTGTCTTGACCTTTGTGCTGTGCTCAGGTTATACAGAAGAGAAAAGGCGTCCCTTTCTTGCATTACAGATGCATGAATTTTTAAACTCACAGTATGGGGCAGCCACTGTCGAGTAACAATGGGAAACTTATATTCTGCCCAGTGGTGCATAAATCCCCAGAGACTGCAAGGCAGGCAGGAAGCAGGAGGACCTGAAAGAAAAGGTGCATCCCTCGTGCTGCAGAAACAGGATGAGATGCGAGTAGCTTTCACTCCTTCTCATCCTTCCCTATTTCTTGTCTCACCGCTTTTATCTCGTTACCCTTCTGCATCTAAATAGCGTTTGTGTCCAACTGAAGTGACAAGAAGCGCTTATGTTAATTAACAAAAAAATTAGCATAAATGTGATTCTAACGGCTGCTACGCTCCACCAGGAGAACAAAGAAGTGTTCAAATATAGAACCTGGGGGTTTTGTTTCAGCTTCAACAATAACGTTTTAAAAATATCTGTCAGAGTTAGTTTTTTATTCTGAGCTAGTTATAAGCAAATAAAATCTCGCTAGTCACAGAAGTTTGGAAAGCGTGTTTGTGTCTACACCAATATTTTTCTTCTTTTTAACTGAGAACAGTAAATAATCTAGACATTTCCTCTTGTAATTGCCAGACTTCCCGTTTTGCCCACTTTCTGCAGTTTAATTGGGGACTTGTGAATGTATCTAAGTATACATGAGGTATTTCCAGCACTATGTGGATACCACCACTTTTCCTTATTCTAAAAGAAGCTTCATCTTCCTAAACACAAATATGAACACAATTGTGAGTGCCAAATGCTGAACACGTGAAAAATCTCTTAACACCAGAATAACGCTACTGAGTTTGGTTAGCCCAGTGCAGTTACACCATTGCCTTTTTAACATCAAGCTTGGGATTGTTGTATTTAAACGTGCTTTAGAATATAAACTTCATTACTGAGAGCAGTAATCTTTCTAGGGCTATAGAATTAGACATACAATTTTAACAATTAATGAAATATATTAACGTTATGACCCTTTCTTATCTTTTAGTGATTTGTAATCCTTTGTTATTACACTCTAATCATAAAAGAAAAGGATTCTAGAAAGAAAGCTGCTCGTTCAACTGAACATAATATTGCTCAAGTCAGTCAAAAAGAAGATGTTAGTATATTTTTTCCAGTAATTAAAATATTTCATCTTTAGATTTTAGCTAAATTTTTAAAGATTTTTTTTTTAAGTTTCCTGATATCAGATAGAAACCAGAACCTGGAAATGTTTGGTTTTCTTTTCTAAAATAATTTACTTAAAATATTCAATTTGCTATTTTTTTTCTCAGCAGAGACTTCCTTCTGATAGAAAACTGTAACCTGAAAATGTGATTGAAAATGAATTTCTTCTTTGACATTATAAGCAATGAATATGCAGTAGAGCTTCACTATATGAAGAGAAGAGAGCTGAGGAGAGAAGTTTGTTCACTGATGACCACAAATGAAACCAGCTGAAAGTAAACATGTTAAGAATCCCAATCCGTTTATTTATTTCTCACAAGCTTTCAATTTTCTCTCTATTAACATGATATCATTCCTTTATCGTTTCAGATCACATTCGTCTTTTAACATTCTGGTGCAATGAAAATTAACATAAAATACTGGTGGTTTTTGAAGTATTTGCAATTGTTTGCAACTGTTTGTGTGGAAGATTGGGCATTACTTGCGGGCAACTGATGAAGAACTCAAGCAACCAAAAAGGAAAAAGATGTTGGTATATCAGCAAGCACGTCAAACAGGGATGGGAAGATGTTAGCTTTCCCTGACTTTTTGCTTCTGTTGATGAAGCCAGGGTAAAAATAGGGTAAAACTCTAGCAAAGGCAATAAGCAACACTGAGAAAAAAAGCTACAGAAAAAGGAAAGGAAAGGACAGGACAGGAATAATAGCAATGTCTAATTTCTGGCTGAATTTTGGAGTTCCTACTGTTGCAATATGTTTTTTCTGAAAAAGAACCAATACTTCTGGAGGTGTTACTAGGTCTTTTTAGTTAGATTGGGTAAAGATTTATGTTCTGCAATTATATTGTTGAGATGATTTAACTGTCCTACCGTATTTTCTGTGTGTGGCTTGACTTGCAGCTGAAGAAGGAAGTTTTTATTTGTACCTCTTCTATGCTCAAAGTTGAAATTTTAAAATAAATTTATTTCCTGGGAAAAGAATGAAATGAAGATGGAAGACATTAATTTATCCTAGATTTTTCCAGTCAATATTTCAATAGAAAACCACATTCCAGCCTTTTGAATTTGAGGGTGTTACTCCACCGACTCTTGAGTGGCTGAAGTTTAAATCTCTAATATTAATTACTAACATAGTTGAGCTGAAGGAGTTGGATCTGGTACCAAGTACCCTTCCGAAAATAATTATCAGAATTTACATAATGATTTTAGTTTCTTGTAGAATTGGGAAGAAATGTTCCATCACTGTTAAAAGATGAAATGATTAGAAAAACCCACTTCTCCAGGTACACTTTGTGTATTAACTGGAGTTCTTCGTCCATATGCAAAAAGCAATGACAGCCATTGACAACCTCTGCCTTAAAGTATGAAGGAGAAATGATGGAGATCTATGGGATATTGTATAGGGAGTTCTGTAGCTGTCAAACGGGGATTCTGGTAACTTACCATAGGTAAGTTGTTATAGCTATGTGTTGCACCAGACGCAGATGTTGCCCACAGTCAGAATGTCCTTAGTAAATGCCTATGGCTCCCAGATGATTCTTGCTTTAAGGTGCTAGTGATCTGAGTGAAGGTTGGCTTTTTCAGTTACATTTCATAGTCCTATCTGATTAAAGTAACTTTTTGGAGGTTTATAGTACTGAATGCTGAGTACTATTCTTATTTTGCAATCATTACTTGTGCCTTTTTAATAGCTATGATTCAGGCAAGAATTCTTCACCAGGTCCATATTTTAGATCTGTCTGATCAGCTCTTGTGTTGCGGTGCAGAGGGAGTGATGAATTTACTGAGGTGTAAGTCAGTCACGGAGAATGTGGGGAGGGAGGATGAACTTGTTGCTGATCTTGGTGGGAAGGTGAATGTCTCTTGGGCTGGTGGAAGGAGAATTGGTAAGGGGTGTCTCATAGGGATAGGGCAGGAAAGTTGATATGAGAGGTATTTGGAGAGCTCAGAGGGTTGTCATCAGTGGCGTGGAGTCTAGTTGGAGGCCTGTGACTAGTGGCATCCCCCAGGGGTCAACAGTGGGTCCCATCCTGTTCAGCTTCTTCATCAATGACCTTCATGAGGGGACGGGGTACCTCCTCAGCAACTTTGCGGATGACACCAAGCTGGGAGGAGTGGCTGACACACCTGAGGGCTGTGCTGCCATTCAGAGAGACCTGGACAGGCTGGAGAGCTGGGCAGAGAGGAACCTCCTGAGGTTCAACAAGGGCAAGTGCAGAGTCCTGCACCTAGGGAAAAATAACCCTAGGCACCAGTACAGGCTGGGGACTGGCCTTCTGGAGAGCAGCTGTGCAGAGAAGGATCTGGGAGTGCTGGTGGATGACAAGTTGACCGTGAGCCAGCAATGTGCTCTTGTGGCCAAGGCCAATGGTCTCCTGGGGTGCATTGGGAAGAGTGTTGCCAGCAGGTGGAGGGAGGTGATCCTGCCCCTCTCCTCAGCCCTGGGAAGGCCACATCTCGAGTACTGTGTCCAGTTCTGGGCTCCTCACTACAAGAGAGCTACTGGAGAGAGTCCAGCGTAGGGCTATGAGGATGATCAGAGGGCTGGAGCACCTGCCCTGTGAGGAACGGCTGCGAGAGCTGGGCCTCTTCAGCCTGGGGAAGAGAAGACTGAGGGGGGATCTGATCAATGTGTACAAGTACCTGAAGGGAGGGTGTCAAGGGGACAGGGACAAACTCTTTTCAGTTGTCCCATGTGAGAGGACAAGAGGCAATGGGCAGAAATTGAAGCACAGGAAGTTCCGCCTGACTGTGAGGGGGAATTTCTTCCCTGTGAGAGTGACAGAGCACTGGCACAGGTTGCCCAGAGAGGTTGTGGAGTCTCCTTCTCTGGTGATATTGAAGGCCTGCCTGGATGCAATCCTATCTGTCATGCTCTAGGTGACCGTGCTGAGCAGGGAGGTTGGACTAGATGATCTCCAGAGGTCCCTTCCAACCTTACTGATTCTGTGATTCTATGTAATGTGAAATATTCCCACTTTTTACATGAGGAATGAAATACAATATGCAACCAGAGCTGCTCCAGATCACTGAGTATCCTGCAACAGAGTAAGGGTGGGCACAACCCACCAGGGCATCTTCATCTGCTACAGGACACAGGTATGTCACAGTGGCAGCATCCTGCACAGACCACCAAGTGCTTATGGGGAAAGTTGATGTCCTCTCAACTCCTTGGAAAATCTATGCCTGTTAGAGATGCTCCAGTGGGATAACCAACAATTATGTTGCCAAAGTGTGAACAAATCACAAATGGGAAAGGTCTGACCTTGAAGGCAGGGGAAAAATATCAGAAAAGGTCTTACACATATGATTAGCTTTCATCTTGGGCTTAATCATGCTGATAAGTCTGATCCATTGCCCAGTGAGGTCAATGGGAATACATTTGCTTCTACGGATCTTGAGTCAGGTAATCTATTCCTGCAGTGCTCTCTGAAATGGGCCTGTTGCCCAATACAGGCAAACTGATTAAAGGCAGGAATATCCCAGCTATTGTATTAGGATGACTCAGGTCTAAAATACTGATGCTTTAGAAGACAGAAATTGTAAAACAGCTGGATTCTTGAAAAATGGATTCTTTAAATATTCTCACATGTGGCATCCAAAATCAGAGCTTCTCCCATAACCAATCCTTTTGGCAATTGTGAGCAATACATTCAGATGACATACTACCTTTTCCTTGTCTTTATTAGAGGATTCAGCACATTTTAATTGATACAATGATAGTCAGCAACCATTCCTCTCAATGCACTAAACATCTATTGTGAAAGTTTTGAAACCCTTCAACCGCACCTTGTCTGAAACGTACCTGCTTCAGTGTTGCCATGTGACTAGGGCATGTGCATAGCCGCACAAAGTCACTTACCCCAAGAATAAATATCAACAGATAAACTTGAGGAGAATGTGTAATAATTCACATGTATAAGGAGCTGCAGCAGCTGCTGGTTTGCAGACACAGTATTATTTCTCATGAAAGTGTTTGCAAACAGGTTTTTTTTTAGTATAATCAGCCTAGGATATTGCATATGGGAAAGATCTGTTGCTACTTAAAGCAGGCATCAAAAGGGGCTTAAGAAAATACATTTCTCCTAATGGAGATCAGCTGCATCAATACGACTCTGGCTAGAGGTGAATGGATGCTGACTCCTCTGGTCCATCACGCTGAGAGGGCAGCTGCTGCAGCAGGGAGCCAATCTGGAGGTAGACCTGTCACATAAAAGCCTTTGCAAGGGGGTTATAAAAGCAGGAGAAGCTAGACTGCATTGGGGCCAGCCACAGTGGAGAAGGCAGGTACCTGGCAGCTGGTGGCTTGAACTCATGAAAGGAGGTCCAGTTCCAGGACAAATCACTCTGCTATACAAGAGCCTGGGAAGTACTTGTTTCCTATAGCTAAATCATCTTGCCTCCTTATGGATGGCTGTAGAGTTAAATGGTTGGGTCCGTATTTAGTTCCACAGCATAGTTAGTATTGTTCTCAGAGAAGTAGATCTGTGGAAAAACTCAAGCTGTGTAACATGCTGGCTCATGGAAGCATCTACTATTCCACCTAACTTGAATAAAAGATTTACAAAAAATCCCTGAAGGGATAGGAAAATCTTCAGAATACTCATTCATCTCCTAAGTCAATTAGACTAACGGATCTGACTATTGAAACACACTCTGCCCAGCCAAAGCACTGTGGGCTGGAATAGTCTCAGAGGCATTCACTCAGTTTCCTGTTAGTTAAAGGTAAGCATTGTCAAGATTCTATTAGCAGATAAAAGAGATTCAAACCAAATCCAACACTACTGAAATCTTTGCAAATACTAAATGTAAAGCTTTAAGTTCTACAGTTTCAATTTTGATTTAAGCTTAAATGTACATGTAATTTACCTGCCTTGTTGAAATAGTATTTATAGCAGTAGAGAGCATTGTGTGGTCTGCTGAAAAGCTTCATTGCCTACCTGCCTACATCAGTTTCTTCATGAAAAACAGTGTTTCTAAAATGACATGTGTGATTAGAGACATGCTCACAGGTTTAGAATTGAGAGCAGGCTGTGGTAGGGAGTGTGGAAGAATGACCGCATATAACTTTATTCTCAAATTGAGCTTTTTATTCTGGGGAAAAGCAAAAAAAAAAAAAAAAAAAATCTAATGTAAAGATGAAATTCATTTCCCCTTCATCAATTATGAAGTGTGCTCAAGGTAGGGAAGATGCGCACAAATTTAGCTGCGTCTTACGTACTCTTAGAGCATTGGATCAAGATGAGGAGTCACTGCAGAGTCCCTTGTCTGCTTGTTATGTGCATTACTGTTTTAGCTTGAGCGTTGTTTCCACCAGCTCCTTTTTGCCAAGTGTGTGATGTGTCATGGCAATGAACATGTATGTGTAATAGCCACAGAGTCCATCGTATAGTCCTGCTTTGGTTTGCCTCCACTTTCACTCCCCCTTACATCTTCTGCAGAGCTCTTTCCGATTTGGCATGGCATTCGTTGGTCTCTCCCCACGCCAGCCTCAGCAGTTCCTAACTGTTACCGTCAGAGAGAGATTTCAGTTGGCCTTCAGCTGTACAGCTAAATTTCTCAGGATGTGTCTACAGGAATACATCCAGGAAAATATGAGGAGGCAAACCTGACAATGTGTATACCACCCTCTGCAGAGTGCGTTAGATGAGAAAACAGCATGCAACAAAATTTTGTCACCTTGCACTCCCACTCCTTTTTCAAGATCATTTATTTATGTGTTGAAGACGCATTTGTGAATCCGTGAGCTGGGAAGTGTCTTACAAGGCAGTGTTATGTGTTGTGAAACTACTACCATTTCCTGCTTTTATAGTTTATTTCCATGCCAAAGACTGATCTGTACTTTGCAATCCTTCCCTGAAAAAATCAAGAGGAAAAAAAAATAAAATAAAAAATAATACTTAATGTATTTGAGAAAAAGAGACTGAATCATTATATTTTTTTTCAACAAATAATTGCTTCCACTTTGTACCTGAATCATTCTGATGTAGTGGGCTGGTTTACTGATGTAAGTAAAGAAGTGATTGGGTTCATAAAAACTGCTTACGCTTACTTTCTCTGTGTTGCTCTATGGAGCACATCATAATGGATTGATATAATTTTCTGTCTTTCTTTTGTTGTGGCTGAAAAGTCATATAACCGTTATCTGACTTGGCTGAATGTTCTTCAGCATTATAGGAGTCCTGGTTTTAGAAAACCTGATTTGGAACATCTTGCAGTGTTCCTAGCATAATCATTTGTAGGAGTTTGTTTTCAGACAATGCAATCTAATGGCCTGATATTTAACGTGCAATTAAAACAGAACCAAGAGGTTTGTGCTTTTTATCAGAGAGCCATGGGTATAATTTTATATCTTCAGTCAAATAATTCAAATTCATGGTTTGAGGCAGCAAACGGTAGCACATTAATAAGTAGAGTGTTATTTATCCTAATAATATGAGGCTTTTCTTTTTTTAGTACAATATTAATTCTCTTCTTATGTCAATGATAATACTCGTGTATTATCATTGACATAAGGAGGGAATTAGTATAAGTTACAAGTTACTCATGTATACAAAATCCTAAACTTTTCCTTCTTAGGCTACAACATGCAAGAGTCATGACTATTTAGGCCTCAAATTCATTCTGACGGAAGAAACACTAATTTTTTTTAAAGTCTTCTATTTATTCACTTATTTTTTTTTGATTAGGAAAGGTTACTCAACTGATGATGCAAACATCTTGGGAAACTTATCTTGTTCCAGAAATATTTCTACCATCATTAGAAATACTGAAGGAATCTGTGTAAGTCATAAAATGTTTAGTTAGTGTTCTATAGAAGAGAAATCTGTATTTCATTATAGCAGTCTCAATCTTTTTTTAAGAATGGTCATATCTTGAAGGGAAGTCTTGCAAATGGTACTTGATTCAGTTCATCAAACTTCCAATTTCTCTGAAAAATACCAGTTATAACAGCAGTATTCCAACTTTGATCGATTAGCTGTTAGAAGAGTTCTTATTTCTGATTGTAGGATGAGCTGTGTTATATTCATGAAAGATTGGCTGTGCTAAACAAAAGCAAGAGATTTTATAGTGATCCAAGTAGCTGTGGCCAAACTTTTTCTTAACTGGTGCAGGTTAACATTGTGCAGAAAAATAGCAGAGATTGCAGCAAGATGTGATAAATGAGACTTTGGAGCATTTCACTGTGTATATAAACTGTCTAGAAAAAAATTCAAGATGGGACCCCCTACCTGAGTGACACTTGGGCTGATTAAGCTCGTGTTTCTCCTGTTATCATAGAATCAGTAAGGTTGGAAGGGACCTCTGGAGATCATCTAGTCCAACCCCCCTGCTCAAGCAGAGTCACCTAGAGCATGTTAGACAGGATTGCATCCAGGCAGGCCTTCAAAATCTCCAGAGAAGGAGACTCCACAACCTCTCTGGGCAACCTGGTCCAGTGCTCTGTCACTCTCACGGGGAAGAAATTCCCCCACATGTTCAGGCTGAACTTCCTGTGCTTCAATTTCTGCCCATTGCCTCTTGTCCTCTCACATGGGACAGCTGAAAGGAGTTTGTCCCCGTCCCCTTGACACCCTCCCTTCAGGTACTTGTACACATTGATCAGATCCCCCCTCAGTCTTCTCTTCCCCAGGCTGAAGAGGCCCAGCTCTCGCAGCCGTTCTTCTTAAGTCATCACAGTATATAATTTACTCAGACCATAGTGGCATGCTATAACATGCCATTGTAAGTTATTAAAGTTTAGCCAGTAGTTTTGTATTAGAAACTCTCTATTTTTAGAAATTTCTAACAAGACTATAAAAGTAACTTTGGACAGACACAGAGTTAAAAATCCTCTGCACAGACCCTGTTTTAAAGAATATGATTAAAAATAGCAGGTTGTATTTGGAATGAGTAAATGCAACTAATTTATGTAACAGTGCTCTAGTCTCCCTCTGTGTACTGTGACTTTCCTATCAAAACACTATCTCAGACAGACTTTATTCTTACATATATTACACTGCTTTACCAGCTTCCCATATGCTTTTTCCGTGTATTTGCTGCATTCCTATGTTTTTTTTAATTTGTCTTTCCTTATACTTTGATCCATATCCAACCCTCTTTTCCCTGAAAGAACTGTACTGTTAGGGACATGCAAGTTGGGTGAATGGTGGGTCGTACACACACTGCTATGGAAACTGGAAGCTCAGTCTTCCCACCAGATACTTGAAGGTGTTTTCCATTCCTCTGTACCTTTCCAGTCGCAATTGCTGGAGTCTGCAGAAGCGATGAATTGCTGCGGAGGGCCTTCTCCATCCTTCTGCTTTTACTTCTGCTGAAGGGATGTTGGCAGGAGGGATGGGCCGTGATGTTGTGCCAGCACACAGATGCTGTGTGAAGATTGGCACAACATTATTCTTTACTAAACTAATGAAATATCTGAAGCGTGGAGAGGAAAAGGGAGAAGAGAGATGCTCCAAGATCTAAATTCTCCCTGAGCCTAAATCAACCCAAGAGGGCTGTGCTTGAGGGATTTTCTGGATTTTTAAAAGGAGGCTGAAGAGAGTGGGGGACAATTTGCGAGTGCTGTGTTTGTGCCTTTCGAAGGCTGCCAGCTCTGTTTTGGATAGGTAGCTTTTATCGTTTTTGCTGTCTTTGCTTTCATGTTGGCCTGATTCTTCAAATCGTAGTGGCACAGACAACAGCAGGGGAACAGGCGTAATTCCTAGATCACTGAAGCATGATTGCTTTAAGCAATAAACGAACTCCTGTTACTGAAATTCGCTACAACAGGAAGCAGATCACTTAAGCAGCAAAGTCACCTACCTGGAGTCTATGTTTCCCTGATCAGCCTACAAAAGATGTCACCTGGCAGAGGAACTGGAAGGTTATAGAAAAGGATAATGGCCCATTTTTAGCAGCTCAAGCTGAAGAAGAGATATCTGCTTCAGGAGTGCAGCAGGGTGGAAGGGAAACTGAGTATGAACAGACCTAGAGAGAAAAATGCAATAAAATGAAGGGCACGCTATTCAGGTATTATAGGTGACTCAGCCCACCTGACTTAGCACTTAACTGCCTGGTACCCTCTGAAGGTGTCCTAAAGCGGGTGCTTCAGATCCCTCTGCAGTTGCCAGCAGAGATTTCCAGAGAGAGATCACCTCCGTGTGAGGTGCTGCCCTCTTGGTGGATGGGATCCTGCCCTCGGCTGGTTAAAAACCTTCAGAAACATCTTGTACTTTGTCCTCTAAGTAAAAGGAACTGTGCTACAGCTCTGTGCAAAGCCTAGGTGTATTTGTGTATATGCACACACATCTCCTGAGGATCCCACATATAGAGATTTCTGGTAGGTGGGAGGTACATGGGGAGTCCGAGGAGCTGATACTTTGCTGTGGGATGTGCAACGGGATTGTGAGGTCTCTCAGGAGATTTGCAAGATATAGGCAATTTACATACCCAAAGGCTGGGTTCCCAGTTCCCAATAATCTCAGCTTTCAATAGTGAGTGCAGGATTATGTTTTGTCACTTGGGATTTTGACAACCTCCATTTCCTCTCTATATATTCAATGTTCATATTCTTTTAGGCTTAATTTCTCCTTTCTTTTTATATGAAGGAATGAAATATAAGGTCCTTGTTATTCATTTGAGTTTGAGAGTCTAACTGTCTCTGGAAACTGACTTTAAAACACATCTATTTCTAGGTTCTTCAAAACATTATTCTCTGGTATGTAAGGGTGTAGTTAAATGAATATTTTCTTCAGTAGCAAAGCAAGTCTAAACTATACCCTCAGGCAAAAAAAACATCTATAATGACAGTGTTGGAAATCTTATAGACAATTTAAATTGCATACTTATGAAGTATATACTTTTTTTAAGATGAAGGAGTGGTTAATACTGAGTTATGTGTGGAAATATCCATTAATCAAAATAGCAGTAGATGATCTTAATCAAAATAGGAGTAGATGATCTCAAAACAAAATATTCTTTCTAACTGGCAAAAGAAAGCAGACCTGTTCGAACAGTTATGTTTCAAGGACATGCTGGCTGTTAATCATTTTATCTCATTCTGAACTGAATGTTCAGATAAGGAGAATGCAGAAGTCACTAGTGTTTGAATTAGGACTGGAAAGCTGTATTTCCAAAGTGTGCTAGGACACTCAAGTAACCAAATGCCCGTGTATTCTTAATTCACAGATTTCATTCTGCACTATGTAGCAGAGTTCTGTGTAACCTCATCCTCCCATTAAGAAATATAATATGCTCCTGCTCACTACACTTTTTGAGAGCTTTTAAAAATAAGAACTGACTGTAAACCAATATTAACCAACAACTTTCCTGAGTTAGCCAACAGCCTGAAATAATAAAGTCCATCTTGCATATTTCTTTAAGAAAAGAAAGACTTAACTGAGAAATCCTGGAAAAAGCTGGAAATACCAACACGCTGACTCTTGCTGAAGAAATATGTAGTTAATCTACGCCTCCGAAAATCCAAATAGATATCTTTGCTGTGTGAGTTTCCAGAAAACCTCCACTTGAATGTACTCATCTGCCAAGACCTTCACCTTCTCTACCCATTCTCCATTCTGTCCCAAATTCTGCAGCATAGTAAAAATTGAAGACTAGGTAAGAGTTGAAAATATCTTTGACTACCTCCCTATAATGACGCATAGAAATATGTACCTAGACTTTCTCCAGTGGACTTTGCTGAAGACTGCATGATTTATTTTTTAAAAGAGTGCTAGTACAGAGGATGAATAACTCACTGTATAAAAAAACCTCCTTAAAAAAACTTCGAAATGATTTTCTGCCAGTGAGTTCAAAGGAATTCGAGAGTTTCAGACTGTGTGGCTGAAGCTCCCAGCACCTGAGCTCTGCAGCAGTTTGCAGGGTGCAGCAATCACAGAGGTACAAATGGAGGGTGACCAGGCAGCCAGGTTCCCACAGCCCTTCTTGTGGACCCTGTGGAAAAGGTGGCATCTCTGGGAAAGTTGCCCGTGGGGACATTTCTCAGCAGCTCCAGGAATTAGTCCCATGCCTTTGACAGCAGTCAAAGGGATGAAAAAATGATTGTTCCATCTCAAAGTCATTTTTCATAGCTAATGTATCTGGTTTTGTCTTGTGCATAATAAACCTGGAAAGCAGTATAGTTTTCTTATAAACTCTTACATCTTGACCTCTTATTTTTTCCTTAGGATTGAGCTTTATTCACCTAAATTCTTTTCCACTGGTTTCCTAAATATTTATTGTGAATAATCTTTGAATGTTTTAGTTCTTAGAACCTTATTTCTACGTTAGTGCACAACTCTAATGAGGTCTATTGGAAATCCTTGAACTGAATCTCGTTCTTTTTTCCATCAAAACCCACAGCTGACTAAGAATAGTGTCATCTTATAACATTCTGTGATTAGCTTTTAGTTTCAGAGCTGACAGCTCCATGATAAAGTTTAATTGGAAGGTATCAACCCACTCCCCAGATAAATAAGATCTCTGCTTGGGAAGGGTTTTTCTCCCTTTCTCCCTTCCCCGTCAAGGCAGTTTAGAAGTTAAACAAGTTTGTGTAAAAGTCAAATAATGTTAAAACAGCATTCAGCCATGCACAGAATATTAGCATTAGTTGATGTCTTCTCTACAGCTCATGCCTCTCACTCATGTAGGACCCGGCTGTGTCTTATGCCATTCAGTGAGAAAAAAAATGTAAATTTAAACGTTTGAGAAAGAAACATCAGGAAGAAAGTATAATGTGAATCAATGTCAACAAAGACATTTTAAAGCAAAAGTACTCTCAGTGTAATACGCTTTTGGAAATTTCCTGTTAATTTACCACCCACATAAAATTTATAAATAATTCAGTATTTGGAGGTACCAAAATGTAAAATGAAACTTTAAAAAGAAAGTCTCTTTTTTTTACAAAATCCTAATGATCATGAGGAAAAGAAGATGTGTTACTAAACAAAGACTACTGGGTAAATACAGGAACACACAGCCTAAGGAACCTCTGAAGTAACAAGACAAAGGAAATATAAAATTAAAAGAAGAAAAATTACTGACTTTTGAAACATAAGGAAAGTAACCACTAGAAGTGATGGAGTCTTAATTTCTTGACATTTTCAAAACTACATTCCTTGCTAGAACTAGTTTTGTGCAATATGTCATTGCACAAAAGGGCTGCTGAAATTGCACTGTCCCTGATGGCAGCTGTAGGTCTATGGATGTGCAGCAGCGTCTCAGCTGGGATGAGACATTGACCTGGACAAACACTGTGACACACCATGCCACAGCCTCCCCTTCACAGAATCTCCTTCTTACCCTAGAGCCTATTATTTTTGTTTCTAGCTCGTTACCATTTTCCCATGCTGAAGCATACATCCTTTGCTTTCATCCAGCGTACTAGGCAATTCAGACTGCTCACTGACCTTTCCTCTTCATTGTTTTTCAGCCCACCAATCTTTGTGTCATCTGTAAATTCGATCAGCAATGATTTCTGCCTGTTCCTGCCAGGTTCCTGACAGGGCCAAAAGGCAATCTGTGCAGGACGCTGCCTGCCACACTCCCATAAAGCAGTGAGTCCCTGTTTACAATTACGTTTTGAAACCTATCAGTTAGACAGCTCTTAATCCTTTTAATGTTGTGTCTGCTGTATCGATTTTGCATCATTTGAGTTTCTTAATCAAAATACCGTGTGATACTAAGTCAAATGCCTTACAGGAATCTAAGTATATTACATTAGGACTATTACTTTTATCAATCAGATTTGTAACCTCATCAAAAAAGAGAGGAAATTTTCTCTGACAAAGTCTGTTTTCCATAAATCTACAGTGATTGGCATTAATTGCATTATCCTCCTTTAATGCGTTATTAATCAAGTTCTTGCTCTCTCCTTGTTCCATTTTACCATGGACTGCAGTCATGCTGACAGTCTTATCATCGACCGAGGTCTCATTAATCCTTTTAAGATATTACCATGGCATATTTTTTCTTTTCAGCAATCTGGAACTTTCCCCATATTCCAAGAATTACTGAAATTTGTCTTTAACAGACAGAGGGATATTGGCAAAAGAACATATGTAACACTATGTTTATTCCTTTCTCAGAGATGATACCAGGACCATAGTTATTTCCCTAAGTGTGCTCTGTCTGATATGGAGACATATCATGAGGCATGATATAAGCTTTTTCTTTTTGAAAAAGGAACCACTTTTTGGGCAACCTTCCCACTTTTCTGGCCAGTGGAGTGAAAAGCAAGATGAAGTCATTTGTCTGTCTTTGCAGCACTCCCTGCAGCTACCCATGGCCAGAGCTCCCAGCTGTTGCTGGAGACTGCCTGAGAGAAACACAGAGACTTCCTGTACCAAGACCAGGAGGTTTAGATCAGAAATCACAGAATATCTGTGAATTTGCACAGGATTTATCTCATTATTGAGGCTGTTTTTGTAAAGTAGGAATTTTCAATTCAGTCTGAATAGGTTGATTGAATGATACATTGACTTAAATGAAATGAAGCTGCTGACTACAGATCCACTCTACCAGTAGGCATGACACAGGCTATGACTTCTCCCAGGAAAAAAGAAATAACTTAGACACCCTGAAATACCTGCAGTGAGGCAGAAAAGAGAAAATAGTCCAGAAGCACTTGGATGTTGTAAAACTGTGAATTGAAAATTCATTTCTACCTACTAAGAAGTTATTTCTGGCAGTCCTTCCTGCAATGAAGTGGAGTGAAGTTACAGAGGCTGCTTGTTGAACAGCAGCATTAATGCCCGAGGTGTGAATGAGGGACTGCCAGGCAGCTGAAGGGCTCCACACCATAGCCCTGATGCAGGCAGAGCTAATCCTGGCTTTAACAGGACTTTGGCCTTCCCAGGTTAAAAGTTATGGGACAAGGCAGAAGAAGAGGTAATGTCGATGCAGTTGGGACCCAAATGGCAGCCACACTGAAGTGCTGCTCAAGGGTCTGTGTGGAAGAACTGAAAAGTTCAAATGTTGTTAATATGGGAGACACTGTATGACGTGAACTTCATGGGAAGTTTCCTGTTTCCCTTTGTTTCATTTAATACATTGAGATTTTCCCCTTTCTCTCCTGAGAGATTATAGTGCATCAGTGCAACTTCTGTAGAGACTCTCCAAAGTGGAGTGGCATTTTGCAGGAAGATGTGAACAAATGTTCCAGAAGGGTGAAGTACAAAGCGGAAGCCATGGGGCACTGGTTCGACTGGTGCAGAGCCTGAATCAATGTACTTTGCAGTGAGGCGTTTTCGTCTCACTCTTGGCTACTACCAATATGGCTTCTTGAGTGTGGTATGGTTGCGCGTGGAGCAACTTGAGCAGCCAGCAAAAGATCGTGTAGAGCTGGAGAGGCAAATCTTGGCTATGCGAGTTGAAAACAAAAATCTGCATATGGTCAAGAGATACGTGTGGTGAACTCTGGAAAAGCTATGGGGACAGGGAGCTTGGTAGTTCAAAACAGTCCTCGAAAATCTTAGGCATTATGGAATAAGGCTGGAGCGAACACGGAGCAGACCCAAGCCCAAATGTCAGCTTCAGTATTTTTAGCTGTTTCCTTATGCAGAAAGCATTTCAGACTTGCCAGCAGTCTGTGCACCGGTACAGACAGTCATATAATGGAAACACAATTTAGTGGTTTATAAGAGACATTTACTTTAAAAGCTATAGCAGCCATCATGAAGAATCAAACTCAAGACTCTAGAGCATTTCAATCAGTTGGATTTGAACTGCTTAACTTTTTAATGAAGAAATACAGTTTTAAAAATGCTGGACCAACCTATTTTGTTAGCTTAAGGGTAAAATTGGAAAATTTTGATTCAACTTACCATAGTTTTACATAGAAAGGTTTGATCATGAGTAGTTGCAGTTTATTGAAAAAAACAATGGCACGGTAAATTCAAATGCTTCAAAATGATTTTCTATGCAAGCTTTCCTAAGGTTACTTTTTAATGATTCGAAGTGAGCTTTCTTACCACAACCACAAAATTTGTTCCTATTTTCTGATCAGCCAAATTGAAATGTACTCTTAGTGTTGTGTAATTCCTATGATCTTAGCAATCATAGGCTTTTGGAGAGGAGAGAAAAAATAGCCAGGAAAAAAAGGAATGTGTCTGAGAAAGAGAGAGGAATGGGTGGTTATATGAAGCCAAAATGCAAGTGTAATCTATATTTCAAGACTTCCTATGAAATTCAAAAAGACCATGAGGCTTCAACCCTTACTGAGTTTAAAGAAACAACAGAAAATTGTGACTTCCATCATGATGCAAGACTGGAGTGTGAGAGGCAACTCTCACTGACACTGTGGTCTTCCCATGGATTTCTTGGTATGAGGTCTTCACCGGCTGGCTGAAAACCTAAGGTGAACGCAAGTTGCTTAACAGTCTTTCTCTTCAATCCCTGAATAGAGACAATCAGCCATCACAGCAAAGTTTGTATAGGAAATAACGTTAAAATGTCAGTTCCTAGAAATTCAGCTCTGGAAATTGCTATACATTTAAATAAAACTGACCAGCATGTTCTCATGAATGAAATAAAAAGCTTTCCAAAGTGCTGGCTGTGATTTTGTACTATTTGTGGTAATTGCACTAGACTAGAGGAAAATCTGAGAAATGCCTGCATTACCATTTCTGGTGAAATGGTGACTGTTCTTTATTGCTTGTTACAAAGTAGAGGAGTTAGAATGAGTCAAACTGTAAAATCTTCATTTGGTTATTTTGACAGAAAGGTTTTCAGTTACTGTTATTTCTTAGCTAGGCTGAATGGATACCTAAAACTGCAAAGACAGTGCAAAGACTTGAGGTTTGCTTCTCCTTGTCATGGAAAAGTTAATTGCTAAGAAACTCTCATTAGAGGCATCCTCCATGAAAGCAAATGTTGCCATTCCTCTAATAATGTATCTAGAGAGGCCTTCTATTAGAGAGGTACCCACACTTCATGCTTCCATAAAGCTGTTTCAACAGTACAGTGCCAATACTGATAAGATTTATTTTTCTGGACTATGCAGCAGGTATTGAAGGGACAGAACTGAGAAATCTGCTTCAACGTGTATCCATTAGATATTTCTCCCATGGAAATGTTGAAAATGAAGTGGAAAATGAAACTTGGATTCAAGTGCTCTGTTGCTTGGTGCATGTATTGCTGCTCCCAGTCTCTAAAGACCTGCCCATTACACAGTTTACTTGGTCAATAAGCTAAAGAAAAAATTTAGATTTTTTTTAAAAGGTTCTTATTTTATTAAATGCTACCACTTGAAAAGGTGTTACTGCGCATGACGTTTCTTTTCTTTACTAGCCACCTTTCTCCCCAAAAGATCTCCATGGTTTATTACCCAAACTCTGGTTACACACAGGAAGTACACCTGTGTTTGACTGACCTTTTCCCCTCTCATATGAACAGTGTTTCAGATTTGGAAAATCCTTAGTTCGCAACATATTTCTGAGGACAATCATGGAATGAGTAATGTAAATCAATAGCTGAAAACTTATTTATGTCTAATTCAAATAGCAGGAGCACTAGCAGCACAGTTCTTCCTCAATTTTATGACAGCATTTTGTTTAGCCTTATTCAGAGAAAAAGTACTATAATCTTGAATGTATATAGAGTTTTGAGACAATCATTTAAATAGATTTTGATCTTGAAATGTTTTCTCACACCCTATTGTCTGCCTTTGAGAAGTTTGGTGTGAAATTCCACCATTCAAATGAGGTAGTATTTTGCATTCACTCAGCTTGGAATAAAGCAACTGCTCAAGATGCATTGCAAGAGTGAGGCTGCAAAACGATCAGAAGCAGTAGTCAGGATCCACCATTAGGTGCTAATGACTTCAGATGGTATAAGACAACAGACATGGCTGTCTTTTAGGTTAGTATCTTCTGTAACACGGAGGAAAGCTTTAGCATAAAGTATTAGAGACAATGGCTGACTCTCTTGGGAAAGCCATACACATTCATTATAAGCTATCATGCAACTACTAACCTTTTTTTTTAAAAAAATAAAATAATGCAGAGTATAAAAAGACAGTTCATGCTCTTCCCTGTTTGGCATCTTCCCTCATTCTTTCACCTCCTTCTGCCCCAAGCCTTAGAAGAATGGAAATTCTTTCTGATATCAGTCCAGTATAAGAAGACTGCATATGGATTAAGAAACAGCAGATTTATTGAGGACTCAAATTTACAGAAGATTGAGGACTCATTTAAGGGCATTTGGAAGCCCTTTATGGATTACATATACAAAACAGATGTTGGATTGTAGAAGAACTTGTAATTCACTGTTATATTCTACTTGAATATGGGGTGGGAGGAAGAATATATTTTATGGTATTGTGAACTAAGATTTTTTTTCACACAGTAGAGTTGCTTTGTTTCCTTTCCTTCTCTCTGCTGGAGTGTGTGCTCTCTGTTGCAGAATATATCACCTCTTGTGACAAAGAATTGTTTTTTCACAAAAAGAACAATTATTCAAAAGCCACCAAGAACAACAAAGAAGAACAGAAGCAGGAACACAATGCCTTTCTTTTAAAAAAGCAACTTATTAGTTAAGTAAAATCCATAGAAATATTGATAGGAACCATGTTAACTCTTCTTTGGGAATAATCCAGCATTTGGCTCATATAAAACAGGACTGAGGTTTGTGCCTTCTCTTTATTGGAGTAATTAGGTAGTTTGCTAGGTCTTCATTTAAGTCAGCTGAAAAACGGCCTGTTTGTCAGAACTTCTATGAGCCTTAATCTTTCTCAGGATGCCCTTGGCAAGGCTACAGTGTATAGGGTTTGGGGTGTGCTGCCTCCAAAGGCTCTTTTGTCCTTAACAGTCCTCTGGTTACCTGCCTTGTGATTTTTCACTGAGATTACACAAGGTCTCCGTAGGGCAACAAATGGGAGATCCCTTTGGATCACAGTAAGACAAGAGCCACTGTGGGATGGAATGTGCATGTTTTCGGCCATTTCTCTTTCAAAGGCCTTATTAGTCCACTATCTCACCACCTTATTTAAGGGAATTTTTATATTGCAGGGAATTAGTAGAGATCCTCAGACCCTTCAGAAGCCAAGGACTGTGTCTTGGGGCGGTAAAATTAATTTGCTGCTTAGGTGCAGGGGTATTTAGGGAGGAAGAGAGAAATGGTTCTTGCAGTTTTTGTTTTCTGCCATTATACCTGCATTTCCTGCCACTAGGTTTGCTCCAGGAGCCTTTCTTCATTTCTGCTTTTTAATATCGCTATGATTGCTATTTGGCTGCTTGCCTTTTCTGGAGTGCTGCCATTTATTCCTTATATTTGCTAATGTCTATTTAAGTGTGTTGAACATTTAATCTGGAGGATCTGATTTTTATCTATGACTTTTACCAGCTGATTGATTGTTGCTAGTGCACAGTGGCTAGTTGTTGCTAGCTGATTCCTGTGCTCCTAACCCTTTTTTTAGTACAGAAAGAACAGTCTTAAATATATTATGCATAAGTTTTCCCTTCTTTTTTAAAGGAGGACTTCCTTCAGATGTTTTTCTCAAAATTAAATTCAGTCAGACTAAGTGCCAACAATAATATGTGTTTTCTTTGCAAATGCTGCAAATATTTCAGAATTTGAAGAAAAAAGAGGAATAAATGGTCTTGTGATTAGCACAGAAAAAAGAGAGACAGAAAACTTGCATTGTTTCTTCATCTAACACTGAACTGGTATTTAACCAGACCAAGATCCAATTCTCTCTGTCTTTGCACATGTATTTCTAAATGGGACTGCTTTTGGTTTGCCTTATACATTTAGTTTTTAAGTTTTTTTTACTGAGATGATTATCTCTTATTAAACATATGTCAAGGGCAAAGGAGAACTTGAACATTGAGGTATGATTGTACTCTGTATTATTTATTCTGTACTGAGACTTACAGATTTCAGAACAACTGAGTCACCATGTAAGTTCTCCAAACATCCGTGGCACAGTTAAAATATGTTTCTAAACATGCTAGTCTGCTCCTGTTATTGGCTGTTCTTATAATCATATTTTCCTAATACTTATGGGAAAAAAAAAAACTCTCTCATGGGGCTTGAAAAGGCTTAGGTTATTTCAGAAGAAAGAAAGAAAGGAAATTATTGGATTCATACAAGTAATTAAGGGGTTCACCACATTTTTTTTTTCTGTTTGCATGGGACTATTTTAAGTGGCTATGACAGTTTATTTGCCTGAGTTGGAGAACGGCCTAGATACGGTAGAGAAAATTGTTAGGGTGGTTATAGCTTGATGGAAATATGGATCAGGGCTGTAGACCTGATCAAATCTCTAGGGACAGGAGAGGGAGCAGCAAGCAGAAAAGGTTCTGCTTGTCAGCGGACTGCTCCTGCTGCACGGGAATCCTCATTGAAAAGAAAAAATATCCACAGCAGTTCCTGCTCTGACCGGTGGCCTGAGAGGACAGGGGGCTGCGGCAGCTGGGGCTGGTCCCTCAACAAAAGAGAAGAGCCATCACTAAAGCAGGGACTGAAGAGATCCATAAGCCTTCTTGAGTGTATATTTGAGGTTTACATGTCCCACTGGAGAAGTGGATCATTAAAATAGTTCCTTACCTCAATGGGAAATCCTGTGCAATATGCTGCACATGAATCATAATTATAGCTGAAGAATTAAGATAGAGTTAAAACTATTGTTCAAGATTAATCAAGTATGACTGAGTTCAGTCAAAAGGCTTTTTTGGCTAATATGTGGGGCATTTATTGTCTTTCTAAATTAGTGTTCTCAGACTATGTAAGAAGCTATTTAGAAGCATTTGCAAAAAGTCACTCCCAGAAAACCTTCTCCCCTCCCCTCCACCTCCCCCATCTAGATATGGAGATGCTGCTTCTTCAGTACCATTTCCAATGAAAGGTATAATGTAGCTCCACTAGATCCAATTATCCATTATATCTGATTTTGTAGTAATTTGCAGTGCAAAGTATGAAATAAACTTGATGTGTAACCTGATATCCCAAACTGACACAATACTAGAGGATGGTTAAAAAATAATATATAACTGCCTTCGACGTTCCAAAGCAGTGCTTTGGCAGGTTACTCTTGTGTGAGTCCTGAGACCTGCTCGATGGTCCGTACTGGCTAGAGAATCATCTATTTGGGCTGCCTGGAATTTTATCAGTTCTTAAAAGTGGGAATGAGCTGAGGCTGATCACTTGAAATATTTGCTGGGCTTGAAGTACAATTCTTTTTCTCAGCTGACACTGCAAAACTACTGCTCCCCTTTCCTCTTTTTTGTCTGTCCCTGTGCCACCTCCTTGTAGTTTGACCTGGTTATCAAAACATTATTTATTATATTGGTTCAACCCAACTTCAGTCACAGCTGAACTGACAAGCTGACTGATTTGGGGATGTATTGCAAAATACTTCAGGTTCATTTCAGGTAAGAAAACGAAAATACCTTGATGTTGTGATACATGCCAACTTAATTTGTGGGATATCTGTGTGGTGGAAATGGTTCTTAAACTTTTTAGGGTAGAAGACTTCTGCTTTCTGCAACGCATACCAAAATGGGTGTGTCAAGACAAAAATTTAAAGCATAACTTTGAGTCATGAAATATTCCCATTCTCTGACAAAGCAAAAATTCAGCATCCACTATGTAAAAAGAGTGCAACCCTTCTCCATAGAAGCCAGTTATTACTGATGATGCATGTGAAGGTCTGTAGTGTTCATAGCCATCTTAAGAGGATTTACTGAGTAACAAACCTTCCCAAAGCAGGTAAGTCAGCTGCATATGCCAACAAATTTGATGAGAGTAAGCACATCTTTTTTAATGCTTTAATCCTTAAGAATTCAGACCTTACTAAAGAATTAATTTTTCATGCAGGTGTTTTCAAAGGAGATGACTCTGAGCGTGAAACTCACTCTTGTCTGAACCAAAAATTTCTTCCAGAAGAACATAGTGAAACATTAGGAGAGTGGCCTACCTGTTACTCGGGCAGCTGACACCGCAGTATCACCTGCTGGGGACTGCTCTAACACTTCCATGTGAAAAAATGGTTGCAGTGCTATATTTACAGCCCATCTTTGGTCCTCGCTACACAAGTAACTACTGCCCTATCTTATGAAATCCCAAGACTGATGGCTATTGAAGAGTATTTTGTTTCATGGAGAGGCGAATAGCATGAAGAGGTTGGAGAAGTTTTACAAAAGTATATTAGGATCTACAGAAGCAGCTGAGCAGTTGACCTTGCACCATTTTCCTAAAAATAAAAATAAAAATAAAATAACCCCTTCCCCCAAGCCCCATGGAGGTGCCAGGAATCAGCTGGAATTATTCCCAGCTGAAAGATGTAAATAGGCTCTTAGGCTCACTATGTTTTTCCCAGTGAGATCTAAATGGGGCTTATGAGGAGTACCAGGAGCAGCAGGTTTGCTCTTTCCTGACTCAGGCAAGGGTTAATCGTTTCTTTGCTTGGATTGCCTTTTTTTTTTCCTTCGTGTTTGCCCACAGAAAGTGAAGTTAGTTTGAAGGACTAGCTGTCAAACAGGCTGCTGGCAGTTTATTTGTTTGGACTGATGAACAGCAAAACCAGCCTATAAGGTCCTGAATCAATTTATGGCTCTGTTAGTCAAAACCAAGAACTTAAACTTTACCTGCAAACACAAAAACATGTAGTATTGCTTGCAGAGCACTGGGTTAATATTGATAGTGAGGCAGTCTGCATAGCAGCCAGCTTTCTACATATTCTGTGCCAGCTTTAGCTTCTATGTGGATTTAAGTTGTAAATCTGAGCACTTGTTTTACTAGTACAGCTTTGAGACAGCGTCCTACCTGTGTCCAGATACTGAAGCAGGAATGCTTGTTCCTACTTGATATTCAAAAAGCAGGTGAATACAGATCTAGATTTTGACACCTATCATAAAACAGAGATGTTCTTGATTCTCAGATGCTTCCCACAATCAAATAATATTACTGGGGGGTCTTCATTCACTTAACTCTGACCCTAAAATGGGCTGTTAGAGCAAAACCACCCAGCTATGTCAGGTATTTATCTGTTGCCACTGTTAATAGAGGAGAGCTTGGATGACGATCTCAAGATACATCTACATTATCAAATAACTTAATTTTACAGTTAGCTCCTGGGCCTGGTCCTTGATTGCCTAACATAATGAGCCACAGACCACTAGGGAGGGTCAGATTTGAAAGTCCTGCAGAAATAAATGTATACTGCTTTGTGCATCTAACCTTAGGTACAAGCTTTAAAAATCTTGCTCTAGTTATGCTAACTTGAAAAATTAGTGACAAAAATTTGGCTGTTACATCAGTTTTGGGTGATGTAACAGTCAAAGTTCATAGCTGAAATACAGATTCAAGTTAAGGTTTCTTTAGTGACTGTAAAAATGTGGATGCAGGGTTAGCTGGAATTTTTGATTTTCCTACATGATCAGAATGAAACAATACTTTTGGATGAAACTGTAATAAACATAACAGAATAAGGCAATGGGAATTTGCTGTTCTAGGGGTCTGATTCTTAGAATTTGCCTCAGAGCATACACCTGTTTATTTGCTGACAATGATTTTCTTTATTTTTCTATAAAATGGTTAGAAATTATTTAACTATTTTTACCTTTCTAATTTTAGAAACCTATTTTACAAGTGAGGGGTTTTTCAAAATGTAAAATGGACTTCTGGTGAACTTCTGCCACTTGCTGGTAAATTCACTTTATATTTACTCAGTGTTTCATGTGACATTTCTAGCAGTGAGTGAATGATGGATTTCAGTAAATATCTTTGCTGAAAACTGTTAAGATTTTTTCCACCAGAATATGCTATTCCAGAGATTTTCTTTGACAGCATAGGCAGCTTTATTAATATCTCTGACAGCACCCCATTAACTACATTTCACTGTTTATTGTAAAGAATGATAGTCAGGCCAAGGTGATCTCAAGTAAATAAATGAGTGTGAACACAACAGTGTCAGAAACTTTTAGCGAAACCTCAAAAAAATGTTCTATTCATAATCCAGCATAGCATTAAATATAGTGAAAACTAACAGCTCTGTGCACATTCCATGAGTTAAATATTTTAATCATTTGAGGCAAGACCTGTCAATTTTTTTTTTCTTTTTTTAATCTGATGAGCTTTGGTTCAATCTCTGGATGACTGCATCTGAAGATGAAGATTCAGGATACCCATGCTAGCCTGCAAGAGAGATGCAGAATTATTTTATCATTGCTAGCTATATTTAAAAGACAAATAAGGGGGAGAGGAGGAGATGAGTAGCATATCTTGAGTCAGGTTTTGCATAAGCTAAATGCTTCCCTTGATCCTTGTTAGTGCTTTCTTCAGTCCAGAAAACCAGAGGCCTGTTAAGCAAATGTCAAGACCGCTGTTTTTGAAATAGTACCTTTCCAGCTGAAATTTTCAGCTCTCTTTTACAATTTACAGCATGCAATTTGTGCATATGTAAATGTGGGTATGTATAACAGATTTCTCTGCAAAATCTATTCTTTGGTGTCTTCAAGTGTTATGGCTATTCTTACCCAGATATATGAACAAGATATTCCCTGATAAGCCAAGTGGTACTGCAGATCAGTTAGTAACAGCTCTTCTGTATGCAGCAGACAGGATAACTCAGAAGTGCCTAAGTGACAGGAGATAAAAGACCATTTTCAGAAATGATGTAGCTTACTGAGATTTCACAGTACCCTTCAGATTTGGTCCTCTTCAGCTCAGGCTGCTGAAAGTGCCCATGCGGTGCTTGTGGACCTCTTCTCTGAGGCATGCTGGCTTACCACCAGCCTGGCTCCTAATATTTACTTCCAAGAACTAGCATCAGTGAGCGGGGAGAGCAAGGCTACTCCATGAGGTGGGACAAGCCGGTAGCTGAGGCTGACCTCCGTGCAGTCAGTGCCCTGACTGACCAAGGCCCCCCAGTCCCTCAGGAACTGAGCTGGACCAGGCTGGTGGTTGGGAAAGGTTCTGCCAACCATCTAGTGACTATCAAGCAAGGTAAGGCGACTCGTGGGTTCTAAGGTCTGTTCAGGACACGCAATCAGGAACAGGAAAAGTCAGAACTGGAGACTGGCCTACCTACAGTACAACCCCAGGCAGGTCTGGGTGCCCAGCGTTTTGCTCAAATAGGTCCCCTGGGTCAGGGTCAGGGGGTGTTGGTCCTAGGCAAGGCTGATCAGGGGATTAAGCCCTGTTACTTCTGTCTGGGCCCTCACAGGTATTTCTTTTACCAAAATCTCTTCTTCTACCATATTACAGAAAAAATGTTCCATTTTCATTCTGTATGAACTCTCATTTACCATTGATACTGTTGAGATAGGAATATTCTTTCAAAATTTTGTCTTCCCCTGTCTGTCTCAACTATTTGTTCTCTTGGATGTCTTCCTGACTTCAGACTGTTCTTTGAGCAAGTTCTTTGGTGAACTCTCCTGAACCCTCTGCTTCTGATGAGTGACTCACAGGGGTTTCTCTCTGCCTTCCTCTTCTTCATCTTATCTTCAAGCAGCAGAATCCACAAACTCACACACAGCTTCTTTTTCAATCTTGATGGTTCACAGATCTCTTCCTATTCAAATAATTTTTTTCCTGCCTGAACTGGAATGCATGTCTTTCTCTTTTCTTATGAATGTCTAGCTGTCAGCTCAAGCTCAACACAACTAAAATGTCATCCAGTCCTTTACAAAGAGGTTGTCTGCAATGATCAAGCTGGGAAATAGCAGGGAAACTTCACTGTCTTGCCTGCCACCACATCCACAAAACCAAGGTATGGATGAAACTTGCAGGTTCTTTCTCTGTAATATTTCTAGAAGGTCTGTTCTTTCTATCTACACAACTAATTTAAAATCCAGATTTACCCTGTCTCTTGTCAGTGTAAGGGTACTCTCAAACACAACCTTTCCTTTGATAAGTATCTGGAGTTCAACTGAAAGACAAGTTTCCTAGCCCAGCTCTTTCTTTGGCAAAATTACTCCTGTTTGTGATTCCTCTAATAGCTCCCTTATTTTCTTAAGGTGAGTGATTCAACTGAAAGCACTCACATAGAGGGCTTAGGCAGTACTTGGGCACTATTCTAGTAGGGCTGGTTCTGCTTACAAACCTCAGCCCTGAAGTTAATTGCATCTCCACTCTAGCAATGACTTGGTTTATGCATTTTTCACTAAATGAGAAGGCCAAGAGCTAATCTCAGGTGCTGAGTCCGAGTGCCATGGACTAGCTCATACCACACTGCTGAAGACAGGCCTCCTCCTTAAGAGATTTGTGTTGTAGGGAGAACAGTCCAAAACAAATTAAAAATAACCTGGCGGTTATGCAGCACACACAAACAGGGGCCAGTTGGCCCTCTTTTATTTAGCAGTAGTTGTTTGCGTATGTGAAGATAACGCATTAGTTGGCATTAACATTATCCTAACTGAACAGATGATGTAATAAGGTATGTGGAAAATGCATCAGAAATTGGAAAAGAAATATGGCTTGGTAGAGGTTAAACACTTTAGTTGAGAAGAGGAGGTGAAGCGGGGCAGGATGTGCTAAAAATACCACGTAAGTGTGTCTCATTTAACAAAACTGAATAAAAGCTTATCAGCTGTATTCTCCCTTTTGTTTGGGTGGTACTTAGCAAGCTAGACGTTTTTGATTATACTGATATGCCACTGAAATAGTTTGCTGTGTTGCTAGTAGTAACAGCAATAAGAAATTGAAGAAACTCAGTTTAGGTTGCTGCAGTGATTTACCTTACAGATAGTTTCTGTAGTTAGGATTTTTGGTTAATCGGTTTTGTGCTCATGCAAAGTGCTCATACTATTGAACATAAATTTATGTTTGATGGCTAGGAAGGCCACTAGTATAATTTTTTATATATTTTAATATATATAAAAATATTCAGAAAGCCAAATCTTGAAAAAGGAGCACTCATTTCCTCTTCTAGGTATTGTATAGAGGAGAACCTACAATCACAACTTCCATTGTGGTAAAATGGTTATAAAAGCTAATGGTCATTATTGTGCCATACCAACTAACGCTATCAGCAAACCCTTTTGTGTGGACTTAAACACTTTTCTGTTTCAAATCCTCAGTATTTTTTTTTGATTTTTCTTTTTAATTCCATGCAAAAAGATTGATTGTTAGAGGTTATAAGTAGCGACTTTTTGTGCTGCTTTGGTGTAAGCAATAAATGATCAGAGTAAGTAAAGCCTAAATAAAGTGTAGAGTTCCCCACCCAAGTAACTTCCTTTCATATATAACCCTGGTTTCCCTGTTAAATCTTTATGTATGAAATGTAAGTGGTTCTTTTAATGGTTACTTGGGGAGGTCTGTGCAGCAACATTCACTTTTCTGTGTGGCTGAAAGATCGTAGGCAGAGTGAGATTCCTGTTGAGCATGATTTAGGTGGCACATCTGGCCACCAGCCTGGAGCTTGACATTGAAAAGGCACCTCTAGCGCAGAGAGTGGATGTACGAGAGGCAAAACCAGCATATGTGCACACATACAGAGAGGAGAAATGAAAAAAGAGGGTGCTAAACACGCTGGGAACCAGTGCTTTGTTAGGAGCTGAGCATACTGATACCTACATAAAGATTTGCTGATACTTAGTGTCTTTGCTCTGGCACTACAAACAGATGGCAAAGAGAGTCCTAAGGTTTAGTTGTTGCTTGTTCTCCTTGTTCAGGAAATCATGCCAGTCTAGACAGCACAAACACAAATGGCTGCAACAGACAGCACCTGCTTTTCTTTTTTAAAAGTCACTTTTTGGATGAAACTCCAGTGCTAAATACTACTAAGTAGCTCTGCAGACAGGGAGTTCTGTTGTGGTCTGTTTGCATCTGTCCTTAGGGCAATGAAAATGCCTTTTACAGTCTTAAGACTATAAAAAGGAAACTTTGAAGAAAGCAAAAGATTAATGAGATGTCCATTTTGTGGGCTTTTCCAGACAAATTAAAACAGAGACTTTTTTATGATGCTGTATTCAAAGCCAGTGAGACTCTGCTCTGTAGTGGCTATTGAAGAGTCAGAAACTACATTACTGTTTTTAAAGAACTCAGAAGAATGGAATAAAAGTCTTGATGAACTTGAAACACTTGTATATTTTCATCAATGCAAGTCATGTGAGCAAATGGATTTTCATCTTTGCTTCTACAAATGTAAATAAGGAAAGATCTGGTGCAGTTATACATATCATACTGTTGAGGTAATAGTAATTATTGGTCATTTTCTGTATTGCTAATATTTCTACTGTGTAATTTGTATCCATCAGTAAAAGGAAATACTACTATAGGAACAATGAGTTCTAGGAAAAAAAACATCACTTAATCGGAAGAAGTCATGAGCAGGGGGGTTGGACTAGATAATCTCCAGAGGTCTCTTCCAACGTTACTGATTCTATGATTCTATGATTCAGGAGCAAAAATGATGCCATAAAATACCTGACAAAGGTAAATAGTATTGTAAATGGTCAATAAAGCTTAGTACATTCTGAACAATTATAGTTTAAACATGTTCATACTTCTTCAGCAGCCTGCTTACGTGGTCATAGCACTCCTAGGTATTTCGATTCTGAAATGAGTGCTACTGAATTCAAATTAAAAGTCTGGCCAGGACTGGTCAATGTATGAAATATTACCTACCAAATGAACTATGCTCCAAAGCTATACATGGTAAGCAAACAGAGTCTCTTAGCAAGGTAGCTGGGTTTAAGACTGGTTGCTGTATGTCTTCTATTTGCAGGTCCTCTGAGTGTGAGTAGATAGCTTTATTAAATGTACAGATCCCCACTGGATGGTCTGATGTACATTTGAACAAGAGTACTCAGAAGAATTAACCTAGCACTTAATTCTGATGCACAACTAACAAATTTCTACTTGTCTTCTGGGCAGCAGATCTGAAGTTCTGGAATTCTTCATTCTTCTGTACTGATGGTACTATGTAAAGCAGAGAAAATGCTCCCCTTGGAAGGTGGAGGGCAGAATGCTGCCCCTTAGATCAAAATACTTACTTACATCTGAGTTTTCTATGCCTTCATTTGCTGACATGTCTAAGTATTTCTACAGAAGTTTGGTTGATATGATGAGGTCTATTTCAAACTTCACAGAGTCTTTTGGTATGTTTTTTTTTTTTTTTTTTTTTTTTTTTTGGCTGAGGAATGTTTCACTGACATTACATACTACTGATAGTACTACCTATATGTAATATCTGTTTTAATCTAAGTAAGTATCTAAAAGATATGCGCATAGAATAATATTGACACAAATTGCTTTACGTCAAAAATGATTTTAAGCCTTTGACCTTAACCAGAGGAAACCTGAGAGGGTATCACCTGTATGTTGATGGACCGCTTTTACCTTCCTCTCTAGCTATACTACACTCTTGATGACAGTTCTGGGCTTGAGAATTATGCCAGTTGTGACTGCACCAAATTGTCAGCAGGTTTGTGCATTGATTCCTCAGCCAAGCTAATGCTGACTGAAGGGATGTTAACATTTGCATGTCCTACCTGTGTCCTCTGGGACACCCTGAAATTATTTGTTACTAGTGGCTACTGGGAGAATTCCTTGTCACGGTGGATCTCAGAAGGATAAAAAAATCAGTTACCTGTTTTTCTGTTAGTGTGCTTATACCTGAAAGCACACCCAGAATTATTTCAGAAGAAAGGCTAATTTCATATGTGCATCATCCCATCTCATCTTTTTTTATTTTTTTTATTTTTCCATGAAGTAGATCTTTGATCTGATCCTATCAGTGAAAAATGTTATTTCAGCTTCAGTCATAATGCAATCAAGCAATGGATCAACTAATATCAAATCACAGTTGTTCTTGCCAAGCTCATCTATCATTTTTATAAACTTCTGTATGAGGTAAAAGACATTTATTTACCTGAACATTTTTTTTAAAATGTGCAATTCATAAATCAGTCTGATTTCTTTTAAATTTATTTTTCTTTTTAGAGAGCGTGACTATTCTGCATTTCATTTGAGGAGTTATTTTATCAAATAATCAGACACCACTGGATTTGCCTTAAACCTGCTGTGCTGTTCCCGTGACTTTTTACAAATCACGGTTCTCCCATCAGTAAGCTGTGGTCTTGGTACTTCTAGAAACTATTGCTGCTGGCAAGGAAGGCTGTCTCATCTCCGGGGTGACATTAATGACTCTCGTGGCGGTTCGCAGGGGCTCCTGCCGGCTGACCTGCGGAGGAGAATTCCTGCCCGCTCGGGTGATGGGCATCCCGCGGCTCACAGGCTCAGGCAGTGAGACCGCACTTCCCAGATCTGTCTGGCAGCTCCAAGGTTCAGCCTCCAAACCCTGAGGACAAGAAGATGTCGTGTCACGTCACCGTGACCTACCTTTCGGAAGGCTAGGATTTCACGTGGAATAAATGTGAGAGGGTTGGGTGTTACTTCAATTTAAGGGAACGTTAATATTAACCAGCAGCGGAATCCCAGCAGAAATGTGCGGCTGCTATTTGAATGCCAAATCAAACTGTTATGACTGGTGTTGAACAGTAAAATACAAAACAAAGATGGTTAGAACCAGGTGAAAGTATTAGACTGAGAATTTATGGTAAGGGGATAAATTGTTGCACTGAGTACATCTATGAATCTAAAGCACAACAGGAACAGGTTCTCCAGTCTGAAGGAATACGCTTGAAATATATATGAGGGTTATAAGTAAAGGTTAAATTAGCTGAGGGGTAATTATAATATACCCATTTACAGAAGTGTTTCAAAGCATGATCTTGCACTGCAGAAAGGTTGAGTCTTGTCATTTATTTCATTATAATATTTTATTTTCATAATCAGTATAGTATAACTACACTCATTTTGGGAATGTTTCTTGCGTTCTTTTTAGCATTTAAAATTCTCTCTTCCTTTTCCACCAATTTACATTACTTCCTTTTTAATGCTTCTGTGGTACAGAAGTGAAGGCTATACCTATCTCCTTGTTACATGGCCTGCTTAATCCTGATAGCCCTTGCTAAGTTGTAAGGTAGAAGGTAAAATGTACATTTAATGTGAATTGAGTGGATATCACAGCGGAACACATAGTGAAAAATACTTCCTATGAATATTAATTAAATTAGAATGGAAACATAAACAACACTTTTATGTAAGCTTACTATGTTAATTTAGTGCTTAGAATTTACTAATAAGAACACTCTAAAAAGTATATTCTTAGCTCAAATGCTTGGATTGTCTGTGGAAGTGAATTTTGATTACAGCTTGATTGTACAAGGTGTACTTTACAATTTGCACTGGCCTGAATAATATGAATTGTAAATACTGCAAACAACTACGATTGAAATCTGCTTTGTGGAAGAGACTGAATTCACCTAAGGGCTTGTCTCTACAGGAAAACTACTGTAAAACAAGGTAACGTGAATTTACAGCTCGCAAGCTAGTTCACACTTAGTCTCCTTGTGTACACTCTATGTCAGCTGGCTTTCTCTGCTGAAAGACATTTATATTAAGAGTCCATACCTTTTTACTGTTACTGCTCTTTTAAGGTAAGTTAAGCTATGCTATGTTTATTGGTCACCAGTGAAGTCAATGCAGGGAAGTAATTTAAAGAGTTTTCAAATTCACAGTGTGCTTGGCAGTAACTGTTTTCATTTCTCTGTGCTGTCTGAGGAATTTCATGTCCTTCTTTGTGCTCTGGATGGAGTTTATGTTAGCAGTGCTGAGCAGTGCATGGTGGAAAGAAATGTCCAGGCTCTGTTCACTAGAGAGTTTGATGAAAGTGATGGTATAGATAGGAAGGGATAAAGGGGTGGGAAGAGCATAAAAGAGCTGATAGAGCCTTAGAGGCAGCATAGCTTGCAGAGGTAGGGTTATAAGCTTGGACTTGTATGCTTTGGACTTGAGTAGTTGCTCTCTGGAGTGAACTCTCACTTGGAATTTTCTCCATGGAGTCACCTCAGTCTTCTCTCTCACTTCTCTATTTTGTTTCTAAAACTGGTTGCTTACAGATAGGGTGCCTACAGAATAGATTTTCAGCAAAGGCCACCACAGAAATGCAAAACTACTGTAACCCTGTTCCTGATATGCTAGATGAATTTTTACATTATTACTCCCAATTAAAAATGAATAGTTCTCATTTATGACTTTCATTTACAAGTAGCTTTTTACTCTCAAGCACAAGAAAATGAACTTTCTCATTTTGAGCTTCCTTCTCAACAATTTTTGTGCCCTATGTCTTCCAATTACGATCTGAAGGTAATATCACTATTGCCAAAAAAAAAAAAAAAAAAAAAAAAGAAAAAAAGAAAGAAAGAAAGAAAGAAAGAAAGAAAGAAAGAAAATAGAAAAAGCTGACTACGGAGTCCTCAGCTGTTGTTTCATGTCTAATCATAGGTTTTTCTTTCTCAAGCCCCAAATGAACATTAAAATATCTTCACAGTATTATTAGGATTCTCCGCAGGAAAAGAGGCTTTTATGCTTCATTGCACTGTACCTCACTGAAACATCAGCAAAGTTTTTCCTCTCCCTGATCTATTGAGCCACAAATATCAAAAGCAGGTATTCAAAAGCTCTAAAGCCTAAATAAATTCATAAGGACATGAATTTGACAAGACAATAAATCTGAGCCTTATTATGCAATTTGTTCTCCAACAGCCACAAAAAAGGGAAAATATTTCAATCAAATTTTTCATTGTAGATCATTCACTTGCCTTTAGCTGTATTATTATGGAGTGATATTTCACCTTGAAAATATAATTCATAGACTACTGGTTCCTTTTTAAAAAGGAGCAGAAAAGTACTCTCTCAAGCTGCTTGTGTCATGTCACATATACATAGCCAACCACCAAGTAATTTTTTTTTTTATTTTCTAAATGAAACCAATGGGAATTGTAAAGAAAATGTATCATAAAAATTGTTTATAAATGATCCACTTAGGCAAAATACAATAATAAGAAAGCATATTTGTATTTGCAATGGGCTACCTGCATCACAGGCTCCTAATTTCTTCATATTCTTTCTTTAATTTCTCCATCTGCTACTTGCTTTCTTGATCTAATTAGGAGACCAAGGTCTAGACTTCAGCATGATTTGTACTTGGTGCAGGCTTGGTGATAGTATTAAAACTACTGCAATTGGCTTGGTAGTATTTCTAATCTTAGTCGTAGGAAAGTAAGTTCCACCACACCTTCCAAATCTTCAGGATTAGCCAGTCTCCCATTCATATTAATAAAAAATAAAATTAATAAAATAAAATAAAAGCTTCACTCTTTATTTACTTCTGTGTTTTTCCTAGAATCCCTTAAGCTTGAAGAAACTTCTCTTCTGCCATAAAACCTCCTTCAAATTCTCTCTTGAGGATTCTTTAAGAGTCTTCTGCTTATCCTTTTTTCAAACCTCTATTGGGTAACAAAAGTTTTGCCTTCTGACAACTCCATTCACTTGTTCCAGTTTCAGTGTCACTAAGGTTAGTGAGTATGTCCTGAAAGAAGGTCCCACAGCTGGATTATTGAGTTGCTCCCTGGAAGTGGATCATTACCCATCAAATCTAACTCAGCCTAATTCTGGTTTTCTTGATGTCAGTGTTTCTCATGGGGACTTTCTCTTATCTGCCTTTCATTGACATTTGCAGGATGACACTGATACGTTAACCTCCTGATTATAAAAGCTCTCCCCACACAAGAGTGGGAGATAGCAAAACTTCTTCTCAGGCTATTTTGGACAGGAGTATTGCACCATCTTGGGATATTTTCATCCAATACTACACTGTTTTTAGCTCATCTGCTTCTGGTGAATCTGCACCCTTCCTTATTGTCACTGATGATAAAAAAGCAAAGTATGTCTCAGCTTGGAGTATTGATTTTGTCCCAGCCTTGCTGTGACCCTGCTTATTGACCCTTTTTTACAAGTAGTGAGTGAAATGAAAAGAGATTTTTCCTTTTGTGATCATGAAAGAAATCTGTCACAGCTGGTAACAAAACTGGTGCGAGTCACAACTAGTGGCCTGAATATAAGTGGAAATTTCTTCTGCTGTTAATTTCTTATCAGGCTTCTTAGGCTCCTGTTACAAGTCAGTGTAATGTCCCCAGCTGATCAAAGCATGATTCTAAGCAGGGAGCTATGTAAAATAGTTAATAAGAAATTCTGAGGAATAAGCTGAGAACTCTGGGTTGAGATGAGAAAATCATCTATCATCACTTATTATGTGAAGTCTTTAATTATTTTCTTGCTTTATAAGTCAGTAGAGTCCTTTCCAAAAATAAACTTCCATTTGCATATTTCCAATAACCCGCTACTTATTAGAGCACTTTCTTCAGAGTTTGGAGACTTGATTTCAAATTCTTATTTTTCTTTTTTCTATTTGGGTCTTTCCTATTGCCCAGGTGGAAGTTCTAACTTTGGTCTACGTGTGTTATTGGGTAGGACTCTCTTCAGCTCCTTCTTTTGAATTGTTCCATTATATAAATATCTGTGCACTCCTTGGGATGAGAATTTATTTCAACGTGGCGTCAACTCACATCCTAGGTGAGTGCCCTAACAAGCTGCACGTAGATGTCTTTCCCTTTTGCTCATTGAGGAATTACAGCTCTTCAGTCCTACTTAGAGAATCCCACCAAGGCTTAAACATGAACCCAGATCCCAAGGACTTTCAGCCAGATGACCATTTATGTGTCCACCAGGACAACACTGGCACCTACCACCTGTGATAATATTTGAGTGGTGGTTTTGAAGAGCACTATAGTGCTTGAGTACAAGCCCGAGGCACGCAGAGGGGCAGCTGTGTACCTAATTCCCTGCACTGTTAATATCGGAAGAGTGGTCATCATCACCACGTCCAGCTTCTTGGGCTAGGTCCGGGAATCAGCCTCCCCACCATAACCCCAGCACTTTTCCCCCAAACCAACACTGAATGCCAGTGAGTTTCACTGTAGCTCAGATGTACCCTTTATATCCTGCTTCAGCTTTTCAGTTCATAGCTGAGGATCAAGCAGTGGCAGAAGCACTAGGAAAAAAAACAGAAAAAGGAGTGTCTTTAAAGACTTAACTGATGCAAAACACAAAAAGTTACAGATATTTGGAAGCAGCAGCATTGCACTACTTTTCTGCTCCTGAAAGCCTTTTAGATCTTAAATAAATACACAGAACCTCCAGGGACACAGACGGATCTGCCTCCTGTTAAATTTCCTTGATATTAAACAGTGGGTAAGAGAGTAACTCTTATCTTAAAAAAAGAGTTCCTGATACTCTGCACACCTGCATTTCTTTTTTTTCTCCTCCAATATCTGCCAGAGTTTTGGCAACAGTTTATTAAGAACTGAGGGAGCTGGTACTCTCCTACTTTAGCAGGACAAGGTTATTCAAATGTTAATGGTGCTGTTCACACTGTCTGCTTTTACCCATAAAATGGAAGATTTAATCCACACTGAAGGTTTTGGTCAGAGGTAAAGTTCAGAAAATCAAGCAGAATTCATAAGTTTACAGAGACATATCTCCTACTTCAACCAATTCAGCCACTAAGGCCTTATATCGGTGCACCATTATCTAGATGTATGTGTGGACTCTCCTTCACACATTGTCATTTTTTAATCAGTCTTAATGAGACAGTTCCTGCTGGGATTTAAAACTCAGGTTTCAGAAGACTTCAAGCCAGCGAACGCCATAGTGTGTAGAGTTTTTAGAACAATCTTGCCCTATGGGAAAATAAGGGAATTGACTTAGAATTTTTCCTTTCTTTCAGTCTGTGATAACTGAGCAATTTCAAAATTATATATAAAACATCTCTTTACTTATTTGCAAAATTGAAGGTTGTCAGTCTGCTGCAAAGCAGGAAATTGCAGGTTAACATGCTACAGGCATGTAGGAAGAGCTGTCAAAAACCAGATGTGCATGTGTGATGCAACTTGATATATTTTTCTCTAATATAGGAAATATGTCAGTATGTGTAGCATCAAATGCACATGCAAGCACACATACGCAACTTTTTTTTTCTTCTACTGCTTTTAGGGATAGTTTACCCATTGAAAACTACTACCATTGAAAACATCTAAAAGACCACTTCTTTTAACAGCCCTTTCCCAAGTTTACCATCTACAACATGACATTTATGACATTTATGACACTATCCTTCCTCAAAGCAAAAAGGTGATGAATGGAGGTTGCTCTTTCATTGGTACAGATATGATATCCTTATTAAAGTAATTCTGAGGAATAGGATGGGATAGGAATTGTGTGAAAAAATTGTCCAGTGTTACCTTTCTAGTTAAATAAAGTGAAAATCATTTATTACTGTCAAATGGAGTTATTTTAAAAGTAATTGTTTCAGTGAGGTGAGAAGGATAAATGTCTTTTTGTCATTGGCTTGGCAGATATTTAAGCTCTCCGCACCCCTGTGGTAGCAGCATTTTCTTGGGACTATATATGTGAAATACATCATTTGCTCTTTCATGGCTATGATGACACAGGATATGCTGCACTAGCGAGAGCTCAGATATGCTCTGGCTATCTCCCAAGTCACAGCAAGTAATCCACTTTGTACAGCGTGTGTCCGCATGAGTGACTGATAACTGTGGCTGTGTTTCTGAGAGCATTTGTTAGGTACAAACAGTGACTAGCAACACAGCTTTTACTTCACTCTTTAATACATGATTTTGACATGTCTGACAAGAGGCCAAAATGTTTCACTTTAAACTGTGTCAGAAAAAAATCTTGTAGTCAGAAGAGATGGAAGGCAAATGGCATAGCAGCTATGAAAACATCTACAAGTGTTAATGAAATGAGCAGACTAGTCTGGCTTTGGCCAGGGCTGCAGAAACAGCTCAGAGTTAACTGCATTAGCTGAAATATTTTACTGTGCTCTCAGTCACAGGAACAATATTGGACAACAGGAGAAGCAGTGACCAGACCGTACAGATTCTGGAGAACTTATGGCTGCTTGAGACAAGCTTACTTCTTTCCTGCCAAAGGACTTGGGAATCTCTGATTTCAGAACAAGCAGCTGGCTTATTCCAATGCTCAAGATGGTGTGTTTTGCAAATATTGTGCACCATTCCTGCCAATTTCACTGTCACTGGGTGAGCAGCCTCTAGGATAGCTATGCATATTAGCATTGGGCAATGGGAAGGATAGCGCCAAGAGCTTTGCTGCTTGTGAAAAATGTCAGTATTGCTAGCAAATATAAAGGATTCGGGAAACCTATCTAATGTGATAGGCACTATGAAATTTTCATGCAATTAGGGAGTGAAGCAAAATGTCAGACAGTCAAGAAATCTGTTATCATTTATCCTTTCCAGAGTCAAAGCCTTGTCTTCAAGGGACACAGAGACTCCTACTGCACCATAATAATTGTCCACAAAAAATGACAGCAAATTTCATGCTGTTCTTAGCTTATATGCCAGGACTGATGTAATATTGAAGAAGAAGCTGAAGTTGAATGTCAGAAACAGACAGTAGAAATACTGAAGTAACTAAAGTCGAATAACTTAAATATAAAACTGCCCAATTATTCTGAGTTTCGTGAAGAAGACCAGAACAGGAAAAAGCTGTTATTCTGGATTCCCAAATGAGAGTTCGAAGACTGTGAGTTTACAGCACTTGCACTTGCTCATTTCATGCTCTGTGATCACCCATGGTCTGAGTGTCCCTCTTGCAGCTGTGTGACCCAGCGAGGGAAGGTACAGTAGCTATGGTGGAGGCTGAAGAGAAGTAAGATATAGGACAGCTCTGATGGAACTGCAGTGAATGGCAGCTTTCAGTGCCTTGAGGCTCATATCAGGAGAACAACTCTGAAGATTCAGTGCACCATGCATAGTCTAACGTTAGTTGTGTCAGACCAGCATGAAGTGCCACTTATAAAGGACCCTTTGGGGACTCTGGGTGATATGCATAAGTTTTTCAAAGGGGCAAACTATCCTGTCAGTGCCTGCTAAAGTGATTGTCCCCACTGCAAACCGTGCAATTCTGCTTCATATGTTGGGTGAAGATTAATGATTTTGAAGTCACTTTGGTTGAGCTTCCTGAGCCTTTTAAGAACCTAATAGAGTGAAGTGAGAAAGCAGAGCATCACCATTCCAAGTTAAAAGTTCATTTCAAGCAAATCCTGTGTGCCGTGATGGAAGACTATTTCATTATATGCATGCTGACCATAAAATAAATGATTGGTTGCAGTGTACAACTATGCAGGTCCTTGCAACAAATCTTCTAGAAGAAATCACTCTTACAGAAGACAGTGATGATGGGATAAAAGCCATAAAAGCTCTGGAACTGAATTGTATATTTTCCCCAGTTTTTCCAAACACACTTAAAAGCCTGGATTTTTCATCAGCTCCTTGTGACTCATTGAAAAAGACAAAATGTTGTAACATGACTTTAAGACCATGAGAATAACATTATCAAACAGCAACTTTATCTCATTTTTAGAATTATTTATCATTCAACTTCAGGCAAATTTTATTGGTAACAAGTCAGTTTTCAGGAGATTTTTGTTGTTTGTCACCCTGTGAGGTGACATCAGACGGTTAGAGACTTCAGAGGTCTAGTACAATTGACAGGAGGAGATCACAAGGAGAACTTGATGCTGATCTCTTTTATAGGTCATATAATAAGACATGAGAAGACAGAGCATCTAAGTGTGTGCAGAGGTTGTGCCAGTTTGTCATGCTGGAATGCTTCCCAGTGCCTGGAAACTAAAATTACTGCACATAAGGACCAGTTGTGCCAGTAAGCACTCATTTTCAACTCAAATTTCTGAAAACTGAATTGCGCATTTCAACTTAAGAAACCAGAATATTTGGAAAATTATTTCTAAGTACTCACTGAGGAATGGTAGATTGTAAAGAAATCACATGAGTTGAACCTGTACTGGTGCAACAAGAGGTACCATGCAAACAATGAGTTTATATGTGCATGATTTTTTTTCCTAACAACTGTGGTTAATGATCTATTTTGTTATATTTAAAGTGGCTCATGTAGCTTTCAATATTCTTATTTTCTTTAGATAGTACTGTCTAATTTCAAGTCTGGCAGGAACCACACTCAGCTAAAGCTAATAAGTTCTGTATGGACCGAAGATGATCCTGTGTGGGTCATATATGCCCAAGTACAGTTTGTAGTACTATTCAAGTATTATTCAAGTCTTTTTTTTTTTTTTTTTTTTATTAACCGTTTTGTCTTGGCCCATGTCATCCTGGATATCAAAATTCAGTGTAGTCTGTTGGTGTGGAACCAGTTCCAGCTTCAAGCACATAGAGCTTGATTCACTTGCAGGCATCGATAGATTCAGATGCATATGTAAAGGCATATAAAGCCTTTTGAGATGGTATATGGTAATCCATTAGGCCTCCAGCTAGCATTCCAAAGGGACATGGGTTTTGGTTTGTCTTAGGCCTGTGTAGGTCCCTTTGACTGATCTAGACCATTTCAAATAGTCTGTATTTAGGCAACTGAATCTTACTTCCAATATCAAAAAGGAGGACAAGTCTATGGTTCCATTACAGTCAACAGATACTAGGTTCCTGATGCAGTCATCTTAACATAAGTGTGCAGTAAGTACCACTTGAAATGCCCTGAAGTATCCGAGACCTCTCTATAGGACTGGTAGGTATGACGGAAGATCTGCAGATATCTGTAAGCTTCTGGAATGGCAGCTATGGCCAATGGCATCCCAAACAGCACTAGATACCAACATCTAAACACCGAATGAAGCCCCTGGTTAATACAGTTAATGGGGTACGGAGTGTTATGTGGCTAACTAAATACAGATGCCCACTTAGGGATAAGGTGAACAGCTTCTAGGATGCCATTGGGCTTGCCTGATGCCTATGTGTAGGTTTCTAGTGCTGCTCTAGGCTCCCTAGGATCTGAGAAAAGCCCACATGGGACTATCAGATAGTGCAGAAGATGGACAGATGACTCGTGCCTTTCTGGAGCAGTGACTGGAGGCTGAGGAGGTTACCTAGGCATTTCAAGTGGTACTAGGCTAGATATACTGGTGACTGAATTGATTTTCAGTTCCCAGCTCTTATTTAACTCACTTAAATAGTAGACATCTAGTTAATTATTCCTCATCTAAGAGATTAAGAAGAATGTGAGAGGTGGGAGCTATTTAAGTAGATTTTATCAAGTGCACAACAATGAGCTATCCTCCTGTAAAAAAGACATGAGAAGTTTAGCAAGAGTCTTTTCCTGGCTCTACAGAAAGCTCCTTGGCTCTTCAGTGATGATAAAAAGGAATTACAAAGAACTGAAATAGGATATAGTACTAAGTATAAAAAATAACCCAACTATGTGGGCAGAAAAACAGACTCCAGTACGAAATATGCTTCAATGAACTAGAAACACGCGAAATGATAAGAAAAGTCTGTCAATGCATTAGAAGTAGGACAAAGGCAAGCAAAAAGGTCTATTGTAAAACAGAGAAGGAACATGAATTACAGGAGGATCAGAAACATTCAGTACCTCCTTTGCCTTAGTCATACCCCAAAAGTGAAGTGGAATTTGCTAATGAACAAAACCTGTTTTTATAATGAGATGGGAGAACACAGCAGAGCAAAGAAAGAAGAACTTAAAGAAAATTTAGGCCAGCTAGATGACTTCTGTTTGGAAACACCTGAAAATTCATTCATGATGATTAGAAATTCAGTTGAAGTTGTATCTGAGCCACTTGAAACACTTGTGTTCAAGGATCTTTGTGTTATAGCAGATCAGAAAACATGACTCAACATGAGGTTCTGTAGCAGAAAAGTATATCTTGTTCTGAGCTGTGTTGAGAAACATTAATGTATAGCAAGGGAAACAATTATTTTGCTGTACTTAGCATTGTAAAGGCCTCTACTGAAGCATTACATCTGATTTTGGTCACTGCACCTCATGAATTAAACAGACAAATTGGAGAGATTCTAGAGGGAAGCATGCAGGGAGATCAGGCAATGTTCTCAAATTGATCAATTCTCTGCAAAACGAAAAAAAAATCACTGAAGATGAAAAAAAATGGTAAGATTTTAGAGGGGGGAAATTGCTGAAATGATAGGAGTTTCTCTCAGAAACACTGAGAGAGGCACATTGAAGGAATGCTGTAGACGCTCGTTCGCTCCAGGTCTTTAAAAGCAGGTTACACGGTTGTCTGCTGGGAAATGGACTTGCCAAAACTGGCTGGTTTAGCTAGAGGCACAGCTGGCCCAGTGGGTCACCGCGTGCTCCTCCCAGCCCTCAGCCCAGTGAGGCTGCACAGTGCTTGGTCTCCTTGCTGCAGCTAACAACGAGGGAGCCAATTAGTGCTAATTGGGATGCGACCACCTTCCCACTAGGAATCAGATCATGACCAGGGAGGCATTTCACACAGGCCGCTAAACAGCTGTCGGCTGGTAACGGTGTTCAGTTGCTACTGACCTGGGCTGGAGGTATATTTTCGTGACTTGCAGTGAAAAGCTCTGTATGGCATTATCAATCCCCTGGGCAATGTAGCCCCTGTTTTAGAGTTGCTCGACAAATGAGATTTAGTTTCCAGAGAAATGTTGCTAGGTAGCGCCTTTTTATTCCCAGATATTAACTTATCACACTCCCACTGTCTCTTTTTTCTCCCTGACAAAGTCAAATAGATACTAAGCAATAGAAAAAGGAGGCAGAAGGGAAGGTATTTTACTGCAATATGGTTTTATGTTGTTATCATAAAAGAAGATTTGAATTGGCCCATTTAAACAAAGAGGAAAATATATTCAAAGCTCAGATGCTGTGAAATTACCAAGAGTATTTAATTTTCATGGAAAGAAATGTCCTCTAAAAATATCATTAGTGGTCTGTGTAAGTATGGTTTGAGATTCTCAGGCTTTCTGCTGGGAGTCCTTCTGTTTTATTGTTTTGTAGAAGGCTTATACAAAAACTCTGTCTACTTATTGCTGATACTAAACATGCCAAATAAAAGACGTTACTCTTTTTCTCCCTTCCCCCCACCAAAAAAAAAGAAGTTGACAGATTTTTGACAGCAAATAATTAACTAAAAAAATTAGTTGTATTCATTTGTCCACCAGACAAAAGTTCTAGGTGTGATATATATATATATACATATATATATAAAGATGATTTAACAAAAACAGTGAAATCAAGTTGTTATGGTAACTGGATTTTGAAAGGATGTAGGTTAAAGAAAAAAGAAAAGGAAAGAAAAGATTTATGCTCCATCTGGTCTAATCACTATGGTAAAACACAATTGTTAAAGAAAAACACCTAATAAGGATAATTTCACATCTGGCATCAAGCCTGTACAATATTTCACATCAACAAGACTCCCAGATGTGAATCAAATCTTGCTCATGTTATACTGAGAGGGATATGTGACCACAAATTGTGATGAATTACTAATTGAATTTGATAATTTTTAAGCTACATTCTTGTGAGAATTCAGTTTAAATGTTTGAATTTGATTATTTGTTGCATGTATTGCATGTATTGGTTTTGATTAGCTTATATTAGTGCATGCTAATTATTTAATATAACTTAGTGTACATTGATTTTGTTTTTGTGTTAGCATGCAACACTGGGAAATTAGATGCTTCATCTCTGTTGGTGTTGCAGCCTGTTAAATAAAATCTCCATTTGCAATTGGAACAGAGAGTGCCTGAAAATGGAGTTTGCAGAAGGTGTTGTAGTCCACCTCACTTAACTCATTCAAGCAAGTAGGACTTCAGATGAAGAACACCAGCATTTGCACCCTGAAAAACAAAGCAGCATATTAGAAAATGCATGGGGGCATCTGTGCTGTGGAGGTCACGTGAAGCTTGTTTTTGTTGCTTTTCAGCTCATTAATAGATCTGTAACTACCCAAAGTTCCCATAAAGAAACAAGCTTTTAGTGGCATACTCCAGGGAGTTTCTAATGGCTTAATTTTGCCATTTTTCTGTCTTCTCATCTGCCTTTGCTAACTTTCCTTACTCCCCATACCAGTTATATCTTCAGTGCCAAATGTCTAAGGTGTTCTGGAGAGAGACTTTCTTTCTTATTAACAACCATGCCTGCTGATAGGAATGGTATTCTGGTAATTTAAGTTTGACCACATTTCATCCCCAGAAAACAACATTTACCCGTTTTCTGTCTCTGTCAATATTGTAAGCTTCATAGCCTGAACATGTTTTCATAGTTGATTGAAATGTAACTAACTAATGTATTTATTCCACATTGCACTAAAGACCATTTCTTTTCTTTTCCTCCTCATTGCAAGCATTCTTCTTACAGTCTCACTGTGGTGCTTCTGTCCTCCAGGCAGCCATCAGGGCAAACTAAACAGGACTAAAATCTCTCTTTTTTTACTCTCCTCCCAACTTGTTGGTAACGAGTGCTATCTGAAATATCCTATGCTGTACAAAACAGGTCTGTCTTACAGAACTATCTGATATGACACTGAACCTATGAAAGATTAGCACCCATCTGGAGTGGCAGCTGGAGGGTGGACGAAATACTGGAAGGTTTCCCATAATGGCACTGGACCTGCATGTGTCAAATTAAATAAGTCCCTACTAGTGAACCAGCAGAATGTGGAGAGCTATAAACCCTAAAGAAGACACCCTTTAATCAGAAGAATAGTGATTAAGATCTCCATTGACTGCATTGATGTGAGCTAGGAGTGCAGCCTTGCAGCAATGAGGGCTACCGCGCACTGGGATGCAAGAGTCTAGATATCAGATTTAGGAAAGGGTTTGTTTGCCTCCATTCATCGTTGTGAATACTGTCTTAACCTTTAAAGTCCTCATGGTTTCGTTCCATCTCACTACTTTTCTCCTTAGAAAGCTGCTTCTGCATTGGATTTGCCACTGATCAAACCCCATTACTCCCTTCTAAGACTTTCAAAAAAGCACTTTCAGGCTTTTTCTCATGCTGCCTCTGAAACTGAGAGGAATTTCTAGAAAACATCTCTTCTTTTTTGGTCATGAATCTTGACAACAACTCCACTACAGCTGCATGGATACTACTATTAATCAGGTAGATTAAAATTACCCTCTGAGTTCCTTTCTACTCCCCCAAATATTTGCCTGTGCTCACATGGGACCTCTGTTTTGACACACCCACTGCACAAGATTGTCTTTGCATGTCTGAGCACAGCATAGCATGGGCAGTCCTTCACGACAACCGATATGCTTACGAGTACAAGGTCCTGTCGCTTCCCTTTGCATCTTTTCTGTTCCAAGAGTGTCTCAGTCTTTCTTTCACACACACATGGTGCTTGCACTATTCCTTTCAGAAACATTATTCACGTTCAAAAGCAGCCAACCCAGCAGCTTCCGGCGATAGCTCCTATCTGCCACTCCATCTTGCTTGCTAACCAAGGGGTATTACTTCATTTTAAACAGTTCTGGAAAGAGCATGTTTATGCTTCAACAAATTGGTCTTCAGTCTCAAGGCTCTTCTGGAAAGAATAATAATAGTGCCTGTTTCTTAACTAGGCTGCATAATGAGTAGTGGTATTAATAATATTGTTAGTAGGAAATCTGTATATTTTGAGCGTCATTCGCCCAGCAGGAATCACACCGGAATCACATACCACTCTGCAAACAATAGAATTGGCTTGTTTAATTACAGGGAGGACAGCATTTATTCACAGGTTCAGGGTGGAAAAGGAAGTTTGGAGTGAAAATTATCTCCCCGCAAATTCTTTAATAATCGTCTTAAATTCATGCTCCAAAAATCTGAAGCGAGGAAAATTAGATGTTTTAAAACCTTTTGCAGTCTTTCAGTGTCAGCGTAAGGACAGTCAGCTCTCCTATCCAGTTGCCTTAGACAGTTCTCTTCTTAAGCTTTCTTTGGTTTAGGTGATATTATGCCTTGTTTGCCAATACTCCCCGTGCTGTCACCTATTCCTCCACGTACTGCGAGGTTTTATTTGGCGGGAGTCGATTTTTCTCTGCTGTTAAGTTCACCTTTTGCAGGTGAACGGCATTCTCAGGACCCCAGCGTGCAGGTGCCACCGCTCAGAGACGCCGCTGTCATTCTCACCTTTAGTAACACCAAGGTCGGAACACAATTACAGGGTTCAAGTGCTCGGTAAGTTATTTGCTTGCCCAGACTGCTGATTGATTGCTCTAAAATTGCTATTAGGCAACCGCCAGAGCCACTGAGTAAAGAAAAAGTAAAAAGAAACAGGAAGCAGTAAACGAAGAAGGCTTCTACAGATTGTGGGGCTTGTGCGTCAGTGTAAATAAAGACAATGACAAAGAGAAGAGGAGAACCCTGGAAAGCAGATCGCTTCAAGTGAGACAGCCTAGGTAGCAGCAGATAAAACAAAAACCCAGTATTTTAAATAACTCTCATTTCTGCAGTGAATAAGAGGTTTTCTGAGTCTTTTCCTAGCGTTTGATAAAAAAAGAAAGAAAAATAAAACTGTTCACAGCTGTTAAAGGAAATTATTCTTGAATTGTGTAAAACCTTATGTAATTACATTTAACCAAATAACTGGCAGCACAGGATTGTATTGAGGCTTGAGGAGGGAGACCTCTTGGAGAAATGTTCCTTAGATGGTGTTTCACCTGAGCTTTTCTGTGGAAAGGCAGAAGGAAAAAGGTTGCTCCCCAACTCTGCTGGCAGTGTACGGCCCCTGCTAACCTTGTTCTGCCCAAACTTAAGACCAGCCTACCCATAACTGTAAATGTCCTCCCTGTGAGGTTTGCCCGTATCAATTCAGGTCAAGAAGACTAACCTGTGCCAGATTCTCTAACCTGTATAATCCTTAGAAATCCTTCAAAGTAATTTTGATCAGTATAGTAAAGCTTGCATGCATTTAGGCCATTGTTTTTTGTGAATCTTTATTGACTATTTAGCCCTTTTGTCAGTTTGTCCCAGTGTGAATATAGTCCTGGCAAGTAGGTTTAATGATGAGGGTAGCAGACCTTGGGAAACAAGTTAGTCTGCATTTGCACGGGCATAATCACAATCTATTTTATGCTGCAGTGCAGTAGACTATGATTTTTGTATGCAGTAAGTCACTATGTTTTAACTATGTGGAGAACTTCTTAAAAAGTGTTAACCTGGTCTTTTGAAACATCTGACCATACGCATAGAGGTAGCCCAAAGCAGCAGTGTTTCAAAGTAGATCAGATTTAAACTTCAAAGGTTAGGGCTATTAGACTCTGTGGCCCTGGATTTGTGCCTATTAATGTAGTAATAATTTACAGAAGTTGCGATATAATCTGTGACTAGTGTATGCTACTTAGAAGATCAAGTATTTTTCTAAGGAAAAATAAAGATGTTTAGAGATTTATTCGTCCTGAATACAATGTAGTAGAGGAAAAAATACGTCTTGGCTGAATATTGAGAATGGAGAACAATTTTCAATATAAACCATTATCTCTCTATTAACGTCTATATAGAGATGTGTCTTATTTTGTCAGTAAGCCATGTAACAACTCAAAGTTATGGTATTCCCTTGAGTACTGTAGATTGCAGAATTATGATTTTGATGCAGGTAATTTCTTTCCTTCCTTCCATTCAGAAATGAGGGAGGGGAAGACTTTCATTCATTATTGCAAGAGGCTGTTTTTCACTGAAAGATATTCAGGATCACAGCATATCATGGAGTAAAGCCTAGCTAAAAGTACCTCTCAGATAGGTAAGACCTTGACTACATCTACTCAGCTCAAACTGACCAGATTAATTTGATATGAGCTGGAAAAAAAAGGAGCCTGGTAACATGAACCTTGTTAGATAATTGTTGCTAACTGCACACCTCTGCAACGCGTTTGAGGCAGGAGATCAGAGGGCAATAGAAACACTGTTGGCAACTACTCTCTGGATGGACTGAGATACAGAGGGTGTAAGGAACCTGCAGCTATGTGACCTGCAAAACTGTCAGTGGCTATTGGAAGTCTGATACAGAGAATAATAAATAATGAAGCCCCTTGGGAATTTGGGGGACACATCCACGGAAGTCCAGCAGCATGTCAGCACCGAGAAACATCGAGCAGTCGGAGAGCGTGCTGCTTTCCTGAGGCTGGTCCACACTGGTGCAGAGGGGCAGGAGCCCTGGCTGGCTCCAATGTGTCATGCACATGTGTCATTGGATATAATCCTAGATCAGAAATTGGTACCCAACCATCATAGCCATCCCACCACATCACGTAGTGGCATGGTTTCGTTCTTATGTCCACCTCAGCTTCCCCCATGACACAAGACCGAACCAACACCAATGGGAATTTCTCTATTCCTTCCAACGGGAACAGGGCAGATCCTAGGACTCTTTGGAGGGCTGATAATCAGCTCAAATCTTTCCTGGGCCTCTTGTCCTCTATCACTGCATTCTCCTCCTCTGAGGCTCTTCAGTACACACAAACTGTTCCCTCACACCCAGAACTTTGGCTTTTAGATATCTTCACTAGTGCATTGGAGAAGCTGTTAGCATATGCTGCAGAAATCTTTGAAAAGTCTTTTCAAGTAATCAGGAAAAAACAAAAGCCTTCGTAAACTATGGCATTTTTTGTACATTGTTCACTTTCAACATAAATTTACGTGCCTAAGTTAAAAGTGCAGACTTCCTTTATCATTTGTCTTGTCTTTGAGGAGGGGCACCCTCAGAGCAGGAACTTAATTAAGATGCTTAAAGAATATCATCTCCTTAAATTCCAGGGCAGGGTGAATACGTGACTGAGTCGATATCCCCTGCTTATGCTGGAACCTAGCCAGCATAGCCAGGAGGAGCTGGTCTAAGAGAAGGAAGACACTAGAGTCTCCCTGGAGAAACTCAGTATAAAATACAATAAAATTCAGCCTGCTACAGTGTGTGGAGTCAAGCGCATGTGATACGGAAAACAGAAGATCTATTTGATAAAATCCAGATGTTCCACAGTTATGTCTTTCCTGAAGGCTTGTATTGTGATAGGCTCAGCCAAAGAGGATAAGATTCAGCCTGTGACAGTGATCGCTTGAAAATGCTGGGATGCTGAGCTTGTTCATTCCTTCAGAAATAATTATCTACTGAGGTATAAATGGGGCAAAATTTAATCCTTTACCTAGGAAGATGTAGGCATTTGTAGAATTGTCAACAAGATCTGAAATAGCCCATTTATGGAAGGAAATAGACATTTCAAGACTGAAAACAGCAGCAGTTGCTGACTTAAGACAAGATAAATCACAGCCTAAAAATTCCATTTTTCTCTACATCATCGACAGTAAAGAGAACACAGAGCAGCCAGGACAGATCCAGGTAATTTCATAATAGATGTCTAGTTAGGCAAGACAGACCTTCCTTGAATGTATAATAGGAAGATTTGATCAGATGACCTGAGAAAAAGCTGAAGTTTCAGGGTTTTTTAATGGTTGCATAACTGAATCACATCAGCAGTTATCCTGAGTAGAACCACTGCAAGACAAGCAACTTCGCTTTTATTGAGAAAAAAGATAGCAAAGAAAGACAGGTCAGGACTTGTATGTACCTGCTCTGTGGCAAAGAACCAGAATATATCTCCAGTAGCGTTTTACTGTAGATAGCTAAGCATGTTAGTTATCTTACAATAACAGCACACTTTTCCTCTTTTGCCTTGCCTTGCCTTGCCTTGCCTCCTCTGTTCTCTTCTACTCAGTGGTAAACGATGCATATCTGCAGAGAAAAAAATCAAGCTGTAAAGGTTAGATTATCCTAAAAAAATCTTCAGCATCTCACCACCTGTGTAGTGAATGCTAGTGGAATATTTGTTGCTGCCAATACAAAATTTTTGTGAGAACAGGGAAACAAAAAAGTATCAAAAAGTTAGAACTGTGTGACACTAATAGCATGTGAAATATTAACAGTTTACTGCCCATAGCATGTTAACATTTTCTGAAGGCTGCTTTTGGCAGAGACTGTCAGAAGTAGAAAAGAAAACATGAAGAAAAGCACTAAGATACCTTGATTCCTGGAACTAGAGCTGTTTGACAATTCCAGGTTATGCAAAAGTTTTACTCTGCAAAATGAGAAAAGAAGTAGGAAATATGAGGCTGAAATAAAAAAATAAAAAAGTCTCATCAATTCCCCAATATAACTGGGAAAACTGGATGAAAAAAATAATGAGATGCTGCTGTCCATACCTCACAAACAAGTAAACCATGCTCCTTTTCAATCATTAGTGTTTATGTACATTATTAAGTGCAAAGGGCACTTCCTGGAGGATGAAAGACCAGTTGGGTCTAATGGCCTTTGGCTGTGCTTCCTCTCATCAACACTTCCTTCTAACCTTTAACCTTTAATCCCCAGGAAAAGTCCTGTGCTTTGCTGGCTTCTATTTTTAGTAAGAGGGGACAGACTCAGACAGGTTAGGTGGACTGCATCTGTTTATTGCAGGTCTCTTGTACTGCCCTTCTGTGATTTCTCATGTTGACATTTCTTATGTGGTATGATGTCTTGGCGTATGGTAGACTGAAACTCAGCAAAAAGTTGTGTAATTTAATACACTGGAAATAAGCACGCCAAGATGTTTTTTACAAACCCCTTGACAGAAAACAACAGTTGACCCAAATTAAACAGCAAATAAATAGACTTCAACCTGCATGTAGTTGTAAACCCTCCACTGCAAGTCAGTTCCACTCAGAACAAAAAAACTTGATGTCTGATCACCACTTTATTTTACTGAGGTCTTTTGGAAACTCTGCTGCTACATTGGTACTATATACATTTTATTATAGAGCAAACGAAAGGATTTTTCACTGCCTTTTCCTGCATAAGCCGTGCTTAGAATGTCTTCACAGCTGTAAAGATTCTGTTATTTCTGTTATTTACAGCAGTCTTCTCCTTGGAGGAGACTTATCTGACTTCACTTCATCCATATAAAATGTAGTCTGCCATGTTTGCTCTATGGTCAACAGAAGGGAGAACTTTTAAGAGTCTTCCAAACCACTTATGTTACGAGGGGATGAATTGACTTCCTGCAGGTGCCTATTTTTCTGCATGAGCATTAAAAGTGAGATGATCAGCTTAGATTAGGCTTAGGAGGTGATCAAGTTTAGATAGATAAATTTGGTATATTAAATCCTCTGCTTCTAAGGGTAAATTTAACCAGATAGGGTAGAATCTTTTAAATAGTGTCACTTAGTTATGCTCCTAGATGTCTTAATCTGAAGTCATATCTTAACTATAACTTCAGTTTCCTTAAAGTGGTATTTAGTCTTAAACTTATTGCAGAATTTTACTTTTTAACCCTGAGGAGGAGAGTTTTGGACTTTTTTTTTTCCCCAGAATCGACTGTCTTCTTCAGATAATATTAAGCTCCAGCTAGAGTCTCCTATCCAGTACAGTAACTCCACCATCATTTCTATTTTTTTCATGGATCTATGGTTACCAACTGTCCTTGCAACTTTAGACTCCATAACTCTATTCATTGTTCAGAGCCATCCAGCTGTGGACACCTGACTCTCCCCATTCCTTTTTACTGAGGGTGCATTTCACACAGATTTCTTAGCATCCCATCTCCACATCTCACCTGAGCATGGGACTAGCATTTGGTGTGTTGGAGAAATGACTGAGATGACTGCAAACAAACATGGATAGATCATTTGCTTAAACTCTCCACCTGCCAGGCAAATCTTAATCTGAAACAACCTCCTGCAAGATTAACAAAACCCATGAAATATAAAATTCTTCTAACAGAAAATGAAACAAAATTCAACCTTAAAGAACTGCATTTAAGACCCATATGTCAATCAATATCATGTGCATTCACTGTATTCATTAAAGGAGAGGCAAAGTAAACCAACCACAAGGCGGCTAATCAAGAACATTCTCCCCATTGTAACGAGAAAATATTCTGTAGTTTATAAAACCTTCAACCCACAAACTGGCTTCAACAACTACTGAAATGTACTCACCTAATTAATCAGCCTCTTAAATAGCTGATCGTGTATTTGCTCTTGTGTACTAAAGAAATATCATAAATAAATTTTTATGTGGGAATTTTTATGTATGTAGTATCTTATTTGCAAATCTTGCTATTGAGAATGGTATGTGTATCAGGTGACCGGTGTTGCAGTCCCAGTTTTGCAGCTGATAAACTTCTTGCTGAAGTCACTCCCTATTGTGCCTTTATTTTGGCTCTGACCTGTTGTTTGTCTTGTGCTCAGCTGGTATAATAGTCATAATACCTTTGCCTTTCCCAAAAACACTTCCTGCAAAATTACTCTATTTTCCAACATGTCTGGAATCAGTATGACCCCCCCACCCCAATTTTCATTTCAAATATTAGTAGAAAAGGGAGACAAATGAAGAGAAAGCTCTTTGAGATTAGTGAGAAAAATAGCTTACTTCAGTAAAGCTGGTTTGGGTTTCACTACGTCACCAAGTTCTGTGGTTGGCATGGGCATGGCTCAGTTCAGGACACTTCCTAAGAGAAGCTGCTTGCCAGGGTACGTTTCTGTTTAATCTGCTGATGAGGGCATGTTACAGCTCTCTTCTGTTCTTGGTGGGTATTTCAGCCCTCTCTCTATGGAGTTGGTACTGAATTTTTATCAGCTCATTCTCTCACTGCCAGGAGGGCAGTGAGGCAGCGGGAGGCAATGGTCACAACAGGACAAGTTCAAGCACACTGGTTTGGGGAATGGCTGGGACATCGGCTGTCGTAGAGGGAGGACAGAGGATGCTGAATGCTCTCTTGCTTTTCATCTAGTCCAGATATACAAGTTAATGATAGCATATGTAGGTTAACAAAAAAAAAAAAAAAAAAAGAAAAAAAAAGAAAGCCTTTACTTTTAGACATTTTAAATAATACTCAAATCTCTTTGCCAATTGCTTTGAGGAAATAAACACCTTTCATTCTATGAATTCCACAGACAAATGCTACTTGGAAAGTACTTTTCATACTCTGATATTAATACTAATGTGCATTGTGTAAAAATTATATTATTATGAGCAGACTTGAGGATGTAATACATTTTTAATCTGAATTATAACAAATAATGTAATAATCCTTAAGAGGAGAGGTTCTAGGAATGAGTCTGCTAGCTTATTAGGGAGCTGGGTAGAAAGAAATAACATTTTATATGATGGTATTTTAATTAGTTAAATATTTTGTGTACATATTTTTAACATATTTACTCAGGAAAAGAACTACATTTTCTATACAACATGGTTTAGAGAATTCAAAAGCCTTTGAAACTCTCCAGGTGTAGTGTCTATATACTTAATAGATTTTTGATGGATATATCTGCATATCATACATACATACATACATACATACTTTAAGACTAGACTGTGGAACTGCAGGGTTTGGAGTGGCTGGACAGCTAAAGCAAGCAGCAGATGTTAATTCATGCCTTGTTCTGGACTCTTGGCAGAGGCTCCTCTCATGTGCCTGAGCTGTGAAGGTGGTTGAGTTAGGGAAACAAAATCACCTGAACAGGATGTTTGTGGCATCATTATCTTGGACCTGTTGACTATGTGTACTTAATCACTTTAGTCCAACATGCTGATGTGGTGTTGAGATGGAAACTGAGTGTGTTATGGTACTTCCCAATAAAAGTAAATGCTGAGAGATGTGTTGAACAAAATATAAAACCTCAGAGACCTGGAACTCTTAGTCTGCAGCCATGATCTTAATGGCTTTGACCTCACAAGGTAAGCAAGCCATCTGAGAGTTAACATTTGATATTTCAAAATTGAATAAATTTTGTTTTGGGAGCCTGTGAAATGAGGTGCTGCAGAATCTGATTCTGGTGGCTCAGCATATGCTACCTCCATGCTTCTTGAGTTGTTTTGCTTGTGTATCTGGTAGAGATCACTGCCGTGCTTGAAGATTGTGATTTTGCTGTCCGTGTTGACTTCTAATCAGTATGACTATTTTCTGCTCACTTACAAAATTCTCCTGTTGCAGCTTCAGAAAGATTCTTTGTGCCTCATTGTAAAAAACTGTGCAAAGATTCACTGTACAGTCTCACCCCAGGCCATATATACTTATATATAGGCAACAAAGAATGCTGGTAATAGTCCATGTTGAAGAGTGTAGAAAGAAAAAGGAAGGCTGTCAGTCAAAATGCTGGTTACTTGCAAATATTAAAATGAACAGTTGATAGTGCTCTGTGCATTAAACCTAATATTTAGTTCAACATGATGAACATCATTAGTCAGCATCTGTATAGGCTGGGGACTGACCTGCTGGAAAGCAGCTCTGCAGAGAAGGACCTGGGAGTGTTAACCAGGAGCCAGCAATCTGCCCGTGGTGGCCAAGAAGACCAATGGTATCTTGGGGTGCATTAGGAAGAGTGTTGCCAGCACATCGAGGGAGGTAATTCTACAGCTCTACTCAGACCTGTTGAGGCCACATCTGGAGTACTGTGTCCAGCTGAGTGTTCCTCGGTACAAGAGTAACATGAAGCTACTGGAGAAAGTCCAGCGTAGAGCTACGAAGATGATCAAAGGAGTGGAGCATCTCTTACAAGGAAAGGATGCAAGAGTTGGGCCTCTTTAGCTTGGAAAAGAGAAGACTGAGAGGAGATCTTATCAATGTCTAGAAATATCTGAAGAGAGGGTATCAAGAGGATGGGGCTGGGCTCTTTGATAGGACAAGACTCCATGGGCACAAACTGAAACACAGGAAGTTCTGCCTGAATACGAGGAAGAACTTTACTGTGAGGGTGTTAGAGCACTGGAACAGGTTCGCCAGTGAGGTTGTGGAGTCTCCTTCTCTGGATATATTCAAATCCTGCCTGGATGTGACCCTTTGCAGTGTGCTGTAGGTGACCCTGCTTGAGCAAGGGGGTTGGACTAGAAGATCTCCAGCGGTCCCTTCCAACTCCAGCCATTCTGTGATTCTGTGTGATTCTGTAATTATTTTAATGAAGATACCATGCAATAAGAAGAATCACAAGTAGCTGTGAATCAACCCTGTTGCCTAAATCCTAACATTTAATCCACAGTGTCTGCAGCATACAATGTTGAAATAATCACAGAATTAATTTACTAATGCTACTAATGCCACTAACTTACTTATTATATCAGTGCTTCAAAGCACTTTGCAGAAGCACAAGAATTAAGTCATTCCTTACTCTGCATATATCTAAGTAAATGTACAAACAAAAAGTGGGCTGAACACTGTTTTCATGCCATATTGCACTTTCTGTAGAATAAAAAACAAGGATAATGAATCACAAACATTGCAAAAAAATATAGGTTTCATCATTTGTGTATCAGGTCCCTTCAGCTGTCTGAGTATCAGAGGCAAGTTAAGAATAATTTGACTTTCTTTTTACCAGTGTTACAGATAAGTTAAATAAATGATTTGTCAAAGTATTTTCTAGTTTTAGTCATAAATTTTTGTGGACAGTCTTAGTAGTAATGCCATTTTTTTCTGTCTACTTGAATACCAGATTATCTACTCTTCAGCCCAAGTACAATGGGTATGATTCAGAAAGAATCATTTTGAAGATCCTGAGGGATTTCCAGTGCATCAGTGGCATCTTCTCAACAGTTATCAAGGACATAGGCTCCTTTCTTATGAGAATTTCTCTTAGCATTAGAGTAAGATACTTCAGACTATAGCAGTAACCTGAATTATTTTCTTGCACTTCTGTTTGGTAAAGAAGAAAACCTAGCCCAAATAACTGATGCTTTTCTTTCTCAAAGGCAAATTCAGTGCTGTCTATCCAAGTCTCCTTATACTGCTTCCCCAGGGAGCATTGCTTTTGCTCTAAGACAGTGAACTTCTAGCACTTTCCCGAGATTTCTAGAAGTTTTGTTTCTTGTCAAGGGGTTGCAGCATAGCTCCACAGTTCTGCAGGCATGATGAAACTATGAGCTGCAAGGGTCAACTCACTAACGCAGGGGAAAAAAACAGCTCAACTGGGAGGTGGTTGAGTACAAGCTATTATGAGTTGAGTGACAGGCGGAGTATGCAAAGCCTTCCTGAACCGATACACTAGATCTGTTTGCAGCCAGAACCCCACCCTTGTTAAACCAGGGAGCCCCAGCATTTTGCTGCTTCTGCTGCTGAGAGATGCAATCTTCCGGATAGATGTGCCATATACCTTTCAAAATTTGTAATCTATTGGTAGATCTTTCCATGGGTGGCCCTCACTGTTTTCTGAACACATCAGTTAAAGATTTTCCATTAAAAACAGTAAACTGGAAAAAACACTTTGTCTATAAAGTCAGCTGAAGTTGTGGTACTATTTTGAAGGGAGAATTGCTGCCCAAGCCCCATACTATCTCAAGCCATTTCTGGATTTATTAAAGGAAGATCTTTTATTTTTTCAAGCAAAACAACTAAAAATCTATTTGTTTGGGGACTTTTTATAGATTAAGAACAAAACAAAACAACCCCCTAACCCCCAGTTTTATGCTTCCTGAAAATAGTTTTTACTACAACATTATATTGAATTAGTGTTATTGAAGGACAGCAGTAAGATTTTACTAAACTCTCAGTTGAGAAGACACATATAAGGCATTACAGCTTTGCTCTAATACAAAGTTATTTAAATGTGGATGTATAAACCATGACAGCATATCTTTGAACTCTCGCATTACCAGATAATGGGATTGACCATCTTAAAATGAACACTATGATTCAGGAAGCATGTTGAGAATTCAGATTATACAGGACTTTAAATGTAAGCATGATTAAATGTAGCACTTCTCTGTACCTTTTATAAATATTTTACTTCAGCTGCAGTCCTGAACAGCTCCACTGCCTTCCTCTGTTTTTCCATCTTTTCTTTCAGGAAAGACCTTTCAAGAAAAATCTTTGTAGTGTGAGATATTTGACTAGTTTGAGCTCTGATGAAAAAGCTCTCAAAAGCTTGTCCTGTTTCTACTGCTTGACCCAAGGCTTGGCACTCTTCAAGTCACCTAACAGACTCTTGTCATTGACACTGAAGACTCCCAGCTGGCATCCCTTAACTCTGAGCCTAGAGTCATCTGTTGAAGACAGAGCGGGGAGAAATAACCAGTTAATACAGTGTGAGGGTCTTTTGTTGCTCTTGATTTAAATGTATATCCAATGGTTAAGAAACTCTGTGGGCATACTCTACCACTTGAGTATTTAGGAAAAAAAATACTTATGACTTCAGCTTAGAAATGATCGAGAACTGTATATATTAAACAATGGAAAAATGGATCAGCAAAAGAGAGAAATATCTGAAATATCTTAATCTTGATTAAAAATACAGATTAGATGGAATTATACAGAGGGAGAAGGACTGAACAAAAGGAAGACTGATGTTATTTTCTTCTCAGTAACACATCAAATGGGAAACAAATAAAATATTTCACAGAGGGAAAAGAATAGATGTATTTGTAGAAAGTCATTTTAAAATAGGCTGCCTCTATTTCTGTTGCAGATCAGTGCCCCCTGCAATGCCTGCTCTGGCAGGGATGTGTGGAGATGCTCTGGGAACCTTATCTCAGAATTTCAATGAAGGTGCTGTCAGGCTGCCCTGTATCTGGCATCTCCTGACCCCATGAACACAACTGCTTTTTCCACTTCAAGGTGAGCACACTTTAACCACCTCAGGCTTTCTCCAGGTTTCGTCAGCTGAATTTCCCCAAGCTCTTTCAGGCTGCAGTACTGCAAGTCTCATTTCCCAGCACAATTCTCTTTGCATTCCCTCTCTTGTAATTCATCTTTACTGTGTTTCTGATTATCAGTGTATTGCTGGCCAGTTTAATTTAGAGACTTGACCAAATTCACTCCTTTATTAAATAATTTATTAATAAACTCGGGAGACTGTTCAGATGACTCAAATGAACTTTATTTGCATAGTGTGAATAATTCAGCACTTCTTACGGAAAGTACTTGCCTTAGGAAATACAAAGTAAGTACACTATCCTGTCAAGTCTTCCAACTAGATGTTTCCTGGAGTCAAAGGGCACTGCATGATGGGCTGTTCTGCTGCCAAAATCTGTCCCCATGAAGGGGCTTTCAGATCTAACATTTCATATGAGAGCTTTTAAGTTTAGCAAACCTAAAAGTTTGCTAAAATTATTAAGTCATCTGGTAATATTCGCCTTTCAGAGAAGATTCTTCTGTATGGGCAATAGCTACATGAGACTGCTTGACTTTAGATATTTCCAGACCATCAGACAGGTCAATATTATAATTAATTTCTCAGTTTGAACAGTAAGTGAGGTTAACTTTGTGCATACCTGAGTGAAATTTAAGTAAAGCTTCAGCTCTAAGCTTAGAACGGTGGGCGTGTTTAGGAGAAGCCTGTTGAAGAAACCTGCCAAGATTATACAATTATAATCCAGAAATGTTTTATGCACAGTGTGAACACCATGGCCTAGATCAAGATAGTTTAGAGAATAATTTACAGTTTAATAATGATTGCTTACACACTTCTAACTTTGTTATTAACAGTGTAATAAGGATTTTGCTACAAAGGGCTTCTTTGTTATGCTATGATTTCTCAGTTCATTGTGTCAGCTGTATCAGCTATATGGGTTTGTGCCGTAGGGTCAGCAAATAAACAAACAAAGGAGCTCTTGTAGGGATCTGCCCTGCGTAGGAGAAACTCTTCTTTAACACAGATACATTGCATTCTTGATTTTATCATCTGCATATTTTTATGAGAAGTGGCTGCTCTAGCTGCAATGCGTTTGTTATCTGTGGAAAGTACTGCTTCTTTTGTAGGAGAGGAAAGATATATAGGAAAAGAAAGGAAAGCGGCATATTATTATGTGTAGCTTTGCAGATATCCTAAGATAGCACACTGCTTTGCAACCTTTGGTGTGATCGTAATCCTTCTGAAGATAGTATCAGAACTGCTGTGGGCATCAGTGGGAAAGGTGGTGTCTGTTAACAGGTGTGTCCTTTGTGATTGTGGAAAAGAAACACACTTATTCCTTCTGGAGAAAAGATAGTCCTGCTTTCATTATGCTGAAGCAGTGCTATTCCACACAAAAAGGCAAAGTGGTCTGGAGAAATAATTAAATTTTGGCAGAAGCGCACAGAGGAAGGAGTTCTGAGTGTCCAAGATGTGCGTCTGTCTACTCTAAGCTTTTTTCCATGTTGGATCTTTTCCTTTTCTGCCTCAGCTTTTCCCTCCTCAAAGTGAGGAGAAAATGAAATACCTGGTCTCCTTTACCTCTACGAGTAGTGAGGATTGATTAGCTCGTGTTTGTACACCGCTTTGAACATGTAGCGAGCACTATTTTTCGTTTTTATAGTTAAAGACTTAGGAGCATAAAGCTTGTGGGCCTGCATAGATGATTGAATTCTGCAATTTCTATTTTTACAATGGTAGGTTGCTATTAAAAAAATGCATAACTCAATACAGTGTCCAAGGAAACAGAGAAAACCTGGTTGAGCAGGTACTAAGACAACATGCACCTCTCCTTTGCTAGACACGCATCTCCGTTTCGCTTACGCCCCTGCCAGGGGTTTCCTTTGCGATGCCTGGGAAACGACGAGCACCACCGGCCTGATTCTCTTTGTCTCATTATTTCTCTGTTAGGAAGGCCACAAGTCCACATTTTAAAAGAAATCCTCCGAGACTCGTGTGTGTGGTAATTTCTATAAAGCAGCTGGAAGTACATTTTTTTATGACAATATCTGATTTTGTTTGCAAAGACCAAGCCCAATTCTATTGCAAATCTCTAGGGGAAATGCTTTTAAGTTTTATTCAGTTAATTCAAAATATTGAGGCAGTAAAAGCAGCTTGCTTAGATGTATGCTGTGAAAGCTGTGATTTATGGTGTCAGCAACCCTAATGATAGCTTTATAGGATTAAATTATTTATTGCTAGGAATCCAAGAAAACTAAAACTAAATGCAAAGCCAATAATGCTGCTATTTATGTTTCTCTAGAAAAGAGAATACTTGTTTTCTTCTCCTTCTTCATTGTTTCTTACTGTATAACTAACTGTGGTCATTGAAATATGTGTCAAGTATGGAATAGTGTAATCTGAAACCCAGCATCTTCTGGGATAATAGGCAAATGAACAAACTATTTGTCAATATTTTGTTTTTTTCAAATCTGGTAAAAACAATTTTGAAAAAGGTCTTCTTTCATACTCCACAAATATATACTTTAAGGACAAATTCAGCGTGAGTATGTCTTGCATTTCTGGGCTTTTTGGGGACATTATCCTTACCATAAAAAGTTCATATAATAATTCTGTTCAATGGGTAGTTTCTGAAATCCGCACTACAAGCTTTTACCCTTCATTAGACATTGACAGGAAATGTGAAAAAATAGGGAAATATCTCCCTCCATTAAAGTGTATGCTAGTGTCTTTGGTACAGAGAGAAAGCCAATTCTGTTTGGTCTCAGGGAACTTACTGTTGGAGCTGTCAAAGACAAGAAGGGGGGAGGAAAGGAGGAAAGGAGAAAAGAGATATGGGAGCCCATGGTGCTTCAAAGAGGCACAGAAGCAACCAGCAGCAAAAGCTAGATCTTTGAGTCTCGCTACAAAGCTCTGTAGGTACTGAACAAGGTCGTCTCAAGAATACAAACAGCATACAAAACCAGATCCTTAAAAGATAAAAAAAGGTGCTTTTGAAGGAAAAAAGGTGTAATGTGCATGATACAGATAAATTTAAGATAAATTCTCGTATTTAATATCGTGATATGATTAGAAATGTTAAATGAAGTTGTGAGAAAAAGCCATGAGATTGATCATTTGCAATTTGTGTAATCAGAAATCGGACATTCATGTATCTTCCAGTGTGTCCGTTTGCAAATTTCAGAAACTTCATCCACTTTATCAGGCTGTGATTATTTGCTCAAAATGCCACATCAGAGATGCATTACTATATAGGCTGGTTTAAAAGTTTCAGTCGTCCACTCACAGAGTCGAGCATATTACAAGACCAGAAACTATTTCGACACCATGAATACTGAAGGAGGAGGAGAAACAAATTACTGTCTAAAATGTGTTTTCATAAACTCTTGAGCAATCACATATAATGAAGCCATCCTTAAAACCTGGAGTTACTTGAGAGGTAAACAAAGAATGAAGCAGCTATAAAATGAATGTTATTTGTAATGGGAGACCTGGCTAGTTTTGATAATAGCTGAAATGTTAATTTCAGTTTCAAAGAGTTTACCATGAAACTCATGGTTGATTATGGGTTACTTCCCATATCCTATGAACAAGAGGCTCTGAATGCACTGTCTAAGGTGTTGACTCCTTCCCATGGAAAGCCCATCACACTTGAAAATCACACAGAATTTTGGAAGTAGGAGTTATCAACTCCTCCTATCAGTTATCTGATAATCCTGCACTTTTTGAGAGTATCTGTGATGAATTTGATGTTAAATACTCCCATCCAGATCAGATGAAACAGGTCAAATAGGAGCCAGAATTTGCAAAGTTTCCAGTTTGTTATTTCTAGAAAGCTTCAAAAGGTCTTGGCAAATAATGACAGAACTGATACTTTCTGAAGACATGGAGAAAAAAAGCTAATGTAATCCCAGTCTCAAAAGGATGTGGCATCCATGCTCCCTCTATATCTGGGCCAAAATTAGAAGATAAATCAAGTGTGGCACTGCAGCTGAAAGGTAAGGTGGTTTCATTGTTGGAAAAGGCTCAGCATTCAGAAATGATGGTACTGGAAAATGATTCTTTTTGTTTACTTAACTGCACCAATTATACAAAAAAATGAAACAGAAAATAAAGCCAGCCAGACCTGTGCAGTGAGTACTCAATTGCTACTGACTGGTTATTGCACAGAAACCCTACCACGCACCTTCTTCACATAGTGTCTAATTAAACTGGGGAACTCATATCCACAGGGTGCTGCAGATACTTGCACAAGCTAAAAAAGCAAAGAGGCTAAATTATGGAATAAAAATTTATCTGGTTTGAGCTATCATTGTCATTACAGGTTGGAGACAAAATATGGGTTTAGAAGGACCTTTGATCATGCTGGGTATGGTCCTTCTTACATTTTTGAGGAATCTCATTACTCAGTACCAAAAGAACACTGTGCTTGCAAAAATGAATCATTAGTAGATTGTCCTCTCCCTATGTAAAAGAGAAACAGAGGAAATGCTGTTTGGAATTTTTGATGGATTTGCTATACAGTAATGAAATAATATTTCCAGATGCAAAGCACACTAGATAGCTGGGCAAACCAGTAAAAAAAAAAAAAAAAAAAAAAAAAAAAAAATCCAGGAAAATGGAGTGAGCATCAGAAATGAAGCAGGTTGTCACTCAGGAAACACAAAATAAAAAAACTTTGCCTTTCTTTCTGCAGTGACAAAAATGTGGGTTTTGGTCAGCAAGGAATGAGAGAGAAACCTACCTTTCTGCTTGGGAAAAGAACGGTTATATTAGGCATTTTTGAACTCTAGAAAAGAAAATCCTTTGTCAGCAAAAAATTCCATCTATTAGTAAAAAAGATTTGGTATCTATAGTGAATTTACTCTTTTTTATGTAATCCTAGATTGTTTTTACGAGAAGTCTGTATGAATTCTGGAGAACATAACTAAAGAATTCTTTTCATTCCTAAAGGACATAGACAAAAATTTTGTATGAAGATAAAAATAATAATCTCAAGTAATCATAGGAAAAACACCTTGTTGGAAAAGAGAAGAAAACTGAGGCACATAATGTGAATAATGTAATGTAATAATTAGTGGAACTGTACAAATCATTTCATGTTTACTTAAAATGTAAAACCTAAGTACGACAAACTCATAGGGAAAAGATAGCTAAAAAAATTGAAATTAATCCCAAGCAAACTATACAAAACAATGTTTCACAGAATGCTGAAAAATGTCAATCAAACAGAACTCAAGATAATTTTCATTAAATTGGAGAGAGAATCAAGTTCACCATGCTTAGAGCTGATAATAAGTAATACTAGAAGGTTTTATTGTAGTTAGTGATGGTTATACAAGAAAAGAATGACACTGATAAAGAAATAATTGAAGAAATTAGTTTCCTGACATCCATAAGAAAAGATTACTTCCAATAAAGTTAAATATGCAATCAATCAACTGAAGCAAGGACATTCTCATGGGAAAGATGGAAAGACCACAGCAGGAGTTACACTACAGCTAATGACCTAGAGCAAAGTGTAGGTCATGGGATAAATATTTAAACAAACTTTATGAGAGGTCAGCATCCAGTGGTGAGGGAGTGGTGAGGTTGAGCAGAATACAGTGCCATTGGTTAGGATACTTCATTCAAACATCGCAAAGGGCGTGATGGAGCAGGAGTGCAGCAAAGCCAGGCCATCCTAAAAGTACTTTTTTTTTTTTTAATTACTCCTGATGGCATAAATGTAAATCACCATCAGTGATTTTCAAGGAGATTTTATAGCAGCTGAAGATCTGGCTGACTAACTTCAAGTTAATTTTCTTTTAGCAGGGAGGGATATGTAGATTGATGGAGTCCTTTTTCTTTAATACCTTGAAGTTATTTTATCCCGTCATAAAATAAGCTAAATTAAAATGAAATAAGGATTTTTTGTAGCTTGCCACAAAAGTTTTAATAGCAAATCCCTTATGGAGTTTTGAAAATTTCTCTTAACACCTAAATCCACTGCTTTTTTCAGAAGAACGGAAAAATTGTTTTTCTTTTCCCCAACATGAATTTATAGATGAAACAAGGTTATTTTGCACTGTCATGGTGTTAACTCACAGATAAGATGGACCATATTGGTTCACACCACGGAGACAGCAGACCTTCTGCTTGACTCAGATGTTTACACCAGGTGAAAGCACCAGAGGAGCAAAAGGAGCCTCATGAGGCCCATATGCAGATGTACTGCATGGCTGGCCTTGGTAGCCCTACCGGGGCTCTGTCCGGCCTCTCTTGCACACAACTGCTGTAACACTTGCAGGAAACAAGGTTGATGTGCATCTCCCATGGTGCAGTCAAAGAGATTGTGGTAAGTTTTCATTCATCAAAAACAGATGGTTTGCTACTCCAAGGGCCTCTCCAACCGCTCATCCCAACCCTTAAGATTTCTAGCACCATAGTGATTTGATAGCCTACAAGTCTGAGATGATTTATGTACATATATATCTTACAGATAACCTTTCTACCTACATTTGTTTGACACCATAACTACCTAAGCTGTTCACCTATTGATTCTAACTTTGGTCTGTCACAAGAAACAGCCGAACACACGAACCTATACTTTCCAAAGCCAAAGTGAGTCTGCAGCTGGCTAGACAAATAGGGGATCTGTAATAACAGCCTTGCAGGCAGAGTACATATGTCACAGGGTGTTGAGGAGTACTGAGGAAGGCTCAACAACAGGGATGCGGATTCAGAAGCCACAGAGATTTCCCTCCAGTTAAACTTGTCTGTATTTCCCCAGTACCTGCACAGAGCTCCATGCAAAACTTGTTGTAAGAGGTGCAAGTCCTTGGAAAGACAACTGTCTTCCTTGTGAATCAGCAGGATACATAGTGTTGGATCACTGTGCTGTTTGTCGAGTGAAATGTAGAGCTGGCCACACACGCATGCAAGATATTGAAGGCCAGGCCCTGAATTTATACTAAATTATTCTCTTCTTAAGAATAAAATCCTGCTTCTACCAGGACCAGAAAAGTAGAAAACAAAAGTATGATTTCTACTTCTACCCTTACTTTTACTTATCAGTAAGCTGGCAGTGATTCAAGGCAATTTGTAGTGAAATAAGAATAATCAAGAAGTAACAACATGTTCATAGGCTGTTATTGTAAAGCAACTGAGACACGGTGTAAATTCCTACTGCACCTTGACCTGCAGCTTTTGCTCACTGTCCTTGGAGCTGCCGTAGGTCATTCAAGATTCTGTGTCACTGGACTGTTGGCCCAGTATCCTGCTCTGATGAATATTGTGCAAACTCTGATTTTGTTCCCTCTGCCTCAAATGCCCTTGAAGTTTCAACTTCAGTTAAGTAATTGTTGTTATAAGGTCCAAATCTGTCTGCTTTCCAGTGATGACTGTAACGCTGATAATCTGTTAGGACGCAAGATGACTAGGTAAAATAAGGTGGTGATAATGATGGTGGAATTATCTTTCCAGTTCCCACTTTCTAGGCATCTGACACTTTTCTTCCTTTCATGATTCTTCCCAGAACATGGAGACAGAAACTAAAGAAATGATGTAAGACACAATGGCAGAAGCAGTGATAAAAGAGTATCAATATAGATAGACTGTAAAATGGGTGGGTAATATACTCTAATATTATATACACATTTTGAGCATTTATAAATATATTTTTGAGTACATTATCCATATATTTGATATTAATATCAAATATGTTTGTGTATGTATAGATGCACATATAAATGCACTGTCATATATGACCAAATTCGGCATCAAAAAAGATATTTCACTGAATAGAGTTATTATTATTGACTGAAGCATTCTGTGGTTTAAAAATATCTTTCTGAACTACTAAGAGCTTGGGGTTTCAATTTAACCAGTTAGATGTGAGCATAAAGGTTCATAAAGTTAGCCAAGGGCAACTAGGACAATCGCCTGAGTGTGTAAAAATCAGACATTCTGGAAAGAGATAGCAGCATAGGAAGAGAATGATAACCAATGACTCTTCTAATGCTTTTAAATTTGTTACACACAAAGCTTTGATTATATGTGTCCATCCTCTCTTATCACATCATATTTCACAACAGAATCAGGACAGAACCTCAGCTGGAATCAGTTTCTGTTTAAACCGCATTCGTGAAGCAATATCCCTGTATGTCAGCTGAAGATCTTCATCTCCCATCCTTCCCCCCACCTCTCTTTCCCATGTCTGTATTTTACTACAGAGGTTTGTTCTTGATTAATATTTTAAGTATCTGACAAGATCAAACAGTTTTATTATATTACATTTTTAAAGACCCTCCAGTTTGCTAAGAAGCTCATGCTCTCAATGGAAACTTTATGCAAACAGAATTAGTCAACTTTCAAAGCAAGGTACTAAAAATGTCATTTTCATGTTTGTAGTGTTTAGACCTGAAAAATGCATGTAACTTCTTAAAATTAAACACTGATTATTTGATGTGAAAAGACATTCCTTACAGCAGATGATTTTTGGTTGTTGCGCCAAGTAGTCAATGTTGTAATGTCATTTCTATGAAGGTAGGGCAAAGTGCCATGTGGAGTCAAAAATGTTTAATAGCCAAAGAGTTTTGCCTTTCAAATATGTCTCCTGGCTGCAAGAAATGACCATACGAGAAAAAGATATCCTTTGACAGTGCATGTGAAAAATTCTCTATAGCTGACTAGTTCTTTGAAGCTGTTGGTGTCCAGAGAGAAGGAGAAAAAAAAAAGGAAGTCAAGACAAATAGCTGCATCTAGCAATCTGAACTAATGAGCCCTAGGTGAAAACATTTACTTTCCTAAATACAGCCCTTATGACCCAAATGACACAGAGGACTTAGGTGAAGCACAGCAGTCCCCAAATAATGTTGTGAAACACAGTATTACCATGACATCACGGGAGCAGGGAAAATTAATGGGTATTAGTAAATCTTTCATTTGAAAGTATGATTTTACCATTTGTTTGTCAAATATAAGTACTATACTGGGAAACATTAAAGAACACTGTGCTCTAGCTAAGTAGCAATTTTAGTTCTCTTTTGCTGGAAATCTTGGTAGTTCGGGAATCAGTGGTCAGACCTGTGGGTTTTTGGTAAGAATATGCAGTTTGGATAAGAGGACTTGAGCTTTGTGATCAAAGGAAAAAATGCTATTGATAATCAAAAACATGTTTTTAATTCCACAGTAAATATTAAGTGTACTACATTTCTCACAGTAAAGCCCTATTCTTACTTTATTTGCTCATATGGTAAAAATCTAATAAAGTCATTGATACTTCAGTGTAGAACTGCTGTGGAGGAAAGCCATCAGGTTTATAATCTTAACCAAATTGTTTTTATTTATAATGGAACCATATGACCCACAGAAAATTGCGCATTTACCATGGATCATTTAACACAGCCATCTGTACATTTCTTAAGAACGAAACTTTCATCAGAGTGTGACTTTTGTTCAGGATATCAATCCGGTTAGTTTGTCTCAGCTTAATTCACTCTCACAATAAAATAGCACTTGCATTTGGCAGATGAAACAAGGAATAATGAGGCACTTACAGAAATTAGATTACTACATTATCATATAATCAGATTTTAATGAAACAAGTAACATATACCATTCATTCCATTTTGGTTTGTGGGAAACCTCACTGGATTAACACAAGATTTGTTTTGGTTGCCAGGAAGAGTTGAAGTATTGAGGTAAAATATTGTCTTATCTGCGTAAAATCTGTTACGACATTATATACATCCTTTATTAATTCTCTCCCGTTGGATAATTGGAGGTCTGTAGTATTGTTTACAGTGATGAAATGGCAACCTTAGTTCATTTTACACTTTTTAATTTCATGCTTGTCTTCCATAAAATCTATTCCATAAATTAAAGTTCAATAGAACATGGATGCAGCATGAAGTATAAAACTTACTTAAATATATATTGGTTCAAATTATATTCAGAATCAATGAAACTTGACTTTCTTTTGTATGTTACTAATCAGTGTAAACCTTCCTTAGAAGGCATGTATTTTAACAGTAGTAAACTTATCAAGCCAAGTTTGAAATAGGAAAGCCTGTGAGCTTAATTGCCTACTTCTAATTGTCCATGATTATGCTTATGATACCTACAAGATGTGCTATGTCCACACGCTTCTTCCTACACAGAAATATAACGAAGAAAATAAATTAATATAAATACCCAGCCTTTAGTTTGAGATTTTTCTGCAGAATTTCAGGAACTTCACTCAGATCTAACATTCAAAGAGTAGCTTTTACAAGCTCCCTTGTAATCTGCATATATCCAGAAGGCAAATCAGATCTCGTGCATGTCTTTGGAGGTGTCCACTTCCCTTTAAGACAACAAAGCACTTGACCCAGGTGCAACAGAAAAATGTATTATATTAGTGGGATGAAAATGGTCCTAAGTGCCTGTAATCACAATTTATTGCCCGTACGCATGTATACAACAAAGTACAGAGTAGGAGAAGAAAAAAAACTTGATAAACCTGTATAGAAGCAGGCATTTGCATCACTGAGCTAGAGGACTGTTCACAATCGAAATGGATAAGCCAGTTATTGAACAAAGCGATTTTTGGAAGCTGCAAAACTCATTTACCATAATGTCTGATACTCTGTTTCAGCTTCACAGTCCTTTACTCTATTTCTTCATTGTTTTTTTAATGTGGATAAGCAGTCTGAAGGACCCATGTCTCCTTATCTAAGTGGGTGTTTTTGTTATGCTCTTTACACGATCTAGTTTTGACTCTAAGCTATTCAAATCCTGCCCCATGATCTAATTAATACTTCCTATGCTGCCAAACTTTAGATAAACTATCTCTGTCCTTTCAGTAACCTTCCTGGGGGAGCTGTTCATTTGCTGCTTGGATTGGATACTATTTTAGAGAGAGAGCAAGTTTCCTTTATATTTCTCATTTTCATATACTCTGGAGGAGTTACATGGGAAGATTCCCCATTTGGGTCTTTTTACTTAATAAATATAACTTATTTTGGGATTACTTCAGTTTTTCTTTCATACTTTTGTCTAAGGGTCGCTCACAGTTTTAATTCTGTAAGATGCCTTGCCACTCTAATATCTGCAAGTCAATACTTTCTACAAAATTCTAGGCAAAGGCTAACTACTGACTCATAAAAATCACAGTTTGTAATGATAAATTAAAAAAAAAAGTAGTTTGTATAAGCATGCAGAAGAGTGTAAGTCTTCCTCAAGTATTTGGAACAAAGACATTTGAAAAGGATCTGAAAAGTTACAAATGGGACTAAAAGGGCAGTAAAATGCCTTGCCAAGGAATAAGTGGTCGGACTGTAGTATATAAGTACCATCAGAAAGTGTAAAAAAAACATTTCTTTTGTGGCCTGTTAGTCTATTAGAGAAAGAAGTAACCAGAGTCAAAGGCTGGAAATCAAAGACCCCCAAATTTACAATGAAAGCAGGGCACAGGTTTTACAGTAAAAGAATCAACCTGTGGAAATCCAAAGGGAAGAAATGGTTTTGCTGTTGACATCAGAGATAATAAGTGTGTAATTGCCCATCAGTGCCAATGTGCTATACACTACTTGTCTTTTCTCAGCTTGGCCATCTGGCTTCCCTCTGTTAAGCAGAGCTAGGGAGTACAGGAAGACAACAGTGAGGAAATTTTCTGATGTCTATTTTTTACATTATCAGATTTATACCCAGTTTGGTTAGAATAGGACTTCTTTTTAATTTTTGCAAATCAGTTCTTTTTTTTTAACCAGAAAAGTATCTCATCTATATTTTTTCTTTTTTCTTCTGGCTGCATCGATTGCTGATTTTCTTCTTTTATATAAAAGACTTCTCTCTCTTTTCAGTGCTATAACAAATACTTCGCATATTAACATTTTACTCTGAAACATTCCCTCCTGATTTCATTATTCTGTCTATTAAGCCATGTCTATTTGCATTGAACTTTGCCTGCCAAGTATAAATCTAAATTGACAAACCTAAATTATGTGACTCTTTTCTAATAATGAGTCCACTTTTAAATATCAAGCTCTATCTCTGCTTTATTTGTATTTAGACAAATCATCAGGCCAAATTGTGAAACAAGTCATATCAATAACAATCATCATAAGTTTCAAAATTTTGGGGGGAATCTTGTGATCATTCTTCTATTCAAAAGATTTTTTTAAAGGTACACTTGTATATCAATAAAAGGGGAAATGCTGCAGAAAGGAAATAAAAGAATAAAAAGACTCTTTGAAATCATATTCAGAAGTGTCCAATTTAATGCCTTCCTTTCTACCCAATTTGCAAATTGGCAGAACAGGAGAAGTAACTTTGTGCCATTGTTTTTCAGGAAAACTGAAGCAACATTGTAATACTTGGCTTGTCTAAGGGAATACAATGGAGAATATGTAGTACAAGAGAATTTTTTATAAGAGAGACAGCTATGCTGTTTCTGTCAGACCATCACCAGCAAAGTAAGGGAATAAGAGGAAACTAGATCAGGAGAAACAGGTTACAGACAGTAATGATCACTTCCAGTCTCCTTTTACATATACTAGCTGCTCTTGAAATCAAGGGTAGCGTTTACAGAAATGCATGAACTGGAGCAGATGAGAAAGGCAAGAAAATATGTTGTCAAGTCAACACAGTCTGGCATTGCAGGAACTTTCTTAGCAGTGACAAAAGAGATTAGTAACAATCCTGGTAGCCCATGTGTCTAACGCACCATAAGTTAGCGCAGTACATTTTGCCACTGTTTACTTTGTTTGGGGTTTTGGAGACAGGCTGCATATGGTACTCGTCCTAAGGCTGTCAGCAAAGGAGCATCTGAGAAGGTGAACAGCTTCGTTCATCTTCTCCTCTGTATTTAGCCTTTACCAGCAAGGACAACCCCTGCAGCTGTGAAGCAAGCTATGATACTGAATAAAATGTGAACAGGTTGTGACAGCAACTATACAAATGCAAGGTATTGCTGCCATGCGTGAATGAGAGATAATAAGTGTGAAACTGAACAGTCATCTTTACAAAGCAAAATACATACGGTAGCTACATTTTGACAAGTGGCACAAAACCGCAGCTGAAACAACACAACAGCAGAAAGGTGATGATTCGGGCTGACACCGCAGGGGAGGAAAGTACCCAAGTGTGCATATTATCAGAAGCTGCATTGCTACAGCTTCCTTTAGAGACTGCCACAGGATCAGCTTCCTCAATCTTAGCCAGGTTACCAGCATCAGCAACTGGCGAAGGAGACAACTAAGACTGAAGAACTAGGAAAGGTAATTCATACTTTTTCCCCAAGTGTTGCAGTAGACACAAACTGAAGATACGATTATCTCTGGAAAATCTGGCCATGGAATCGAACGAGCTGCGGCAGCAGCTGATCAATACAAGAATCCAAGGATCCACTGGGCAAGGCTTTGGCCTTTGAAATCATTTTAGTAACATGTGATAGGACAGTGGTATTGCACTTCTTGCCAATATAACCCATGGGAAGACATCTCCATGAGGCTGTAAGGATGCCCTAAGCTTTCTCATGGTCCGTCTTCTCAAGAAGTATCTTCTAAATGACAGGCTCCTACAACTGTTACATGACTTGGTCTTTATAAGGCACAGTACAACTTTATGTTGCTCCATTGGCTGTTCTTTTTAGCACAGCTGTTCACCGTCTAATCTGTATTCTGTGTATTTCAGAAATGAGATCCATAGAGTATCATTAAAAAGTTAATGTTATGTTAAGAATATTGTCCTGTGATTTGTTGATGTCTCTTTGTTTTCATTAACTACCTAGTTGCATTATAGCTGCAGCATAGGCCGGAACAAATAAATAACAAGACCTAACCAGACTAGGTCAGTGAGTTATGTATATTGAATATATTATCTTCTGTACATCTAAATATCAGGTGACTCAGAGCAAAGTAAAACAAAACAGACAGTTACAGAATAGTGTGTCTTTCTAAGTTCTGTTAGTTAGTCATTTATGTCCTGAAAACTGGAAATTTAGATGCGTTTCAAAATCTTGCCTTTCTATATGTTTTTATGAGTCTTACAGTTCTTATTATCAGTGAAAGCATTTGACCCTTTTTATGACTGCAGTATGTTTTGGCCATGTTACCCCTTAAGGGAGTGAGTGTGTTTTTAAATAGCCCAATTTTTTTTCCTTGCTCTTCCTACGAGAATACTTCACAGCCTCTGTTCATTCTCACCATCATCTTTGAGCCCCATCTATTTCTCTATTACTTAGCTCTTTCAGACCGGAGCTAAGGTGACCTCTACTGAAATAAATGTTCCAGTGAAGGGCATGCTATTGCCTTTATATGATGGCATTAAAATATTGTAAGTATTGTTCTCCATGGTCAGGCTGTTTGTTTAGTTGACTGCCACAGCTAATGGGCAGAGGCCTTCGATATTCTTCACACTGAAATGCAGATTTAGTTTCCAGATCCTAGTACATCTCTGCTACAAAGTTATTGAAACTTCTGTTAAAACAGTTTTCTATTATTCTCCGTATTCTTTACTGTACAATGTATTCTTCAGAGGTGTTCTCTTCCTGGTCTGAGTGTTTCTGATCTGCTTGTTAACACTTTCTGACATTACCTGCATGTGTTTTAAGTCCTTGTCTATTACCCCTATCATTTTGATCTCTGATTTAAGTAAATCTTTACATCCTCCATTTCTTAAAATAAATCTAAAGTGTTTATTTAATGTCTAATGCTATTCTTTTTAATCCATTGGCTTTATTTTCCCACTATCATGCTTAAGAGGATAAACTGTTTCCTCCTCTTCTGCCTATTGCTTACACTCTTCAAAAATTGTTTTTCTTCCTTGGTCCACTAATTTTTTTTTAACTTGCTGCAGTGTCTGCTTTCTTTAATTCATTGAATCTTTCTACTGTTAACACTCCTTAATTCTCAGAACTGCTTTGTGTTTACCCCTTGCTGCCATTCTCCTAACATCTTTATTTTAACTGCATGAGTTTCTGCCACTACTGGATATTTAGTAAAGCACTTTGTGAGTAAACACTGAGTATTTGTATTTTACAGTGAAGTGAATTTCCTGGATTTTGGTGAAGGAAACAGATTAATATTGCCCTTCTGAAGACATAACATGTTGACAAGTACTTACATTACATGACAGATAAATGATGATGATACCAGCTTTCCACTCTTCTGGCTGTACTATTGATCTTGTTTATCAGCACAACTGTAAAATATCTTGCTATTTAATATGTTATCTCCCCCAATTAGGTGAACTGTGTTAGTCTCAACTTTTATGTTATCTGTCTCTGAACTCGTAGTATTTGAATTCAGTATTGGAAAATTGTTTGCAGTGATTGAACTTGCAGTGCTTAGTTGGACACTAAAAACAACCACTGTGCTATTTCAAAATCTGAGGTAGACTCTCTTTTATTTTCCCTTCTTCTAGTGGCAACTTCTGGCTTTGTGAAATTTCTAGAACTGTTACCATTGCCACTGGAAGAAAGCAAAAGAAACTATAATTCTTTCTAAGATTAAGTATGACTAATTCCTTATTTCCTCCTTAATCTAGGAGAACTGCTCTTTCCTTATTAATTTCCTGTATTAATGAACCTCACTTGCCACTTTAGGGAGGGGAATATATTCATATTTTGAATATCATTCTCACGAATAATTGAATATTCTCAGGATTGCGATTTCTGTAACAGTTAGAACTAACTTGTAATCAGGGGATCTAAGAAAAAGGAACAAGGCTTCCTCCCATTAAACAGCATGTTTAACAGCATTGAACTCCAGTCTTGGGTGTCTCAAATACAAAAAGGACTGTGTTTTGCCTGTATAATCATAGAATCATAGAATCAGTAAGGTTGGAAGGGACCTCTGGAGATCATCTAGTCCAACCTCCCCACTCAGCAGGGTCACCTAGAGCATGTTAGACAGGGTTGCATCCAGGCGGGCCTTGAAGATCTCCAGAGAAGGAGACTCCACAGCCTCTCTGTCACATAATATTCCTTATGTAAAAGGGCACTGCTATTTATAATCAATAAATATGAAACTTTGCTAATGACCTGAAAAGAAACCAAATTTTTTTCCAAATGCAAACTCCACTTTACATTTTTTTCTTCTTAGTATGTACAACCAAGAATCATGAGTTCTGCATCTTGTTTATGTTTCTGATGTGGCTGCATGATTTGAAGCTAAGACCTCTCTATGCCTCAATTTACTCCTCACAAAAAGGAGATTAATGGGGTATAATGAGGAGACTGTACACTACAATGGGTGCCTATAACAGATGTTATGCTGGCGCAGGATCTTTGTGATGACTAGAGAAGTTCTTATGTGTTATAAAACAAGGACTTTATGCTTGTGTTGCCAAGATGTTATTCAATGTTTTGCCTCGTGGGCACACACCACATATATGGTGCACAAAGACCCAGTTCCCAACAGGGGCTGTTCTCGAGATAGATTAAAATGGACACAAAATCCTTTCTCTCTGGACATCAACTTCCCTTAGCTACTGGGGGTATTTTTTGCTCTATTCCACAGTGCCAGAGTTTTTCTTGATCCTAATGGGGAGTTCCGAAGAAACCCGGGAAGGCTCGTGCTGCCTGTCTGCCTACGCGTCAGACCAAACAGAGCTCCCGAGCTCTCATGGAACTTCCCATTTTTCCGTGCAAGACATAACATCCATTACAGTAATATCCTTTCCCCCCTTGACTTTTAATGCAAAATTTAAAAGGAAAATAGCCATGCAACGGTTCATTTTGCACATGGATAGCTTTTCATTGGACAGAGATGAAGCTTAGTAATTTTCATTAGTTCTTTGCATCAAGGATTTCATTGTAATTAGCACAACTTCTACTTCAAATAAAGTTAGAATTTATTGTGCAGGGTGGAAGTTTAGAACAATGTGACACTACACTTATGTATCTTTTATCATAACATTTAATTGCCCGTTAAAAATGTACTATGCTTGACAGGCACAAAATAAACTCTGGAGAATAAACATGTCGAGTTGTTTTGATTGCCTTAACTGAATGTAAAGAATGGCTCCAAAATGTTTGTTTCGTCTTGGGAAGGGACAAGAAAGGGTGCTTTACTCTCAGATAGATCTTTAGAATCCTTTTGGGATTATTCTGGTGGGCATAAAGAGGTGCATTCAGGCTGCCTCCTATTGCGGTCTGGAGATCTGGATACCTGAGGGTTTATATCACCCTCTGGCACTTAGAATACTTGTCTGTGAGCCTAAGGCTATGTCTATGCTGTTAAATAAAACAGGGCCAGGGACCATTTTTGTGCCCTAAGGCCAAGGAGCGCTGCCTGGCTACTGTCCAATCTGTCTAGTGCTTGGCCATAGGTCTGCTCTCAGCCCCATGTGGTATACATCTGGACCCAACACATAATTATTTGTTTTTATGTATATTTTTCAGTTCAAATAATATAAAAAGCTACAGCAATATAAGTAATATAAGCTACAGTATGTAAATATACAGCTATATTGTGACTCATTGGAACGATACATAAATATCATAAAATTAAGGACATGTGTTGCATATCCTGACCATGATGTGAGGGCACCAAGGGAGTTTTGAGGATGTAGAGTCTGCTGGAATAGTTCGGGAAAACTATGCAAGATAGAAGGAGCTAAAGTTGACATAAGGAATGTCCCTGGCACGTTCTACCCCTCACAGCTATTGCTTGGAGGAGAGCTGATTTGGTTTGAATCAAAACCATGCCAAGGAGCAGGCTAACAGTTCAGCATGGTGGATAATAAGCAGCACTGTGCTTTCTCCAAGGTCCTATTTTATTTAGCTAGCAGAAGGAAAGAGAATTTAACACGGATTTCAGTCTTCCGTAAAAAGCCCTTGTTTCTGTTACACAGACACAGCCATTTGGCTAAAGTAATAGTGCTATAAGCTGCTCAATAGCAACAGAGAGAGAGACTTGTATACCAAGGGGAAAAGATATACTGATCTTCTGTGTCTGTATTAGGGGCACTGTACCACTTTAACTGCTTCGTCAGTATGTTTCCAGTGATACAGAGTGTCCCTAGTAAGGCCTGCAGCTTGTAGCTTTGTAATTTTAATGGCAAAAAAGTCAAACATGTGCTAGGTATTAGTCAGTACAACTTTTCTAGTGCCGAACACACTTGTTGCTTGTCCAGTGGTTGCAAACACACAGTAACGGAACACTTCTGCTCAAGGTGCTGTGCGGTTTTACTGCAGCTTGTGCGGTACTGTGCGCTTTGGGGGCTGTGAAGCTCTCCCACGGTGCAGCAGCAGACTCTGACCTGTGTATTCGGGCTTTTGCTCCACCAGTCTTCTCGCCATCGGATAAAGACTCCTGTGGAGCTCTGATATCCTCCTTGCCAAAGCAGGGGCATCCTGATAAAGAAAAGAAGCGTTTAATCGTACTTAAGGGGGCGTTTGACAAAGTATTTGGTAACACCAAATGTAGGTCAGTTTCTTAAGGAGAAGAGCCTCTGTCACAGGCTTGTGAACCTTTTCTCCTGGGAAGTGGGACCTTTTAATGTTTGTTTTCACCTTAGTAGATAATAATAAACTCTAGCAAACAGTACTTTGTGCTTTCCTTTATGTCCGTAGCAAAGGTTGAAGCATAAAACTGAACAAGTCTGTTTTTCAGCCCCTTTCACCAATCCCTTAAAGAAGGTTTCAGTGGTTAATATCAATGTATTACACTGTTTTAAGCAACTGTAAATAAACTCTAGCCATTTTGTTCCATGCAAAAATCCACAAAAGAACATGTTGATTTAAAAAATATTTTCTGTCCTCAGAGGAAATTCCCTGAGAGGACCCTCAGTCTGTAACAGTCTCTTCTCAGTCAGAGACTGGGAGCTACTTTTGGCTTTAACGAATTCTAAGATACATATGTTATGCAAGCACTCTCTCATAAATAAGATTTAACACTTTTCTTCTTTGTCAACAAAAAACTGTGAATGCCTGAAAGAAATCAGAGCTCTAAACAAGTTTTTATCCTGTCAAAAACAGAGTCACACCAGATATAAAATGACAAATTTTTATTGCTTTTTATAAAAAGAATCTTTTTTCTGAGACCACTGGGTGCTCCATGAAGCAGCAGGAGCTTCAAAGGAGAATGACAGGTACTTTGATTTGAACAAGAAAAATGAAAGATCTTAATGACTTCAGACACTGTAAGGTCCTTTCCTCATAAATACACCTGATTCATACTCATTACTTTCAGCGGGGCTGAATCATTTCAAGCAAAATGATAGTGGAAGAAAAATCTGCTGTTTCTCTTGGCTGTTGAGTGGCATCACTTGTTCTTGAAATCATTTTTGTGTGAGTGGAAAAATTTTCCAGGAAACCTGTGAAGATATGCACTTGGTTCTCCAAAACATCCATTGATGATAGTAATGATGATCTGCATGTGGACTTCATCGCAGAATTGAGATCTACACTGTTTTAGAACCCTTCATTTCTCCTAATATCATCAAAGGCATGTCATTTCCAGGGGAAGGATTTGTAGGGTCCAGTACAAACACTACCTATCAGATATTGTTCTGAGATTTTCGGAAGAGATTTTTCCCTTGCTCGTCTTCACCAGCATTGTGGAATCACCCACAATGCTTCTTCTAAAAATCATTCTCATAATTATTCACTGGATACACATCCTTGCCCAGTTCACAAGAAATCATATTTTGGATAGAAACCTGTTTATGCCATTCAGAATTTTGTGTCTGACAGAATTGTATTAAGGCTCACATCTTTGATCAGGAAATCCCCATATCATTCCTTCTCCCTAATCACAATCCTTTTTTTTCTCTCAGAGAATCAGAAAGTCCTGGGAATGTTGCTTTCCAAAATATCCAGAATTTGAGGAGGCTGAGCTGGTTTTAAATCATTGTATTTTATTTATTTGTGTGAGATGATTACTAAACAATGCCTATATGAACTGGTCTCATCCTTTGGGTATTAAAATGGTCCATGTGGTTGATGACTGGGATTCATGAGCTTCCCTTAACTAAAAATCCAAAGCCAGAGGTGCTATGTTTTAATAATAATAAAATCAGTTATCTTGTTCTCTATATCAGATCTTTGCTATATGTCTTTTTCTTTCTTCATGTTTGGAGATTTTTTACATAGATTCATATTGCTAGAGTGGAAATAAATGTTGAATACATATTTTTGCATTTTAAGCTCAGTTTTATCAAACATTATTGATCCCACAGTAGAATCCATTAGGGCTGAGGGCAGAAATTCATATATCCATGTTTAAAACTATGGGCCTGCCTTAAAACCCATGTGGCCTTATTGGGCTGCATTTTATTCTTAATTATATCCATGCTAAATTAGAGCAAGTCTGTTTAAGTCAGCTGAGGATAGACTCTGGACCTCTATGCTCTATATTCAGGACATTTCCTCATTAATTTTCATCCATTTTTTTACTGTCAGAGTCCACCCTGTTCCCCCCCCCCAAATGTTAAAGAACGGTAGCTTATTGGTTTCTCAGGATTGTTCATTGGAACACTGTTTGTCAAAGTGTCACTTTGAATTTGGAGTATCATTCAGCTGTTGCCAGTTTTGCAATTTTTTTTCTGTTTACTGATAGGTATAACATTGCCTTATAAGGAAGGAGAATATTGCTGCCAGCCAGAAACGTAAGGAGAATCCTTTTGTGGCCATAACACACTTTGTCCCATTACAAAGAATGAGACAAAGAACATTTTTCTAGGTCACTAACAATATCACCCCTTCATTTTCATATTTTCAATGGGTTCCTGGTTTGTAGTACAGCAAAAATGAAGTTATTTGTTTCTACTTTCTAGACCACACATGACCTAGCTTCTCCTTCCTTCTACCGTGAGATAATCTACCCCTGGTAATCAGCCAGGCTTGCCAAACTTCACCATTTGTTTACGCATTTTCTAAAAACCCTAAGAAAGCCCTCAGTAGTTAGAACAGGTTAGAATAGGTTGTTGTGCTAGGAAGGTGATTGGTAAAGCTGCACAGTTTTGTTTCCTTGGTTCCTTAAGTTTCCTTTGTATTTTGTTGTTGTCTCTAACCTATGTTTAAATGACAGGCTTTTTGAAACAAGGATGCTGTTGAAACAAGGATTTTGGTCCATGGCTAGGTCAATCAGAAAGTAATAATAACTCCAGCAGAAGCAAAAAATTGAATAATATCATATGCATTTAATGTAGTAAAAGTTACTCGTTGTATTTAACAATAGGTCATTTTTCTCTTCTTTCTTTCTTTCTTTTTTTTTTTTTTTTTTTTTTTTTTGATTTCTCTGTTAACGGTTGTAGAGGAACATAGCAGAAGTCTGTGGAGTTTTTTTAAGTAATTTTCTTATCCTGGCTGGTTACCACTGTTTCATACTGACCATTTATATAATGTATCTTCAAGAACACTTGCTCACATCACTACTTCCTTGTAATTGCTAAATGTTCCATTTAGTTTCAGCAAAGCTTCCAAGAGACTCCAGAGTAGTGATGCCAAGGAATTTCAGAGGAGCCAGGCTGAAATGCAGCAGGATCTGATCTGGCTAATCTTAGCAGCAAATTGAATGGACAAATAATTTAACAAGGGGTGAAGGATGTCTAGCTTAAGGTGGAATTAGTCCAGCAAGAAATGAAGTCCAGAAGATCTAAACAAAAGATGAAAGGCTTCCTAAAGGCAACAAAGCTCAAACAGATCAAGCCAAAAACAATATGCAGATCTTCAGATACGAGATGACGGAGCTACCTCACAAAGCGTGGCAAGAGGAGAGCTGTGCAATTCTTTTGAAGAAAGTGAAAAGTGCCCAAGATAAGTAGAGCAGAAGGGAAGAGAGTCAGTGGAGGTCCTGCGTTCACAATGAACTACTGTAGCAGGCAGCTGTACTTGATACTGTGTGGGGACTCATCAACAATGGTATTGGGATGAGAAATGTTAATTACAACTGAACAGCCTCCCGGTTTGGCAGAAATCCCGGGACAAAGCAGTGGCACTTCCAATATTTTACACAGTCCCTGCTGTTAAAAATGCTATAGTTTCCTCATTTTCATACATTGGTTACAGAAGAAGTGAAAACAGATCTTGTCTCTTGCAGATAGAATCTCATGTTTTTATAGTGATTTCAGTAGCACGCTGACGGTCAAAAGTGGCATTTTTTATTCCATAAGAATTCCTCTCTAGAGCTTTACACTTAGAAAATTCAGATGCTGCTTAAACACTGACTGTGCAACCTAGGTGAAAGTCAATTCAGTGGTTATCACACTGAGAGCACGGTAGATATGAATGAGTTCACTAATTTATTGGAGCAAATTCATTACTATACAGAATTTGTAAGTAGCCTCTAAAGGCAATTATGCCCTGAGCAAGCAAGTAATACACCAGTAATCGTAAAACACAGAGCCATGCGTATGCCTGAGGAGTACGCTCAGAGTTCCTACGGTGACTTACTGACTTGCAAAGGGGAGAGCCTGCCACCATGTTTTTGGTGTGAATTACCTTGTTCAATGACTTATGTTGTATTTTGTACAGGACACCCTGGAATACTTTCCTTGTTAAATTTGAACATGTTTTGCAACGTCTGCAGAGATGTCAGCTGTAACTAAGGAGGGCTGGAAGTAATTATGCTTCTTTGTGAAATTCATCAAGATTTCAAAAGTTTTTGGGTTCCCATCAGGATCTGATCTGGACTTTGAGCACAGAGGGAACATCTGTTCTAGAAAAGTCAAAGTCCTAGTGAACTGCTTTGCTGAATTTGAAGGACAGAATTTTTTAGTTTTTTTTTCAGAGCTCCAACCAGCTATGTTCCCTTCCTTATCAATGGGGCACAGAGTCACCTCTACCTAATTATCTCAGTATCTTCTATTTGTAAATAAAAAACTCTCAAAGAGGTAGGTGATGAAATCAAAAACTTCATCAAGTATCATGATACAGACCTATTCGTGTAATGTTTGTGTTAGCAGTTGGTTCAGGCCTAAGTTTCATTTTCCTCATCCCTCAGAAAGGTTTTCCTTTAGCATTATATCTAATTTACCTGCTTTATCATTAAAACCTCATTCCACTTAAGAGCTTATCTTCAAATTTGTGCTAAATAATCATCAAGGAATGAAACACTCCACACTGTACAGAATAAAATTAAACATTTATTAAAGCACAAGAGAGCCTGATGATCTTAACCAAATGGCTAGGCACTTGCCTTGCTAAGGGAGCAGATTCCAAATCTTTCTCCTTTGACTTCATAATTTATTAACCTGGCCACCATTCTGTATATTACAGCAATGTAATCAGAAGCAGTGAGGTACATACAATTCTAAAAACATAAATTTTACGTCACTAGAGCTCTATGCCAGCAGATCTGAGGAGAGAGAAACACTTCCAGAATTAGAAAAGAACATCTCAGCTGAACAAGGTTGTTCTGTACCTTCATCTTCCTAAACCTGTGCCAGAATAAATAAATGTATTATAGTAGACTAATAAGAAAATGAAGGCTTTAAAACAGGCATTGGGGTCAGCAATGGGAATGAATGCATTCATAGTAATCAACAGTACTTAACATCACTAAGACTTGAGTTAGCAATTTATTTGGCTCTGCTGTTCATATGTATGTTATGTTACATCGGTATGGAAGTGCATGTGATATGTTAACTGGGCCTATTTATTCTACTTATATTTTGTGTAAGTCTTCATTCACTCTTAAGAAGTATTTCCTTACTCTGCAAGTGCAGTTTCCCAGTCATTTCCCTATCATTTTTCTTTCCTGATCTCCACCTTAACTTTCTATGCCAACAACCATAATCAGGAAACAACGCCACAGCAAAGAGAGAGAGAAAAAAAAAAAAAAAAAAAAAAACTCTCTAAGGCAAATATTGCACGGTCTCTTTTTGTTCTGTGAAACAGCATTACAGCTAGTTCTCAGCTCATTCTGAACCCACCAGCTGGCTGATGGGCAGAGAGCAACTGGGATGGTCTCAGCTGTTGCAGAGCTTGCCAGTAAATGTGTTGCTGTATTAGTGGAGCGGCTGGCTAGGGTTTAAAAGGTGGAGGACAATAAAAGGGCAAGAATGAGGTGGAGGACAATGAATATCAGCCTGGTGGTTGTAATGGTGCTAGCCAGGAATAACAGTTCATGAACAGTGGTTGATATTAGTTTTTAACGTTGCTATTACCCCTATAAATTGCTTTATAGTGGATGCCTCTCAGTCATAGGCCTTGATTTACGGTATAAGTGCATAATGTTATGGGGTATCGATAGCTGGGCTTGACAATAATGACCATTAGAGACTCTGTGCAGAAAAGTTAGTCCTATTATCAGCTATGGATGAGATATCCCTGTGAAGACTTGTGTATGTCCTACATAAACTTTATGCCATTCCTATAGTATTTTTCTGCTCAAGCTTTATGGAGTCAGGAAAGTCAGATTGTAAAAGAGCCAAGAAGGTTTTGTGAACTACATGTGAACTGCATTTGAATGCACTGATCAAAATCATCATGTTGACGCTATTTGCAGCCAGAGCAACTAAGGAGTATTTTTCAGAAAAGCTTAAGGGGAAGCATGGTGGAAGATGCTAAAACATTTTTGGTATTGTGGTTGTTTGAGTGTGAGTTTTGTACAATGACGTGGCTAAAAAATTGTCAGTGCTATTTGTTCCTGATCTCTCTTCAGCAGCAAGGCAAAAAAAAAAAAAAAAGGAAAAGAAAGAACAACCAGAAGACAAGACAAGGAGATATAAAAATCATGTACTTGAAAGGTAGAGAAGAATTTTATGTAGAACAAAGCTAGGAACATTGGGTAAAGAAATAGCCTCTTATTGTTTAATTGTAATTGTGTCTAGGAAAATAGAATTTTGTGTGCATTCTTTGTAAATAAACAGGACTGTACTAAAGAAATATCTAACTACATCACCAATTGCTTCTTGTGTTGAAATGTTTTGTAAGACCCATATACTAGTTAACTGCAAATGTCAAAATAGCCTAAAGTTTCATCTCATGTGTTAAATTGCTTATTAAAAAAATCAAAAATTTTAATACACCTTGAAAAATTTTTAAGTTTGTTTCAGAGCTTGAGTTCAATTTCTATGACTGCCTTGTATTGCCAAGGAACTAACTAGAATTTGTTTCTATTTGACATTCAATTGAGACTAATTTGAAAAAAAAAAGAAAGAGATCTCTTTTTAACCCTGGCTTTGACCTAAGATACAGTTCTGCTTTAAATCTCTTAGTTTTTGTTTTATTTCAGGTACTTCGGGTAAGAAAACATGCTTTGTGACGAGAGATACTGAAACATATACTATCTGTGGGATAGTCACAATACAATAGGCATACATGAACAGTAATTGGGATGAATGCTACTGAGGCCCTTTCGAAAATCTTTTGGCTAAATTGAAAGAAAAGATGGATAAATAATAATGTTTGTATTCTAAATGTTGAACAAGGTGATTCTATGAATGGCTGCACAGTTGTCCATATCAAAAAAATACAATGAGTTACTCTGTAATTAAAAATGAGGAGGGTAGTGCTGTCTCTGGGGGTGCTCTGGAGCTGTGATAAAACTGATTCACATGAATGACAAACCCACACATATGACAGGCAATTTCTCCTGACACCTCTATCAGCATCAGAGCAGCCACTGAATAAGGAAAGGAATCTGTTAGTGATGGACAGATTGTGGAAATACGCCGTGTTCCAATTTCGCCCACCAAACCGCATACACAATTTTTTTGAGGAAGAAATTTGAGTCATATGCAACGTGTACTCTTAAATCTGGCTAACGAAAGTGAGGACTGGTGTCACTCATCCTGCAATTTGAGGAAAGGGACCCCTTAGCCTATGATTAGGGTCTTAGTAAAGATCTATTGCTAGCACAGGAAGTTCAGCTATGATCTTGATTGCCTTTAGAGACACCTGTCTCGGTCTTCATGGACTGGAGAGGGAACCTAGAAGGACTAGGCTGTTATCAGTTAAAAATTTAAAGTTAAGTTGGCTAATTAAGAGCTGGGTATCAGGAGAGAAGAGAGAGGTGGAGCCCATCTGAAAAGAGAGACAGTTTATCTTTCAGCTTGGAAAAAGTCAGGAAGGAATTGGAAGTTTATTCATTTTCTATGCTTGCAGAATAAGGGGGGAAAGGTATATACTTTCATAATTCAATGAAAATTGGCAAAAAAAACCCTTCCCTGACCCAAAACAGAGGGCAAATGAAAAGGATACTCAGCATCATTCTAGACAAGGGAAGGAAAGCCAAAGTGCAGAAGAGAGTTTGGAAATCTTGTAAAAAGAGCCTGGCTCACCCAGTACGAGAAACCACTTTGGAAGGCTCAAGGTATACGAAGTATCACGAAGCTACATGCAGATTTTTCTCAGATGAGGACTGTTGTACTAAGGTTGCAACACCAAAATACAGGCAGACTGCAGTAATCACACTGCAGCCATGCTATTACTGTTTTTAAAAATCACATTAATTACATTAGCCATATGACTTCGATCAAGTTCAGGGATCTGCTGAGTGGTTCTTTTAATCAACCTATCTTTCTTTCCCATGACACCTATATTTTCTTCACCGAAACAAGATACCGTGTGGAGAGGATATTCTTTAACATTTCTTTGGACTTGCACATTTGGTTGCAAGGTCTGAATGACATGGGTGGCAGGCACTGTCAGCCGTTCACCAAGGACGCAGAGATGCTAAGCAGGGAAATAACACAACAGGTTATTTTTCAAAACCTGTTCCAGTAATCTGGCTCAGATCACTGTAAGAGCTTTCAATTATTAACGGCCAGAATGCCTAGAAGAAACTTCCATTTATTGCTTTTCTCCCCTGTGCTGTGGTTGTTTTTTCATCTTTCTGAAAAACTGACAATAGAACCTCTCTACTCCAAGCAGCAGCATTAAGAAAGAGATTTTATTACAGAATTGCTGCATATAAAAGATCCATATTAATTGGACAATTTTAAACAAGACATTATTTGTGTAAAATAAATGATCAGAGATATTTTGAAACTTATCCAGTTAACATAATTTTAATACCTCTTGAAGAAAATAATGCAAAATTACATATATTATCAATGTGAAAGGCACAGCAGTTCCCTTCCATTGTAGCAATACAAGTAAAAGAGGACTTCTGCAGGAAAGGGTCTGTCTGCAATTCAGAGCTAACGCAGCACAATCTTTGCACACAGGATTGGTTTTCAGAAAATTCATATTGTATTCCTACGGCTAATACAGGTTTTACAAAGAATATACTCACTGTATATACTGATATCTAAACACAGGGCTTTTCTATCAATGTTTATTTTTGGAATCACATTCATCCAAACCTCATGTTTTCAGTCAAATTCCATAACCCTTCATTAATTACTTAAGCAATATTTGAAATCATATGAGCTTTTTACAATATTAGGATCTCAATAACTTCATCATTAACAAGGGAAGTTGTTGGTACAAAACTTTGTAAAATGCTCTGTTCTGTATAGACAACACTAATAACAGTTATTATAAATGCAGCTCTGATAGGAATAGCATTAGGCAATGCTGCCCTGTATTCGCTGTGACTTAACAGTAGTACAACTATAGATGCATGTAATAAGTGTACTAGAAAGCTAGTTTTTGTTTATTTTCCTGTGTATAAGCATGGCTAATCCTAAAATACAGTATTATAATTACAGCTGTTGAACACTTAGTATACCACAATGAGTAAAGGAGAAATGCAATCACATACACTGGCCTAAAATTCATCTTTATGATGTATTATATTAGTGTAAAGTGTATAAAATATACAGCCTTAATATTGTATGTTACATTAGTGTTTAGCATTATTTTCAAGCCACAGCACTCTCTCTACCCCTTTAAATAAAACTTGGCATCTGTTACAGTTGGTATCTTTGGAATATTTCCAAAATTACTTAATTTTAGCTAATTTCTGCATTACACCTAAATTATAAATTGCTATAAAATGGTATAATTAATGATTAGATATTTTATTAACTTGTTTAACAACCAAGTCCTGCATTGAGAAACAGAACCATTTAAAAACCTCTATGATACAGTGGTAATGCCAAGTCTCCCCAATGACAAGCTTTGTATGCTGCTGTTGGTGGGGTAATAATAATGTCTGAACCTGGTCTCTGTGTTTCCCTTCTAAGTTAAATGAAACTCTCTCTGTTTCAGGTATTCTCTTCAGAGCAAAATAGCTCTCCTGGGACATATGATGATGAGATACCTGACAAAAGTACACCTTACAGGGATACATTTACTTTTACACTGAAACCTGAGTGCATAGCTGATTCAAGTCCTATTACTCTCACCACTGTGAGTATTGTATAACTAGGCACTTGGGATACTCACTGACAATTTGGCATAGCAAATGGAAAAATAGCAGTATTTCAATAGCAAGCTGGAAATAAGCTGGAAGACCAAACTCTTCTAAAAAATGCCCCTTTGGAAATGTTTGAAGTGTGATCCAGTTTAATGTCACTTTGTGTCACTAAAGAGTTATGTAAATCCAACTATGCACTCATAAAAAGGACTATTTCTCTACAGGAAGGAAAATCTCTTTTATGTGAATAAAGAAAACAAAAGTTTCAGGTACTTGTCTAGATCCTAGCACATTTTCAATCATATGAATTTCAGGCCCCTTCAACGTATTCAGAATCTTTGTTTATATTGAATAATAGCTATTGGAATGAATAAAGGTTTGAGAATCAGGTAGATGGCTGCATTTCCATCAGTGTCATTATTTAAATACTATTTAAAGTCAACCATTTTAGCCCACAAGTTTGCATGTCTATAAAGCAACACATGTTGCAGATCCACAGAGGCATATAAATCCAAATATACAATTTAAAATGCAAGAAATTTACCATCCTTAGGCTCTGGATGCTTCCCTGCTGCTCTGGAAGTCCCCTATGCCAACAGACCTGGAGGGTGCAGCTCTTTGCTTCCATCTAACCTGCAGTGGATTCAAAGAAAGAAATAATAAAGTTTCCAATGTGATTGATGTGATTAGGTGTGAGCTCAAACATGCTTAGCCACCTGAGAGGCTGCATGCCTTGCCACAGTGCAGCTGGAGGTGCTTTCTCTGGAAAAATAGATAGAAGATGAAAGGAAGGTCACTAGTCTTTAATATCATATCCTTATGCAGAGCTGACACCCAGAATGTGGGAGAACTCTCATTCTGAGGGGATTCAAACTTATCTCCAGGCAGTAGCATAATTACAAGGCTGGAGTGAATTTGATGGAGACATGCTCTCCTACTCCTTAAGCTGAATCATTAAACTGTAAGTTTCCTAGAGTCAGAAGGAAAGCTAGAAGGAAAGAAGCCCTATAACTTAGTGGTGAGAACATTCACCCAGAGCTGGCTGTGACAAAACACTAAAACTGAGTGTGTACCTGATAGCTGGCAAATTTGGTTGAGATTGACCAGTTGGTTCCAAATTAGTGGAGCCTACCAAAAATATTATGATCATATAATCTTATTTCTCTAAAAGCCAAGCTGACCCCAGCAGTGGTTACCTTTATCATCACTTTTCAGTATATTTTTGTGGAGCTGGCTTTGTAGGTTTGATCAGACATTGGCCTCTGATGAACACAAGACTGCACAAAAAGTCTGTCCTCCACTGGAAGACCAAATTTGTAAAGTTTTTAATATATTAATATATTTTGTGTTTTGTTTACAATTATTTTATCAACATTTTATTTACCATTATATTCTTTCCTTACAAACTACATATCTTAAGGTGATTGCTCAATTTAGTCAACCTAATGCAAAATTCTTTCTGTTGTCATCATTACTTGATCATTGTTCTTATAGGGTCAGATTGCTTATTTCTTCAGTTTTGATACCTTATTCCAACAGATGTCTTACTTATGTTTGTTCCTGGTCATACAAAGTAGTTTTCTATTCAAAATCCAAGGTTTACTAATGCTACCTTAAACAAAACCAAAATAGATATTAGTATACCTTGAAAATTCATAAAACAAAAAACTACCCATCTGGTTAAAACTGGCCAAAAGACAAACCTGGCTTTTAAGTAGGCCTCTATTTCTGTTTACTTGCCAGCTAATCACAGAAAATGGTGAACAGGTTGCATTAAGCTGGCAGTAAAGGGATGTAATGTCCATTGTCATCACCAGTCCCATGGGAAGGAAAGGTGTCTTTCTTTCAAGGTGCTGTCAAATGGACAGCAGAGAGTGAATACAGTTATAAAGCCATATGCTACATAAAAAATATGGAAATCTTAGAAGTATACTTTCTAAAGATGTACATTTTTTACCAGAATTTTTGTAAGATATTGGCTAAAATTGAATAGTGATAAACACACTCACAAAAGGATGATTTATTGCATTATAAAACAAAGGAAATAGTTTTTCTAGACTTTATCTAAAATAAGATCAGCCTTCAACCACAGATACGCAAAATCTTAATAATGAAAAATAAAACCTTTGCCAGTTTCCTAAATGTCAATACACTGTTGAAATCAAGGCAGGTGGCTGTCCAGAGCTGCATTTCACATGCACTTAAAAATCTAGATAAGTTCCGTAAGTTCAAAAAAATATTATATTTTGAAGTAAAGAAAGAATAACATATGGATTTATGTTGTCTGCACCTTGATGTATAGATATTATGTACTTTTTCTACCAAACAAATGATTGAATCCAGCTCAACACTTCAACTAGTTTCCATCTCCAGGAGTAGACAAGATGAGCAGCTGCAGAGAGTGGATCGAGAGGTATCAAGTGCTCTTTTTCTCCTTGCATTGCTTCTTTTTTCTGCTGTTTCCACAGAAAGAAAGGTTGGGATGTGTACCCATCTCCAGCTGTGTGCCATGTGTACCCACCTAGCACTGCAGAGATTTACTGTTATTCCAGTCCAATGAGTATGGAAAGCCTCCCCTATAGGGGACTCTCTCATTGTTCCATCCATTTCCTTACATAGCCCTGACTCCAAGCGAAAAGCATCTGCACCAGCTTCTTCTCCCTTCTTTCTTCAGCAGCCTGGTAGGCAAGGAGGTTAAGGTGGAGCACTAAAGAAGAGGGAAGTACTTATTTGGAAGGAATATTTGGAAATAAATGTCAGAGAAGAGGAAAAATGATGGAAGTCCCTCGTTCCAGGTGAATGTGGGGAAGGGAGAGAAAGCCAGGTAGTGGACTGTAGGAGAGGAACAAAGTCTTGAAGATCACTGAACTTTTAATTCTTCCCCAGTCTCACCACCCTCGTTTTCTGGACTTACTGACTCAATTTTTTTTCATCCTGACATTCACTGAGATCACCCTGCTACCACCACCAAATTCATTTTTGTAATCTGAAGAATCCTTGTGATGTCTACACTGACTTTTCCCTTATTCTTCTGAGAAATCCAAATCTGGCTGCCATCATTTCCAGCATAGACTAGTTTATTTTGCTAATGGTGATTGTCTAGACCTAACTACGCTTTTCATAAAGGAACTGAATTATAATACACTGAATAAATTTTAAAGGGAAAATTCTGTACATATTACATACACAGCTGTTCGGGATTTACAATATTAGCAATCTAAAAGTTAGGTGTCCAGCTTCCTAGGCTCCCTCTGTCATTGAAGGAAAGAGGTATCTCCAGAGTTTGATTCAGCCCACTGGTGTGACAAGCAGCTGAAAGAGGAAGCACACTGTGCTGCTCATCTCTCAAAGCCAAATTTTGCTCATTTGGTCAGTATAGGTTTGCCCTGAGGATAGGAAGGGTCTTCTGGCCCAATTCCTAGTTGCCTGTTGTCTTGGGTGAACATCTGTAATTAGATTTGGATCTTTTGCCTTCAGGACTGCAAGTTGTAAGTCATTGCACAAAAATAAATAAAAACAGGCAATGGTGAGCTAGGAATGAGTAAAGGATTAATTGTCATTTTGCTTCTGTGGAGAATACCTGGCAAATACAATCATTCATCTTGGCTTGCATTTGCCACCCCTTTGTGCTGAAAGGACTATGGTCTACAAATACCTCCTATTCATGTGTCCAACTTTAAGAATAGATGTAATATGGTTGCACACCTCAGACTGCTTTCTTTGCACACTTTGGTGCATTTGAAAAATAAAAAACTAAAAAACTCCCAAACAACCCCAACATGGATACAACTTCATATACTGAATCACAGCTCAGACAGCAATTATTAGAATATATGAAGTTAAAAGCCGTTATATCACAGCATATTCTGCATCTGCTCCAAGCATTTTACATGTAAATTGAGCAAAATTTGACCCAATAATGCCCAGCAGCATTTTCATTCTTGTTAAAGAACTTCCTTATTGTTCTTTCAAAAATGGACTGAAACAGTTCTCTCAACACACCCAGAAAGAACATAGCTTTCAGTCAGAACATGTGATATGCCTTTGTGTTTAAAAACACAGAAAGAGGATTTTTCAGAACTTGCAGCTGGTTGGCCTCATTTGCTTTCACTATTATTTGCAGAAAGGAGGAATGATTTTGCTGGGACCAACTAAGCTGCACTGAGGAGAGCCCCATGGAACCCAGGGTTCAGAAGAAGGTAAAACAGTGTCTTGAGGGGGTTGCATTATCCAGTATGACTTGCGGTGTCTACTTGCCCACCATCTCAGTAAGTGACTATGCTTCTTACTAGTGTAGTCCACAATCACACTGTTGTAATTGTAACCAACCCTTTTTATTACTCCCCGCCACTAAACTCATGCCATCTAGGTTTTTAACTTACTATTCAGAGATGTAAAATATATCTCCACAAGTCAATGGTGGTATCATAAATACCCTATTATGGGATATTAATGAAAGGGATTGCCAAGGTACCCATCATGCTAGCATAGCAGAGGACCTGTAAAAAGGTAATAAATCAGATAATTTTAACAGCCTGTCTACAATGCTTAACATATAAAAATGTGGTCTTTGTCAGATATATGGCTCTGAGTTCTCTTAGTCCAGGAGTTTGCTGACACATATAACAGAACTAGCCAGTATAATGACCTTATTACGTGCTACCAACCTCCATTTAAATACTTCTAGTCCCTGCATACACAGTACAAATTTTAGGTATCATAAAGACACATCTGTTAGCTGAGTAATGCCACCTACCATATGCTCTATGAAAAGATATATAGAAGGAGAAGTTAGCAGTGTGGGTGACTGAAAGTGGAGGGACTGCAGATCCCTGGAAACCTGAAGAAACAAACAGTAGAAGCATCACCCTCCAGCAGCTCAAGGACCGCTTACACTTACATGGCATATAGGAACCACGATTCCTTAACATAGTAACCACTTTAATATCTTTTATAAAAAAGAGAAATTTCTGGACCCGTTATCTATTTTTGTGCACATAGGTCTAGACAGTGGATGTTTACTGTACACATACCAAGCTCAGAAAATCTCCTGTACATACTGTGAAAATTCCTACTTTGGGAGAACCAAGTTTCTTCTGATCAGCAAAATTATATCACTCTTTGAGAACCTGTGCATCTAGAAAAGTTGAAGAGTAAGGCTTATAACTTCGCACAATTTTACAATGAAGCTGTGACATAACTGCATTACATAAAGCTAAAACCAAACTGATAACACGATAGCATCTTTTAGAGAGCAGGAGAGATCTTCCTGATTTATTTAGTTTTGAAATCTAGAACAATCATTTTAAAATACAAATTCATATCTATTTAGTATCCAATGATGTGAATTTTCCTGGTAATTGTATACATAGATTTCCTAACTGTGATTTGTTCCTCCTGAACACCTGAAGGTGCTCTGCTATGTAAAAAAAATCTCTAATCACTTTTTCCACATCATTTATGATTTTGAAGACCTCTAAAGTTCATGCTGTTCTTTTTTTTTTTTTTTTTTTTTTTTCTTTCCCGTGGTGTACCTGGTTTTAAATTTATCTACATTTACATTATCTACATTGGCTTTCAGCTCAATAATAATGCTTTGCTCTTCAGGAGGACTTTTCAAAGGCTCAGAAATCTGTCAAACCCAAGTCTTTGCTGCACGGATTGAACATCAATGTGGAAAAAGTCCACAGAGGAAGTTATCTATTTTGAATGATTGTTCTCACTAACTGGGGTCTCCTAAACTCACTAACTTTGTCAGATGTCATCTCCAACTAAACAAATCGTCCTTAAAGGAGACAGCCAAACATGTTTAGAAAACAAACAGAGATGAATGAGGGTAAGCTGAGCATACTCACAGTCCTCTTCTGATTATAGCTTTATATCCTTCAGGCTATATTTCATACCATATTTCTGCTACATGTCTCTATAGTTTAGCTATTAATAACATGAAAAAATAAGTATTGCAGCTTTTTTATTGTGAAGCTATTTAGTACTTAATATTTGTGTTCTCATTCTTCTAAATCTTAGAAATTTGAGAGCAGCACTATTATTTATTAAGGTGCTATGGTTAACTGACTTTGGTTCTTTAAATTCAAGCTCTGGTGCTTTTTTTCTGATCCTCTGAAACAAAACCCCCAAAACACTGTCACCAAATTTCAGTAGATCCAACTGTAAGAAAGGTAATAAGGTAAATAGTTTGAGATGTTTCACCTTCTTCTATCCTTACATGCATATTTGTCATTAGAATAAAAAATATGAGCCGTTTTCTGATTCTTATTTATTTTATACAGTAATAGTACTGACAAACGAAAGAGCAAAGCACCCTTTCTCTTTCAGCTCCCCTTCCAAAATAGGTAGTAGCTACCTAACATCCCATCTCCAGGAGTTCCCATGCTGGATGTTTGTTCTTTTAGAGCAACGAGGCATGCGTTGGTTGTCATTATATGAAGCCCATAAGATCCTCCGCAAACATTATTTGAAGCACATGCTGAGGTATGTAGCTGAATACCCAGAATGTGTTTTTATTCCAAAAGGGCAGGTGCATGTGTAGTGGTTCCACACACTGTTAGACATACCAGAAAAATAAGAAACAACCAGGTTTGCTGTGGTGGATGTTCATTGGGCTCCAGCTTCTGTATTATTAAAATCATACTCAAGAATCATGATGGAATTAAGAGAATGGTAGCAACAGCCCACCAGACTTCTTAAATTTGAAATAAAAAGATTTATTAAGAAAGATAGAATGAGCAATCAAATCTAAAAATCTTTTCCAAAGGAGAAAAGGACTGGAAAGGGGAGCAATCGTTTAGAGATTGCTTATAGAATGATTTCAACAAGAAAGCTTACATTGTAGCTGTGGGAAGACCAAAGGTGAACCAGCTGAAACCTCTTCTTGTACACTGAGAGCAAGCTTTTCTTTAAGAACAGCCTGACAATTCATAGCTAAAGTATGCATTGCCAGGGAGATCTATATAGCAGTCTTGTATATTAACAAGAGAACTGCTGTCACTTGTAATGAAAATGACTACTTTAGCATGTGCTGACAGAAACAGTAGTTCAAAAAGACAGTTGCAAGACAAGATGGTTTCACATTGTCCTCCCAACGTGGTGGGACTGCACCATCCCTCCTATACTTGTGATCAGGAAATATTCCTGAGTATTCCAAGTGTGACAGCATGTTTGACTGCAATGCCCGAGGAGATGGGGGTTGATTTGATCTCATTGATTCAGCAGTAAATCAGCAGCAGCTCTATCGATGTTGGGAGAATCACAGTAATGCAGACATTGAATGTTGCCAGCAATGTGCGTTGTCAGCGCCACGACACTCAGCAGTAAGCGGTGGTCTTGCAGACAGCACTGAATCACAAAGTAAATGGCAGCTAACTTTAAACAGCCCCTGTTCATGTTAGTCCCAGGAGACCTGCTAAGATCTGTGCAAAGGATTTCCCTTTCATGCAGAAAAGAGAGCTCAAACGGAGCTGAAGCATCAAGCAGCAGATGAGGAACATGAGCTCTTTCTGCAGAAGCTAATTTCTAAATGAAGCAATATTTACTTTGATTGAGATCTCCATATTTTTTGTGGATTAAAGATGGCTATATGGATCAGATTCTGATGTAACTGCAGTTCAGACAGCTATACTCAGGAAGCTGCATTTAGCAAAGTGAAAATATTTAAAGATTTAAACTGAATTGCAGTTCAATTTTGAATTATGAACTGAGCCTATACACTCTTTCAAGATTGGTGCAAGGTGCCTTATTCCTCCTGACCTGGTCTTAGCCCCAGGAAATCACCACCAAAGGCAGGGATTCTTTTCCTTGAAAAAATGTCCAACTTTTAGCCTTTCAGTTTTCACTGGCTTTCCTTAATCTTTTTTGTGTTTTACTGAGGTATTGACCTCCCTGTTGTCCCCACTGCCCTGCCCGGTGCCTGACGCCGGTGCAGACGGAGCAGGCAGAGTGGGAGGCAGCCACAGCCATCTTCCTCAGGAAGGCTAGGCCAGCACTCATTCCCAGTTTCACCTGTTGATTTCTCAGCTCACTGATTATTGAAGCATCTAGGTTACGTCAAGATGCAGATACCCCAGATGAAAGCCTCACAGAAGACCAAGTTATGAGACCTTGCAGTGTTCTTGAAGACAAGCCTGTGGCAGGCCTGCACTCCTGTAAAATCAGATACAGGAATAACTCAGAAGTCTTCTTTTATTTAGGGTTTATCAGAAGTTGACTTCCCGCTGTACTGGCGTTTAAGGTGTATCATTGCATTCCTGCTACTCGAGCCCTTGTTCCCTCCTTAACTAAGAGGACGGGTGATGATGCCAGCGAGCCTCCCCTGCAGCCACCCCTTCAGCTCTCTTTCTTCCCCCCAGATCGATGCTCTGGGCCACCGGGAGGCTCTGCCGAAGACAGCGGTGGGGGGTGAGGGCCATTTCTGGGCGGGCAAGCCTGAGGGACGAGGGGAGGCACCGGCGGCGGGGTGCTTCCACCGGGTGCCCTGAGTGGGAGCCGCGGAAACCAAAGGCCATCTCGAGGGATATGGTGTACCCAGGCTGAGGCAGCAGAGCCCGAGTCCTAAGGACGAGCCTGATAATTGCTTTGATACGCACAAAGCAGGCCTGCACATCTAAGTAAGCTCATGGACAGTACTAAGGGACAGCATGTGCTCGTTGAGTAAAACCAGTAAAATGTAAGTAAGTGACTCTTTTGTTTTAGTTTGGCTCAACTAAAAAAAAAAATACGCTTTCTATGGTGCAAACCCGGCAGGTCACTGTCATACTCACAGTCCTTTTGGTTTAGAAGAGATAAAACAACAGACATCTGAGGTTCCTTTTCAGGAAGCAATTTTTCTTTCTCTAACTAAATTCTTAAGCATACCTCTCCTCAGTAAGCTATTTAATTTATATTTAAATTCATAAACTATATTCACTAATTAAATGTTACCTCATGCTAAGTTTATACAGGTTTTCCTGATGAACTTATATCACTGACAGCTCTGTTCTAGTATCACCGGACACACAATAGTTGCCTACTTTAATTCCACAGATGTTACATAAAATACAGGCTGGCTTATTAATGTCTTCTAAAGATAGTTGATGCAAAACTGTCATTATTTAGACTGCAAACTTTTAAACAGGACATATAAATTCACTAGGAGGCTACTTTTATGGAAGGAACCATGTAGCCTTTTCATATTAGGGTAAGCTATTATACAGTTACTTTGTTTCTGTGTCCAATGTCCAAACACAATTACGTCTATTAAATATACTTAGAAACATTTAGTGTTCTCTCAAAACCTTAAATCATTTCTTTTATATACATTACTGTAAAAACATCACATAGCTTTGTACAGTCAATATTTCTTTTTATTCTCATGGGCTTCTGGCACTCTTGTATATTCTGTATTATCTGTTACATCTTCCTCGTGGTGATAACCACAGCTAGCTTGGATGCAAGGGTACAGAGAGACACCTTGTGCTGACAAGGGATGAATTCCTGAAGATGGGTATGAGCACCCACACGCCAGAAGATGATCACCCACTTCACTCTTTCTCCACATGGTGCACAACATTGATTGTGAGTCTCAGTAAAGGCGCAAAAGCTATACAACAGCCGGAACGAACCCACACAATCAAGGACGTTTCGAGAATGCAGAAATCCATGGACAATTTTTTAAGAACTAGTTATTTCAAAGAGGCTTGAGAGAGGAAAGTTTTATTATGTGGTTCTGACAGATTTCTGTATTAAGTTTATACACTGTTTCTAGTGTACTTGAGCTAGGGCTATGCCTTACCTGGTTAATGCAAATGTAGGTGTTTCTATAAGGCGCAGTGTTGTGATGTGTATACTGGTATCTCTTACTGCTTTTCAGTGCAACATCAGAAGGTAAATCTTTACGTGACATGTATATGGTTAGTAGTGTTATTTCTGTGTCTAGGCAGGACTGTTCTTTTCTACCATTTTGTTTTCAGTCTCCTGCCATCAGAAAATATAATAGGAAGAGCAGTGTGGTAAGATAGCAATGTAATGAGATAGTCAGATTAAACATAACAGAGTTGACAGTTTTCCAACAAATTATATTGTGTTTTTAAAAATCCTCTTCCTTTTGAAATTATACAAAAATTCCCAAACTGATAACATTTCTTTCCTACAGTTGTTCTTAACCTTTAAATCTTTTCTAATTATTTTAACCCCAGGCTTTCTGAAATCAGATTAAGAAGTGGAATATAACATTGAGTCTACCTTTAATGATTCTGTGTCAGCCCACCTCCAATTAAAAATGACCAGGTAAATCTTTAATAAAGACTAGGTAAAAGGAAAGAAGAAAAGGCTGTATGAGAATGAATATTACACTGTGAGTTAAATCACTGGAATTTGAGGGAATTTCCCTGCTCTTTTTGTTTGGTTACCTTGCTCCTGGCCTGGAGCTTTGCCTAGCCATTACTTAGGACTTTTCACCTCAGCTCTAACTAGAAATACATCTAATGTCCATCACCGATACCAGTCTTCAGATGAGAGAGTGAGAAACTCGTTTGTAGGTACAGGTGGGATAATTATTCTCCCCTTTATAAGTCAACCTGGTCTTTGATAGTTTCATGTAGGCTTTGCAGCAACTTTCCATAGTCTATGTTGCCATTAAGCGTGATTACTCTGAGTATCACTGATAGCCAGAGAAACAGCAAATCCTTTCTAAATCTTAGAGAGTCTTTCATCTCAAAAGCTTATGGTGGCAATACAGTTCAAATATAAATTTTGTGGGGGAAAAAAAAGAAGAAGAATTGCTTTATCAGCTGTGCTTCCTTAATTTTGTTCAATGGTCCTTTGTTCCTATTTTATAAAGAGTGAACATGTTACTTATCTGTTTGTTTTAGACCATATACACTTTTGTAAATTTTTGTATTTCCTTTTACTCATTTATTTCCTAAGCTACAAAAGAAACTTAACATGTCCCCATTTTACTTATAAGACAATTTCTATTTTCAATTACTTATAAATAATAAAAAATAAAAATAAAAATAAAAATTTATAGAAAGGTTTATATAGAGATTTGGATTATATTTACATATATATATATATATATAGAGAGAGAGAGAGAGAGGGAGAGAGAGAGTTTAGGCATTCCAGAAGCCCTTCTTTAGCCTGAAGAAAATCTAATAATTCTAATAATATTGGTACATATGGGAAGATGATACTTTCTAAAGATGGCTGTGGTGTTAACGAAGCATATATGGTGCAATATGTTAGGAACATCTTGATGATGGAAGTACATAAATTGTGAAAGATACACAAATCTGTAAAATACAGATGTCTTATTTTAAGTAAATATTTGTTATTTCAAGATCTGGAATCTCAGGTAGCTTTTTAAAAAGCAGACAGACAAATGAAAATGTTTAGCCCTTTGGCTGCTATAAGTATAGTCAGCTCTATATTTCCTTTCAGGTGGATCCCTGAGTTGTAGATTAACCAATGCACTAGAGCAAAGAAACCTATGCTAAATATGTGTAAGTCCAAGAGAGCCTCTTAATTCAGACTCAGGAACATCTCTTTACTGCTTTTGGGACAAAATAAATTGGAAGATGTTTAGCTGGTTTATTTGTGGTTCAGCCCAGGCACATGGCCCTTGATGCACAAGCCCAGAGTGTCTGCACAACACTCCCAGAACAGGACCACTTGACTGCACAGTGCAGAAATATGAGAACTGTTCACAGTCCATTCAGCCTTAATATGCTTCTGCCATACAAGGGCAGTTTCCATGAATTAGCAGCCAGGTGTTTCTGTACCTCACTCAGGTTCTGGGAGATTTTATGGAGTCACAGTGACACATGAAAGCCCACAGTAACGAGTTCTTCCTTTAAACTGGGACAACACAGTTTAGACAACCGCATGGCTCTCTGTGGACTTAGCTTCAATCTGGTAAGACCTGCTATAGCTAATAAAGCTTGGATTTAAGATGATTGTGGGCACAGACACCACAAGCCACAACATTGCCCAACTTGTCACTAATATCTATTTCAGATAGATTTCTCTGTTAGCTAGTTTGACCGTATTTTGTTCTATGATGACAAAGTGACATGGCTTTCATAACGGAGAATTGGAGTGTAACCAACAGACTGCCAAAGAAACGAAGTATTCTTAGAGAAGATGTCATAAGAAGGAAGAAAGTTTGTGAATTGCTTCTAGAACTATAGCTCCAAGGATGTTTAAGAATAATAAAAAACTGAGAGGAGGAAATGACTATAATCATTTAATTGATTAGTCTTGATATTTATATTGATTACGATGAGTAAAAAAAACTTGGGTAGCAAGGTTAGGCTTAGCTCAGTTGGTTGGAGTGTGGTGCTAATAATGCCAAGGTCATGGGTTCGATCCCTGCACAGGCTACTCATTTGAGGGTTGAACTAGATGATCTCCAGAGGTCCCTTCCAACCTTACCAATTCTATGATTCTAAGGTGTGTATTAATTTCTTGTCTCATGTGTCTGAAAAGTGCACTGCAAGCTTACTATGTCCCCAGTGTGGATATCACTTAATGGACATGCTTAAAACCCTGGGTTTGCTTCCATCACCAGTTCTTGTTTCCTTGTGGAGTTAAGCGCTAGAATGGAGACTTCCAAAACTAAATGTGAAAACCTAGATTCCTTTCTCCTGTTCCACAGGCAGTTGTTCCTTCTGCTTGGTCTTTACTATTCTCTGGACTTTATTGTTATCTTCTTGGCTTGGACTATTCTCTATGCTTGAGTGGTAGAAGCAGTCTTGGCCAGGGAATGGTCCCATGCCCAAGTCTGAATCTAAGGCACAATCCTGAATATGTTCCTGAATGGCAGTATACCCTTCCAGTCATGCCTTGGGGATCTTTCACCCTGAAAGGGGAATCCAGAAGCCACCAGAATTTTCCTCTTTTCAAGATATGAGAGGCTATTACTGCCTTGTGTTGAACGGGGGAGAAACTCTCCATGTAGCAGGAAGAAATCAGTACCTCTTCCACAAGGAGTCAGTACCAGTAAGGTGCCTCATCCTGCTTGGCTAACCCCATAACAGGGCAACTAGGCTGTCAGTGAATGAGTAATAGAAAGATCATATCTCATAAAATTGGCCAGGAAATGGGTCAGAAAGGCCCAGGTGAGAAATAAGAGGGTGACTAGATTGCCGACAAAGGGGCTCTGCCCCTTTCTTGCTTCTGGTATTTCTCCCTCACACTGCTTGCGACACAACAAAAATGAAGAAGCAAGCTCTCAGACTGCATTACTGAATGTAGCTGGTTTCAGTTCAGCTCAATACTGCTTTTAAAAAAGCAATGATAGCCTAAGACCGTGGGAGTTCTCAATGAAAATCCAATAGACTTTTAAGAATAAAGTTCAAAGATCCTGTGTCTCTACTCGTTGCAAGTCATTGACATGCTGCAGTACTTTGCTAAATTGCTGCTGCAGCAAATAAAAAATTGTAAAACTCACTTTACAGTTTTTCATCATTGAGACTAAATAGTCTATGTTTTTGAGGTTCAGTAAAATACCTGATGACATATCAGTCCAAATCTTCCTATTAAAATTAATTGAAACTGGCTTGACTTTAACCATTCTAAATTGAAAAATGGCTGGGAGATGGTGAACAAAGGACAATGATAAGCAGAAATGCATTACATAGGAAGAGTTGTTCAGTGGGATCTCTGGGGATCCTGCCCTTAGCAACATCTCCATCAGTAGTATAGAAGAGGGAATAATGAAGTTGTTAATAATGTTGATATATGGTACTTCATATATAGATCAGGGTATTTCAAATACATAGTGAAGTGGAAAACTACTGAAATATCCAGGGAGGTGATAGATATGACATTAATAGGATCAGGAAAAAATAGTTAAACCTTTTCACATTTTGCCTTAGGAATGAGTCAGCAGGAGAGAAAATGGAATTCCATTGTATCCAAAACTCAGCTTGCAGTGGCATGTTTAGCATCCAAGTAAAATCGTCTGCAAAGATAATTTGTCTTTTTTAGGGATTATTAGGTAGCAATGATAGGAAAAAGGGAAATATCACATTAGTTTCACATCTGCTCTTAATAACTCTTCTTCCTCTAAAGAACAGATTGGTTCTGAGCTTGAAGTGTTGATAAACATTGACCATGATAATTCAAAAAAATTTAAAAAGATTGACTGAAAGTTGGAAATGAAAGATTTTTAAAAGACTGTGTGTGGTAATATTGTTTCAAAAAGAACTAGGCACAAATGAGAAGTTAAAACAACTCAAAGACAATAAAGGTGACAGTACAAAGGCAGCCTTGAACATGCAGAATCTCTCAAATACATTTCTGCTACTGTTATCACTACCCTTTCATATTCATTGCTAGTATCAAGGCTAAGAGCATTCATGAGGACAGAGATTTTGGATAATCTGTTGGAGCTGGGCTGTAAAACACTACTTTTCAGTATTATCAAATACTGCCTTATTTATGCTCATGCCTTCATTATTACTGCCACCAGTAAGGCTGAAATCTGGTACCAACAGCAGGAGCATCAGCAAAAATTCTTTGCTGAGAAAAATCCCGTGCTTTTTCATGATCTTCTTAGATGAGCCACCTGAATTTTCTGTCCTTTCTTCTGTCAACCTAGCTGCAGTGAAAGCACAACATAGCATGCATAGATGGGTGGGTGTGCTGGTACACAAAAGCACAGCAAATAAACTCATGTTATTTTTATTTATACTAATTCATGATGTAGTGCCTCTCTTGAAATGAACTGTCACAATCTTTCCTGATGAGCACATGATGCATGAAATGCAAATTATAAACTAACCCTCAACAGCAAAAATGTAAACCCATGCATTGCAATAGAAGGAAATAATATTGATAAAATTGCTCTCATTGAGTTCATTATAACATTTTCCATCTAATGGTATGAATTAGTCAAGCAAGTTTTATTTAATTTAATTTTATGGTTGTTTTCTTTTTTAAATCAGTACCGAATAAGATGAATCTTGACTAAGTTCCCTGTTCATAGATGTGTAGTTGAGTGTTTCCAGTGAGCAAATAGCTTATGAATGTGTAGGAAAATATTTGTGTACTATATGTCAATATTTTAACAGTAGCAGATTATTCATTGGGTGAACAGTACATAAAATGTACATAAAATCCTGTTCTATCTGGAAGTCTGTCCAGTTCAGTAAAGGATTTGTGTTTTTTTTATAACATGCCTTTTTTGTGACTTTGCATTATTTGTAACGTAATGGAATTACGGTATAACATTCTCCACAATAACATAAGCAGTATCACTTAATTGTTAGTTCAACTTGATCAAAAACACGTGCCCTAAAGGAAAGGAAAAAAGAAGGAAGTTGTGTAACACTGCAGAAGTTATTTTGGAGTCCAGATAGGTGGCACTGGCAGAGAAAAATAAGCAGGTTATCTTATCTTGGTGCAAAATGAAAAGCTTTAATCTGAAATGTTATCACTTCCTCTCTTTTCACAAGCAGTAATTCCCTCATAAAAAATTTAAAAAGGAAATGATAAAAGCTACTAGAAAGAGGCTGAAATTCTTGAGGGTGGATAGCACAATAACAAAAGGAAGGGGGCTGGGAATGCCAGGTTGGTGCTTCTCTACAAATTATTCTCAAACTAACTCTCCTTCCATCATTTCAAAATTTGATGTAAAGTAAACAGAGACAGGATTCTGTGGAGAAATATTAAATCATTTTGTGCTGAGAGAGCGGTAATGTGCCACAACGCTCATGCATTTTAGTGACAGCCTCAGTTTTGCTCTGTGTACTCATTTTTCATTTTGTTCATTGATCTCACATCTGGACTAAGGTAAATCAAGACACATACACATGCCTATTATGGTAATTCCACATGTCATGACCTCTGCTTCTGAGTAATCTGGCAGTATATAGGTTTCCCTTCCCCATTTTTTTGTAGAGGAAGGTGAGATGCAGCAATATCTGCTCATCTATTCCAGAAAATTTGTTCCAGCTCCCTCTATTTCCTCTTCCTTCAGCAGCTCCTTTGTGGATGGCTCAAGATCCCTTTAAAACAGTAGGAAACTTTCTCTCCTCTCCCTTTCCTGCAGTGGAGGAAGCCCAGTCTGTCCCACCAGGCAGTGGTAATGTAGTCTCTATGAGGCAAAGCGAGGCCACAGAGAACAACAATTATGTAGTCTCCTTTGGTGGCACTAGGTACAATCCTCTCTGTCTCTGTTGTCCACCATTCTTTTGCCTCACATTGGCTGAAGGCTGCAAATTTGAATCTTTCCAACAGCTCTGCATGGTTCAGGTTTTCAGACCTTATGTTCAGAGCACAAGGCTCAGGACCTGAGTTTGTTTCCTAATGAAAACTGGGCTGCTGGTACAGCTGCTGTCTCCATTTGGGTCCAGCATCCTGCTCCTAGCCATCCACACTGCCTTCACCAGTTTCATGTTCTTGGCTCTGAAGTAAATTGTCTGGCTACCACTGAGCAGTCACCTATGGACTGAATGGCTGTGACTGGAATATGACCAACAGGAGCATGGCACGCTCCTCCAACCTCAAATGGGACCTATCCCATTGCTCAGATAGTCCATATTGACACCCCTTCAGTCTCTAACTAAAAAAGCTGATGCAGGAAGTGGACTCTTCTCATTCTTGGCAACTATTTTCTGACACCATGCTGAGTATACAGTCAGGGCTATGGTGTTTGTGGTGTCTGTGGTGCTGAGGAAACAAGAGACCTTACTAATACTTGTAAAAGTGTATTGTCATGCTAGGAAGATCTGGAGAACTACTGTGAACCCTCACCCTGCAAAGTATGAGGAGACAAGGAGCTGGTAATTTCACAGTACAATGTGAAAGCCCCAGGCACCAGGAAAAAATCAGCTTAAATTCTCGTACTTTTTCCCGGAACTTTTGGGTCTAGGGAGCTGTAGAAATATACTCTGTAATCTACAACCCTGTCTACCATGCTCTAGGTGACCCTGCTGAGCAGGGAGGTTGGACTAGATGAACTTCAGGGGTCCCTTCCAACCTTACTGATTCTATGACTCTATGATTCTATTCACCACCCAATATGGATAAAGCCACTGAATGTCAGGCATATAAAGAATTCTTTCATGCAGTGGGATCTGCATCCAGAGCAGCAGAATATGGTCACATTGGAGCAGCACTAGTAGCACACTACACCTGTCCATGACTGGATCTCTTTGAGAGCAGCATGATGCAAAATAGCTCAGACTCAAAGAAGGCCAGCATGCTACTGTTGGTCTCAAATGCCTATTCCAGGTTCAAGGGAAGATATAAAACAGCTCTCTATCTACTCTCCACTCAGTTAAGGAACAGAGCAGGGGTTGCTATTAATGGGCTGGCTTTCCTAGAGCAGGAAGAGATTCTTTCTTTCCTCCCACTACCTTTTGCTTGTGTTTGGTAGTCCTTCTCATTGACACAGTCTGGTTGGAGGCCTGTAGCTCATGGTGTGCTCCAGGGGTCAGTACTGGGTCCAATATTATTCAATTTATTCCTCAGCAACCTGGGTGAAGAGTGCCTCCTCAGCAAGTTTGCTGATGATATCAAGCTGGGAGGAGTGGCTGACACAGCTAGGGGCTGTGCTGTCAGTCAGAGAGACCTGGACAGGCTGGAGAGTTGGGCAGAGAGGAACCTCTTGAGGTTCAACAAGGAACAAGTGCAGGGTCCTGCACCTAGGGAGGAATAATTCCATGCAACAGTACAGGCTGAGAATTGACCTGCTGGAAAGCAGCTCTGCAGAAAAGGGCCTGGGAGTGCTGGTGGACAACAAGCTGAGCATGAGCCAGCAATGTGCCCTTGTGGCCAGGAAGGCCAACAGTATCCTGGGGTGCATTAGGAAGAGTGTTGCCAGCAGGTCGAGGGAGGTGATCCTGTTGCTCTACTCAGCCCTGGTGAGGCCACATCTTGAGTAGTGTGTCCAGTTCTGGGCTCCCCAGAACAAGAAGGTCATGGAGCTACTGGAGAGAGTCCAGCGTAGGGCTACAAAGATGGTTAGGGGACTGGAGTACCTGCCCTCTGAGGAACGGCTGTGAGAGCTGGGCCTGTTTAGCCTGGAGAACGATAAGACTGAGAGGGGATCTTATGTCTATAAATACCTTAAGGGAAGATGTCAAGAGGATGGGGTTGTACTCTTTTCAGTGGTGCTCAGCAACAGGACACAAACTGAACAATGGGCAATGGGCAACAGGCACAAACTGACACACAGGAAGTTCTACCTGAATATGAGGAAAAACATCTTTCCTGTGAGAGAGACAGAGCACTGGAAGAGGTTGACAAGAGAGGTTGTGGAGTCTCCTTCTCTGGAGATATTTAAAACCCACCTGGACACAATCCTGTGCAGCATGCTCTAGGTGACCCTGCTTGAGCAGGGGCATTAGACTAGACAATCTGCAGAAGTCTCTTCCAACCTCAGACATCCTGTGATTCTTCATCTTGCAGTCTAACCTACAGGCTTTAGAAGAGATGTTACTTGCTATCACTAGTTCTGACATCTCTGCTTACCTTTAGCTGGCAAAGACAAGTGTTTTGCACTAGGAGGTGCTTATTCTTTACGGATCCCAACAAGAAAGGCACAAATACTCTTAAGAAATGTAATAATTTGATTAATAGCTGAGAAAAGGTGACAGCAATTTATAAAAATTTACATCCTTTCTGATGCTGAGAACATTGAGATAATATAGCAGTGGACAGACCACTGGTCAGGGCACACCACGCCGTGCAGACTTGCTGTCCATGGCGAGATTCACTGTCATTGCAGTCTTTGGAGTTTTTACGGGATTTTTCTTCAAGATAAAAGACAAGAACATGTCGGGGGTGTCAGCACTCAAGCCAAGTGGGTGCTGTCTGCAGGGTCTTCCCTTATGATTAATCAGCTAAGCTGACCCTATGGGAAGGGATATGTACAGCATAGCATAGTCCTGAAGGCCAAGCAATGTGTGCAGTACAGTACAGCACAATGCAGCAGAGCACAGCACAGCACATGTCTACACCTACTCAGGTCAGCTGTTATGTGGATCACTTGCTCCTTAATGTACAATAGCTTTCCAGTTAGGAACCAGTACAACAGCTAAAGACAGGCTCTGAAGGAAAGAAGTAAATCTGAGAGATTTGGATAAACAGTGAAGACAAGTTTTGAGAGGAGGTACCTTTTCGGTGTTTTGTCTGGGAATAAAGTTTTCCTTACTCCAGATCAGTTTCCTCACTCCAAACCAGCGCAACATAGCATTAAGAATTGGCTGCAATCCAGAAGGCAATGAATAACATCCATTGGCTTGGAGGCGCTAAACATGATAAGCTTGTTATGGGCAAGGGGCTATTACCAACAGGCCATGTCAAAGTTAGCCTTTTACACTGGGAAGTTTGACAGCTACTTTGGTTGTTCCGGATGTGAGGGACAGGAAGACCCTACCTCTTGGTGTCAGTGTTTCTCTTCCAGAACTGAGCACAGAGGTAAAGAGGGCAAGCCTCAGGTAGTAGGGCTGCTCTATGATTTTCTTTGTTACAGAACTTTTAGGAAGGCCCCAAATCTAAGTGAATATTACATGAACTCCTGAAGTTTTACTTTAGCACTGGCATTTGAACCAGAGTTTTATTTTCTTTAAGATACGCTGTGGTGTTGTACTGGTGTTCAGTCAATTCTTCCAATAACAGAATCTATAGCAAAACATGTAGTATCTTTCTTGTTATTACAGTTACTTGCTGTTTGAATACAATTAATTAATTGGCTCTTCATTCACGTCAATGAAGACAACGCATATTTTGTTATAGGGGGAGGAGATGGAAATTATCCTTTCCAAAATCTTGAAAAAAGGTCTTATGTTGAATTTACAAAAAAATCCAGCTGTGAGAGGCTGAGACTACATAGCCCAAAGCCAGTGCCTGTCATTGTATGATATGTGAGCATAACAAAGACTCCAGCTGGCTGCTATCAGGGCTAATAGAGGCATTTTGGCTCATCTACCTGCAAGAGCATTTGTCAGGATGTCATTTGTCTGTCTTACCTTGAAGCCTCCTTTTTTCTTTGATTTTGCAATGTCTTCATTTTATTGTACCATGGAATTCCTTTCCTGAATGCCTATTCAAATTGACTGTGCTTAAATCATCAGGATGCTTGTTAAGATCTATGAAAAATTAAGTTGAGGATGGCAGAGGGGGCTACATTTTTCTCCCTCCTACATGCATTCTCCCAACAGCTGGGGGCTATTAACATTCAGAAGTACAAGGCATTAGAAGATTTTTATTAGCTAGTGGCAGTGAGATGGAAACTCAATGTTAGTGGGTGTACAGAATGTCTATGCTGACTCAGTGATGTTCTAGACAATTATGTTAGCTTTCAGATTTGGTTTGTGAACATTTATGCTAAGAAGAGCACTCCATCTTAAAATACTTTTAAAAATATATTTTTAATGATACACTGCTACAAAAGGCACTGTTGCATAGCATTGTTATGTAAATACATACATGAATTTCTTCTTCCCAAAACATATTTTTAAATGTAATTTTCTTTATAGTGATGATAATAAATTAGCATTGGCTGTCAACGTCTTTATAATGTCATGAAGACTGTGGAAGAGGTTGTGGAACCTCTTTCCTTGGAGATATTCAGAAGCCATCTGGACACAATCCTGAGCAACGTGCTCTAGGTGACCTTGCTTGAACAGTGGGAGTTGGACTAGATCTCAAGAGGCCCCTTCCAACCTCAACCACTCTGTGATTCTGTGATTTCTCTGCTACATTTTTAAGAATGGTTGAGCTGTACCACTGTGAAATCAATGATGTTAGTGTGGTCTGCACTGAAGATCGACACAGATGCCCTGTCATCTTTCAGCTTCTCTGATTTTGATAACAGTAGCAGCTAAGACTGCCTCACACCTGACTTAAAGCAGGCCGAGACTAGCTCTAGTTGCAGACTAATAAAGCATTGCACAGGGAACTGAGTGTGTCCTTTTGCACTACTCTGTCTACCTTGTGAATGCCAGAAGAGGATCACTTTATTACAGAAAATCTCAAATCATTCAATTAGAGCATCAATCCATTTTCTTTCAGCTGTGAGAGCACCATGAGTGGGGATGAAGCTAGAGAACAGAATCTAGGCCCTCTACATTTTAAATACAATCAGCTTTTAATTCTGCTACTAATAGACCTTGCACTGCAGCTGCTTACCTTGGACATAAAAACTCCTGACAGTTACAAAGGAAACAGGATGATCCCACTTGAAATAGTGTGAGGGAAAACCTAAATAAAATACAAAGAGAATCTGTTATGAAAAGACAAAGAAATGAGTAGGAATGACAGATAAGAATACAGTGGGATAATATAGGACCTGTCTTCTTAATGAGAACAGCTCCACAGACAGCTTATTTTTTTTCTCAGATTTCTCAATTACTTTCAGAATAACTACATTCTTGTAAATAGATAATTGCAGGGATCAATACTGCATGTTTATACTCTTTCTTTTTTAAGGTGATTGAAGTTGTTCACTTGATAATGTCCTGAAGATACTCATTTTAAAAAGTCAGCAATAAGTAGAGAGCCACTGAATGATTCAGACTTTTTCCGTGGGTAGAAAAGCTAAGACACCCTCACAAATTGCTGAATGCTTGCAAATTAGAGAATAGAACTGAGCTAATTTTCTGTCATTTAGAAAATCCAGTGAAGCAAAAAAGAGAGATCTTGAAGGTACCAAAAGAAAAGGATTGCTTTGAGAATAATCATCAAAGAAACCAAGACAGTCCAGTGTGGAAATTATACAGTTTTAAATATTATGTAATTATCTATTTCTCTCTAGAGACCTACAACATCATGGGGAGAAAGAGGTGTGATGTTCAAATACCTCAGTAACAATTTTGTGAAAAAAATGTTAGATACTGAAATCTCAAGTCATCTGCTCCCACTAGGGCATCCAGTACCATTTCAGGAGCTGTAGAGTGTCCAGTGCACTCTCATGGGACTCTCAGATGCAGGAGGGCCTGTGGGAGACATGTGCCTTCTTACAGCCAGATAGGATAGCCTAAGGCATGGCAAATTATATCTTCATATGGTCAGCTGAATTAAGCCCTGTGGTTTGGAATTCCTCTTGCCTCATTTCAGGCATCTACAATTTAAGAAGCTGCACCTCAACTAATCTTCTAAACTCTTCTTATAGTCAGTGGACTGAAGTGCCTAGACATACTTTTTCTCTATATCTGATCTGTTTCAAAGTTCCACTTTAGGAGGACATGAACTATGTTCCTGATGAGCTTAGCATCCACTGACTGTAGTCTCCATAGACCATAAAGGGAACCAAGGAAACCCACTCAGATGTGGACCCCTAGGCATCTGAAGTCAGGTGAGATGAATGCCACACTCTGAATTTAGAAACCTGTAAAGGTTGATAAAGGAAAATAGCAGTGAGGAACGCCTTAAAGGAGAGATGGTATATTTAGGTACCTGGTATATTAGACAGGTGGTTTATTTAGATGCAAGCTCATAGATTTTTCACCCTTCAGTTCCAGAGCAATCAAAATGCTGAAGATGGGGAGAACAGATGTTTTGATCAAAAGACAACTTGAAAAGGGAGAGGGTAAGAAAAAGAGCTTGTGGGAATAGGAAATGATTTGTTAGGTTTTTGAGTGAAAGGATAGTGAGTGTCACCAATAACAATTCTATACAACTGCATAGTTGTAATGATCTGTAGAACTGGGCTGAAGAACTTTAGTACCATCAGTGTTCATAGATCTTCACTGATAAGTTGTGTTAAAAGCCTGACTCTTGTATCTTACATCACATCTTAACAAAGAACAAGCAGTTGTTACCCTGAATCCCTCAAAATTCAATTAAAAGTTGACTGTATAAATCTTAACATGCACGTCATAAATGTTACATAAGTTAGGTAATTTTAAGAATATGGAACATTCATTTAGTTATAATGTTATAGTTAAGATTACCCTAAAGAAATATTATAACAAAAAGTTAAGGATAGCAACAATGATACGTGAAAACCGATGGTAGGCTAATCACAGCATGAGGAGATTTTTGCCATGCTTCACTGGAGGATCAGATACACTGTGGTAGTCTTTGTCTAACAATAAAAGAAGTGGTTTGAAACAATCTGTCCTTTTAGGTCAAATAGAAAGACAACAAAGCGAAATAGTCTAATCTATGTTTTTTTTTCTCTAAGTGCCTTAAGAGATCAAAGGAAAGATAAAAATTTTAACACCTATTCTCCTATTTTAGAAGACATGATATTTTAGGCCTGGCTTTCTGATTGACGAATGTGTGCTACAGGAATGTGAATGCTTTCTGGGGTACTTTCCTTATGATAGTACACAACCTCTCTGTAAGCTAAACTCCTGTCCTCTGCTGCAGCACTTTGACAGAGTGACATTCCAGTAGGTATCGGAATCATAATCCTTGTATTCCTGTGGAAAAAACAGAGAGATCTACAGAGAAACAAAGTCCAACGTCAGAGTCCTTTTGTACACTATCCCCCAAACTCCTCCTTACGAGCATGAAGCTTGGCTCTGGATCAGTATTCAACCCTAATGGCACCATTACTGCAGAATATTACAACAAAAGCTGTGTGTAGAAAGCAGGTGAGATGTGGGTCATTGAATAAAGCGACACTGTGAATTGAGTAAATTTAAATTGCAGTCGCTTTGAATACATGACTTTTCAAGACAATGTGCCTTGTCAGTTAATTCTTTCCCACATTCAAAATGAGAAAGTTATTTTTGTCTAAAAATGTTCAGCTAATTGCATGAGGATTATTAGAAACTAGGGAAATTTCACATCACCATTTGTTTATTCGTAGGCCAACGAAACATAACAATGACTTGCGTTGCTTATTTAAGAAGGGTTTCCTGGCCACATGGTTGGCTCTGGCATGAGCCAGAGGAATGCTTTCCTTGCTTCTCTAACTCCATATGCCTCCTTGGGTTTGTGCTTAAATCCTAAAACTGGCTTTATTATTAGGTTCAGGGCTATGACAAACCTGTAGAATACTTCAGGACCCATGTAAGTAACATGTAACTATTTTTAAGAATATTGAAATCTGAAGCATTTAGCCTGCCGCCGGAATTGACATTTTTTTTTTTTTTTTGAGTTGGCTCATACTTTATGTTCCAAAGTTACTTTGCACAGGAGTCACCGTATGATCTGATTTTGATTGATTTGCTAGGATTCTAAATTAATATTGCAATAAAATTTTGATCAAATTAACATCAGTAAATTTTGAATTGTAGTAAAAGCAATTTATAATTACATATGTAGGGCTATTTTAAAAAGGCCTTATTAAAAAACATGTCTAAGATTCTATGTGACCTCCTCATCTGAAAGGTGAATAACTACATTGCGAAATATAGACTGATAAAAAGATAAATGATTGTCTGTCGTGTAAGTGTGGTGAATTCAACAGAAAAAGCCAGTATATATGGACTAAATCCAAAACTTAATTGGAGATGCATATGGTCTTAGTATAAAGGGAGAAATTTCTTTTCACAGCCTGCCAGTCTAGCCAGTGCCAGACCTATAGGGTAGGTTCTGCTGACTCACTCTGGTTGGTGTTGCCTTTATTTAGTCGGAGGGCAGATTGTTCAGATGGAGAGAACCAAAGTCTGAAATAGTTATGAGTCTGGCAAACCCCATGGAACAGGCAATGCTGCAGCAGAAACTTAAGCTGCTGGTTTCCGGTGGTAGTATTTCAAATATATCAGTTACATAGATACATATCTATGACAAATCTCCATCTGTTTGCACTTTTGTTTTGCTCTTATCTATAATTACTAAAGGAATATTAAATTTGGCACCTCAGGTAGGGCTACCTACAGAAATGTTATACAGAAGACACCCTAGCAGACTAAACAGCCCTAAGGTACGCTTGAATAACCCATTTTCTGCCTGTTTTACCATTCAAATCCTGTCTTGGCCTAGCAACCGCATGAAACCACTGTGCCTATTAAATCATCCAAAGACCTCCAAGGCAGTGTGAATGTGGGAAAAGGTCTCTGCAGCTGTATGGCTGCACCTGCTTTACGTGATGTGATTTGCAGGGAATGCAGTGAATTTGCTGGTGCTAAGAACTGTTCTTCCTGTTTCCTGCCATGCTAGCATGCATCTGTTATGTAATATTTTCCTCTGGTCAGCCTGGCTGAATAAAACACAAACTCACTAAAAGGCACATAAGCTTGCCTGCTGTGGTTATGTTTCCAGATATAAGTCATATTAACAGTCATCACAACCTAAATAGCTCTTTATTAAGAGCAGTATAAGACTTATCACTTGTATTTACAAAGTCTCCTACTGCCAAGCCACATTAATGTCTGAAGACAACGGGTTAGTTTCCCAGCTGCAGCAAATGGGAGTCATTCCTCAGCTTTTTAGTAGTATTGATTTACGCTGATTGTGGATCTGGCTCAACAGATCTACCTGTTAAATTCCTAACAATATTCCATGAATGAAAACATTGGCTGGCAGCAGAAAATGAAATCCACAGGATTTATATAGGGTTCTTTGCCTTAGGAATGAATTGTAGAAGCTGAATGTTTTGTGATTCACATCCTAATCCTCAGAGTTCTCTGTATCATTGCAAGGTTCCAATGTATACCGTTTTTTAAAACAAGAACTTTGCACTGGGAAGAGTCTACCTTTCCTTTATATATTTTTTAAAAATATTAAACTCACTTTTCATCTTTGAAATACAAAAACAAAAATTCAAGGCTTTCTGCCTTTGTTGCACAAGTTTCTGCAGTATTTAAGCTCACTTTAAATTTGCCTAGATTTGAAAGAATGTCTGGGAACAAAGACTTCATGTTGGCTTTGGTAAGGCTCTTCTACAAGCAGCTTTTTTTGGATACATGTCAAAAAGTAAATCTCTATAGCAATAACTTTAACACCGACTGTGGCTGCTCTTTTAGGAGTCGTTGGGAAGAATTCTGGGCTCTAAGGGTTTGATCCTGCAATGTTCTGAGCATCTCTTAGTGTGGCTGAGTGCCATCCTTTCACACAGCATCCAGTGAGAACAGAGGGGACTGGTACATCCAAGAGAATAAATACCTTGGAGGATTGGGCTCTAATCCTTAATCAAGACAAATCTCTAATGGAATTTAATGTGAGTTTGGTTGGAGTAAATCTATGGGGTGGGGTTGGGACATACTAATCTAGCTGTGATTCAATAAATAGAAGGCAGAAAGCCAGATTTTCTGGTTTGTTCATGTTACTTTGTGCCTCTCAGGCATCACAGATCAGATGTTAAAATCAAGAAGCGGTTTCCAGCTCCCCAAGGTCACCCATTCTACTGTAATGTGCTCTTAGTTGTGCCCAGTGCTTTAGCTGTGCCTGCAAAAAACTTGTGCCATTCACTTTTCTGAGAGCAATAAGCAGCTAATAGTGGGGTTGTTAATGGGAATATTTTGGTGCAGAATGATGTCTGAGTGACAAGAGAATATCACAATTATTTTGTGAGAATGAAAGACAAAGGAGTGCAGAGAAGTTTTGGAAAACTCTGAAATGGCTAAAGTGTTTCATTTATCTGACTTGTAGAAAAGGCTGGGATACAGCCAAGTCACAGTAACATGCTCCAATAGTTCCAGTGGCTTTTAGGATTGAAAAGTAGATGGCATACAAATTTTAATCACTTTGAAATATACACAGAACAAAAGCTGAGGATGTTATTTTTTACTTGTTTTTTCTCTCTATTTTGTGTGCTGTCACTGCATTGCAAACTTAAATATCTGGTATTTGCTTTTTTGACATGTATGAGTGAAAAAAGAGAGCAGAGACAGTATAAATATGATCCAGAGGTGTCATTATGAGAGTTGGAAGATGTTTCCCAGTCCTTCCATCCTGTTCACCAAAGATATATCTATTACTGCCAGCCCCAGACAGATCTCAATAGGCAGTCCCCTTCCAGTCCCCAAATAGGCCCTTCCAGAGGTATGTAAATCATAAAATTCAAGTTCAAATAATCCTCCCTAAGTCAGGTGAGTAGCAGATTCCTCAAAGAGCACCAGGAATAAAGTCAGTGGATGAAGAAGAACAAGTATGCCAGGTGGGGACTGAAAGAAATCTGTATACAGCCCCCTGCTGTTAGTTTTTCAGGGCAATAGTGTCCAACAGCTGGGACTACCAAGCATGACAGAAGATAATAGTGGTGCAGAGGTCACTTGCATCTAAACAGGACAGTCTGATGTGACGTGTTTCAGACCATGTGCCGCTTAGCTAACCCATGCCTGCTCTGAGTGATTCTGTGATTACCTGAACTGTATGTGACTGGCCTCACACACTGTACATGCAACATTGACTTGTTCTGGATCATTCCTCTATTCAGGAAGGTACAGACTTCCAACTCTGTGCTCAGGACCTTCAGATTCTTAAGGCAGTTTGGCATCTTGCCTCATGTGGATATACAAGAAGCACAGTTTCCTAATGTCATTAACCTTTCCATATATCACTAGATTTCTTTATTAATACCTCTAACGCTTCTCATAACTTAAGAGAAGAATGTATTTTGAGAGAACAAAGCATGTCTTAATGAAAATTACCTCACCTTGGGAATTTCATCAATAATAACTAAAACAGAAATATAAACAAAAATGGACTTAATGAGCTGTCAAGATGGTCCCCCCACTAGCAGTTTGGGGCTGCCCTGACTCATTACAATCATCTTCTTACAACTCTTCTCATCCAGCTCTCTCACTGAAGTTCTAAAGTACAGAGTGGGAGATAACTGAAGAAACTAACTTTAAACATGTACAACTAACTTTAGACAGCTAATTTTAGACATGTTAAAGTTCAGCATCAAGGACTCAATTCAGGTGCACACACACAGATATCTACTGCCACCTGAGATGTCCTAGAGTATGCAAATATGTGGATGGGGCTGGAAGATATGAGACATAGACTCATGCCATAGTAGCTCAGTGGCAGCTGGAGAACAGGTAGGGTACCTGAGATATCTTGAATGGCACCAGATGCCCATGTGGGGCAACTGAGCTGAGCCCTTGCTTTAGTAATATGCTTTAGTAATATGCTTTAGTAATAACTTCTAAGATGTAGATTGAAGAAAAGCAACAGAGGAGAGGACTGGAGCAATTTTTCAGTCACTAATGTTACTGATTTTCTTCTTGATGGTTTACCAATGCACTGAGCTACAGCTACCAAAGATCTACAAACTGCAGATGGAATTCTAAATAAATAAATAATGAGCTGTCTAAATAAAGGTGTTGACATATGAACTAGATGTCTAAGTTCCCCTAAGAGTCAACAGAGAGGTATTCAGTTGCCTGAGCATAGATATTATGTTTCATTTTGAATTCTATCAGGTATCCGGTCTAGCCTGCAGATATTCTAGGTTTGCCAAGATAATTGCATGAGGCTAGTAGTTATGATGCAGGACCACCAAATGACCTGTGCCTTTCTGAAGTGGCATTTAAAATTTGGCAGGGTATTGTGAGGTGCTTAAAATGAGTTTTGATGCTCTATTTAGTCTTCTGAATCTCAGCTATCCTGCCTAGCCTCCAGCTGCTCCTTCAGAAGGACAAAAAGTCTTCCCTGTGTGCTGTGCCATATCTGCCAGCCCTGTATGTCTTGAACACTCATATTGCACCAGATGGCTGTGTTTGAGCAACTGAAACAAACTCTAGGTGTTTGCTGACTCTAAAGGGAACTTAAACAACTAAGTCATGTGTAAACACCTACATTGCTAGTCCTAAACGGAGCTGTCTACAATCTGTAGATGACTCTGACTCCATAGTCTCAGTGCAGTTGCCTGCACATAGATGTCTAGATACATATGAGAAGCTTTAATGTACCTCAAACTGTGCACAGCATTATTAGATAGGTCACAGGCGTCACAGAAGAGCCATAACGTTCTGCAGAGACAGCTGGGGATCAGAAGGACACCAGGGCACTTACCACTATATCAAGTTTACTGAATTGAGCCGTAAATGCCATCCTTGTTGTATAAGAAAACAACAGAGAAGTGTAGTGAGCAACTTTATGTGGCATTATGCTTTTTGCAGCTTTTTTGGCAACAGCATTACAACAGTTAATGTGCTTGTGTCATTTCAAAAAGCTAAAAAGGCAGAGTAAACAGAGGTTCTAGTTTCCTCCAAAGAAGACTACTAGAGCAGTCGGAAAGAGAGAGCCCTCAGGCACAGATTTGCTAATGTCTGAAGTGCGCCAGATGTTGTGGTTATGTCTTTTCATTATAACTGTCCATTCGTCCCATGTAGTCAAATCAAGATTTTCTCAGACTGAGTGAAAAGTGTGTTTGAAGGGAAATGGTTGCCCAGAAAGGAATTTAAAAATTCCCATGAATTTTTTTAATATATAGAGAATCAGACTCAATATTAAACAGTAGGTCATTCAGCATTGCATTAATAAGTGACTGAAGTCATTTTGTGTTTTTGCAAAAAATAGTGAAAGAAAGCATCAGAGAATTTCATTATCATTTACAGGAATGTGACTCCATGTTAGTGTTCTTTGCTTTATGAGAGATACTGGTGACAAGTCTAAACCTGAATATAAGTGCAAAATCTGGGTTTACTTTTTTGTTGTTGTTGTTCCTGGATTTGTCATTAATGACAGCAAACATAAAATATTCAGGTTCTAAGCAATCACCATGCTGACTTGTCAGGACTGTCCATCATGCAGAAATTGGCTGTCTTAGAGGCCATGGGCACAATGCTGATTGGTAGCCACTGTAGTCTTGAACAGATAAATCACGCATACACAGTTCTGTGCATGTACCAAATGACCATACATCTATGTATGTGGAGTCTTGCTGAACTTTATCTATGGGGCACCAAATCAGTTTAGGTAGGCACAGTAGACTCATTATGTTAGGTTTAGTGTCCATGGCAGATCAACGGCATAGCACATGCGCCATCTGCATGACATCTCTTAGTGATTCTATTACATATGTATGATTTATCAGCACCTTTGTAGATGCTATTTTTTCCAGCAGTCCAGGCTGCTTGGCATCTGAGGAAAGCTGCCAGCAGCTGCAAAACTGTGGTGAAAGAAGTGTCCCATATATTTTCCTTCTCCCTGTTGTGTAAAGACTGACTCACAAATGGGTCTTGGGAAACACCTAAAAGTAAAAACCCAGGCTCTTAAGTTGTAAGACATGTAATCCCTTAAGTTGTAAGACGTGCTGTCTTTAGAGTTGACCTGCCTTTTCTTTTCCAAAGTGGTAACAGATTTATTCTATACTGTTTGCCTTGTAGAAGTATCTGATGCAGACTCCTCTACCAAAGAAGTAAAGTGGGGTGTATTTGGGTTGCATCTAGAAGAAGGGTAGTATCTAAAATAGTAGCTGCCCACCTACAATACCACCTACAGGTTGTGGTGATAGTCTGCTGAACTTTATTGTCTTTTTATTATTTTCAGTTAAAATCATTTTAACTTGCAATGGTATCCTGTAAAACTTCTGAGGGCTGACAGTCGATCATCTAAATGTTTGTGAGCCACCTGTCTAGAAGTACCATATGTATCTTTAATTTTCTGTGGCATCCTGCTCTGCTAATGCAACATTCATTTGCTTCAGTCAGAAGAAATGGATGCTTAGTGACTGATAAAAACTGTTGTCCCATGTAACCCTGCAGGCTCAGCTTTTACTGGAAAGGGACAATCGTCTATTGCAAATAGTGAAAAGCTGGTTGTCTTCTGTGCTATTAAATTTTTAGGTATGAAGAGGTGCCCAGTTCTTCTGGATTCCTCTTTTAGTCAAACAGCAGTTGGAATGTTGGGGTTTAAATATAACAATGAATAGCAAGGCATTAGTGACTGGTTCTGTCCTAGTACAACATCTGCCATGTGAAGTGTACCCTACATATTTCATGGCTGAGTTTCTTTCCCTTTGCTTTTGCATCTACAGTACTAGCATGATTATTTGTTGCTGCTTGCTGCCTTACTTGAGGATGCTATTGAGTCTTTACTTGTGGAAATAGCTGCTTAAGATACTTAGGTCTTTTATTGTTAATTCTGTTCTGTTTCCCTGAAAGTCCAATGTTGTACATGATTTTTAAATAAAACAAAGGAAACTCTTCCACAGTCCTGTATTTTTTATGGTTCTTGGAACATGAACTCTCTGCTTGATTTGTCAACACCTGCACCTATTTATGAACACAGAAAATTACATCTGTCTGCATACTGCAGGCACCTTGAGACTTTCGTAACATATAAAAAAGTGAGTGAAGGGGTGTGTTCAAAGTGCATCATGAGCTTTTCCTTAGGCTTGCTAGATATGGACATATGCCTAGCGAGTCATAGATAGATACAGACACTATTCTCAAATAATAAGCAGGCTTTGGATCCGAATAGAAAAGTTTTGAATATAGGAGTTATACAGTTTAGCTCAGTATCTAAGCTGATATGAACTGATGGGAACAGAAAGCCTATCCTGATTAACTAAAGCTAATTAACAGTGAAATATTTCTACTTCATTGCTTTAATTTTCAATATGAACCCTAGCATATTCAGTTATAATATCCCTGCCTTTTTTATTTACTGTACCTAACAGAAGATATATATTATGCTTTGACAGCAATGTTGGCTTCATATTAATTTGTAATGGTTTATACTGTTCTTGGTGCAGGTAAAAATCTATTTTTTCCTATTCTTTTTAACTTCACACAATTATATGTGTCCTGCATGTTGTTTGCCCTTGCTGGTGTACTGAAATCTATCACTCCCAGAAGTGTTTTCCATCCATAATAGTTACACCTGACTGCAGCACTCCAGGACTGTCAAACTGATATGAGCCTGAGGCAGAGCAAGAAAATCCCTGGATACATTGACTAGACAACAGAAGCAAATCACAAGCAGGCTGGCTTTCTCTCATCCTGTTTCTAGTTCTTTTCTAATATAACAGCTGCATTCAGCATGGTAAATTTGAATAGAGCATGACAGATATGGGAAAAGCTAGTTCTAATAAAAACGCAGAGCTTTTGCAGTTTGAAATCAAACCCAGGGCTTCAGCCTGTATGACTTAGGCAATTAGACTTCTATCTAAACATTACTGAGCCCATACAGATGTCTAGATTCCTTTTTCTTTCTGAGCATGCAGGAGTGGAGTTAAGAAAACCCAAGCCCATCTGGAGCTGAATCTGGTAAGGGGCATGAAGGGTAACAAGGACAGCTTCTACAAGTACAGTGGCAGAGGAAGATTAGGGAAAAAGTGAATGTAGTAGGGGATCTGGTGACAAAGGACATAGAAAAGGCTGAATAGTCAATGCCTTCCTCACTTTGGTCTTTATTGCTAAGACCAGCCTTTAGGAATCCTAGATTACTGACACCAGGGGAAAGTCCAGAGCAAGGAAGACTTTTCCTTGGTGGAAGAGAAACATTTTAGGGAACATTCAAACAAATTGGACATACACAGGTCCATGCGACCTGATAGGGTGCAACCATGGGTGCTGAGGGAGCTGGCCAATGTCATTGTGAGGCTGCTCTTGATTATCTTTGAAAGGTCATGGCAATCAGGAGAGGTTCCTGATGACTGAAAGAAAGCATGTCATTCATATTATCAAGAAGGACAAGAAAGAAGATCCAGAGAGCTACAGGCCCATCAGCCTCCCTTTAATTCCTGGGAAGGTGATAGAGCATATATTCCTAGAAACTTTACAGACATACGAAGGACAAGAAGGTGATTGGGAATGGTCAGCACGGATTTGTGAAAGGGAAATCATGCTTAACCAACCTGGTAGCCTTCTACAATGAGATGACTGGCTTGGTGGTTATGGGGAGAGCAGTGGATGTTGTTTATCTTGACTTTCAACAATGTCTCTCATAACATGCTCATTAAAAACTCATGAAATATGGACTATATAAGCGAACAGTGATATGGATGAAAAACTGACTGAACTGCCAGGCTTAAAGAGTTTTAATCAGCAGCACAAGGTCCAGTCTGAAGCCAATCACTAGTGGAATCTCCCAGAGGCTGGTACTGGGTTCAATTTTGTTTAACATCTTCATTAGTAACTCAGATGAGACAGTGTAGAAAATTTGTGGGCAAAATAAAACTGGGAGGAGCACATCCATAGACCAAATGGGTCAGAGGGACTACTCAGAGGGACCTCAACAGGCTGGAAGGCTGGAGAAATGGGCAGAGAACCTCATGAAGCTCAACAAAGGAAAGCGCAGTTTTGTACCTGGAGAGGAATAACATCATGCACCAGTATAGGCTGAGGTCTGACAGGCTGGAAAACAACTTTGTAGAAAAGGATTTGGAGTCCTAGTTGTCAACAAATTGGACACGGTTCAGCAATGCTCCCATGCATCAAAGAAGTCCAATGAGATTTTTGTGCTTTTTGGGGACCATTTGGAACATTTTTGGACCATTTGGAACATTATTGTGGGGAAACAACAGGACAAGAGAATAAAGACTGTCAGGTTAAAGTGTTAGTTCCCGTAAAATACTGACATTTTGAAATGAAATTGTATTAACACCTACATATTTCAAACTTTGCAACTTTTTGTGAGCCTAGCAGTAACTGTCTGTGGCCCACAAGTAGCGCCATAGAAAGTGCTTTTTTTTAATGACAGAGCTAGGAAAAGAAGTAATGGACATTTGCTGAGTTATTCTGGTATGATGTGATAAAGTAGGGCTCTCTTCCATGACAACATATATAGCTCTTGTAATTTCACAAACTCTCAAATAAATAAAATCCCAGGTACTTTGTGCAAACTGTTCAAACAGTAATTTAATGTGGATGGACAGCAGATAGCTGAAGAAAGGTCCAAAATAAACTCATATAGATTATTTAATCTATTGCACCTCAATGTCTTTCTGCTGACCTTATGCGTACCTACTGCCTATTGGGGCAACACAGCATGTATGAATGACTACAACTGTGCAACTGAAACAATCCCACACAATTCAATATGGAAGAAACAAAAAAGACATAACCCTCTGGGAGAATGAATAAAGCTTTTCTTTCGTTTCTGAATCAGGGAAGAAACGTTTTTGCATTCCTCAGTGAGTAGAAAAAGCTGAAACCTCAATCGAGTTATAAAGAACCTTTCTTCTGGTTACTGTCTCTCACCGTGAGGACATTTTCCTCTTCTGTTTGGATGGTCTCTGTTTCAGTGCTCCAAGTCAAAGCAGTTTCCAGCTGCTGGCTCTTGCTGAACTAAATAGCAATCAAGAAACAACCTGTTCACTCTTACGGTTTTGGGAGATCTCAGAGGAGTGAAACACAGACATTTTTCCTGCTAGTTTGATTAGTCAACTCCAGGGAAGCCAGCCTCATTATCAGAAGTAATTCCAAGAAGAAAACCTACATCTTTCCAGTGTTCAGTGGGTTCCAGAATCCTTGTGGAACTTTTGCAGGCTAGAAATTACAGTGCTTGGCTTCACTGAATACATTTGAAGCTATTTAATGGAGATTTAACACAGGATATTTTGAAACTCTCTCCATTAGTTTGGAGAGAAACAGATCCAATTAATTCTCAGCTGCTCTTCTACTACTGAAAATACAGGGAATAATCTTAGTTCCACTTCATTTATAATTTAAATAATTGTTTGACTGTTTGAATAAAGCTTTATTTTATTTCTGAAAGGGCTTTATTATCAAGTTAATTGACACTTTAGAATCTGCTGCAAATCCTGAGGAAAATGCTATAAAATAAATGGTTTATTAAAATTTAAATAAACCCTAATTCATAGGAAATTCAACCAGACCTTATATGTCAGGGAGAAATTTCAAATGTGAGTCATTTCAGGCATGAGATAGGGATGAAGCTCTTTAGCCCAAACACACAGGTTGGCAGATCTAGAAAGACTTTTAAGAAAGGACTTTAGGAACGCACAGAACTCTGTTGCTTAACTATAGCTATATGCAGCCTTTCAGGCATCCAGAAAGTTTGTGGGTGTTATGATCAGACCTCAGACCAAGGTTTTCTCTTAAAAGAAACACACATATATATATAGTAAAGACAGTAGCTTAGGTCAATAAGTGATGCAAGTGATGCAAACTCCTTGCTTTGCTTTTGTTATAGTCTGAACAGGTCACCCCTGCCTCCAGGTCTTCCCTACCTTCTTCTGCACAGTCCTTGCCTGTTTCCCCACTGAATCCACCAGAGGATCTCAGAACAACTATTGCTTATTCATATAGCATTCACTTAGCAAAAAGCCATGTTCCCTATTTTGTTCAAACGGATGGTGAAACACACTAAGACATTTAACATTCACTCTACTGACCATGCTTAGAGTACTGTGATATCACACCCACTCATGTAGTCGAAGCTGGAAAATAAAGGAAAAACAGTCTTACAGCTGTAAGGCACACGGATTTCCTGTTTGGAAAATAGCTTTGTTGGTAGACATTTTTCAACTCTGACAGTCAATATTTGTGAACCACTATTCTGAACCACCTGATCCAAGGCAGACTACTGCTAAGAAGTTCTTCCCATGCAAGTTCTTCCCATGCAAGACAAAAAGGAGCTTTTCAGAAAACAACAAGCTGCTCAGTCTTCCTAAAACTAGTGGAAAGAACTGCTCACAAATGGATTTTGTGACTTTCCAACATATCTCAGATGCATTCTTCAAATCTGCAGGGCAGGATGCCCCTATACTGAGGAGTGTAAATCCTACCAAACCAAAGAAGCTCTGATTTTCCTCAGTCAGGCATCTGCCTCACGGAGTCTTTGTCAGTTCTCAGGAATTCCCAGGAAGTCCTTCCTTTTAAAGATTTAACCTCATGTTCCAGCTTATGCTGTTCCAATATTGAAAAAAAAAATCACTTTTCATCTCATCTTTTTTTTCCTCTCTTGGTTATCAAGTTAATTAGCCAGCAATATTTGTCCTACATAATTATTAGAAGGAACCTCATCTGGTTCAAAGCTTCCCTCCCCCTAAGGTACCTGTATAAAGAAATACACACTCCAGTATACCTTGGATATTAAAAGAAAGGCTGATAATGATTGCACAGTTTTTGTGCGTAACTCCCTGAGAAGTAACTTAGAACTCTGTACAAAGACAGCAGCATGTGAGCTTCAGTTCCCTTCGTCTCTCTTCACCGTATTTTCATTCTAGCTGCCCTTCTTTAAATCTCCCTGTCTTTTCAGTATCTAAATGTGGTATGAAGGGCAGGCATAAGGGAAATGTTAGTGCTAACTGAGTGACTGATAGGTCTGAAGAACAGGAAAAACACAAAAAAATGGTCCTCGGCCTTCATTCCCCATGATTCTTACTTTAGGCAATGGTCAGAAATGTCCGTTTTCCTAGGTGCTGAGAGCTATATTCTGTTTTGCTCTCAATTGAAGCATGGCCCTACTATTCTATGGAAGCAGTAAAGACTTTTGGCTAAGGCACTAGGGATAGTTGCACTGGTAATTTCTTAAGAAGCTCAGGATACATAAATATTAGGATTATGTGACCAAACGATTCCTGAGTATTATCATACTAACTAAAACGTTTTGGTTTAAATGTGTTAGTGTGAACCTAGAATTAAAATGTTTGTTTTCAAAAGAGAGACTAAAGGATTTTTTTTATTAAGCTATAGCAATCACCCAGCATAACTCCAGTATTTCAGAGCTGTCCGTGATGTAACTTTTATGAGATACCGAAGGCAAGATGTTAATTTCCCATAATGAGTTACATCACCTTATTTCCAAAAATCTTACTATAAACAGCATATAATCACTGTCCACACCTTTTGAATTGCAATATTCTTTCTCTGACCTTTCATAAATGATTTTTCTGTCATAAAAAAAAAAATCATACCACCTCAGTTTGACATACTTCAACATATTTACCTCCTGGTCAGCAGACGAGGAATAAGAAGTAGGCTTCAGGCACAACCTATTGACCTATAAATTTGAAAAGATACAGTGCTTATTTTATGCAGCTTAGGAAATAGAATAATCATGCTACCTCTAAGTATACATGACTACATCCAGGATTTTCGAAAGCACTTGATGGTTTGGAAAAAGATCAGTTATTAAGTGGCAGACTAGACATACCTTAAAAGGCCTAATTTTCAATAAAATGTTCGGCAACCACCCTTCTATGATCAAGTCCTAAGAGGGAATCTCAAGTTAGATTGCCAAGAATAAAAATTTTATTTCCTTTAGAGAATGTAGGAGATTGATTGCACCTTTTTAAAGCAGTAATCTAATCCAGTGGTGCTATGGTTTGGATGAGAGGTATATGTAGCTCACCAAAAATATTTGGCTACTGAATGAAGCCTGAAACTCCCTAGACCAAAGGGAGTTTATTTATTGGACCAAAGCTTATTCCTCATCCACCCCTAATATGTTTTAGAAAGAAGGCATGCGTGGTAGATAACATGCATTTTCTTGAACATAAAACCACATTCTTGCCACTTTCCCAGGAGGAGTTCATTATTATTTATTTTCCACTGAAGTACTGTGAAGCTTTTAAATGGTAACCTAAAGCTACCAGGCACTGTCAGGCATATTGTAGATGTTGTACTGTGCATAGCGATTGACCTGTATGTGCACATTAGTTCCAGTCACGTGGCATGCAGAAAACAGAGTGCAGCCTCTGGTACTACTAGAAGAAAGTACTGTTGCTACTTCAGCAGGTAAGGTTGCACACACTTAGACCATTCTAAATGAACTTCTTATTTCTTCATAAATACAAAAGTTGAAGTAATACTGGAACCCTTCCTGCTTTTTTATTGTTTTTTCTTTAAGATATGTTGGATCTGTGTGCCAGCGTGAGAAACACGTGCTTACCAGTTTTTTAAATAGTCAGAAAAATCCACATTAAAGCATCAGTTTATCAAAGTAGAATACACAATTGTCCAGCTCTTCCTTACCATGAGACAAAAACTCCTCTCCTCCAGCTCAGTCCAGCCAAGACTCTGTTCCTCTTACTCCCCAGTTTTTCACGTCCATTGTTTGAGAAACCAAGCCACTTCCTTGGCATCCATCTGTTTAATACATCTGTCTCACTTTGTCTGGCTAAATTCCTTGAGGCACTCTTGTGGTGTTCCACAGAGAGAAATAACCTTTTATGTTAGAAATGTTTTTATGTTAGAAAATACTCCACAAATAAGTGAAATTTATAAAAAAGTAAAAGGATCCTTATGAGAGATGAAATCATTGATTTTTTTTATATATATATAGAAGGGACTCACTGGTTTTCTGGTGTTTGCCTTTATGCTCAGGGCAAGCATGAGTAATAATGAAAAATTTTGTAACCCTTCCATCTCCTTAAAACAGATGACAATTTTCAAACCTATGTAATTGAGATAACCATTCTGAAAAGTGTGGAATTATTCTTTGCTATATACTCCCAAATATTTTCAGTTTTATTTAGATCTTGCAGATAATGGCATTTCTACTACTTTTACAAAAGAATCTTCGTTGGAGTATTAGATCTGTATTTTCCCTTTATTCATATATCATGTTCCTTTGTTTATTTTTCCATATTTAAGCCTAATTGTACCAACTTAAATAATCTCTCCCTCTTTTTAGCCTTACTTCTTTTCTCACCCACACAAATAATACACTAGGACAAAATATGCTAAAAGCTAGAGCCATGATTATGGTGAGACCTCAGCTGTCTGGACACTTAATGTATATGTGATAGTGATGCGATAAAGTCCACCATGAAACAAGCATGATAGGGTTAACAGTGAGCAGCTGTTTTCCCAGCTGTGGCTCAGTAACTGACTCACAACAGTGAGTAGTTACTGGGATAAAAGGTTGCAGACCAGGCAAAGTGGAGTGATTGCCAGAGAGGTTAGGGTTTATCTCAAGGGTATTCTTTAGCTACAGCTTAGATGGGAAATGCTTGGGGAGAGTCTCAAAAAGCCTTAGGTAGGCTGCCTGGGAAAAGGCTGAAGAGTATCAGTTTTTTCAAGGCTTCTGTCCTGAGACACTGAAGGATATCTGATGTAGCCAACAGGCCAGGAGGCTAGGGGCTTTGCTGGCTGAATATTCTTACTAGTGTCTGGAGTAGGTTAAGTGAGGGAGTGAACCATCTGGGTACCATTTTCATCATTCTGGGGCCTCTTGTAACAGAAAATGGTCCCTGAAGACACCCGAGGAAAGATTTAAGTAACTATCAAATTACATAGGGTGGCATATCACTGGAGTGATACATGCAAGTGAATGATCTACATTTAAGGAATGCAGATTGATACAGGTATCTACTGGCTTATGAGCCTGACCATTAGGTCAATAGGAAGGAATAAGAAGAGACAGCTAAGCAAACAGAATAATACTAAGCATATATTCACCAAAGGTGGTTGTGGCAATTTGATCTGGTTTGGAAAAAAAAAGAAAATATATTTTTACAAACAGAAGAAATGCAGAGTATGACTTCATGCATGTACTTCAATAAAGCAACTGATACAGAGATTGATAAAAGAAATTAAAGGTGGATAAAGTGTGCTTCAAGGAGACATCAAAATAACCTGCAATGACAGGAAATTATTAGTGTTGCAAGAAGCTCATATTATTTACTATTATTATTTAATGGTCTTGGCATAGTAAAGAAATCACATTACAAGGGTGGGAGGCAACACCAACAAGAAAGAGGAGCAAGGCATTGTACAGGGAGAATTAGGCTGGGATGTTTTCTTATGCATTCAAATTGCACTGCCATAACCAAGGGAACTGAGCCTCTGAGGGAATCAGACAGAATGCTGTAATATCCTCCTAGGCAATCTCAGGAGGTGTGGGTTAGATGAATGGACATTGAGGTGGATTGAGAACTAGCTGAAAGGCAGATCTCAGAGGGTTGTGATCAGTGGCACAGAGTCTAGTCAGAAGCCTGTGACTAGTGGAGTTCCCCAGGGATCAGTACTGGGTCCAGTCTTGTTCATCAATGACACGGGTGAAGAGACAGAGTGGCACTCTCAGCAAGTTTGCTGATGATATCAAACTACGAGGAGAGGCTGATATACCAAAAGGCTGTGCTGTCAGTCAGAGAGACCTGGACAGGCTGGAGAGTTGGGCAGAGAGGAACCTCTTGAGGTTCAACAAGGAACAAGTGCAGGGTCCTGCACCTAGGGAGGAATAATTCCATGCAACAGTACAGGCTGAGAATTGACCTGCTGGAAAGCAGCTCTGCAGAAAAGGGCCTGGGAGTGCTGGTGGACAACAAGCTGAGCATGAGCATGAGCAATGTGCCCTTGTGGCCAGGAAGGCCAACGGTATCCTGGGGTGCATTAGGAAGAGTGTTGCTAGCAGGTGAAGGGAGGTGATCCTGCCACTCTACTCAGCCCTGGGGAGGCCTCATCTCGAGTAGTGTGTCCAGTTCTGGGCTCCCCAGGACAAGAGAGACATGGAGCTACTGGAGAGAGTCCAGCGTAGGGCTACAAAGATGATCCGAGAGCTGGAGCACCTGCCCTCTGAGGAACGGCTGCGAAAGCTGGGTCTCTTCAGCCTGGGGAAGAGAAGACTGAGGGGGGATCTTATCAATGTGTGTAAGTCCCTGAAGGGAGGGTGTCAAGGGGATTGACTGAGCTCTTTTCAGTGGTGCCATGTGACAGGACAAAAGGCAATGGGCAGAAATCGAAGCACAGGAAGTTCTGCCTGAGCGTGAGGGGGAATTTCTTCCCTGTGAGAGTGACGGAGCACCGGCACAGATTGCCCAGAGAGGTTGTGGAGTCTCCTTCTCTGGAGATATTCAAAGCCTGCCTGGATGCAATCCTGTCTAACATGCTCTAGGTCACCCTGCTTGAGCTCCAGAGGTCCCTTCCAACCTTACTGATTCTGTGATTCTGTAATGGGCAACTGATGGGAGCTTACCACCCAGAAGTTGGAATAGAGGGTGGACCCACAGAGTACCAATTGTATGGTGTCTGAGTGTTGTCACTGGGTGATATGCCCAAGAAAAATGTATACAATTCTCATCAGATCATCCCAATAAAAAGCAGGGAAATATTCCTTCTGTATAAGAGTCATTAATTGGACCTCGTATTGAATATAATCTACAGTTCTGATTGCCCAACTTCAAGACAAATTGCACCAGTAAAGAAAGAATTTCCAGCATGACTGTGGGAATGAAGAGCAATCTTATGAGAGGAGACTAAAAAAGATGTGTTTAGTCTAGCAAAGCAGGACTGAATTGAGAAGGGATGTTATTGCTCTCTATAAATACATCAGGGAGGTTAAAGAACTATTTAAGATGAAGTACAATGCTGGCAGAAGAACAAACGGGTATGAAGCGGCCTTGAATAAATTCAGATTGGAATTAGACAGAAGTTTAAACCATTGGAGGAAAGAGCTTCTGAAACTAAATGTCTATTGGAGTATTGGGATTTATATTTAATTGAATTTAAAATGAAACTAGTTTGTTTCAAGAAGAGATCATACCACACAATACTTGGGATAGCTTTGGATTATGTTCCTTGAAAATCAAGATGATTCCTTGCAGTATTATAAGCTCCCTAAGAACTCCCTAGTGCTTGATTGTATTCCCACACTGTAATGCTGCCATACCACAGTTTTGTTTTGTTTTTTTTTTTTTTGTGGAGGGAGGGGGAGAGAGAGGCATGGCAGAAATACTGATCACCATAAGATTTATCATCAACAAAAATATCTGTATTACCAGTCTCCAAACCCAAATATTAATAAGTAGTAACAAATTCTGTTTTCTTTTGGTAATCGCAAAATAATTGGTGGAGTACTGGGCTCTGCCAATATATTCAAGAATTCTAATTTTAAGACTTGACATACTGGTAGATATGGCACTTCCTGATAGGTCAGTTATCTTGAAACCACACTCAGTTCTGGCCAGGTTAAAGTAAACACTGAAAAAAGTAATATAAAAATTTCTAAAATCTTTGGGGTTTAGAATCTACTAGAAAAGTAGGTAACACAGTCACAAAAGTTTCTGTACATCTCTCTTATTATAGAAATATCAAGTGCATGGCTCCAAATTTTTCCCACTCACCACATCGAGAACTGTTCAGCCAACAGAATTTGACAGGTTTTTGGCTGAAGTTCCAGCTCTCAGGGAAACTATTTTCAGACAGTTTCATGGAACCCAGATTCGTTTTATGTAGTTGCCTTGTCTTTAGGGCAAGGGGAAATGGGGTCAAATTCAAAAATGTCCATCTCTGTTCTGCTCCATTCTTTCAGGAACTTTTCTTAATACAATCAAGGGAGATCTTTACTTTCCTAACACCAAACCACTATCTGCACCTCTTTGGTTCTGCAAATAATCAACTATTCTTTTGAATGGCTCAGTGTAGTTACTTGTCTGGGTAGGAGTGGTAACGAATCCCTTTGAGCTAATAGTTGATTTGGAATCAACTGAGCCCAAACCCTGCCTCTGAGAGTTTTCTTGAAAACCAATTACACTGTTTATGCATTCACTGTCACTTGTTTTATTATTATTATTATTAATAGATATTAAAGATGTATTTGCATATGTCAGTCTTACAGATATTAATAGATATCTAAGATATATTTTGTTTAAAGATAACATCTTTAACTTAATAACTGTCCAACTCTACAGACAGAGTAAACAAATTTTCAATTTCAATGGAGATAAGGTGAACCTCCTTTTCAGAGTTTCTTAGGGCTGTGATCTTGTTTAATGCTACCTTCTCTAATATTAAAAGTATAAGTTAACTCTATTCAAAACTGAAATTAACTGTAGTTTTTGCTATCAGCTACAGCAGCTGCTATCTAATTTAGGAAAATTGGTATTTTCAGGGCACAGGAAATTAGAAAATTAAGGATGAAGTTTGATTCTGTGCTATTTGTAGTCTACCTCATCCTCCAAAGAGTACAGCTAGAGATACATTGTGTCATCCCTCCATCAGCTACTTTCAAACTGCTACACTCCAGAGAAGCTCAGTTCTATTTTAAATATGCTTTACTTTTGGATTTAATTTCTTCAGTTGCTGATGATAAATCACCAAATTGGACTGAATCACAGCCCTTATAACCCATTTGAAAATAGCAAAGCTACAGAGTCTGTAAATCAAGAAAATATTTGGCTCTCTTCCTCCATCTTATTTTATGTGACTTTCTTGTTCTCCCTTTGGTGAATGTCTGGAATGCATAATATGCCTTATTGTTGCCAGAATACTGTGGATTCTCATACTTGCTACGTTGTTTGCTGTACTTACTAGTTGCCAGGACTGTGTTTATTGTGGTGTATCTGCTCTTTTAGGGCAAGCATACAGAGAAAAATCATGCTACTACCACCTGTCCCCACATTTTCTGCTGAAAATAAGATTACAAGTTGCAGTGAAGCACACCAATACCCTACCTGCATGAAGGTGCTTCAGGTATCCAAAGCAGGGCAGCTATAAACTCTGTGCTAACCTCTCCCAAAAGAAAGACCCTCCCCAAAGGGTTATCCTGCTACTCCAAAGATCTCAAGTACTTGAAGCAAGGTCTTGTAAAACTACACCATAACTATATTATACTGAAGTCTTCAGCATAACTTATACAAAGATAAGTGGCATTGAATTATTGGGCTAGCAGTTTCCCTGTAGTGTTGGCAGTTAGTATGATTATTCCACAATTCATATTGTCCTTTGAGGTTTGGCTTCCTAGAACTAGTTTTTTTTCTTAGCTACTTCTTCCTCATGGCATGCTTCCTATTGAACTGTTTGGGATCATTAACAATGTAGATTGACGCAGACAGCCTACACCGAAAATGGAAAAGGCTGATTAAGTTATCATGAGATGCTTCTGTTAAGTAAGGATTATCCTCTTGAGCTATTCTAGAGAGCTTTGTAATAAAACAATTTTAAATAGATATGGCCCGAGTGATAAAATTCAGATGAGGATCCAAAGCTTCTTCCTGAAGTTTGTAGCATTCAGATCCAGGTTTTCTTCAGGTTCATCTTAAGGCAACTGAGGGCATTAATCACTCATGAAGTGAGGGCTTTACTCTGAACCTTTTTATACAATGGCACCCTTGTCCATGTTTGAAAAGAAGGGGTGAAAGAGAACCCTTTTTTACCGCTAGAAAGAAAAATGTAGGAACATGGTGGTAGGAGGAAAAGACCTCAGGAGGAAATTGTGAGTCCACTTCTCAGTGGAGATGTCCAAAGCAATTTCTACCACCTGTAAAAACTGTTAAAAATAAAAATGTATTAGCATAAGAAAAATGTATTCCTTACATAAATAATATGGATACGGAAGGAACAAATTACAGAGTATTAGCAGAAGAAAAAGACATGCTAAACAGCATTGTTAATTAGTTTGCTTAGTCATACTTGCATATCTTTGATAATAGTTAATCACATTAGATTACCATTACTGTAAAACCATAGAAGTATTTGCAATGTCATTATAGACATTATTTTTTATTTCAGAAGGGAGTTTCATATCTTCCAATTGCCTAATGCAAAATAATTTCTAATTAATAATTCCTTTGAAGTAGTTATAATTAGCAATATGAATGTGGGGAAACTAATGAATTAGGAAAAAACTTATATTTTGTGGTTGGATCTGTATGCTAGAATGATTTGCATTTTTTTCTGCTTATGCTGGTAATGACTATAATTTAATTATTATTACTTCAAGAAATGTTCCTTTTCCACTTCCCTGATTCTATTTTTCCTGCACCTGTCATTGCATTTACTTTCAGAGACTTGGTTAAAAAAATAGTTGCAAGAAGTTACTAAAGAAAGGGAGTTAGTGAATTCACCTACTACAATGGATCTCAAACTGAAGAGCTAATTTCAGTGGTCCAGTTTCTGCAAGACACATTGTAAGCTGCTCATAATGAAAACCAAATAACCCTTTCTTCCCTCCCCACAACAACCTCCTACTTTTTCCTACTATGTTTTGCTGTGGTGACCTGTACAGTCCAGTAGTTCTTTCATTGGGTGGCCTCCTAAAGACACTTTTTGAAGAACAGATGAAGGAACTTGTCATGCACTTCAAGGGTCCTGTTCTCAGCCCTGGGACTCAGAGGACAACTCTTATGAAGCCAGTGTCCTTGGACACCTGTGCCTGCCTCTGTTGCCATTTTCCTTGCCCACAGATGTGTCTAAAAATCCATCTCTAGAAGAGCATAATATGATCCTCAAGGCTTTGCACCTTTCTTTTAAGATATATGAACTTTTACTTTGAATGTTATTGAAATTGCTGGTGTAGGATGCTGGTCATGTTGATGCAATGACTGAAGTATAAACTGGACCCCAAATGTGTCTTAATTCAGATAAATTCACGTAAAATAAAGTCAAATACAGGAGATTTATCTCAGACAACGCACAAGCACTGCTCAAATCTAGCACTCTCCAAACAGAAAAGGAAAGAACCCTCAGGGTGTAAATCCTGAGCAGATCATCTGATCATGCTTTGTTTATGTGAAAGTCAGCCAAGCAGTTAGCTGCTACCATACTGCTCTCACAGCCAGCATGTGAATAGATTTCCACATAACTTCAGTGCATGTTTTGCTAAATGCTGAAACTACTTTTTTTCCAAAGGGTCTGTGTTTTTTTTAAATAATTTGTATGTATTTAGTAACTTTTACTTCGAAAAGTTTCCAATTTACTGTGGAAACAGAAGAGCTAATGTAAGTGGGTGTTGGCACTAGAATATCACCTGTCATCTGGCCAGACCAAATATGGAAAAAGATGTAAGGTTTGGATACCAGTTTCACTGTGCTTGATCCTGGAATTAGTATTCAATTGCTGAAAGGCATCTGCATAAAAATGATGTCGTCCAGGTGCCACGTGACCCTTATTAGCAGTACAAAAAGCATCCAAATGTACTATGCTCTCATCTCAGAGAAATGTTAGCCATGAAAAACACACAAAGGCTGAGCAAACCAGTAACTCTGTCCTTTTAAAGGACCGAACTGCTCCTGTGTGACAGTGACCACTCCTGGCTACCACGTCAGTCGATCTTAGCTGACTCTTTTTATCTTAGCCAAGATTTGGTCTGAGTGGTGCTCAGCGCAGGGCAGCAAAAGATGTAGGACAGGGCAACGGGAAGCCAGGGCAACTCAGTGTGATTATGTTTGTCATCTTGTTCCTGAGGCTGCAAGCTAATTTGGCCCTTCCGGATGCCTTGAAGTTGCTCAGTGTGGCATCTTAGATGCCCGTGTCTGCAAGGGCTTCTTCAGCAGACTGCTAGATTGTGTTAAAAGGGCCAGAGCAATTGCCAGGATCCATGAATTTAAAGTGAGTTTAAAGCTTGCTAACATTTTCGTAGTGTATCTGAGAATTCCTAACACATTTTACTTCACGACTGCTGAATATCCTATGCTGGCATCAGTGGAGTTCCAAAATTTTGTCTTGTTTCTTTCACTGTTTTTAAAACAGTATTTCTTTCAGCGTGGCTATTCTCCTCTTCAAATGTATTATGTCTGCTGAGACATCAGTCTTGATTAGACTTGGCTTCCTAGCCCGCAGCTCGGCGGATGCAGTCCTGACTGTGATCAGATGTTGTTCTGTTCCACTTCCTACCTTGCAGAGTGTCTTTTTGTATTTATCAGGAGCTTTTAAATCCCTGAGAACACGGTTTTCATGTCTACGCCCTAAGTAAATGTAGAAATAACAGGCGTAGAGAGTGTAATTCCCTTCAGTCATCCTATTTTGTTTCCAAATCAGTACTAGGATTAGAATTAATATTTAGAATTAGTTCTCTCAAACAGTATTAACAATGAATAGACAAAAATGAAAATTATTTACTTATGTCCCCTCCCCTCTCACCTTGCCATGCTGCTTGTGACACTAACTAGGCTACCAACCCCCTTTCTAATCCACATTTTACCCCCCATTTTTTTTATTTGTTAAATCAGATTAATGTCTCCTAGCTGCTTTCTTGTCACTGTGGGAGGTTTCTTCTCCAGTCCTTAGGAAATCCAGGAGGCTGCCCAGGGCCAGGGCCTCGGTGGCATCGGGGGCAGCAGGGAGCCTGCGCGCAGGCGGCCAGGAGCCGCCGCTGGCCGGTCACAGCCGGTTCCGGCCGGCCACAGCCGCCCACGCCCGGGCAGAGGGAAATGAGTAAGGAGCAAAGCCTGGCGGAGGGAAACCTTGGCTCGGGAGACCCCCAGGGCCTGTTGCCTCACCAAGCAACTGGGAGGAATTAGCGAAACACGCTGGGAAAATCAGGGCAGTTGAGGTAAAGAAGTTCACGTTGATTGGCAATAAATTAAATTAAACTCCCTGAGTTTAAACTCCCTGCTTTGCTCATGGCAGGGACAAGCCCTTTCCCCAGTCCTTTTCGTGGGGAAAGAAGCAAAGGCTTTCTTCTCTCAGCTCTACCTTTGTTTTATTCAGTCTTTCATGTTTTCATTCTCAAAGTCTTCGTCCGCTAATAAGGATCCTGCAAGACAAAAACTGTGAACTTTCATTCTTACCAAGGAATCCCGTCAAAAGTTTTTGGGAGCTCTGTGATCAGGGGTGATGCAGTCTGGCCTGGGAATATAACTCCTGGAAGAGGTTAGGATCTTGGGGCACAAAAATCTTGAGAATGATTCAGTTTGGGGGAAGAGTTGTTTTATTAGAAAAGTTTTGTGTGTGCGGTTTTTTTTTTTTTGCTGCTCTATGAAAACTAGAATAGTTACTTCAATGTGAAATTAGATTTTCACAAATAATTCATTTTCAAGTGGGAAATACTCAGTAAATCTTACTTGAAAGACTTACTTCAGAATATCGATGTAGAACAGCAGTTAGAGACTTTGCCAAGAGATGCTCCATGTGAAACCAGACACACTCCTCTGAGAAGTAAAGATGTGTTGGTAAGGAAGAAGAGACTGGGATAGAATTAATACTTACATACTATGACAAAATAGTCTCTTCCTTCCCTGTGGAAAGAAGATGTAGAAGGTCTGAGAAGATCATGCAAAAAACAAATGTGATCCTAGAGGTTTAAGTTAATCTCTTTCATAGGCAGGCTGGTTCTGCTTTTAAACTCAGAGAGAGATGAAAGTTTGGATAAAAGTCTGAGATTTTTTTTCTACTGTTATTATTACTACTGTATTATTTATTTTTATTTTTTCCCCAGATTTTGGCAACAAGAGCAGATGAATCTGGATGGTGCCAAGTCTGTCAGTCTGGTATTTGCTACCATTTTAGTCTGAATAAAATTAGTCTTTCATAAGCAAATGAAATTACCCCGGACACTGCACAGTCTTTATGCTATTCTGCATGATTTAGGTGGGGCGCACTGAAGGCAATGTTCTGAAAAAAATAAGATTAAAAATAAAAATCAATGCACTGCATATTGGACATAGTGTGCTGCCCGATTAATTTTTCACCACAGTGACCTGCTTTCTATTACTTCTTTCCAAGCTCATAGACATAGTAGTCACAGAGAACATGCTTAATTTCTGGTTCAGATTTTCATGATGGCTCGGAGAAAGATTTCCTTTTCAGGGAAGTGTCCAGATCTTGAAAATTATTTGGGATCTGGTAGCATACGCTAAGCAGCGTAAGAGCATCTTGGGTAAGAGTGCTTCTGCAGATACAAACACTTCCATGTGGAGGCTTTTGAAAGTTTAGTTGCCATTAAAGGGAATGAACAGAGATGCATATCTGGCATATACGCTTCTGAGAATCTGGCTTTTGCTCTATAACTTTTCTAGCTCTCCAACCTCAAGTGCTTTGGTAGTGGTATACTCTGAAAATGAAATGAAAAGTCTGAGTAGACATTTCAGGAGACTCCAGTATATTTTACTTACTACAGATACAGATGTATACTACATGTCCCATAATGTTTCACAGTAATTCAGTAACAGCAGAATTAACTTAATGACTAAGCTACTTAAAACTCCTCTGGTCTCATCTAATGTATGTATTTTCAGAATCTAAAAATACTGTCACAAGTGAAGTTTACATTGTAATTTCAGATCTACTTACTGAAATATGACTGTTATAAATAAATTCCTAATTGGAATTATTTTTACTTCTCCCAGAAGGTTTGGTAATACATCCAGGTATTTTTAGAAGCAAAGTAAATTCAAATGTATTTTAATCTCATGTTACAAAGCACAAGTACTCCTCAGATGATTATGCATCTTATGTAATGCCAACTTTGTTTTTCTTGGCATCTTTGAGGTATTGCCATAAAATAGAAATTTATAAATAACTGTTTAAAAAGCTCTGCTTCCATTTTCTTCTGTTTTTTTTTCCCTGTCAACTCTACATGAAAGGAAGATCTTAAAGTTAGTTCTCAAGAAACCACTTGGAGCTGATTTTTGCTGAGAAGACAGAATTCTACTTAGATTAGAATGTGAACTTGATAAAGTTATAGAAATAATGATCGATAAAATAGCTAGTAACCAGTTCTGTGGTTTTGTAATGTCATCAAAAGAGCACATGAATATATAAGGTGAAGGAGAATGCTTTTAGAAATGATGCTTAACTATCAAAGGAACTTACTGTTGTTGGTTATTATTAAATTCAAAAGCTTAGTATTATTTCTAAATGGTACTATTTATTTTGCTGAGAAGAAAGAAGTGTGGAGCTAATATAATAGAATTGGGTTGATAGCTTTGGGGTTTGCTTAGTTGGTGTTTTGGAGCAGGTTTTTTTTTGCATATGAGTAACAATTTATACAGAGATTAGGAGAGATTAAGTTTGTGTTTGTTTATCTTATAGCAATAGTTTCAGTAAATACAGTTTGAAACAAATAATTTTATCAATAAGAGGTGAAACAGCATAAAATTAACTTCTAATTAACAATTATGAATAAAAAAGAAAGATGCTCTATTTATGGACATTATCCAACATGTTGTCTCTCCATTGTGATGAGTTTTTTTCATATGATTTTAGATTTTTTGAGCAAACATGCAATAAACTCCTTAGCAGACGAGTTGATGTGGTAGAATAATAATAATAAAAAAAGTTTATATTCCACAGTGCTGAGTAACAAGATATCAATATTTAGCTGTGTTGTTGCACTTAGAAGAAATGCTCAAATTTTGGCTGATAGTGGATACAAAGTAGCTTGAATTGAGTTTTCCACTGTTATAAAAAGCTGATTGCTGTAGAATATTGAACCAAGTTCAGAGCCAGTGTAAGGAGGTGATGACTCTAATTTGGCATATTAAAATTCTCTTTAAAAGGTTTTGGCACCTGTTAGAAATGGTATAAGCCATGATCTAACACAACAGTCTCTGTTAAAGTGCTGGAAGACTATCTTAAGGAAATAAGACAATGTTACTTCAGCAATTGCAGTATGTTTTGTTCTCATGTAATGTATATTTCCTATAGAATACTGAAGTAGAACTACTTAATCTAAGTCAATTAATTAGCCAAATAATCTGTATTTCATATTTTTGAATGTATTTCCCATCAAGGTTACAGTTTGCTTATCCTTAGTATTTCTCAATCTGCAAATTAGATTCATACAGATTTTTAATTTTCTATTGCCTCAAGCAGTCAGCCAAAGTCTGCACTGGCGGAAACTTGCACAGGAGCAATTTTGTCTTTTAGCAAAACCTGAAAAATTATCATTTTTCTCAAAAAATATAGGAAAAATATGAGGTTTGCATTTGCAATCTTCATGAAAGAAAATTACTCAGTTGTTCTACCAGTCACAGCCTACAAATCAAACTATAGGTAGGAAGAGAATACAGTAAAGAACATGATGAAAGCACAAAAGTTAATCCAGTTTAGGGACAGTGGCAAAATTTCTTACACACTTGACTTCTTGGGACTTGTGTTTAAATTAAGAATATTTTAATTACTCACGTTAACATTTTCTTCAGTCAAGGCCTAAGGAACAGTGCAGAAAAATAAAATACAATGTAAAAATAGTTACTGCCTTTTCTGGTTATGTATTAGCTATAGGAAGGGTAGATTATCAATTTAAATGGGAAGGTGAAGGGCAAAAATGAATAAAGACGGGGCAGACAAAGCTGTAAGAAGACACCATTTGTAGGAAGGTAAGTGGATGGTAACAAAGACTGCTGGTGACAGAAGGAAATGACTTCTGTTCACAGAGTGGGTAGGCTTGCTAGAGGACCTGTCGATAGCTTCCATAGACCTACCTGGGATCATTCTTTTGGCCCATTACACATTAATTCGGTGATAACATGATAACACAATGAACTAGCTGCAGTCAGGCATTTTGCTATGGGCAAAACTTGTTGCTTTCAGCAAGTTAATCTACCAAACACTGTCTCTGAAACTCACTGTGGTATGTGAAGGAAAGGAGGAGTAGCGAGTGGAGCTGCCTATGTACTGTTTGATAACTAATTAAAAATGTTTCTTTGTTTCAGTAAATGCCTTATATTATCTGCAAATGTCACATTTAGAATAGATCAAATATTAATATAATTTCTTAAATAACAAGTATTTATTAGCAATTAACAAACATGAGACATATGTCATTTTTGGAAATGTCAAAAACTTGTTTAAACAAGTACTTTATTTATCTTAAAGCTTGATGAATGGAGATGATTAGCAAGAACATGTAATAGAAATGAGCCCTTTTGCCCTCCTCTTTGTTCTTAAATACACTAGCTGCAAAAAGCAGTTGAAGTAAGAGGACAATGAAGATACGGTATACCAACCTCTTTGGTTGAAGAGGGAGCTAAAACTAGGATGGGATTCAACTCACCCTAACTTAGATGAACTGCGTGTTCAAACAGCCGTTACAGTGAGTGGACTCTGAGAGTTTGATGGAGTAGCCCATCCATGGGCATCATTTGAGTATGATTTGAGATTTCCTAGATATGGTTTCTGGGCACAGGTCCTGTGTCATATGCTAGGTTCAATGGGATGTTCTAGTTAAGTTAGCATTAGTTGCTGGAGGACAGGGAATTGAATTGAGACCCTATTCAATACAGTCTGGAGGTGAACATGCAGATGACCAGACATATGTGTCTACTTTAGGAGAGCATGAATAACTCTCTAGACTCCCCTGACTATAACATGATCTTAGAGAGTTTTTTTTTTTTTTTTTTTTTTTTTTTTTTTTTAATGTAAACATCCACATTATAACTATGTAACTGCAGGGGAGCTGAATCTCAACCTGAGCATCTCATATTTGAGCGGGTGGTCCCATCACCTTTGTCCAGCTCTTGGAAACAAGCTTCTACTACTGTATCATGTGCTAAGCCTGGTTGGTAGAGTTCCAAACAAGATATCCAGAATTCAGCTCTCATGTGCAGTAGATAAGAGAAACATTTTATTTGCAGAGCCTAGCAGAGTGAGTTATGGCTATCCATGCTCACCTGTGATGGAGGTGCTTTTAGAAAAACCTTTAAGTTCTTGGAGAGATTATTCTTAAAAACTTAGGACTTTTCCTAAAGTGAAGAGGAAGAATGTAACTTTTTAAAGCAAGTGCTTACATTTGTTTGCCAGAATCATATTTACATCACAGTTCAGGTGCCTATTTTCATGTCAGTCTGGAGCTTATGTGCACCAACTTTACTGTCACCGGTGTATAATGGTAAGATAGCATCATTGGATTTAAGAAATGGATACCCACAGCCATACTAGGACACCAAGAGGCAATATCTCCTATAACATCTACACGTTAATGTTTTGATGGACACTACAGAAAGCAATTAAGTAATTACAGTGGATGCAAAGCTTGGTCTGAGGCAAACATTTACTAGAAGAGTAGAGGGAACAAAAGCTTCTGTTAGCAATTGCTGTAAGAGTAACTGTATTAAGGGGAAGGAATCTCACTTCTGTGAGGAGTAAAGATTGTAATGATGGAAAAAAATATTGTAGGTGAATCAAAAATGTGAAGTTAATCAGAAGATGCATCTCAGCTCATGTTTTCTTTCAGTTCTTCTTAACTCAGAGTGCTTACTGTTCCTTTTGTATTTTTTATTGTTTTGTCACATGTCAAAAGAGAAACATTCTTGTGAAAATTATTTGTTTGTAATATCTATATATCTATTTTGCTATTCTATCAGAATAGCAATTCTATCAGAATTTGCTGATATTTGCTGATACTGAGATACAAAGCATTATTTGCAGGAACTATTTATTGTAGAATCTCTCCTATGGAAAGACGAAAATGTGAAATCATGAAGGCTGATTTTCCTTGCATCATTTTAACTAATGAGTTCCTTTTGAATATAATATAGCTATTTCAGTGTAAGATTAGAATCAATATAATTAGAATCAAGCAAACAGGACACTTAAATAGCTGAATACTCTTAATACTTCAGAAATATTGCCTGAACAATCAGTTGTACTGACTATATCAGAGAATTCTTTAATATTCTCAGACTGAAAAAGCAAACAGTCTAGATTCATTAGTACAGTTCTTATTATCAAAAAAAAAAAAAAAAAAAAAAAAAAAAAAAAAAAAGATGATACTAGTTGCCACAAGATGTCACAAAAATACCAATTGTTTCTATCCTGCAGACATCTTTGGTACTACTGGTTACCAGCATGAATTCTTGGGCAATATGCCAAAATCTAGTTTGAGAAGAAAGCAAAGCAAATTTTATTACTTGTTTTTTTCACTTTCAATGCCATTACAAATGGATTAGATGTCCTCTAAGTACTTTTCATTTCATTCCAACAGCAGCACTTCAAGACAAGTGTGCCTGTGCAGTGAAGGATGCCATTGTCATATCTTTTGGGGGAAGTCATGCCAAAATCTCATTTTTGGAGAGTCTACAGTGTTGAGATTTGAGCAGAAAGAATGGATGGTTTTTGCCTTTATTTGCATTAAGGATTCCATACTTTTGGATTGATCTCAATGTGAGAAGAACATCTGGTCCACATGTTTTGTTTTATTTCATCAGGAGTACGTTGAAATATTTACCAAGTAGATAATTATCATTTACCTAATTTTGTGAAGAGGAAAATGGAATAAGGAGAAGATAACTAACTTGTTAAAGGTTACAGAAAATGTCAGAGGAAAGTGTAGAATTAGACCTAGATTTCCTGATTCTCTTTCTCTCTACTAGAAATCTTGTACACGTATGTACAGTTTCTATTTTCCTCATAGTTCCTTCCCCACTGGTGTTTCTTTTTTCTGATAGTGGCAAACTCTGCTAGCTTTCAAGACTCATAAATAATAAATAACCACAGAAAACCCAGAGAGGTTGTGGAGTCTCCTTCTCTGGAGATCTTCAAGGCCCGCCTGGATGCAACCCTGTCTAACATGCTCTAGGTGACCCTGCTGAGTGGGGAGGTTGGACTAGATGATCTCCAGAGGTCCCTTCCAACCTTACTGATTCTGTGATTCTGTGAAAACGCTGCAGCAAGAATACACCTCTTTCCAACTTGCTTATCTAGGTTTATCTTAAACCTACCTTTCTTTCTATCAGCATTCCCATGGTGCCTGGTATACACATTTCAGTGTAAATTTTGGCATAGTATTGTAGTAGCTACAGTACTGGTACTAGTGGGGAGGATCGCTGTTACTTACCACCTATGTCCACTGCCATTCTCAGCTAGCAGGATAGCTTTACCTTTCTTGCCTGGAAATTTTAACTCAAGAGAATTTTTGATGGGTATAATTTTGTGATAAAACCATGTGCAAACCATTTCCTTCTTCCAATAAACTGGACTGCAGAGAAAGAAAAGTTCAGTTGCTCACTGCTCAAGATGTTAGGGATGAAAGATAGCAATAGAAGTAACCTTCTTGTGTATGTGCAGTCTGTCCATGTGCACATTCTGTAGAGCCTGGCTGACTGATCTGCGCTCAATTCTTTTACATACTGCTTCCAAAAAGAGATTAGCAGATTCTGTCAGTTAAATTACAAAAGTGACCTTTTGGTCCTCTGTATAATAAAGTGCTGAACACTCCTACAGGTTTGAATCATTTGGTCATTTCCTTATACCTTTTTTTTATGTGTGTGTGTTGGGCATGTCATGGTGTATCTACAGCTATCAGCATTCTTATAAACAGGTATACACAGTTTATGCCAAAAGGACCTATGTCCTATGTCCCTGAACCTATGTGCTAGTTGTGCCAAAAAACCCTGGAAATCACTGTTATGCATAGTAAGCAAGTTACTCTCTTTTATTGTTTATGAACTGCCACAAGGGACATATAGTGCCTTTATACACATTCATTCACTATTTTTCTTTTTTAATTAACAGAACAATTTTAGTGACTTATGCTTAGGCTGGTAATTTTTGAGGTAAGCAATTCACTGCCAATACTTGGAGTTTGAGCTGAGCCTTTTATTTTGACTGGAGGTGCTATTTGTTTCTGTTCTTTGTTCAGTTTCTGCATTCTGAAGTTGCCTTCCATGATGTATTATCCAAAGTTCACCATTCAAATGAATATTCCTGCCATGAAATAAATTTGCTAGAATGCTTAGAGAAATGGTCATGAAAGGGGAACAAAGGCAGCTAAAGTGAATCTTGATTGTCATAATATAAGTCTAGCCACATGCATAATTTTTTTAATATGTCTTATTTCAGAAGGCATAATTTGAAAAATGAAAATGGCAGGTTCTTGAACAAACTTAGAGATAACTTGAAGGAGCTGTACATACATGAGAAACAGGGATGAATGATTATTTGGGCCCTACCCTGTTTCATTCCATCGTAGCAACCATTGATTTTAATGGGAGCAAGGTCTGACTGTGAATTTTGGCTTGGCAGAGTAACTGCTACTCATGGAGTCCAAATGTAGTCATTGAGCCATGTAAGCTGAGTGCTCTCTCTGTCTCTCTCTGTCTCTCTCTCTGCAGCTTCTGCTGGAACATAGGGAATGTTTTTTGAATGCAAACATAGTTTTGATGTGAAATTTTAGTGTTTGAATTTCTCCTGAGATTAAAGGAATCTTTGTCATATTATTATTAAAACTTTTCTATTTTCACTAATAAATTACTCTTGTGATTTGTACATGCTAGTTGGTTGCTAGTTGGCTGCTATTGCTCTTCTTTCTTTTACTCTTCCTGTATGTTCAATTCTACCCTCCATTCATGTTGCAGCTGCATCCTGGCCTGGCCATATTAAAATACATTTTTACAGCATTGGAGTCAAAACCTCTCTGGGTTTGCTGAAGCCTCCCAGTACTTTTGCAAGTTAAATAATGATAATAATAATCTGTAAAATACAAACATAAAGCTGCAGGGGAATACCATGAATGCATAGATACTACATTTCTCTCCAAAACACAAATTCCTAATTTTCTCTTTATCTTTTCCCCCTTACCCTTGGTTCTCATCTTTATTTCTATCCTTCTCAAGGCATCCTGGAGATATTACTGAAGAGGTGTCTCCTATTAGACCTAATTCTTACATATCTAAACTCTGCTAAGGAAAGAAACTTTCTGTCACATGTAAATGTAATGTGCCCTTGCTTTGGGACCCTTTTCACTCAGCTGGATGGTCTAGAGTAAGTGAGATCACACCTCATTATTTTTCCAGAATGTTCACTAGCATAATATGAAATCTAATAAATAACACACTGTAACTGTCAGAACAGAGGAACAAAATAAACTTGAGGGTTTTTTTATGCATTTTTTCACATACTAGTTTGCAACTTGCAAAAAGCGTACAATGGGTTTTTCAGACATTGGGGCCAATTAGTGAGTTTCTACTGTAAAAGTAGCTATGTACTGAATAGAGGGGGGTCAATATGATGTAATGTTGTGCTGTCATTCGTAAACTAGTTGAAGGATAATATAATCATTCATAACATCATTGGGACTTTGGATGGGTGATATCCTTGAATCAACTCATTTTTTATCTATTTTCTCCTATTGTGTGATAGGACTGTGGTTTTCACTTCAAATGATTTTCAGAATTTGTGTCATCAGAGGCATTTTGACTATAGTAGATGGCCATTGTGCTGTCAGACAGTTAGAAACTGAACATAAACTGCATTTCTCCGAGATGTTTCACTTTTCCTTTTAAACAGTAGGTAAATACACAATTTATAGGAAGCTGAGATACTTTCCCCAGAAGACTTACAATCAGTGTAACACTAGCAAGTTCTCATACTGACAAGTAATGATCGAGATGATCTAAGATATCTGATGTACATCATTTCAAAAACAGTCATTATATATGCTTGCTATCTTTGAATACTCCTTTCTTGTTTGACATGAAAAGTACTTTAGAGCCACATATCACTTTTGAGCTGTGGATCAAGTGGCTTGTGATCTAGCAAACTGGAGGAAGCAATGCTGCTGTAGTGGTGCTCGCTCTCACTGGCAAGAATTACACCAGCTGCATTATTTGAGAGTCTGCAAACACGCCTTTTCCCAAGCTGTAAGCCAAATGCAACTGGTTTATTCCAAACAGTAGTGTGCTGTAGCTACCAAGATCATAACATCCATTAAAATGATTCCTGTTACTATTACCCACTAACACATGCTGTAAAAGGCATTAATTTATTTGCATCAATTCCCTCTAAGTACAGAGGTTGTAAAATGGACTGCATTCATTTGAAGTACTTTTCAGCAAGTTAGAGAAATCTAATAACAAACACTTCAAATGATTTACATTCTCTATTAATATATAGGCATATGCATGGGGCATGTATCATATTGAAATGCTGGTCATTTGTGCCTACACTACTATATTAGAAAACATTTGTATCTGTAGCTGTATCACAAAGGCAAGCTGTGGATTTGTTTCCCATTTGACTGGGGTTTTTTTTGAAATGATGCTATAGATATTATATGTTAACTACATTCTGATGCTACTCCTTTGCCTGACAATGATCAAGAGCAAACTGCTTTTAGCCCTCCAAGCCTCCAGAAACAAAGAGGAAACCCCAAAACCCAAAGGCTGAGGAGCCTCCAAGGTAAATTTTTACAAGTTTTAGTGCAGGAGAACAAGAAAAGGCCATGACAGGTCTGTAATGTGGACCACAGAAATAAGAAAATTACGTAGAAAAACCTTGTATTGCATTGGCAGTTTTGATTTATAAATATGTGTGCAGTATAAGACACAGGCTTTATTATAGAATTAAACTATGTAATATAAAAGGTTGTTTACATGAAAAATTCTTCATACCAAACTGTGTGGATTTCTATGTGCAAGATGACAGAATACGTTTGGGACAAATCTGTGTTTCACCTCCCAATAGCTTGGAGCACAGATACCAGACTTCTATCAGAAAGCTTACAGAAGTTACAGGCAGGCCTTCTGGTATAAAAGGAAAAGGTAGAGGATAACAAAGCATTGCTTTTCTATCACACATATCTTTAGAAGTTTGTTACAAACAACATTAAAGTTATGAGTGCAGTCTCAGATTATTTGTCAGTGATATTCTATTGCTGTCCAAGTCCAGTCATCCTAGGAGAAGTTAGCCTTTCTTTCTGTCTTTCTGTCTTTCTGTCTTTCTGTCTTTCTTTCTTCTTTAAAAAGTTTGTATGTAACAAGAAAGTTAAAAGTCTCCTTAAGCAAGAGGAGTTTATAGCTGATAAGGATTGAAGCTAATTGTCCATATGGTTCCCCAAACTAATCAGAACCCAGTGCTATTTCCTCCAGTGTCTTATGACAGAGTTCATACCACTTGACTTTCACTATTAGTTGTTGACGTCGATGCTGGTCATCTGTATTATGAGCGATGGTGAAAGATAGGCATATCCAGGCCAGTTCATCCTGGCTTTCCTATAATTCTATTCTCAGATGAGGTTAATCACCCTTTGAAGGCCACAGTCTATCTGCAGCACCTGTACATAGAGAACCTGCATGATTCTCTACTCGAGCTAGATTTAAAATGGCTGAAGATAAATTATATAAGTCCATACTCCTAGTCATTCATTTACCAGCTCACACAGATGAATATTTCCACAGCCAAATGTATATGAAAGCACTACTTCAGCTATTTTTGTTAGAAGATTTAGAATATGGGTAGCATACTTTTGTAGAACTTTCTGTTGCTACAATGACGTGAGGATTTTGTATAGAATGGAAGTGATGAGCACTTAAGTAGGATAAGCAAGACGTATACAGTCTGATGAGCTCTAGCTTGGGGTTTCTTGCAGTATTCTGAAAGGTGAATTCCTATTTTATAAATTTTAGCAAAATCATCTGTTCACTTTCTTTTAATTACAAACTAAATGATTCCACTATTACAAAAATGCTGATAGCCTTAGCTTTTTATTAAAACATTATACTTCTTATTCCCTGGGGATTTAAGTTGTTAAAAGTTAAGTGTTTAGTTACTCTTTTAGTGAGAATGGGAAGGAGGATAACCCAAAAATGTAAGAAGAGTAAAAAAAATAAAATTTAGAGGAAGACATATCTACTCTGTGTTGCACTGTTGGCATGTATTTTTCAACGTCTAACTGAACTGATGCAAGACTAGGCATGTTGTGGGAGTTTCTAAGAAAACACCTTCCTTGATGCTGCATTTTTAGCCCTTTTTGCATAATAAAGTCTAATGCTAGTTAAAGAGGATGAGTGGCCAGTGTACCAGTCCTGAGGTGTATGAAATAGTGCGGAGCCACTCGGAGACCCACAGCTTCTCCCTTTCTGCAGTGCCACAACAGACCATGCGGTGCAGCACAATTATGTGGGCTAACCAGGCCTTCTGGCCAGGCAGGGCTGTCAGCTGGCCACTCAGGAAGTTTGGAGGACACAGCTCCTACACTGTGTCCCAGAAACTAAGGTGAGTATTCACAAGCACTGACCTCCTGCCTGATTCTAGTTGATTTCTGCTTTGACCTCCCCTCTGGATTAAAAAGGCTTTCGTTAACTCCAGAGAAAGGGAGGTGGATGTAACTTAGCTGCTGTGAGTGCTCTCCTATATGTGTCCTGTTGTGATACAAATATGCAAGAGAAGGAACACACTTACCCAGAGGAAATTGTGGGTAGAGCCTAGTTCTGAATAAGCACAGATGTGTGCCACAAAAAAAGCAAACTGAAACAATTAAGATTTAAAAACCAGCATCTTATAGCCACTGCTGTGAAGTAATTCCACTTCTGGCACAGTTTGATGCTTTAATCTGTGCTAGTGTTGGTCTTCGGAGTAATGTATACGGCATGGACTAGCGAGAACAAATGCCAAAAATAGGAGGAGTGTGACATAGGCCAATTTTAAATGAACAACTGTCTATTTTTATATCATAATATCAGTGCATGAGCAACCAGAGTGAAACCAAAAGGAATGCAGAGTAAAGATAAGCATTTTTACTACACTCAAACTGTGAATGCATTTATTAGTATATATTATAAACATACCAATTTTAAACATTGCCTGTACTGCAACCTGTGCAGAAGTAGGCACTGAAAGGCAGAAATGCTTAAGAGATTGAATGGCTTTTGCATTTTTCATCCTCAGCTATTCGCACATCCGCAGAGATACTGAGGGAGGGAATATGTCCGCTTTAGCACCCAAAGTTCATTATCCTCCAGGAGCTCTTCCCTCAAGGAAGGCAAAGGTAGAGGGGAACTGAAAGGATCAGAAGAAGAGCTCACTGAGGCCTTGCTAAAGATCAACAAATCTTTAGTGCAAGCCTTAAGAACCTTGTGGAAATTTCACAATGAGCCCGAAGGAGCATTGCTTTATTTCACATTCACACACAGCCTGGTGCAAGTACAATTCAGTCAATATGCCAATTACTGGTGCAAATGTGGGTGACCATCACATAACACTGGCTGTTGTTTCATGATTGTTCCACTCTGTGTTGCATTGGTACCTCATACCTTTCTCATATAAGACTTCCCTGCACTTTTTCTGGCATACAGGCTGTTGATCTGTTTCAAGATGCTGCCCATATGCTTCTGATACCATAAAAATCTTAAGTTCTGAAATGATGCAGCATAAACCAAAGACATGCAGGGTTAAAGACCCTGGCACGATTTCACCAAAACCATCTAGCAATTATTAATTCTGCTCCCTACCTCATGTTCTGGCCACAGTGGGAAACTTACTTCCTTCATTTTTGAGTATTTCACTATATTCTGCCAGTGGAGGGGTGGAATTTTTTAGAGAAAGTGTATCTACAGTGTGCCTCCTCTAATACTTTGCAGCTTATCATATAGCAAGATCCCTGTTTCTCTTTGATTCCTCATTTGTTTGTTTGAGAACCAATAAATGAGCAACTAAATGCAGAGGAGTAGGATACAAAGCCAGAACAGTGGTGTTCTACAAATTTGGCTATGCAGAAAGTAAAATAAAGCTACTGGGAGAGGTCAAGTCCTTTCCTTTTATGGCACAAGTGTAAGCTCTAAGAGAGAAACAAAAACTCCTGCCTCTTGCTTAATTTTTCCGGCATTCATATTTTGCTTCTTTTTACTACACTATGCAGTGGAAACACATGTTCGCGTGAGTGTTTTCAGTGGCTGCCATTTATTACTATAATTTTGTGACAGTAGATGCTGGATTCTTGTGGTTTTTGAACTTTGAGCTTCTTAATAGACTAGCATTTTCTGGGAAAGCTAGCATATGAAAGTATCAGCTGGATGACTGCAAAGTTCAGAATTGTACAGCAGTGCAGGTGTTGCAGACAACAGAACTTCTAATATAACTGAGTGCAGAGTAAGGATTTGGGATATGGATTCTGTCTTTCTTGGTTTCACTGGGATACAAACTGAACTCTCAGCTCCAGAAGACAATGTGCTTATATCTGAATCTCACTTCAGTTCTTCAAAAAACATTTCCCCCAAGGGGGAACGCTTTGAAAATGGGACTTGAGTTTGATCAGTGTTAACCATAGTCCACACAAATTGCAGTTTTGATAACTAAAATGATCTCCATTTGTTGTAGCTCTGCTTTATGTTGGTCTGAGGAAGCTCAGAATTGCCACCTCAGGCCATAGTCTGGTTTGTTACTCCCACATCATTAAAGCTTCACAAAAGTAGTGTTTAGCAGATGCTACTTTCTTAATTTCTGGCCAGGTTCCTGAAGCAAGTTTCCTTTCCTTAGAAACTCCCACTTAAAGTCAAGGAAAGCATATTGAGAGGGAGAAACATTTTTTGTTCCAAAAGGAAAAAGGTATAAGATTCTACAATCGTCTCAGCAGAAAGTTGTTGCATGTATATGCATGCCCACTTCCCTGTCACTTCAAGTGTGGGGACAGACAGCCATGATTTACTTACAGCCCCTGAATATATTAATCCAAACCATGTTTTTTTCATGCCATATGATGAGACTTTTTTCTGCTGTAGGAGGACTGTTCGTGAAGTTTTGAATTGTGCATACAGTGTAATTCTTTGAACTTTCAAAAACTTAGTGGAAATTTTTGTATCACGTTTAATGTTAACCAAATTATTGTAGGTAGCAATTTATGAGTAGTACATTGACCTAACTCTTTTTTTGGTGGACAACTCAGTTTATTAGCACTTTTCAAGTTTCCTTAGTTTGATGATGCATCCCTTTGGGGTGCGGTGCATTGCTTTTAACTTTAGAGTTTAGCTGTTTAGGGGCAAAACCAGAATTAGTCACCCTAAGCTTCCTGGCGGAGAGATAGGTACCTCCAGGGGATGATTCATCTGGTCTGTTTTAGGATGAAATGAATCACTACCCAGAGGTACCTGTTTTTCTCATATTATTATAGAGGGAGTTTGCAATGACTAGCTTTAGACATGAATGTTGGACTTTAAATGGGAAAAACATCTTGGATAGCATTATGATGAGTGAAATATAAAAGCTTAGAGAGAATGGAAGTTTTAAGTAGAAGTAAATGAATGAACTTATTTTCTGATTAGGAAATAATATGAACACTTCATGTTTAAAAAGTCTTCAGGATAAACTTAATCCCTTTTAAAAAAAGATTGATTTTCAGTAGCTTTGCCGTGTTAATAAGGGTTACCAATCTCTGCTCCAGTAGTCACTGTTTTACTGATGATTGTTTGCACAAAGATGATTAAGTTTCTTAAAAGTTTTTAAAAGATTCTGATGCTTTCCAAATATATCCAGCCATAAAATTCTGCTCAGGGAATAAAAGTGTTTATTTGATGAGTAGCAAAATTGAGGCAGCAGAAACTTCTAGATCTGAATAATCAAACCAGTTCTAGGGAGCTGCTGTTAGACGGAATAGATCAATCACTGATATGTGAAAAAGTTTTACTGGTTCTTTTTAGGTCCTTTGCTCACTGCTGCATGTTTCCACTCTCTTATGTGTGCTAAATGCAATTAATTTGATCATGTAATCAAGCTACACAGGGAAAAATTTTCTGATGGGTAGGAAGGGTGGGAACCATTTTTTCCTGCCTTTTTTTTCAGGCTGACTTTTGGTACTTATCTGGCAAAATTAACACCACCAGGCCTTAAATTTCCAACTCCAACTTATACAGGTTAGAATGTCTTCTATCTTTTGGGGTTTATCACATAGCTGTTAGGATCAGATATTAAAAAGATGATTGTCAGTTCATTGGTTCAGCTTTCAGCAGTATTTGAATTCTGAGAGAACATTCACTAAAATCAGTGGAAAAAAATGATCCAACAACAGCAACGGATTTTGGATCTAGCATCCTCTTTTACTGGTGTTCTCTATCTTCATTTTGTAGAGGGAGATAGAGAGTTTTATAAATATTAGCAGGATTTGCTTTTATTTAATTTGATCATTTGGTACATTGCTTCCAAAGTGTTATATACAAAGTAAGTTAGCTGAGCATATTTTAAGACCCTCATTTCTCTAATTACAATAATTTGAAGCACCTCATTTGTTTTACATACTTTTAATATCCTATTAGTGACTGACAAGAAAGAGGTAGAGCTAGCAGTTAGTGGTCTACTGTCCGTAGAGTGTCAACTAATGATTCACACAGGATGTTTTAAGAAATTCTCTCCTATACAAATATAGTTTCCAGAGTTCGTGTACTTCAGATAGTGGGAATTAGTGCTTTTACTGAAGGATACCAGCTTTCCTGTTCTATTCCATGTCACCCCACTCCTCTGTTTAGCCAGGATCATTAAGAAAGATTGTAGAATACTAGCAATAATTTTCTTGCAGTATTTATGTATGTACTCCTCCCATTCTTCTACCAGTAACTACCTTCCAGTGCCTTACAGTACAGTTCTAAAGAGGGAATTAAAGAGTAAAACAATTTTAATCACTTCTTCCATATGCGTAGTCATATTCTTTTAGGACAAAAATTAATTTTCAGTAAAGTTAGCTGATCAATTAATGTTTATACAGCATTTTGAAGAGTCAAAACACTCTTGAAGATGTAGGTATTGTTAACAAAAGGTGTGGATATTTGCAATGTTATGGAGATCCTTTGAGTTTTACATAATGCAGAAAAGGACAGGAACTGATACATAAAAATCTGGAACTGTTCTGAACATGAAACTGCTGGACAGCCCTGAGGTAGAGCAGATATTTTGTTGTTTACAGTGCTGCTGCCTGAGCATACATGATCCTGTATTTTTTCACAAGAACTAAACTATAATAACTGTTTGCTTCCAGTTAGAACCAATTAAATTTTTCCTCTAGTCCCAGAGTAGTACCTGATTTTTTATGATGGCCAAGCACAAAGAATTCCACCTTTTTTCACTTAATTCCCTAGAGAAACATTTGTGTTCAGGCTGGTTGATTATCTTTTATGGTTTTTTTTGCACTTACAGGGTGCAGTTCTTTGTCTTGGTAACAGTGCCTGACATCTGCACTATTGAACCTCAGCACATAGGGAGTTACAAACAGGCCAGTCTGACACAACCTTTCAATAACCATACTTTCAGGCTCTCAGAATAGCAGAAATATAGCTTCCTCCTAGGATAAACTGTGTCAGTAGATTACATTTCTACACAATATGCAACTATGAAGGATGATCTTGTTACACTTTCTCTCTGCCCCACTCCTGTTTCGGGAGCATCTGTTTATAGTCTTCAGATCTGTCCTGGCTGTTGTGAAATAATTGATTGTAAACTCTTTGTACAGAAATGCTCAAAATTCCCTTTTTTTTTTTTTACAAGCCTATTATGATTTCAACAAAATGCCTCTCTTTCCCTTGTGTATGGAAAGAATTTGTGGATTTTTGTTGAGATCGGTGCAGTGGGAGAGCGGAGATGTCTGTTATATGCCTAGATGAGTCATTTACTGTGTGACACTATCTGGAAAAAATAATTCAGTGGAAATTAAAAGATTTGTTGATGCATTATTCCCTTCCTGGACAAAAGATTCTTACAGAATTTAATAGACAATAATACCTTCCTAGTGATCATATTTTGTTAAACAATTTTTATCACTGAGTTTTGAGAATATTTCAAAAGAAAAGCCATAAAAAGAACACAATTGCCTATTGCATTTATAGGAGGTTCAGGGTCATTCTTACATACTTTTATTGCTTTTATTTAACTGTGTTAAATATATAATGAGTTGTACTGTTTTATAAGTGTTGCCCGATCAGTTCCAAAGTTGATAGAGAAAGGAAGGAAAAATGGTCTTCCAAGGTAAACCAAAGGTATGATGAGCTCAGCACAGTGAGTTCCCAAGGGATGTAGCCATCCTCTGATGTATCCTATGGCTTTTTCCGTAAGTGCTTTTCTAGGTCACTGGTCTGTTGACAATGTTTGAAATGTGTTGCACCTCTCTACCACACGAAGTGCTGCTAGGGTTTACCAGCAGTCAGACTCTCAGTAATCAAGTGGCTACCAGTATGCATGGCTTTGTGCTAGCTACCAGTTAAGTGAACCTTAAAATGATCCTTAAAAAAGCCACACGTGCCTTTGTCTTGCTCTAGTGTATTGTCTGCTTCCTTATCCCTCTTTAGAGCATAACAGCCACATTCGAGTGACCATTGAGGTCTGGAAGAGATTGCCATTTTCATAAACATGCCTTTTAGCTCTAATTGCTGTGGGGAGCTTTTCAGTTCCCATAGTGGAACCAAAGGTCTGCTTGCATTGCCTATCTCCCTGATGGAAACCTTCATGCTATAGCTGCAGCAGAGAGGATAAAGTAGCTATTTTTATCTTAGAATTGATCCAGCTGCAGTAGCTGTACTGTGACACACCAACTCTTGCATCTGACTGCTCCACCCCTCCTTTCCTCATTTATTCACTTAAGGGTTTGTTACTGTTGTCAGCCCTATCTTTCTTTCTCCCCTCCCTGCATCTCCCTTTAACTCCTTAGGCAGCTCAGCTGAGCTTCATCCTCCATAAGGTCACCTGCCGCACGCTGATAGTGACAGGAGCAGATACCACTGCAGGCACTGACATCCCTCTGTGTCAGACAGGATCTGGTAATCAATGCACACAGCTCCGTGCAGTGCAGCCATCTAATTGTTTACCTTCCAATTTTTCCTGCCCTCAGGAGAAAATGCTCCAAAGAGCAGCCCATCAATTGAAGCCCTCAAGACCTGGAAACTTGCCACATGCATCCAACCTGACTGCTGGTCCATGCATTACGGCACAGTTGCTGAGAGAAGCAGGTTCTACATGTCTGAGCTCTTAATCTCTCTTTCCTTCGTTGTTAGTTTGTGGTTATTCTTTGACATTGCCCTCCTGAAGTGCAGTGCTTAAGCTGAAATGGCTGACATTAAGAATAGCAACAATTCTTAGCAATTATCCTTTGCATTTGTAGAGTGTTTTCTATCTAGTGAGCTGAAATGCCTTCAGAAAAACAAGTAATATCAATATCCTCATTTTATTAGTCAGATAACTGCAAAACAGGTTAGATAGTAGATTTTCATCTCCCTTATATTCATTTTTTGAAGCAAGAAATAGCAAGAAAGAGAGAAAGAGAGAAAGGAATGAAGAAGAAAAAGAGGGAGGAAGAAAATGAGGGAGGAAGCAAGCAAGCAAAGAGAGAAGGAAGGAAAGGTGGATGAAGCTCATGCTTATCAGTCAGTCATCAGTCCCAGGCAAAATAATGGAATGATATCTAGCCCAATAAATCAAATTTTAAAAGAAAGTAATATAATTAATGCTGATGAGCATAGATTGATAGCAAGGAATTGTTGTCAAACTAAGCTGATACATACTTTTTTATGAAATTAGAACTTTGTCTGATAAAGGTAATCATACTTGTATCGGCTTCTATGAGGCATTTGCCTTGGTAGAGAATGACCTTATAGTTAAAAATGAAAACAGTAGAAAATCAGCACAGTTAATGTTAAAGGGAGAAAATGCTAGCTAACTGATCATTCAAATAAGACTAAGAAGCATTCCTGAGCAAGTGCCTTATGTAAGATTTTGAGGGAAAATGTTCTTGGGCTATACACTTTTTTATCAGAACAACTAATTTATCAGGGTTCTGAAAATGAACATCAAATAGCAGCTCATTACAGCTGTAGATGATCTGAAGATTATGGGAGCAGGTAATAATAAAAGAGTAGATGAGACTGGGCTATCTTAATTCACTGGTAAATTAAGTCCAAGTTAAGAACAATCTTTTTAGTATAGCTGATTGTGATGACGTGCATTTAGAAAGAAAAAAGTTAAATCACAATTATCAGATTGCACAAGGTAGTATGTAGATGCCATGTGGGGAGACAAAGGTGAACAAAAATTGAAATATTTGGGATGGACCACCTAGTGGCTTGAAGATAGAAAAATAGGGAAAGGGACTCAAGTAAGAATACAGTGCAGGGCTCATTAATAGTTTATAAGAAATCTGAATATGTTCCACAAACCTATTGCAAAAATGTATTTAAAAACTCATACACATGCAGAGGTGAGAAAACCAAAAAATGAGAGAACGAGCTAAAAAAATGTAATGAACAGGCATTCAAAATTTAGTCTAAATTTTATTCTCCATAAGTAAAACTCATAGAAATTTTGAAGATTGTTTTCCAGAAATGTTCAACCATCACTCAGTTGCAAGGGTTAAGCCACAGTAGTTAATATTTCTTTGGTTCTTGTATCACTGCTGTTGGAATACTGAGGCCAACTCAGCTGTAACTCCTTAGAAAAACTGGGGAGAAATCAAAAAAAAAAAAAAAAAAAAAAAAAGCCCAAAAACCCAGAGGAATAACGTAAGGAAAATGCATCTTAAAATAAAAGACTCAAGAGTCTTAGTCAGTTTAATTTACTGAAGAAGGCTAAGTCATTATTGGATCAGTCCACAGTCACCAATAGAAAAGTTACCAATAGAGATTTGTTTAACCAGGGCTGTCAATCTAACTGGCCAAGATCCAGTGACTGGACATTTAGCTTATATACGTTCAGACTAGAAAAGAGATACATATAGTTAATGGTGAAGGGGAAACGATAACTGGAACACATTATCAGGGGTTATGGATAAATTTCCCAGCTATGGAGATTTTAAATCTGTATACGATGGTTTTCTAAAGCACATACTTTCTAATTCAACTTTGACTATGAAACCTGAAGTGTGAGTTAGTTTGATGGAAACTCCATGAACTGAATACCAAAGGAATACATACATATTCCTCTATATCACTGTGGTGGTAGTAGCTGAAAACCGTGAAAGCTGACCTCTATTGATCAAGATACTTCTTAACCTAAGTAAACATGATTAAATGTGGTCCTAAGAGGCTCACTCTCCTAGGACCCATAATCGAACAGGCAGAGTAGGAACCCAGATATCTTCAGCTGAATCCTTAGCGCACTACATCTCAGCTTTAATACTGCTGTCAGTATTTTCTTAACCTAAGGACCTAAAACAAGTCCATTTCAAATATCATTGCCATCAGCTGCAGCAGGAACTGAGCTGGGTATTGAAACAACAAAAGGCAACTCCCATTTCTGCCACATTTCTTCTGTTTTAATAAATGTAGTATCTCTTTATTACACCTTGAATTTCAAACACCTGTCTCTCTGAGTCTTCTTAAGACTCTGTCAAACTATATATAAAGATAATAACCTCATAAAACAAATACAAGGTGAAGTAGTAGTAAAGAGTGGAGTAAAGAATTACAAAAATGAATATTATAAAAAATTAAACTAATCCCCTGAGCAGGATAGGACTCCATTTTTCAAAAGTACACCTAACTATGCTAAAGAACTTGCAGTTTTAAATTTCTTTCATGGCGGTCACTTTGCCAACAGACAACGAAGTTGCAATTTAAAATTGCATTTATCTTCTGCAAAAGACAGCCAAACCAAGAGCTTTCAGTGTGTTTTAACACTGTTTTCTTTTTCAGTGCCAACTACTCTATGAGGAAAAAAGAAATGTGTCATTAAAACTAGATTATCAAGATATGGTAAATAAACCTTTTTCTCTCTGTCCTATCCCATCTCATCATAATCTTCCGTGTTACCTTTCCCCCCTGGTCTCTAAGGGTATGTCTGCCTATTTGCTCATCTTTCGTTTGTTGTCACTGCCTTGTTTATGCATATAGTTTCTTCCAGGTTCAGCCTTGCTCTCCCCAGTCATGTCCCAGCCTGATCACCAGGATGCCTGCTTGTCCATGTGGTACCTCAGGTCTGTCTGTCTATGTCTTATCTTTCTTTTTAGAAGCTAAGGTTCCTGAAGAAAGGACTTCTCCTGCTTTTGTGTATGAGCAGAAAGCATCTAATATCTCGCATCATATGCCCTACCAGTAACTTATAAATGTCCTGAAGTCATCTCAGTGTTACAGTAGGGAGGCGTGTTTAAACAAGAATAATAATGAAAATAAAAAGAGTGGTAAAACATTGGAAATACTCAGACTAGGAAAAAAGAAATCTTTAAAAAGGTGTATATAATGTTAAGGGGCATACACATTCATCCCCATGGCACCCTGCTGAGGTGCAGAACTGTCACACTTGGATGAAATGAACCCTTTAAGGATTAAAAGTGTATCTGTCTATCTATAGTCTATGGTTGTCGTTATCTGAGCTGCTGAATGCCTCATAGGCTGTAATGTATTTATCCTCAAACAGCTCTGTGAGTTATGTAGGTCTTCTGAGACTTTGTTTTTTTTTCATGGCCAAATATGATCTCCGATAGAGTCTGAAGATAAAGAGGAGCTCATCTGACCTTTGAGTAATTACATTTTTGTTATTTTCTCCCTGTTACTCACTTTTCTCTCTATCATTTTCAACATCCCCTTGAGCTGAAGCACAAAGAGGGGGCCATCTTGCCTGGGGCAGGAAAAATCTTGATTCACTGAGGATATTAGGATCATATATTAAAAAAAAATGATTCATCATAGTTCAAGAAGTCTGCTTCTCTTAAGCCTCCTGGAGGCGGTGCCTAGGTAAAGCAGCATTACTGTGTCCTTAATGACAAGTTTCTCCAGGTGAGATTGGAACCCTGTAAAACCAAGAAAATTGGCTAGTGGGCTATTTAATCTTGCTGGTATTTTCTGGAAAAGAAACAAGAGCAACAAAAGCAGTGTTTTCCCAATGTAATTATCTTCTGGCGATGTTCAAGCCTGTTTTCCTCTATGCATCACTGGTTTCCCCTCATGTACACATCACGGATATTTAAGGTAACAGTCAGTTGAAAAAATACAGAACATAAAAGCCATGAGTATTCCGAATTTCTGCCTGTTTTCAGACAGCTACTGAGTGTTGATGTAAGAGTGAGCAAAAGATATGAAGAACTGCTAAATATTTAGTATCGTGACTGATGTTGTTGGATACAAAACTACCCAAATTCCCAAGTAGCCCGATTTTTCAGAATATGAGGTCTCTGACATTTCTGAATAACAGATCTTTGCAGAGGTCTCATTCAGCAGCCTCTAAGGTATACTAAGTCATTACTTACTTGTGAAAATGCAGGCAATGGTAGTGATTATTTTTCCATGGGGTGTTTATAGGAAATTAGACAAATAATGACAATATATGACAAATGACAAAAAAAAAAAAAAAAAAAAAAAAAAAAAAAAAAAAGATTCTGCAATTTGTATTTAGATTATCAAGCCATGAAGGGGATAGGCCTGCTACTGCTATATAGTGGGAAAGAAGATGTGCTTGCTGTTGAATCAAAAAAGACTTGTATTTTTTATGTCAGTGAATTTTCTTCTTTAAAGACCATTCACTGAAGAAGCCATTTTGATATTTTTCAATGCATTATGAGAACTTGAGGATTTATGCATTTTCTTCTTATTTAACCCTAAATTTTACTGTCCTCTCCTTTCAGTTAAACTTTAATGGTAGTTTGAAGACTCAGTATGCTCATCTATAATGTTTGTACAGGCAGATTTAAACTTCTCCCATTTTGGCTAATTGCAAAAGGAATGTGGGACCTGTTTTGACAATCAACATCTACTGTACTTTGTTATGAATTTAGATGATGGAAAAATTAGGCCTGCAGAGAGGCAGAGCTAAGCAACTGGGATGAACTGAGCCAGACTACCAAATTAGATTTCATCCAGAGGTGAGCTGGAAGGGGTACATGGTGTGACACTATCTGGGTGAGCATCTTCACAATTTGCATTGTCTGGCAGTATAGACATTCATGCCTGAAAGTATAGATATTAATCCCCAAAGCCTCGGATCAGAATAATGGGAATGGACATAGTGGGATGGGATAGACTGTTTTCAGTCAAATTCTTTAAACTCTTCCAATTCATATATGTATCTTTTTAGTAATAACTTCATTGAAATACAAAATGGGCATTCGGAAGGAAATACATGATTCGTACATCACCCATCTTCTGTTTTTTCTTCTTTCTTAAGGGAAAATATTACATGGGTGTCTAGATAGCTTTCTAAAGTCTAAAGGAGGTCAAAAATCATTATGTGTAAAGAAGGCAGAAATGCAACTTTTTCTATCTTTGATAAACAACTTCTGTCCTCATACACAGGACTTAGACAAACTATATTCCCTGTCATAGGATATAATAAGAACTTCGCAAACAGCCACATTAACTTCAGGGAGCTGGTATATTACAACTAAAATTGTACCAAAGTGGTCTGGGTTTGATTTCAGCTCACAGCGGTTCTGCTCCTTGTCTCCTTCCAAAACCCAAACAGATCTGGAAAATCAAAGCTGCAAAGTTTTGCTTGTTTTCCAGCTAAAACAGCAAATCCCTGCCTTTGGCTTGAAACCTTAAGCTAGATTGATCCAGAAGACCTATGAACTAGAACTGTATCTCAAGCTTGTGAAGTAGCCACAGAAAAGAAATGAATGGTATCTGATAAGGATTTTCATTACAGCTGTTTAACATGTCTGGTTATGTCATATACTAGAAAACTAGCAAGAATATCAGAGCACAGAGCAGTAGGCGGCAAATGTCCAAATTTCTATATATGCAATGCTTGCCAAGAAAATGAAAGTCTCCTGAACAAAGCATACATGTATGTTTTATTGCAGTCTTAAAAAGCTGTTCTATGCTGTTCTCAACAGGTAGAAACATTCTGGAGAATAACTAGAATTGTTGTGTGATTGTTGATAATTTAATATCAAAATACTATGGGTGGTGATTACTCAGGCTGAAAAAGAATTTATTTTTTTAACAGGCAAGTTGGTCACTGAAGGAAAAACTGTTTTTTCTCCCCAGTATAGCCTCTGGGCAAGATTCTAAATGACCTAATAACATGTTTTATCTTTTCTTTAGTATTTATATAGATTTATCATGCTCCTGAGAAGCTAATTGAACTTTACAATTCTCTCCGAGTTGGGAAAATAGTATTTGTTCAAATATATACATGGAGATACGAGACAGACAAACTAGCAATCCAAAAACAGTACTTCATTGTCACAATCCCATGCGCTGCACTGTCTGTTATAGTGGTGCCTGGGAGGGCTGAATGCCTAGCTTTATACTAGTGGGCCTGGCAAGAATTATGAACATTAGAATGGGATAATCAAAACATTCATCAGACATCAGCCACAGAGACACTTAGAGCTAGCCCCTAAGAAAAAGCCCCTCAGCATTTTTGCTGAGGACAAAGGTGTATCATAAATCCCATACTTACCTAGGTTTAAAAAATTTTGATTTAGAAAAAAAGATGTTTTAGGAAGAGTTTGGTTCACCTCCCTGTGTGAATGTCTCACTTAATAGGTTATGGGCTGTTCAGAGAACTTAAAATGTAATAGGATAGTGAAGATAAAGAAGATCAGAGTGTGATACATAACTAAGTATTTGGAGAAATCACCTTGCTGCAGTGAACTTTCAACCCTTATTCAAAGAGTACTTGTTTATCCAGTGATTACTTCATTACAGAAAGGAAGAAAATCTAATACTTGGCACATTCCTATAAAAACATAAAAACATAGGCATTTCTGCACATAGGATGAAAGAAATAGGAGCACTTGTTTTGTAGAAGATTGAAGACTGCAGTGTGGAATGAAAACTTGGAAAGTTCATCCTAACAATGCTCCCCAGGTCATGGAGTCTAGATCAAAATCCCCATCTCCAAAAGCTGAAGTTAGCACCATAACCATGACAATATATTACAGATTTTCAGCTTAGTCCTTGGGTAGTCAAATATGTGACTACCCACATATTTGGCCTTATACATTATCTTAGTTACATATCATCTTAGCTACACATCATTTTAATCTTGTTGAACTGAGTAGTTTGTAATACTTTTAGGAGCAAGGCTATTAGTATGTGTAAGTATTAACAAAACCGGGATGAAAACAAGTAACAGCTCAAGTAATATTTGGTACTGGACAGATGGATATGATATGCTTTTGGCAAGCTTTATCATTTCTCTCTCAAACCGGTCACAACTGCTTATAAAATAGCAATTTTACTACAGCATTCACTTACAAGATTTATTTTTCCTATGCTTTAGAATTTATAACTCATTTGCTGTACTTCCTGTTGGTATTTTCTTCCATCTAGTTATCCCCAATTTGTTTATATAAATACATATATTCCTGTATATAAATAAATATAAACGTTCTCTCCCAGATACTTATGCTTTCCCATGAACAATTCACAGTCTTCTTCTTGTATCATACTATTAAAAAAAAAAAAAAAAAAGGAGAAGACTAATTTTTTCAGATGATCTGCTTACAGTCTGTCATGGAGAAAACATTTGTATTTATATTTTGCTATGCAGAATATTTTGAGCTAAGAATCACGACTCCAAGTAAAGTCGTAATATGTAATATTTACTACATACTTATGTTACAGATCTGAGCAGGAATATTAAATTCAGGAGATAAAATGCAGAAATGAAGAGGTCAGAGACAGACTTATTCCAAAATCTTTTTATTTCATAGAGGAAGAACATGGAATGGGACCTTTTCTTAGGCTTTTCGTAGGCTTTTTCTTGATCATGATTCCCTGGTTGTGACTGTGGATCTAAGGAGATCCTGTGTAACTCAAGGGATCCTCTCTGCTCCTTCCGATTATACCAGTGTGAGAACTGGTCCAATAGTGAAGCGCTCTATTTCTATCACTCTCTCCTCGGCTGATTTCCAACATGCCAGTGTTTTAAAAAAATATATTGATTGCAAGTTACTTTAGAAATTCTGTCTCCCCTTTTCTTTTTCTCAGAGGAGTCTTGTCTAACTGCATCCAGAACTTACTCACTATGGGTAAGGACATAAACCAGAGGAAAGTACCGAGAGCTCAGGAAATGCAACTGTTGCTTTGTCCTGATGCAAAGCTAGGAATTATTTGGGCCTCATCTCTTTCCTTAAACTCTTCTGAATAAATCCTGTAGAACTTAAAGTCTCCTGTAGAACTTAAAGTCTCATGAATGTATTGAATCATTCAGCTGTGAGTCATTATGATTTCTGGATTCATTTCTAGACAGCTTTGCTAATTTTCTATAGAAACTAATAGTTTTGTCATTCTGATTTTGGTAGCATTCCATTTAGGAAGAAATGTTAAGGCATTTTCCTCACTTACAAATTTGCAGTAAGCTAAGCCCCTGCAAGTTTTGCATCAATGTAAATGTTTTTCTGTAGACCTAATGTATTGATGAAAACACTCATGCAAGCAGAAACGTCTTACTTCATGGCATTAATTTTGAATGCTAACTTAAAAAAAAAGAAAAGGAAAGCTTCCTACCATGTGCATCTTGTTCTGTGTTACAATAAAGAAAATGAAACTGAAGCAAGGAAGCAAAGAAGCAGTTATAATTTTTAATAAAGTTGTTTTCTGTAAAGAAAAACTTTATTCCTGTACAGCTCCACATCTCTTGCACACTTTCAGGCACAGATGGCTTAGTTTCTTCCCTCTATTTTCAAAGAAATATCGCTGTACATAAAATACCTATGTATACTTTAGAAGATCCATTTTTTTTTCCAGTGTGTGAGAATTCATTTCAATTGCTGCAGAAGTCATCCACTCTGCTTCTGTTCATACATGCAGCAGAGTAACACTTCTGTAAAAGGTACCAAAGACAGTGCTGGTTACTCCAGGTGACTGTTTAATAGATAAAAAAAAATAAAAATAATAATAATTAAAAAAAACAACTTCTCTGGCAGCTTGCATCAAACAGGGAAGAAAAGGTATGACTGTTAATACTTTTTCTGAAATGAGTTCAGTGGCCTTGGTACAGAGAGGTATAAACAGCACAGAAAATATCAACAGCAACATAAGTGGAATTACCTGACATTTCTTTCACTACAGAAATCTCAAAAATTGTATGGGTATAGACATGTGCAGGTGACCCAGTTTCCCTTGTATTAGTGACCCTAGACAAACAGCAGGATGCTGTGGGAATGCTTGTATTGCCATATTCTACCTCTTCTGAGGAGAGGCAGCATCAGTTTCCAAGACTGTCTTTATTATAAAGCAAAAGTAGAGCAATAGATGAAGTACTAACCCAGTGATACAGTTGTGTGAATAACCATTTTTTCAATTTTCTGGCAGTTCTGAACTTGTTTTAGGTTGATCTATAAGGTAATTTGTCATACGGAGTATTCAGCTAGCTAAAAGCAAAAGGAAAAATAATTTCAGCACTGAATTAGGTGTTTAGTGTGAGGTTCTTCAAAACTGTTGGCATTTCTTTGTGAAGCTTAAATACATTTTAAAGGAAATGCTTCTGAATTAAAAAAATATATATTTATTTTGGAAATTTTTTAAAGAGAACATCTCTTTTTCTTTTTTTTCATATATTTAAAGTTTTTTGGAAACAAACCTGACATCAGTTTACATGTTTGTCCACCAAAATATGGCAAAAACTATGAATTTGATTGAAAAAAGCTTGATCTTATGCCACTCACAGGGTTACCAAGCACTTTTAGTCAGAGGACAGTATTTTCACCGGAATCAATCACAAAAGCACCCCCCTAAAGCAGCTGTGATTGCATGGTTTGCACCATGTCCAGTATCCTTTTTAATATCCATCTGTACAGCATTCCTGTAGTAACTACAGGAATTACTTACATCAGAATAGACTGGATCCACGATATTGACTGCTTTTATGCGTTTGAGGTCTTATCTGTCTGAATAAATGAGCGGAAAGAAGGAATCAATGTCATGTGTTCTTCCAGCTTTGCTTGATTCACTAAGAGAGCTATATAGTCTCGCAGCAAATGGCTCCAAGGCTTTATATTGGGAATTGTGTTATTGTATTCCAAGCTTTAGAGTATTTAACACAGAAAAGTAGCTTTATGGTTCAATTTATCTGGTAATCCTTTCTTAGTTATGGGAATATACGTACATCAAAAATGAAAGCTTATGTTCTTGTGACTTTGTTTTCCATGTACACTTTCCTCTTTAGCCATAGAAACACCAGAAGTGGGAGATGTCTCACCTCATCTTATGCAACTAAAATGTAGGCGTTTAATTCAAAGCTAGTCACCCTAGGCTTCCTTTATAATTAATAGACCGACATAGGTGCCATCACAGAAAGACACATTTCAAATGAACTGTTCTGATGCCTGTATCAGGAAGAGATGAATAGCCCTCTGAAGGTGCCCGTCTTTCTCCGTTGATTTAAAAGGGACCCTAGTGTGACTAAGATGCCTCCTAGTGTGACTAAGATGCCTGAGGTAAGTGAGATTAATCCTACCTTGAACCTGAAGAGACAACACAGGTTGGTTTCTATATAAATGGGCATAGACTTCAACAAGACTAAGGTCTCCATTCCAGACCAATAATTTCCTATACTTCATATTTTCTGAAGAACACCGTTATAAACACTTACTTTGGGTATTTCTTAGTAGCTATTATATATGAGAAAATAAAAGAGTAGGACTTCCTCTTTCCTGCCCTGTCTGAACAAGATGCTTTTGAGTATCTACATTTACATTTTGCTTGACTGAGCCAATTACTAGTATGCAAAAAAACAGTGTTGTACTTCAAGGGGAGCAGGATGGTCTAAAAAATGACCCTAACTTCCATAAAAGGAAAAATGATGAGGTTACTAATAAACTAAAGTAGTCAAAGTAGGATGCCAGGATAAATGCATGAATACCACTTTTGAAAGCCTGTGCGTATATCCTGACCTGGTAAATGTTTTACAATGGGTGCAATTATCCTTTCCATGACGGCATATCATTAGCTGTCACTTTAGTAGTCACACCAGTCACTTGACAAAGACTTATTTGATGTCTGATATTACAAGCCAGGCTCTTGAAATATTTGTGAATTAGGCATCTCGGTGTTCTGAAAGAATTGTACCTATCTGGAGACAAGGAGTGCTGAATCTCTATGCCAAGGTTTAATTAAACATAGATTTACAATGCGCTGTTGCTTCTAAGAAATGCTAAAATAGCTAAATGTGTATTTCTAAATGGTAACTGCAAACAAAGAATGAATGCCTGAGCTGTACAGAGGCAGTGGGGGAAGGGAAACAATGTATACATGCTGCCAGGAAACCTACAATAGATGCAAAATTGATAATTATACTGTGCATAAATTGACATTTTTACACTCCTGATGTTTATCCAAACAAAATTTGCATGCAGTGGTGCGGATGCAGTCAAGCTTTCTGTCACTGTTGCAGCGTCTCCCTGCAGTAGGGGTCAGCAGTAAGGACGTGGAGTGCATGAAGTATGGTTGGCCACAGCAAGACCCAGATGCTAAGCTGAGGATGATACCTTTTCAGTAGCTGCATCTGGCTCTTTGGCAGACTCTACGGGCTGATCTGTTGGCAAGCTTGGATTTGCCTCTGGGTCTGTCATCTGTCATGTTGTTACGCCGTTGATGGGCTGTCTTTGCTGTCTTGCCCTCCTAGACTGCATTTTCTTTTCAGCTGCTTCTGTTACTGAGGATTTTGCAGCAGTTCGATGTATAAGGACAAGGGGACTGTGGTACGTTGTGAGGACTTGTAGTTCAGAGTGCGTGATCAAGACAGCATTTTCAGAGTCAGAAATATGCTTGGCACACACTCATTAATGTGTGTTTTAAAAACAGCCCTTCAGATCTAAAATTCACTTACAGGCTATTTGTTATGCTTTGCTGCTAGTTAGTAATTCAGGACTCTGATGACTTGTGCACCTTTGTTTTTAATGATGACACCTTCATTTTAGCATATACCTGATGATGACATACACAATTGTTGATTAGCAAAACATAAGCTGTAATGAGCATGGGGTAGCCTACTGAGCTGGTTGTAAAATAAATATGAAGTATATCACAGATCTCTCCTTTTTCTGCTACATGGCACATAATAACTTGAGGAAAACAGTTAAAATAAAATATTAACAGGCTAGCAGAACAGGGAAAACAGCTAACTGTTAACATGTCCAGTAGTGAAAGAAAATTACAGGTTTCATTGTGTATGCTGCACCATCTGCCTGCACAGAGAGCCTAAGCCGTAGGCTCTCCCAAGGGAAATAGCTGTGGATAAGTTATTCAATTAGAACAGCATTATTGGCCAGCTACCTTGGAGAATTGGGTTGATGATGTTGTGATTATCCTGTTCTACATTCCTTCATGTCCCAGACAGGCTGCATTGCTTTGCAACTTTCTTAAGTGTTCACTCAACTGTACAGTAGGTGAGCAATTGAAACAGGGAATATCTGAAAGATTCAGGGATGTCTGAAAGAAAATCAATTTTGAATGAACTTTCTTTGCTTAGCCACAGCCTACATATTCTGAGTCATATTGTATTTTTGTGGACTTCGGTAGTACTAAGTGACAGAACTGGCAGTGGGAGGAAAGCGAATTTCGTTATGTGCATTTAACCTGTGGCTAGGCACCAGAATTCGTATGGTAGGTTACAAAATAGTACAATACTCCTTCAAGTCTGACATTCCTATTAGTGATAAAGAAGCTTTAAAAGACTACAATAAGATGTGTTTTGAGAAATTGCTTTGGATCTTTGCCACCCATATTCAAAAGCATTTTTCCCCTCTTTGAAACATTTTGTTTCTTTTTTCTTTCTTTCTTTCTTTTTTTTTCTTTTCTTTTCTTTTTTTTTCTTTTTTTTTTTTTTTTTGCAAAACCAAACAAATTGGAAAACAGTGGTTTCACCAAAGGGTCCGATCCCAATCTTTCAAGCCCCCTTTTTGGCTGACTTGTTTTTGAAGTTAATAACATCCTATAAGCACCATAATATCCTTAAAATACGACTCTCATTTTCACTTTACTATTTGCATAGGAGCCCAGAGAATAGCGCTATTTTATTTTTTGAAAAATTAGCAAAGCTACACTTTGAAAAATTGAACTTCTAAAAATGAAAAGCACTCATCCACTTTCATGATCTAGAATTTCTTTAGTTGTCCCTGATCTCCAATTTCATCAGTGATGGGATTTTAAGAAAGCAGGGGCTTCCTGTATGTTTTTTTTTAATCTCCTGTATTGCACAGGCTATGGAATTTTTAATCTCATCAAATGATTGGTGTCCCTTTTAAACGAGCAGCAGGTTTATGATTTTCACACACTCACAAAATCTTTCATTTTTTTAAAATGTTTCTACACCCAAAGTTGTAGTCATAGTTTCTCCCTGGTATGTCATGCACTGATTTAGTCTGGAAAAATCTAACAAGGAATGTTGCAACAGGAATTCTTGGGAGAAGAATATTTTTTAAATGTGCTTTAATCAGAGCTGAGCTCTCCTGGAAAGGTGACTTATGTCTGCTCTGAGTTCACCTTACTATCAGCAATCTTTTCCTCCTTATTCAAAGCCGATTGTCTTGTTAAACAAAGATGTACATCATCCACAAGGTCCACGGAGGGAGGCATCTGAGAGGTGACAAATGAGGCCATTGACTTTGTAGCTGAAGAGTCCTTAGACGAGTCCGGGAATGTCCAGTCTCCGAAAATAGCAGATATACCATATGACTGATAACACCAGGTTAGTTTGTTTCTTTTGCTGTTTATTTTTATTGAATATTAGGGATGTAAGTGGGCAGCAGGGAGGGCTAGATGATCTCCCGAGGTCCTTTCCAACCTTATGATTCTACAAAGGAAGTGATACTTTTTATTAGTGTTTACTGGCATCAGCTGTTCTGAACCCTTTTCTGCAAATCCTCTTCATTCTGCATCTTACATGGCTTGTCTCCCAAATCTCATGCTCTCTGTTATCCCAAACGCTGATGCCACCAGGGACTACCTGCTGACCGCGATGACTGGCACCACTGCATGCGTGTGACTTTTAGACAGTGGGTGCAGTCTTTAAGTCTGCAGTTGCAGGGCACCAATGCAAAAAGCGTGAATACTGATGAGATGCTCTCGTGCCCAGTGCTGTACATCAGCACACACGTACTGGTGCTGCTCATGGTAAAAATGATAATAATAATAATGGAGTCTCTGCATTCAGCAAGAAAGTCCAGTTTGCCCTATGTGCTTCCTCGCTGAGTGCCTCTGGAAAGGGCAAAATTCATCTGTCAGCTCTTTTTAGGGCCATAAAATATGTTGACCTTTTAGCTTCTTCTATTCCATGGAACTACTTTTTCGCATATAAACTATGGCATAGAGATTACTATGCGACTCCTGGGATCTGCAGCCCCCTGACTGAAGGGAGTGCCATTTTCCTTTCATGCTACCAATGCAGAAAATAGTGCCAGCTGAACCCATCTGCTCTCTTACTGATGAATGCGTGACTACTAGCTGGGTCTAGCTTTTATATCCTTTTATATATATATATTTCTATTTGGAAAGATAATTTGAAACTGGCAGATATCTGTATATCACATTATTATAATCTAGCTGCAAGACTCTGTTAGGCTCTTTTAGATAATAATTTTTCGTATCAGTTTTGGGAGGGTTTTTTGAAACAAAGGTTCCACAAGTATGTATTTCTTTAAACAGTAGTTTATTAGGTAGGTACAGCTGTTCTGTATTCTTGTGCCATATCACTGATGCATAGCAAGATAAGTCTTGTGCCTGTTGCATAGCCTTGGGTAAGTCCTGGCTGAGTGTCAGGAGTTTTGCTTTGGGGTCTTTTCATGGGAGTTTTGCCTCTAAGCTCAGCAAGACTAGTATTTGTCCATAATATCTTCCATTCTCAGTGATTTTTTTTTATTTTTGTCCCATTTCAGTAGAAATACACTTAAACAACTTCATTAAATGACATTTTAAATATATTTATTGAAATAAATACAAGGTAATACTAGACGGGTAAGTAAGACTACTAGCTTTTTAAATAAGAGTATTTGGTACTATGCTTTTACATGCTGCTTCTACAGCAGCAAGATAGGAACGGATGTTAAAAGAAGTTCAGCAATGAGACAATAAGTGAAATAGTTACAGCAGTGATATTTGACTTGTCTTTGCACACACTCCAAGACACCCACAATTAGATGCACTTCATAAGCCACCACCTTTTACCTGCAGTTCATTATTAGCATTGCTGGAGTATGGCTGATATATTTTAAAAAGGGATGCTGTATTACTTACTCAGTAGTTATTAATCTGAAGTTTCAAGTCTTTTCTATGAAAAGAGGATCTGCTGAATGCTCTCTCCTTACTCAGTGTGAATTCTAGATTCTAGACCTGCAAAACGCTTTCCCTTCGTTTCTTTTTTTCTTTTTTTTCTTTTTTTCTTTTCTTTTTTTTTTTTTTTTTGTAAGAAAGATAAGCAAACAGGACAGTCCACTGCTCTCCTTGCTCTGCCACTTGCTCTTGAGACTGCTCTTTTGTTGCCTCCAGTGTAGACTCTGTCTAGTCACAAGCAGTCAGCCAACCTAAGTGCTGTAGTACAGGACTGGGCCCTAAGAGGTGGAGCCTGCATCTTCCAAGTCAGTGAGAATTTTTCAACTGACTTGAGTGGGGACAGGACCAAACCTTCTGGGAGTGTGAACTGGATCCTGTTGCTCTGCAGACATGGCCAGCAAGAGTCTTTATTTCCCAGAGGAAGACCTCCAAGCAGTCTGGGACCTTCCTTGGTTCAGAGGAGGGAAAGGCAAGTCGGGTCAGCTAGATTCCACATTGAAAGCTGCAGTTTTTTCATTTAGCTTGTTCAATATTTTTTTCACTTTCAAATACTGCATATGAAATTTGATTATCTTACTGTGTAAGAAAGAGCATAAAGCATGTGTCTTCAGCAAAAGATTATGATGATAGCACAAAAAATAAATGAAACTTGAACTATGAATCTTGGGTTCTGTGAAGTAAAGAAAGGGAGAAATACTTTGTTAGAGTGGTGTCTAATTTTTATGATTTTCTCTGTCTTCCCTTATCCAGGCATGAAAAACTCTAAACTTCTCCAGTGGTAGATGAGCCTGGCTACACTGACTTCCTGAAGACAGCCCACCCTAACTAGATTTACAAAGGAAAAGGTTTTCCTAGTAAAGACACTCTGCATAGCACTGATGATGTCAGAATTTTTCCATGGCAGTCAGGTAAACCAAACTAATTGACTTGCATGATCCTGACCCACTCAGCACTGGAGTAAACTGTCTAGACAAGCTGACAGTTGTCTGCTGACAAGATGGTAGATCCAGCTCCTTAAATCTAAATTGTTAACTCTTTATTTGAGTAAATATGCCATTTCACTATATTATTTATTTTGCTCTCTTCCACAGTAGGATATTCCTTATTTACTTTCTAGACTAAACTTGAGAGTTCTTTGTTTTCATTTTGTAGATTCACTTCCTGATGGATTGCTTTGCACCTAAGATTCAGATAAAAATTCATATATAATAATTTAAAAGGAACACTGTTCAACAAAGAACATAAAATTACTTAGGTCACTACAACCACTTATTAATGTATTAACAGACAAAAAGGCAACTACAAAATCACAGAAACAATTTCTATAGACTATGCAAGGAAGCTAGATGTCCCTACTGCACAATACGCTTGACAGTCTGGCATCTGGGATATGTGTTTGTTATTCTAACAGAAGGAGGCAAAGGGGTATGAAGTGCAAAATAAATGGTACCTTGCCAAAGTATTTGTTCTTATTTAATTGTTTTAAAACCAGTGTTCTCTCCATATAAGTGTTATGCTTGGAAATATTCCAAAGTTGTCTAGTGTTAGTAGAGAACAAGGAGTTTTTTTGTACACATCTGCCTTTGAGAGTTTTACAATAATAGATGTTTGTGTTGTTTCATTTTTGTACATGTTTTCCCTCAGGGAAAATTCTGTATCTGGAAGCACATGTTAATTTAAACCTTGAGTAGGGCTGCAGCAAAAATGGCTTGCCCCTGCAGGATATTGGAGGTGATGAAGAAACAAGCTATCAAAGATTTTGTTATTTCTGTCACCTTCTTATTTGTACTGTGGGCATCAAAGCATATATATATTTACAGGTAGGAGCAGGCCTTAACATATAAGTAAAGAAAATCATACTACTATGTGAGTGCGATGATCAAGATTTTGGAGAGAGTGATGTCAATATTGCCACAGAAATGTGAATTCATCTTGTCAAAAATGTCATAAGTGTTCAGTTTTATAAAGACCTTGGATTCTGAAATAGGCTTAATGATTGTTGCAAAGGGGAAGGAAAAGAGAGACTTCCAGAAGAGCACTGAGAAATTCAGTTGGTTTTCCAGGAAAAAAAGTATTAAAGAGATTAGTTTAAAAGGAGAAAAGGAAAAAAGAAAAATAATCTGAACATAGAAATATTCCTAATTTTATTTTAAATGCAGATTTGTTCAGTGTGGGAAACAGAGGGTAAGATGTAGCTGACCAGGCAACTGTTCTCCCAGCTATGCGTGCTAGCTAAAGGTCTGCATAGCAGTCATTATTAATATAGTCAGAAATGGGAACCTACTTTTAAAGAATAAGCACTTGATCTTTAAATGTTAAGAGAGAGCTTTTGAAAGATACTCTTTTCTTTCTTTTTCTTTTTTTTTTTTTTTTTTTTTTTTTTTTTTTTTTTGGTAAAATGTTTGTGTGAGTCATACTTTACAAAGCAAAAAGGAAGGCATCTGCCACTGTTTGGCTCAATTCTAAATTCTTGCTGATGTCCAGCTGACCCCACAGAAACCAAGAACTGCCCCAGTGGATACTTCTTGAGACTGAGGAGGGACTAATACCCGAAAAAAAAGAGATGCCTGTTCTTGGAGAATATGATATTGAAAGAAGGAATAGAAGGAATATTTGGAGAACAACGGAACACTCCTAAACTGAGGCATCAAACACCCATTTGTGGCACAGAAGGCCTTGATGCTCTAGAGCTGCATATATGAAAGTGTGGAAATCCTGAAAATACAGTTACCACCTGTCCATTCCAAGAGGAAAGAACTCAGGACATGTACTTGCGTTTACAAGACTGGGTTCACTGAGCCCCTTGATTTTGGAATAATCTCCCTCTGCCCCTCTCCATCCCTTACAGTCAGGAAAAGACAACATAGAATCATAGAATCACAGAATCAGTAAGGTTGGAAGGGACCTCTGGAGATCATCTAGTCCAACCTCCCTGCTCCGCAGGATCACCTAGAGCATTACAGACAGGGTTGCATCCAGGTGGGCCTGGAAGATCTCCAGAGAAGGAGACTCCACAACCTGTCTGGGCAACCTGTGCCAGTGCTCTGTCACTCTCACAGGGAAGAAATTCCCCCTCATGGTCAGGCAGAACTTCCTGTGCTTCAATTTCTGTCCATTGCCTCTTGTCCTGTCACATGGGACACCTGAAAAGAGTTTGTCCCCGTTCCCTTGACACCCTCCCTTCAGGTACTTGTACACATTGATCTGATCCCCTCTCAGTCTTCTCTTCCCCAGGCTGAAGAGGCCCAGCTCTCGCAGCCGTTCCTCATAGGGCAGGTGCTCCAGCCCTCTGATCATCTTTGTAGCCCTACGCTGCACTCTCTCCAGTAGGTCCACGTCTTTCTTGTAGTGGGGAGCCCAGAACTGGACACAGTGCCTAGGGTTATTTCTCACTAGGTGCAGGACCATGCACTTCCCTTGTTGAACCTCAGGAGGTTCCTCTCCACCCAACTCTCCAGCCTGTCCAGCTCTCTCTGAATGGCAGCACAGCCCTCTGGTGTATCAGCCACTCCTCCCAGCTTGGTGTCATCCACAAACATGCTGAGGAGGCACTCTGTCCCCTCATGCAGGTCATTGATGAAGAAGTCGAATAGGATGGGACCCAGTACTGAGCCGTGCGGGATGCCACCAGCCACAAGCCTCCAACTGGACTCCACGCCACTGATGACGACCCTCGGAGCTCTGCCTTTCAGCCAGTTCTCAAGCCACTTCCCTGTCCACTCGTCTAACCCACACTTCCTGAGCTTATGTAGGAGGTTGTTATGGGAGACAGTGTCAAAAGCCTTGCTGAAGCCAAAGTACCCAACGTCCACTGCTCTCCCCTCATCTTCCCAGTCATTCCATCCTAGAAGGCTATCAGGTTGGTTAAGCAGGATTTGTCCTTGGTGAATCCATGCTGGCTGCTCCTGATCACCTTCTTTTCCTCCATGTGTCTGGAGATGACGTCCAAAATTAGCTGTTCCATCACCTTTGCAGGGATGGATGTGAGGCTAACTGGCCTGTAGTTCCCTGGGTCCTCTTTCTTGCCCTTCTTGAAGACTGGAGTGACACTGGCTTTCTTCCAGTCCTCAGGCACCTCTCCAGTTCTCCAGGACCCTTCAAAGATGAGGGAGAGTGGCTTGGCAAGAACATCCACCAGCTCCCTCAGTACCTGTGGGTGCATCATGAAGATGTAGTGATTGCAGCATGATGAATTTTGCTTCCTTCCACCTCATACAGGTATGAGCCAAGAGGCTGTGCTGTCCAGCTAACACCAGCTTGATAAAACACTGGCAATGTTTTGACATTACCCTTGGCAAGGGGTAACCATATGCTGTAGCATGCGCAGCAGTCCTAAAGCACCAAGACAGCACCTCAGAAAACTATCCTCAAACAACAGGAAATAATTTTGCACTTGCTTCCAAGCCTATTTCAGCTGATGCTTAATTCTAAAATCATTGTCTCTCCCTTTCTTAACATTACCTTGCCTTGCTGTCTTATCAGCATCTTTCCATGCTACTTCTTATGCAAAGCTTTTTTATCTGTACTGTTCACATTCCTGAGCAGCTTTCCATGTTTCTTTTCTTAAGTGATGACATGTGTCAGTGTTTAGAGATTCACCTATTCCTTAGGCTTCCTCTGTCCCAGGCTGTAGCTTTGAATGTTCCTAAAATGACCTTCCTAGAGGGAAATCATGGAGTACCAACATCAATCAGCTCATTCTACCAGCTATTCATGTAAACAAACTATTTTGCAATGAAAATGACACACTTACAGCAGAAAGTAGGACTGTTTCTGTATATAATAAAAACTTCTCACACCTGGACAGAAACAGTGAATGACAGTGAATAAACTGCAGTGTTTTTTCATGCCATAGGGCATTTCTTCTGCTTTTAAAGGTATAATAGTTATTGGCTGTATCTGGCAAATGAGATTGTTTCCATCCTGAGGCATCTCAAACATTTATCCTTATATTTCCAAGAATTTTGTGTCATTATCAAGATATAACATCTTAAATACTCAAGTAATATTTTCTTTTGGTATGCCAAGATAAACAAGGAAAAGAAGTGATATTCAGCATCTTGTATCTGTGTGTGTACAGCAGTGACTAGACGTATATTTTCATTTCCACACCAGTCAAGCCATCTAGTTAATCTGGGAGCAATTGCTAGGATCATATTTTCTCAATGAACTCTGTAATTTTCTGTCATATGAACTTTGCAAATTTCTTTATGACATGCATTGTAGCAGTTTTTGTAGTGGTCACCAATAAAAATTGACAGGAGGATAAGGTAGTGGGAAAATATATCTAATTTTTGGTATATGTTTTTAAACCTAGCAAGCAAAAGCCTTCTGGGCAAGTTTGTACTTAGTTCATGTATTTATTCCTTTGAAAGGAAGATCACCTGTGGAGAACAACCTGTGATTAATTACAAGCTAATAAAACACTTTTTGAAATACTTAAAAGTATTGGTGTTACTTTTAAAGTACATCTGGTTTTCAATTTTAGTGCCTGCTGACTCACCTTAATATCCAAAGCACAGCTGTTAGAATCATCTTCCAAGGGACAGAACTGGAAAAACTTGGAGTAGGTGGGATCAGTCTGTTCTTCTTCCTAAGAAGTTATGGAATAGTAGCCAACCAAGTGAGACAGGGTTCTTGCAAAAGCTTTATGTTCCCACATATGTTGAAAAGTATCAGAGTAAAATATCTGATTTATTAACATCAATGGCAAAACTCCCACAAGCTTTAATAGGACCTGCATGTAATCCATATGGAATCCCTCATCAATCCTGGCCTCAGCTCATTTCTGGTCCTCTCTAACAAAAGGTGAATTCTCTCAATATAAGAACTTTTCAATCTGAGCAGCTAGCCAAAACTTGAGGTCTTTTAACTTTTTTCCATGAAAAGAAGAGATTGATGATGGAGTTAAGATTTCTTTGATGAAAGTGTTAGTATATAAAGAATGTACAGACGCTTGTTTCCTTGACTACAAGAGTAATCAAATAGGAAATTATTATTTTTTTTTGCTCACACTTCCAAGACTATTTCAGACAAACATACAACCAAATCATAGAATCATAGAATCAGTAAGGTTGGAAGAGACCTCTGGAGATCATCTAGTCCAACCTCCCTGCTCAGCAGGATCACCTAGAGCATTACAGACAGGGTTGCATCCAGGTAGGCCTGGAAGATCTCCAGAGAAGGAGACTCCACAGCCTCTCTGGGCAATCTGTGCCAGTGCTCCGTCACTCTCATGGGGAAGAAATTCCCCCTCACGGTCAGGCAGAACTTCCTGTGCTTCAATTTCTGTCCATTGCCTCTTGTCCTGTCACATGGGACACCTGAAAAGAGTTTGTCCCCGTTCCCTTGACACCCTCCCTTCAGGTACTTGTACACATTGATAAGATCCCTCCTCAGTCTTCTCTTCCCCACGCTGAAGAGGCCCAGCTCTCACAGCCGTTCCTCATAGGGCAGGTGCTCCAGCCCTCTGATCATCTTTGTAGCCCTACGCTGCACTCTCTCCAGTAGGTCCACGTCTTTCTTGTAGTGGGGAGCCCAGAACTGGACACAGTACTCGAGATGAGGCCTCCCCAGGGCTGAGGAGAGGGTCAGGATCATTTCCCTTGACCTGCTGGCAACACTCTTCTTAATGCACCCCAAGATACCATTGGCCTTCCTGGTCACAAGGGCACATTGCTGGCTCATGGTCAACTTGTCATCCAGCAGCACTCCCAGGTCCTTCTTCAAAGAGCTGCTCTCCAGAAGGTCAGTCCCCAGCTTGTACTGGTGCCTAGGGTTATTTTTCCCTAGGTGCAGGACCCTGCACTTCCCCTGTTGAACCTCAGGAGGTTCCTCTCCACCCAACTCTCCAGCCTGTCCAGCTCTCTCTGAATGGCAGCACAGCCCTCTGGTGTATCAGCCACTCCTCCCAGCTTGGTGTCATCCACAAACATGCTGAGGAGGCACTCTGTTTCCTCATCCAGGTCATTGATGAAGAAGTCGAACAGGATGGGACCCAGTACTGAGCCGTGCGGGATGCCACCAGCCACAAGCCTCCAACTGGACTCCACGCCACTGATGACGACCCTCTGAGCTCTGTCTTTCAGCCAGTTCTCAATCCACCTCACTGTCCACTCGTCTAACCCACACTTCCTGAGCTTATGTAGGAGGTTGTTATGGGAGACAGTGTCAAAAGCCTTGCTGAAGCCAAGGTACCCAACGTCCACTGCTCTCCCCTCATCTACCCAGCCAGTCATTCCATCCTAGAAGGCTATCAGGTTGGTTAAGCAGGATTTGCCCTTCTTGAAGACTGGAGTGACACTGGCTTTCTTCCAGTCCTCAGACACCTCTCCAGTTCTCCAGGACCTTGCAAAGATGTTTGGGAGCAGCCTGGCAACAACATCCACCAGCTCCCTCAGTACCCGTGGGTGCACCCCATCCGGGCCCAAGGATTTGTGGATGTCTAGCCTGCCCAGAAAGTCTCTAATCCTTTCCTCCTCAACCAAAGGAAAGGCTTCCCTTCTCCAATCTTTTCCCTCATGTTCAGGCTACAGGATTCCTGAGGGCTGCCCTTATCAGTGAAGACTGAAGCAAAGAAGACATTCAGTAATTCTGCCTTCTCTGTATCCCTTGTCACCAGGGCCCCCACCACATTCAGTAGCGGGCCCACATTTTTCCTAGTCCTCCTCTTGCTGTTGATGTATCTGAAGAAGCCCTTCCTGTTGTCCTTGACATCCCTTGCAAGACTCAATTCCAGCTGGGCCTTAGCCTTCCTTGCTGCATCTCTACATACTCTGACTGCATTCCTGTAATTCTCCCAAGTAGTCTGTCCCCTCTTCCACATTCTGTGTATTTTCTTCTTCTGTCTGAATTTGGCCAAGAGCTCCTTGCTCACGCATGCAGCTCTCCTGCCCCTTTTGCTGTACTCCTTACTCGTAGGGACGCACCGCTCTTGAGCTTGGAGGAAGAGATGTTTGAATACAAGTCAGCTCTCACAGACCCCTCTTCCTTCTAGGGCCTTACCCATGAGATTTCACCAATTAGGTCTCTGAAGAGCCCAAAGTCCGCTCTCCTGAAGTCCAGGAAAACTCTTCTTCCTTGCTTTTTCTCTCTGCATTTCCTTGTCAAGCTGCCATTACATCTTTGATGATTCTTTGTTGCCTTCTTGGTGTCTTTCTTTAGTGTTTCTTGTGCAAAGCTCTTCTATCAACATCATTCACACTCCTGAGAAATACGAGTCTTGCCTATTGTAGTATTTGCAGTGGAAGACCCAATTGGTTAAGCTGCATAGGTCCGTAAGGAATTTCTTACAATCTCTCCCAAAGACTGATGGCAGTTACATGCTTATGTTTCAAATAAGATTTAATCCATCCCACAGAGTATGTTTGCAGAGGACTAATGGTTTTCGTTTACTTATTGCTGTGGCAGGTGCCTGGCCAATGGGGAAAGAATCGGGAAAGCAGGAGTCTGGTTATACTCGTTTTCCTCTCCTCTCACCTTTTTAAAAAAATAATAATGGCATTTGAAACAACAGTGAAGCAACATAGTCCTTAGCCAGCTCTTCTGTCCTATACTAAGCTGTTTTGAAGTATTTCTTCTGGGTGCTTCAACACAATCCCATTTTCAGTGCAGAGATAGCTCTAACTGTTGTATTCAGTTAGTGGGATTGCTCAGCTCTGCCATCAAGCAGTTATCAGGGCACAGTGAGGGCTGGCTGCTCCTCAAGGGAAGGTGAGCGGGGAGTTGAGTGCAATGACAAGGCAGGTGCAAGCACAGACCTCACCAGCAAGGTGCCGGGATTCAGAGTGGCAAATCTGGGTCAGGGCCAGAGACAGTGCTCAGGGTCAGATGCACTCCACTGATCACCCGGCAAGACTGCAGTGGTGGACCAAGGTCAAGCCAGGAAGCTGAGCCGGTGGGTCTGGGTCCAGGTCAGGCTCACAGAAGTGGGAGACTGAGCACAGACATAGCTACTGCACACATACAGAAGATACTGCTTATCACAATTTATCAGTTTGCTGAGGAGTACTCTGAACACAGAGACATAGATTCTGAAAGATCTGATACTCCTTTTGCTGTGGATGAGGGCAGGGGCTTTATGTGGGCTACAACTGAAAGCATCATAATTTCCTTTGAAGAAAAAAATTCTGTATCTTAACTAGATTCCTTGACTTAGTTTTAAAGAGATCACAGAGCTGGGCCTGCTCTAAAGGGACAAGAAGAAAAAGAGAAAATAAACTTCCAGAACATTCCTGCACTTGAGACTACATAGTTTTTATAGCTTATAAACACTAAGTTTGTAAGTTTTTACAGCATCAAGAAATGATGGCAGACAGGTCTAATCACCTCATTCCAGAACATCATGACTCAGCTCAGAGCAGCCAACTCTTCTGTTACCTTCAGAGATTTCATTACATCATTATGAGATATCACCCTCAGCAAGTTTGCTGATGATACAAGACTGGGAGGAGTAGCTGATACAGCAGAGGGTTGTGCTACTGTTCAGAGGGATCCCAACAGGCTGGAGAGCTGGGTGGAGAGGAACCTCATGAAGTTCAATAAAGGAAAGTACAGAGTCCTTCCTGAGGACTCTCCCCTTCGTGGGGAGGAATAACCCCATGCACCAGGACAGGCTGGTGGCTGACCTACTGGAAAGCAGCTCTGCAGAGAAGAACCTGGGAGTCTTGGTGGACGACAAGTTGACCATGAGCCAGCAATGTGCCCTTGTGGCCAGGAAGGCCAATGGTATCTTGGGCTGCATTGGAAAGAGTGTTGTCACCAGGTTGAGGGACTCTCAGCCACTCAGCACAGCATGGTGAGGCCTCATCTCGAGAACTGCATCTAGTTCTGGGCTCCTCAGTACAAGAAAGACATGGAGAGAGACCAGCGTAGGGCTACAAAGATGATCAGAGGGCTGGAGCACCTGCCCTGTGAGGAACAGCTGAGAGAGGTGGGTCTGTTTAGCTCGGAGAAGACTGAGGGGGGATCTTATCAATGTTTATAAGCACCTGAAGGGAGGGTGTCAAGAGAATGGGGCCAAACTCTTTTCAGTGGTGCTCAGAGACAAGACAAGAGGCAATGGGCACAAACTGAAATGTGGGAAGTTCCACTTAAATATAAGGAAGAACTTCTTTATTGTGAGAGTGACAGAGCACGGGAACAGGTTGCCCAGAGAGGTTGTGGAGTCTCTGTCCTTGGAGACATTGAAAAGCTGTCTGGTCATGATCCTGGGCAATGTGCTCTAGGTGACCCTGCTTGAGCAGGGGGATTGGACTAGGTGGTTTCCAGAGATCCCTTTCAACCTCAGCCATTCTCTGATTCTGTGATAACGTAATGAGAATTTCTGGTAGACACCTCTTTAGTAAACATCATCAAGCTCAACTCTAGAGATCCTGCTACCCTAATTCAGAACTACAAATATCCCTGCTGATCTTGATTACAGAAGCACAGGTCTGTAGCAACTTCATGGACAATCCTGAGGATTGTAATCTAGCCCTTATGACTACAGGACAAGAAGAATGATTCTGCTTATATTAATATTTTCAAAGAGATAAAGAAATGGTTTATCCATCAAATATTGCTGCAGTTGTACTGATGATGATGAACTGTGTATAGTGCAATGGTCACTTACAATGAAAGGCTTAAAAAATCAAGAATAATTCCCTGGATTTGAAGTAGCTTGCATCCTAGTAAACTAACTTTGACTATTTTTCTGAAACATGGCATAAATTCAGCAAGTCATTTGCTTTGTTTTAATTTGTCTTCTGCTCTTTATTTAAGAGGAGTAAATCTTGCTATTGAGAGTCATGATTGCTATAGCTACATATTCTATATTTGTGCAGGAGTGCAAATAAATAGAAATAGCCCACTATTAGAAAAGTAAATATCTAAAAGCTTACATTGGCTCTTTTTTATGATTACTCTTCCTTAGATAGAGTGAGAGAAAAGCAGAATCTCGTCATCTCGTAATACTGTTGCCAGGGATGAACTTAAGGATTCCCTAAAACCAGCTCCTGTTTTAGTTCCACTGATTGTAATCTGACAGACTAAAGAAAGCTAACGGGATAAATGAACAAATTCATCATTTTGAAGCCATGTTGGTGCAGATGCCCTTTCTTTGTCAAGTTCACAGTTCATTGGGAATCCTGGGATAATGAATAAAGGTTACATATTCCCATTATCCCACCATGAACTAAGTGGGATTCATCTGACTAAAGAGACTTCTGCAAGGTAGATACCTACATCTGAACTCCCTTTATAAACCCAGTGAAGAAAAAGCACTTATAGGGTGCAGTTCATCTCACGGGGGAATGGAGGGAAGAAATACATGAGTCCTAAATTCCTTTCCATTGAATACGGGGATAATGAGCTCAGAGGGAAACATGCAAAATCAGAGGAGAGGATTCTCATCCCAGAAACTCAGTCTTTGACAACCTTGATATCCATCCATTGGGACTCGGAAAAGAAGTAATGGGATTGAAGTTGCAGTAAGGCAGACTTAGGTAAGATATTATGAAAACTGCCAGCAAGCATTTCATTAAGTTCTTGGAGAGGCTATGGAAGCTCCAGCACTGAAAGATTTTTTAAGAACATGCCACTTACTGTAGATACAGCTGATCCTTACTTGGGCAATAAAATAGACTGGGTGAGCTCTCAAGGTCCTTTCAAGCCTTCTATTTTTGGTGCTTATGACTAGAATGAGGATGAGACATGCAGTGAAATTCTCTGAATGACTCTCTTAAGCAGCAAGGTTCAAGCAGTTTTATGTAGATTGCCACCTGTTGTAGAAACCTTAGTCATAGGCACATTATCTCACTCTGCTTCCCTCATTACAGTCCACGTGTCCCATTGCTCAATGGATGTCAGCATTAGACTTCTTTGCAATGGTGAGAATACTCTTTCTTAGCTGGCTTTCATTTTTATTATGACACTTTGCCTTGTATTTAATGTCAATTGTGTGCACCTTGCCTTCTGTAATCTCTCACAGACCTGAAAAAAAAATCAGAAAAAAGTACGCATTTTCAAATGCATGTAAGATGCATTCTTCTTTTCTGGAGTTTATTCGCTGCATTTATACAAGTTTTACAAAGTGTGCAAAATAGTTTACAATGCAACATATTTTTTTTTAGTTGTTAAATTAATAACAAACTGGGGAGGGGGGAGAGGTTTCCCTCTGAAGATGTCACAAAACAAACAGATACCTGCTGATAAGAAAACAAGCTGAACAAATGCTTCATCTCCTCACTGCTTGCAGTTTTTTTTTTTTTTTTTTCATTTTTTTGTAAGTCTTTCTCTGGGGACCAGAGAAGCTAGAGCATCCTGTTGCTGAATTCATGTAACTATTATATGTTGGATGTGCTGACCGAACAACCCTCAGGTGCATGGCTAGGGCTGGGGAAATTGTGAGTATTTTTCTGAGGATCTGTCATGGGGAAACCAAGCATGGATTTTTAATTTATACCAGATGGGACCATGGCGCTTATGTTTTGCAGAGGAATATGTAGAAATATGAGAATAACTATGATAGTCTGCAAATTGGTGCTAATATAAATTTAGTGCAAATTCAAACTATTTAGCACTGCCAGGGAGAACACAAATGAAAATGTAATGAGTGCTTAGCATCTTGCCCAACGGTTTTTAAAACTTCCATAAAAAAATGCATTTAACTTTGTGAGTTTTTCTTCTTTTCTTTAACATATTGCTTATGCAAAGACCCAGAATAGTGGCTCAAGCATTGAAGGGAAGGGTGAGGGATTCTTCTCAGTTGGTTTTAGGTCCTACAATATAGATGCTTACTGTTAATTGTCTTATCTCCCTTTATAGTCAATGGAGAGACATAGGCCCCTATATGAACCTCAGATTCAATAGATATTAATCATAGTGATTTGATCTATTTCTGATTTCCTCTAGTTGAACTGGTCCCCAAACATGCCCTTTTCTCTTTCTTGACCTCAAGGAGAGTTTAGATAGATAGGTAGATGTAAATATCTAAATCTGGAGGAAAAAAAAAACTACGCTTCTGTTTGTATAAAAAATAGGCCTATTATTATTGGTGGAGAAGAAAGAAACATATTAATTTCCACTTCCACCTCTGACTTCTGTGCTGCATATGCTGATGGCTTTTATGATAGAGGTATTTGGCAAATGTGCTCTATAAATCGTATGAAAATTATGAATTTTCTTAAGCCAGTGTACTAGCAACAAGTGTTAGTTATTCTGGAGTTACTGTAGGCACAAGACTTAAGCATATGCTTGGCTTTAAAAAAGCAGCTAACTGTACTGGCAAATTAAGCACTTGCTTAAGCGCTCTACAGGATCTAAGCCCCAATTTTAAACTGAAGACTCAGATAAGAAAGGAACCTCCTTCTTCCTCTTCCCAACAGAGCTCTGATGGGAACAAATTACTCAGTTGGGATGTTCTACAAAGGAAAAGAACATATTTTACAAGTCAAACAAAGCTATTCTTTGGATTTTAATGAGAAGTTTATTTTTAAAATAATAGAAGGAAAAAAAAAAAGTAGTAGTTTTCCTCCAGTTCTGTCCTGTATAGTTGTGAGTCAATATTTTATTAGAACAAGCTGTTGTTTTTTTTTCCTCTTAACTTGAAAAAACTAAAACAGTTTTACAAGGAAAATCTACAATTCTACTTGGCATGCTAAAATGGCAATGAAGCAAAATATTTGTGCTTGTTAACTTTGCTGATTGAATAATACAATTTAGAGTAGGAAGTCATAAAAATTGTTCTGATAAAGAAATTACCTGACCAAAACATTTTGGCTAAAGAAAAACTGAATTTTGATGGGCTCAACCCCTAAAATCATTCTTGGAGTGGAATTTCATTTTTTCCTGCTAGATATTTAATAATGTTTTTTCCTCTGCACCTGTTTTTAGAGTAATACACATTCCATTTGATCTGAGGTCGCACCAGGCACTGTTCAAACAGATTTTTGAATGCACAAAGTCACAAAATCCATATTTAATATTCCTACATTAACTGAAACTCAGATTGGAGATGTCTCAAAACTCTGAACTTTTAGTTTTTAAGTTATTTGCTTCAATTTTCTGCAAATTGGAAGATCAGTTAGTTGCTGAAGACACTCTTGACTTTGTCTGAAATACCAGCGATAGCAAAGCTCCTGCATTACAACTCCAGAATTTGAGCATGGCACAGATACAAAAGCATCCAGGCAGCAGCTGGAGCACTCTTACCTCATCCAAAAATCTAAATGCACTTCTAATTGTCCCTCTCTCACACATAAAACAACCAATAATTCTGTGGAAATTAAAGAGTTTTGCAACATGCCTAACTTTAACGTAGGCATATTTTAACAGGGAAGAACATCAAGGAAGGTGTACATGATTTCCCCAATTAAAGGAATGTCACGGAAAATGATCCCTCAGTAGCCATTTGAACTTTGTCGATAGAGAGTGCTCCGCTTTCGCACAATCACTGCCTGCAGCTGCACCACAGTGTGAGTTAACAGCCAACCTCATGCATGTTCAAAACAAGTTACCACTGGTATGAGAAGTTCAAGTGAATTTGCTGACTCCTACGCAACAAAAAACCCTCACCCACCATGGTGCAAAGTCAGTGTTTTGTAGACAGGAAAAGCATGCATTGAAATTATTAGCAGAGCATACTTTAAGGAATTCACTGCCTGCCCAGATAACTATGGGCAGCTGCAGCTTTAGCAGAAACAGCTTCTCGTATGGGCCTGGAGCTCTTCAGCATGATATATAGGTTTTGACTTCCATGGCTTTGTGGAGCTCTGGAAACTTTGCAGGAAGTCCAGACTTCCACTTGGGTACAGGATAATGAAAGACCGAGTTCTTAGAGGTTAATGCATTGTGTTCATTTCTATAGAGGGCACTGTGCAAAAAAAAGATACTAAAATTTATCTCTCTCTCTCATTCATTTATTTCAGTGAGTTTGTATAAAAATATATTGAAACTAGCCCACACAGTCTTCTGTTGACCCACTTTTACTAAAGCAGCAACTATTGTTTTTGTTGAGTCTTTTCTCCTGAGGAATGTTAAGTTCAAGTCCTCTTTTTATAGAATGAAAATTCTGGTTCTCAGGGTTCTTCATCTGATATTACCTCCACAATCCTGCCTCACTTTTAATTTCTTCTTATTCAAAACCATATTGCTGTCAGAATATGTCCAAATTATATTAAAATAACATCACTGGATCAAAATGTTTGAACATGATTGAGAGGGTGTCTAATCCTTCTCAAAGTAATTGGGAGGAACCAGAGTTTATGTGTTTTCTTTGGTCCCTACCACTCCCAAATATCATTTAAAAGCTAATTGGCATACATTAAAAAAAAATTCTTTTGAATAAGAATGATCTACCTTAATACTTTGTCACAAAATGAGGCATTATCTTCAAATTCAGAAAAAAGAGGTAGCTGTCAGAAACCACTATTAAATAAATTGCAGCCTAAAGTGTACATAAGCAAAATGTAGACCACATCTTGAAACACTGCAACTTGATATTTTAGGTATCTCCCTTTCTGTGATATTAATGTGAGGACCCTGCAAAGTATGTGCAGTGTCTACTGATTGTAAGAGAATTTGATTTCTCAGAACCTACTCTTTTTTTGCAGGAGCAGGGGTATATTGAAAGGGAAAGCTTTCAAAGAGTGTCCTGGAAATAGGACTTTTGACTGTTAAGTGAAAGGTCTAAAATATCCTCTGCATTGATCCAACAAAGATACTTATTCCTTGCAAGCCACTAGATTTTGGATTGGGATGAAGGGAAAGTAAATTGAATATGTAAAGTATCTTTCAGGATGGTATGCCATATCTTTTTTGCCAAAAGTTGTATTTGTTATTACCTTAAGCTTATTGATGGGTTCACATTTTTGCTGATGAAAAATTCAAAAAAAAGACAATGACTCTCTTATACTGGAGCTAAATAAATGTAGCATGTAAGCTAGCATCTATCACCTTAAATGGTGTAGTTAATTCAGTAAAATTCATTCTTCATATTTCCAAGGTACTGCACTAAATCACTTAGTACTGTCTAAATTAAAATCACATGGTTGCCTCTGACTGACCTGCCATTTGTTTTTGACTGTGACTGAAATCTTTTGGTCTGTCTTCCTAGCCAACTTACATTTCCTTGTATTTAAAAAAAATACAATTCATAGGCCTCTCTTGAAACATGACTAAACATTAAGTTTAGAGACTTATTCATAAAATGTCAAGTAGAGAAATTCCACTGCCAGAGGAAAGTATTCCTACAGTTAAAAGGAACTATAGGTATAGCACTGCTAGCAGAAACAAGCAGCATGAAACAGTGTTAATAATCAGTGAGGTAATTTACCTTAACCTGAATTACTGTGGTCTTCCAACTCTTTATCTTGTCCCATACATAATGGAAAAGAAACTTTTCCTTCTTACCTTATGCAAGACCTAGCAGAAATGATGGGCCTTATCCCCTCTCAGATTTCTCAATTGAAAAGTTTCTGCAAGTTTCACTTCCACTGCCCTAGTACCAAAATCGCAGAAAAGGGACATAACTACTCAGGATCCTCATGGTTCCTGATGATGGAAGCATAATGTAACCCTGAAACCCTCAAAGAAGAACAACTGAGATACAATTATCAGGCTTGTGTGTTTATCTCATAACTTTTGTAGATGTCTTAAAGAGTAGGATCACATATTTTCCTGATAGGGGATCAAGTTAGGGGATTACAGATTGCAACCAATTTTATGAGAGTACTTTTTATTATTCGGGTTGTTGTTATTAATAGAATCAAGGTATTATTATTAATAGAAAATAATAATTCACATAGTACATTCAACATTCCCTCAAACACATACTCATAATTACCCAGATGGAGCAACAGCTGGGAGGCTAACTCTAGCTGTTCGCTTAGGGGCAGAGTCATCTGATACCCCAGTGGTTTCTAGGCAGCATTTCAGAAAATCCCTAACAGGGTCCCTTGGTTCATCAGGTGCGTATATATACATATATAAATGTATGTAATCCTGTCATCTTGGTCCATATGGAGCAGCCATCGCCCTCTTGGATGTGGTCTCAGTTATACAGTTCATCGTCGGTGCCAGTGGCCTGGGACAGATGTGGCAGGCCCGAGTTTATCAGTTCATATGGATTCAACAGGACAACTAGCCTCTGGCGCTGACTAGTTTTTGGAAGACTTTCCAAAAGCAAGTCTTTACTTTTCAGCACATATTTTTCAGACTTTTTTTTTCAGGGAACTAACTGCTTCTCCATCTCCACCAATAGTTATTTATACAGCCCATTCACACAAACTAAAGGTGCATTTATGACAGTAGCACACCTGGCAACCAGAAGACAGCTGATGAGGGTCCAAGGTGAGTTGGATCTTACAATATAAGAAACGAGAAATGAATTAAAAGTTAACATTTTTTTCATGTTTGCTCTTAGATTAAAAAATATTAAAATATCCTTTTATCTTTATCATCTGGCTTACGCTGTTTGCTGTCCCATTTTTCTTCAGTAATTCATGTTTAATTCGGTGTATTGTTTGTGGTCTGATTCTGCAAAGTTTACTTACAGATACCTACGTGAGAACTATTCATCTGAGTAAAATTTGCAGGATTGGGCACATGTTTTTAAGTGTATACTATGAAATATAGGGATATGCAAAATAGACACATTAATATACAATTATGTTGTAATTGTGCAACCATAACATGATGTTAATATAGGTTTCTTACATTTAGGGTGTGTGATATGTTTGAGAAAACATATGGCACATAATCTTCTCAAACTGGTTTTAAAAATGAAAAGGTGTCCTCTATGACCCTCTGTCAAGGGGGAAGGGAATGTTTTCTCATTTCTCTGGATGCTGGAACCCCATGAGGAACGGATTTGCATAACAATTAACCTCTAAAAATAATTTATAACCTCTCAGATGAGAAATCACCTTTGGAGTGGTTAAAAAGGGAGACATTCTCTGTTAATATGACTGTTTAAAAGAGAGATCCAAGTAGCATGAGCAGCAACTCAGAATTGGATGTAATACTATGGATGTAATACTTTCTATGAACTACAGAGAGTACAAGGTGGTGGTTTTGTTCCATTTTCTCCACAGAAGGATTAATCTCTCTCTCTCTCTCAAAAAAAAAAAAAAAAAAAAAAAAAAAAAAAAAAAAACAACAGCAGAGTGAAATAAAATCTTTCCTTTTTAGCAGAAATTCTTTCTCATTTGGCCTAATAAAATGTTTAAAATATTAAATAATCCATTGCTTTTTGCAAAAGGTGCTCATGTAAAACTGCAAGAATCCCCTTATTCTTTACCAGTCCTTTGGCCATGCTGAAGGAAGCGATGTGCTGCATTCACTTATGCCCTCCCTAGCTCAGGGGTGTGGATGGGGGAAAAGACAAGGGCAGAGGGGAGCTACGAAGAGAAGAATTTGTAATTTATATATCCCTGTGGTTTCATATCATCAGGGCTGTATCATGGCTAGGATATTGCACTGTGTCTGGAGTTAAGAAGCTGGCTGCAAGCAGAAAGAAACTGGTTCATTCAGAGGAACTTGCTCCGTCTCGTACTCTGTCGCAGGGCTCTGCATCTCCTTGTTACCCATATAAGAGTGCAGATAAGGAATCAGCTGCCCTTCAGCCTTATTGACGTGCATGCCCACTTATTTGTCGTGATAGACAAATCACGTTGATAAAGTACATGCTGCCTTGCAGGTCGTGCCCGAAGTATCTCACACACTAAGGAAATTATCCAATACAGAGATGCTTCCACGGCAGTTTCCCTCCTCTACGACTATCTGTGTCCATTACCCAGCTTCATGTGAGCAGGCATTGTTCTCTTTGCCTTATCTTGAATCTTGAATTATCTTATTTGCCTCCTATGAAAAAAAATTTCCAGAAAGTCCACTGGGGGATAAAACAGCAGGTTTTTTTCCTGAGCCTTTGCGTGGGGGTAAATGAAATTTTTTCTGAGGCACAGATGCACACCACAAACCAGCCGACATTGGCTTTAATTCCTGGTTTCTGAAAGTTGCAAAATTTTTGGCTTCGGTAGTAGAGACATTAAATAATTATAATAATTAAAAAAAATACTGTTAAGTAAGTTGCCCATTATTTTTGGCCTCGATATTGGCAAATACTGGAAATCTCACAAGAAAGCCTGTTATGAGATTTCATTCCCCAGTTTTGCAATCCCAAGATGTTCAGATAAGCTTTGAGGAATCAGCCAACACGTGGCTTCCTTGGCTAGGTTAAACCGTTGATAATTTTGACATTTACCCACTGATATATATGTACACACCTATGTACGTATGTATGTATGTATATATATGTATGTGTATATATGTGTGTGTGTGTGTGTATAAAATATATACATAAAACCACATATATGGGGTCATCTTTTTGGAAGTTTGGCCCTCCTCAATGTCAGTTAATGGTTTTGGTGATAGCTCAAAACATCTGAAATTCAGTCTCATAGTTTATATAGGTACTTTTATTACTTTTATTCTCAGGAGGTATTTGACAAAATCAGATAACTTTTTAGCTGGAGAAAATTAGTTCTGAGTCAACTGAAAACCAGATCAGTTACTCACGACTTCCCAATCTGGGTCTATAACAGATATGTTCACCTATCCTAGGAATGTATTTCAACAGCTATATAACAAGAAAGTACACAGATATTTTCCAGCTCATGTTTCATTTTTATACTGTGAGTCAATACTGTAAATTAGACCAAGTCATATTTTATTCAAGTGAATAACACCATAGCCCCAAGACTCCTTCTTCCTGTCATGGGAAAAAACAAAAGCCCGGTCCATTATATTCTGATTCACCTCTCTGCTGCTTATAAGCTATATGACTGTTTTGTTAAAATTCTTACTTGTCTTACTTCTGTTTTCAAGGAGGAAAAAATAAATCCCTGCCTGTTTTCTCACTGTTTCAAAAGTCACTAAAGATTTATCTGCATTGTTAAGAAGTTTTATTACTTAATGATAGTGTGCTAGCCCATGGCTTGTATCAGGACATCATTCTACTGAAGTGACCGAAAGAAACCTTGTGTGGCCATTAGTTCTGTATTTACCTTCTAACCTTCATTACCCACTGCAATACTTAAACTGAACTACGCCAAGTCCAGCAGCACTGCCGTTTGGGAGAAATTCATCCTGGTGGCCAAGGCCTGGAGAAGGGCTCTTTCCTACTGCCTATGGCAGAACCATATGGAGAAAGGAAATCACTAGAGAATCAGTCACATGAGTGAGCCCCGCATCGCCCTCTGCTTATACACAGTGAATGATGCCGGGTTTCAGAGGTAGCTCCTCCAAAACCAGTGTCAGCATAATCTGATTGCTCAGATTTTCTGTGACAGATAGGAGTTAAATATATGGCAATATATACCACCTAGTAGCATTTGGAAGCATTTGACAAATAATTTCCCATCTCTTTGAGAACAAAGTATACAGCACCTCTAAAGGTGAGGCCATAAGACGAAACAGAGTGCGGAAGGCCAGAATACTATAACCATGTAGTTAGACCTCCCATCAAATACAGACCATAGAAATGGTCATTTGGGGACATATGCTGTTTTAAACTTGATATCAGTTAGGCCACTGTCAAAGCATAGAATCACAGAATCATAGAATCACAGAATCTTCCAACACAGTAAGGTTGGAAGGGACCTCTGGAGATCATCTAGTCCAACCTCCCTGCTCAGCAGGGTCACCTAGAGCACGTTAGACAGGGTTGCATCCAGGTGGGCCTGGAAGATCTCCAGAGAAGGAGACTCCACAACCTCTCTGGGCAACCTGTCCCAGTGCTCCGTCACTCTCACAGGGAAGAAATTCCCCCTCACGGTCAGGCAGAACTTCCTGTGCTTCAATTTCTGCCCATTGCCTCTTGTCCTGTCACATGGGACAACTGAAAAGTTTGGCCCCGTTCCCTTGACACCCTCCCTTCAGGTATTTGTAGACATTGATAAGATCCCCCCTCAGTCTTCTCTTCCCCACACTGAAGAGGCCCAGCTCTCACAGCCATTCCTCATAGGGCAGGTGCTCCAGCCCTCTGATCATCTTTGTAGCCCTACGCTGGACTCTCTCCAGTAGCTCCATGTCTCTCTTGTCCTGGGGAGCCCAGAACTGGACACAATACTTGAGATGAAGCCTCACCAGGGCTGTGTAGAGGGTAAGGATCACTCATGGTCAACTTGTCATCTGCAAGCACTCCCAGGTCCTTCTCTGCAGAGCTGCTCTCCAGAAGGTCACACCCCAACTTGTACTGGTGCCTAGGGTTATTTCTCACTAGGTGCAGGACTCTGCACTTGCCCCTATTGAACCTCAGGAGGTGCCTCTCTGCCCAGCTCTCCAGCCTGTCCAGCTCTCTCTGAATGGCAGCACAGCCCTCTGGTGTATCAGCCACTCCTCCCAGCTTGGTGTCATCCACAAACATGCTGAGGAGGCACTCTGTTTCCTCATCCAGGTCACTGATGAAGAAGTTGAACAGGATGGGACCCAGGACTGAGCCGTGCGGGATGCCACCAGCCACAAGCCTCCAACTGGACTCCACACCACTGATGACGACCCTCTGAGCTCTGCCTTTCAGCCAGTTCTCAAGCCACCTCCCTGTCCACTCGTCTAACCCACACTTCCTGAGCTTATGTAGGAGGTTGTTATGGGAGACAGTGTCAAAAGCCTTGCTGAAGTCAAGGTACACAACGTCTACTGCTCTCTTCTCATCTACCCAGCCAGTCATTCCATCCTAGAAGGCTATCAGATTGGTTAAGCAGGATTTCCCCTTGGTGAATCCATGCTGGCTACTCCTCATCACCTTCTCCTCCTCCATATGCCTGGAGATGACATCCAGAATGAGCATAACTTCTTCTTTCCTATTTGGCATTTATTACACTGTCTTCTATCTAATTGAGTCAATTTTTTCCTACTTGTTGCATCTTGATTGATACTGGCTGTGAAATCCTGGCCTTGATGAAGTGATCAAGAGTTGTACCATTGCTTCTACCTCTACCAAGATGTTATCCACTGACTGCCAGGGAGAGAATGTCTGTCTTATCATCTTCACAGTGTCCAGACCAAAAGATAGGAAGGAGATCCTCAGCACTAGTGTAACTTTCAAAGTATTAGAATATTTCTGGTTTTCTCCTATAAAATATTAAATACTATTTCTTATTTCATAAATAAGTTTTTCAATTTTATTGACTGTATTGAAATAAGTTAACTTAAATTTTGCATGGATAATCATATGGTTAAGGTGAAAGGATGTCTGACTGGGAGGACAGAATGGGTGATTGCATATAAAGTTCCAATCTTGGAACATGGTAGTCAGAGTTTTCCTGTATGGCCTGTTCCTTTTCACGCTTTGAGCATGTTCACAGTACTGTACATGAAAGGAATGAAAGGAATTGGATCTCATGCTTCAAGGGTCAAGCATTTGTCAGTAGAGATCAAAAATTGTCTCTGATCTCCCCCACTGCACAAACTGGGGGTTTGCGATTCTCTGCAGCACTGGTGATTGGATCCGGATGAAGGGGGAATATTGGACTAGAGTGCTGCTAAAACACTTTTGGGTGCCCGGGTCTCTTGGTCACCATCGCCTCAGACTTATTGCTCTGGGGTTAGGAAAGTTTTTGTCCCAGTCTGGGACCTTGCTGGTGGTTGTACAGACATGTGTAGCACAGACATGGTTTGCCATAAGGTTTATCTTAGCTCAACAGCTTTATAAATTTCAAAGGCCCAGGATGTTGGTAGTGACCTGATCTCTGTCTATAGTACATAGCTGGAGTTTTTCAGAAGACTGGAATATAACCTAAAACCCTAAAGAGTTTGTTACATTAAATTTGGGTGAGACTTAATATCTTTCAGTGTGGAAGAGACCACAGTAATTGATCTAGTCATCTCCTTTGACCTTCCTTTCTAAGACATGTATGAAACAAGCTTTCACACTTACTTCTCACTTGTTTCACCAATTTCTCTGAAAAAATTACCATCTAACTTTAAAAACATTCTGCCACACATTTTGAAATTCTGTTTTAAATGTGAAACTGTATTTCAATTTCTAGGGATTGAATAATACCATGTGTAATTTGAAAGATTCATAATTCTAAGCTGACCAGAAAAGGACACTCTCCCATCCTTTTCTTTTTCTTTTTTTCTGATGTGTCTAATTAATTTAAATGATGAAATCTGTCCTTTTAACAGTCTCAGCTATTTAAGAAAATTGTGACTTCTACAACCTTATACTCCATTTATTCTCCCCTCCCCCCACATCCTCAGTGCCCATTAAGTCTTGTTGGATGCTCAGCAGAAGAAGGGAAAGGAGAGAAAAAACAATTAATTAAAAGAAAGAAAGATAATGAGAATTAATTCAAGGCTGATAATCCGATAATACCTCTCTTCTTATCACAGTACCTATTAAAGTCTAGTTTAGAATATCACTACTATAAGTTTTAATCACAGCATACTTCAGATGCAGATGACTTCAAATTTGACATGTAGACTGCTGCTTTACTTAATTTGGGAAAAGTGTGGAATACATAAAATGAAACTAACTTAGGACAAACTGAGCAATTTTCTTGTGGGTAGAAATGTCTGTGGAGAATGTCTTACAAAACCTAACCAAAAAAAAAAAAAAAAAAAGAGTGAGTTGTGTCATCCTGACGACTTACGACTTTTTAGCACTGAAAAACTGATTACACTGTCTTCCTGAAACATGCTGCCATTGTATAGATTTATGCTTGATGTACCAAAACACGAAACATTTTTCTGACCATGCTGGCTAAAGGTTTATATATTTGTCTACTAAAGTAACTAATAAAAAAAAGAAGGAAAAAAAAAAAAAAAGAGGGACCAGATTTTACATTCTTACTGACTGTAAGAATCTAATATTTGTTTAGATTCTCAGAAACAAAGGTTTTAACATCTCTTTTACCAGGAAGAGCATGCACGCATTGCAGGCTAACTGAGAGTGAACAGTTCAATCTTCAGTCCTACAAACTAGGTAATAGTGTTACATGGTAAAACACAGACCTGATCTGAATTTGAGCTCTAGTTTTTAGGCCAGCAGAAGTTGTGAGTAGTGCAGAGAAGGTTACTTCCTCTCTGTATAATATGTGGCATCATCATAGTACTCTCAATGGAAATCCCAGCCTCTACACTAGCTCTACAGTTAGATGTGTAGAGGCCACAGTTTTAAAAAATATTATAATTATGTGTCAGTCTTGGTTTCTATTGCTATTCTGTACTTTCAATTGTTAATAGCCACCTGAAATTGATTTTAAGAGGAACGTTTCTACACTTCATTTCAAGAGTGCTGCTAGAGAGGTTTCAGAGCAGCTGTCCAGGAAGGGAAACCATAAACTTTGCTCTTGTGTTCCAGATGAAATATTCGTGTTCACTCAACTGATGAATGGCTGAGGTGAGAGCCTTTAAACTGGTCTTGCTTTTAAGTGTGCATGGAAGGAAGAATAATAACCCACACCTGAAGAAATGTATCTCAGGAGACTGGAAATCATGTACATTTAAGGCTGGTGCTTGAGTGGAATAAGGGGCAGGAATTACACAGACTGGGTATTGTCAGGTCAATGTCTCTGAAGAGACGGACAGGTCTCTTCAAGGCCTCTTTAAGTGACAGGCATCCTCTTACTAAAAATAGATTCAAATGCGTGAGCACTTTGAAGGAAACTCTTCACAGGCAGATGTGCCTGGAAGAGTGTTTGGAGAGCATGAAGCTACCCCCTTGTATTAGCAGTAGGAAAAGTGAGGAAGTGAGAGGGATCATAGACATCTGAGCCTGAGACAAACTAGTGATTTCAGTCCCTGTTTAGATTTCCTTCCTACTCTCAGTGAATATGTAGCTGGTGAAAGCAAGGTGGTCCTAGCATGGCATTGCTGTGGGATGGCTACTAGGGCTGAAGTATCTCTGCTGGCAAACACAGAAGCACAGTGCATGACTCACCAGCCATACCACTCTGAGGTCATGGTCTGAGCTCCTCCTGTCTCCCACAGAGCATTGTGTTTACCCAACTGGATGTGTGCAGATGCACTGGAAAACATTTAACAGCTGCTGGTAAGGGCCATTGCACTCACCTCCATCCCTCTGAGAAGGCCCTAGAAAAATGGCAAAATCTGGACTAGGATAGCACCAGCTGTCTTGTCTGCTGGATAAAATTAAAGAATAGGAACTGAATATTTATTCAAACTGTGGGCACAGAAATACCAATACCTCCATTCTCCATTGCAGGCACCCATGGGAGTTTCAATGGTAAACTTGTGTAGTAACTGCCCATGAAGCACTATTGTAATGTATGAACGCCGGAGAGAAAATGGTATGCCGTTACTAGACCTTTAAAAGAAGATTTGTACAGATAGAGATACTAGATAGCTGCTGTTTAGATGGAGCTGGGAAATGAGCCATAGTTTGTATTTGGATCCTTAGACTTAAGGATCTTAATACTCTACATACTTTGCAGTTACGGAGTATTCCTGTCAGCCTCCTCCTTTCCCATATAAGGTCCAAACAGCTACCCAAATCCCTCATTATTTATCATTATTTCATAGAGAGGATCAGTTACCTGCTCCTGAAAAGAAGGAATCCCATTTCTTCAGCAGTATTTATAGGGGACTTCTTGTAATCTTTGAGACATTCGCAGGGTTTTACTTCGCATTCCCTACCACAGGGAGAGGAACAAGAGCAAATTAGTTCTTCTGAGCTCAGTCAAATATTGAAAAGAAAGTTAGCTAGCAAGGTGAAACTCAACCAACCCTATTTGAAATTAGATACTGCTCCAGCAAAAGCTGTCCTGACAGCTCTGCTGGGATGAAATAAACAGTGCTGTGTTTAACGTCAGGGATATATTGAAAAATGTCACACAATTTGCTGCTGAAAACACTGCATTTTGGAAGCTCCGTAAAATCATAAAGATTAGAGAGAATGCTTTACATTTCACAATGTTCTGTGTTGTCAGAACATCTAGACTACTAAGTGGGATTTGTCTTACAAACTTCTTTTCTATATGGGAGAGTTTACAAATCTTGGTGTGTCCTTGGTGTGTACCACCTGATGCAGAGGTGTTTTAATGTATTGTTCTGTAGGATGTGACTGAAATGAAAATCCTTTAGGTAGAGCTCTTAGTATTCAGGGTTTTCAGATTCCTCTACAACTTGAAGATAAAATGTTACCGGGGCATAAAGAGGAAGCTAGATATTCATGAGAGTTCAGAGGAAATTATTCTGTCATTTATCAGAAAGACCATGGTTGCTCACACTGAAGGGAGTTTATTTGAAACCGTGTTTCCCACTACTGGGAAAGTAAGGTAACTCTGATTGCCTTAGACTCTGTACCTTACAGCAAGGGCTCTGCGTCTCTAGGATATGATGTCAAAGAACTAAGAATTCCTTCCATATGAAAACAGACAGTCTGCACTAAATTCTTATCAAGCAAAAGACTGACTCCAGTGTCAGTTAGTCCATTTACGTGTGGTAATTTTGATCACTTCCAATATGATGAGTAGCAAATCTTGCTTCACTGTGCAAAAACTATCACAGTTTTATTTCAGGAACAAGTTTGTACTATGACCACAGTAAAAAGAGATTTTAAGTACTATAGCTTCAGAAGCAATAGAATCCATAACAAATCTGGGGAAATTAGTATCTGAACTGCTAGTATGATGGCGAGGCTTGAAGACAGTGTGAGGGGATTTTAGCTGACATTAGATATTTTTATTTTGGAACATGCAGTTGCAAAGGATTATTTTATTAATCTTTCATTGACTGATTATATTACAACAAATCCAAAGATCTAGTATAACAATTTAATCCTAAATTGTTACAGCAGCATCGTGACAAGAATATAGACCTACAACAGTGATATAACTATAGTAGGATGCTCTGCATATTGTTTAATTGTATAAAACATCTTTATTTCTCAGCTTCTTTTGAAAGATTTTCTCACTCACTCTATTTCCTGCCTGCATTATACTATCTTCCAGAGCACAGTTTAAAATTTAATGCATTAATAAATGCCATCAATAAAAATATCCTGATAATTCACATTAGGTGCTATGAATAATTATAAAATCAATCATCAAAATGATCTTCCCTAAAATTATGCATTTTTCCTTTTCATTGCATCATTAATTTGAGGCCTAATCTTGTATATTTTGGCTTTCCAAAGCTCCTGTTGATGTCAAACAGGGCCTCATTAAATTCAGATGTTCTGCCCTGCTGGTTCAAATTCCAGCTTCAGAGCTTAATTTTTTAATTCCTCAGACTTCCTCTCTGTTTCTTAAGAAGGTCTGGGGAAACCTACGTTACTTCATCTAACATAAAAATCTTGCAGACTTTTTATCTGCAGAAAGCTCACTGGCCTTAACTAGAGTTGCTGATTGTAGAAAATATCTCTTCTTAAGCAGGGTAGTAGAGAGCAGGCATGTCCTTTTTTTCTTTTTTTCTTCTTCTTCTTTTTTTTTTTTAACCAATATTGTCTTTTGCTATTAGTGAACAAATACATTGTGAAATCACAGCCTTCTGTATGGAAGCAGTTCGCTGTGATGGCTAAATATTTTTCAGACCCTTCTTTGCTATATAGCTGCAGACATAGAAGTCTTTGTTCAAGATGCTTCATCTTCAGCAAGGATCAACATGGTATGTGTCACCTGGAAATTTTGAATTTGCAATAACCTCCTCACTGAAAATGACTAACTTTTGGCCTCTGCTGCAGGAGAAAGGAGGAGGGGAGCAGATGAAGAAACCCTTTCATTTTATGCAGTGCAGTTTCTATCCCTGATAGAGTGGAAAGTTGGTTCCATCCCAGGTTTCCTCTGAAGGTTTCAGGAAATAGACCTGTGGGCCCTGTTGGCCATTAGATTATAGGATCTTCTACAGTTCCTGCTCACTGATTAGCTTTTTTCTCTGCCCCAAACTTGTTTTCTGTGTATTATCACACTATGCATCAGTTTAAAGCTGAAAGAAGTCAAACGAAGACATGCCCCAACACTTCATTATTTAGGTAGACAGGTGTTTGATTTATATTTGCCAACTGGAACTTCTTAAGAATTCTTCTTAATTATTGTATACATGGGTAGGAGAGCTGTAATCCTCCATCAGAATTCAGTGCTCATGCACTCCTGCACACTGCTCTCCTCCACCCTGCCTCTGATTCACTATTGTTTATTATTATTCACTCTTCATTACAAATTACTCAAGCAATGTTTAGTTTACCACTCCATAAGGAAACATAGGCCACTTTTTAGACTTGCTTAATATTCCAGCTGCCTTCATCTGGCTCCAGAGCGGCACAGAAGCCCTAATGTAGTAAGCATCTGTGCTGGAAAACTGGAAGACTCTCTCACAGAAATGCAGAAAAGCATATGTAACTCCTTGAGCTACATTATACTGAATACCTATGTGACTTCATGTCAGATTTACACTAATGTAGAAATCCTTACTCCTATCGATAAAATTTACTCCAGCCAATATTGATGAATTAAAATATAAGCCTAGACAAGAATAACCATAGTATTTTTTATACCAAAAGAATCCAACAAAAACACATTATTCATTTGCTTATGGGTGGAACTCATAAATAAGGTGAGTTTTGTCATTGATTTAAGAAAGAAGTATTTCCCTCCATTAATATAAAAATGTCAGTTTCCAGATTTTGATATATGATGGTTGTTATATTCCAGTAAGAAAGCTTGGGGCCATATTTCTTTTAGTTGCTTTCTAGCTATGATTTCACTGATTGGACTGAGTTTTAATACCCGTATTTGGCATAGATGCTAGTTTTGGGGGCTTCTCAGGGTGGTTCTGCACCTCTATATCTCAAGGAAAAGACCTTCTGTTGCAAAATTTGTATCTTCAGGATTGCAAGAGATATACATTCGTTTATTTTTTTGATATCATCATAGAAATAATTTCTAATCACCCTTCTTCTGTGTTACAGAAGTATGAATTCTTCGATACTGAGGCTGACTTTGCCACTATGTTATAGTAAGTCTTGTTGTTCTTGGGTGCTCAGCATCACTTGTAGCTGGCTGGATTCACTGCTTTCAGATTTTACCTACCCTTCTGTCTTTCTGAACTTTTACAGTCATAATAATCCTGTGCTATGTCTACTCTGACTACATGGAGAAATGTACCTGGCAAAGCTGTCAGACTTCCACATTTACATATATATTCCGTAAAAAATTACATTTTAAAATATACCTTCATATTTTTTAATCCTTCTTGGACACCAAGCCAGATATTCAAACATCCTCATGACATCGTCCAGTGTAAGATTCTGTACTAATATATCCCTTATTTATCTACCTTTCCAAATTTCCCTTAGATATTTCTCTTAGAAATATAATAAAACTAATACCAGAATGCTTTGCTCCTTTATTTTTCTTTAATAATATGTGGATTTCTTTGATTAAATATCTTCCTAGTTTTCTTGATACCTTAAAATGTACTCTGCAAAATCCAAAGTCTCGCTCCCCCTCCTTACCTATGTATCATCAGTACAATATATTGTCTAAAAGCTGTGTTTTATGCTTGATTCTTGTACAACTGTACAATTTTCTTGTTCCTTCAGAGAAGAAAAAAGCCTCTGTTATAACTTATATTTTTTTTCAAATCAGTAATTTTAAACCATTCTGTACTGAAGATGGTCCTTTCTCCTGTGTTTTCTACTCATATTATTATACGTACTGTCATTTTAATGCTCAATCATAAAAGAATGTGTTTCAAAAAGGCATCAGGCAACATCTCTTCTGGTAGAAATACTTGTGTCAAGACAGCATCAGGTTTTTACCACTACAACACAGATGCTAGAGATTTTTTAGGCAAACTTGACATCCACAAATCCATGGGCCCAGATGGGATGCACCCACAGGTACTGAGATGTTGTTACCAGGCTGCTCTCCATCATCTTTGCAAGGTCATGGAGAACTGGAGAGGTGCCTGGGGTCTGGAAGAAAGCCAGTGTCACTCCAGTCTTCAAGAAGGGCAAGAAGGAGGACCCAGGGAACTACAGGCCGGTTAGCCTCACATCCATCCCTGCAAAGGTGATGGAACAGCTAATTTTGGACGTCATCTCCAGACATATGGAGGAGGAGAAGATGATCAGGAGTAGTCAGCATGGATTCACCAAGGGGAAATCCTGCTTAACCAACCTGATAGCCTTCTAGGATGGAATGACTGGCTGGGAGATGAGGGGAGAGCAGTGGACGTTGTGTACCTTGACTTCAGCAAGGCTTTTGACACTGTCTCCCATAACAACCTCCTACATAAGCTCAGGAAGTGTGGGTTAGATGAGTGGACAGGGAGGTGGCTTGAGAATTGGCTGAAAGGCAGAGCTCAGAGGGTCGTCATCAGTGGTGTGGAGTCCAGTTGGAGCCTATGGCTAGTAGCGTCACCCAGGGCTCAGTACTGGGTCCCATCTTGTTCAACTTCTTCATCAACGACCTGGATGAGGGGACAGAGTGTCTCCTCAGCAAGTTTGCTGATGATACCAAGCTGGGAGGAGTGGCTGACACACCAGAGGGCTGTGCTGCCATTCAGAGACCTGGACAGGTTGGAGAGCTGGGCAGAGAGGCACCTCCTGAGGTTCAACAAGGGCAAGTGCATGGTCCTGCACCTAGGGAAAAATAACCCTAGGCACCAGTACAAGCTGGGGGTGACCTTCTGGAGAGCAGCTCTTTGAAGAAGGACCTGGGAGTGCTGCTGGATGACAAGTTGACCATGAGCCAGCAGTGTGCCCTCGTGGCCAAGAAGGCCAATGGTCTCCTGGGGTGCATTAGGAAGAGTGTTGCCAGCAGGTTGAGGGAAGTGATCCTGACCCTCTCCTCAGTCCTGGGGAGGCTTCATCTCGAGTACTGTGTCCAGTTCTGGGCTCCCCACTACAAGAGAGACATGGAGCTACTGGAGAGAGGCCAGCATAGGTCTATAAAGATGATTAGAGGGCTGGAGCACCTGTCCTGTGAGGAACGTCTGCGAGAGCTGGGCCTCTTCAGCCTGGGGAAGAGAAGACTGAGGGGGGATCTGATCAATGTGTACAAGTACCTGAAGGGAGGGTGTCAAGGGAACGGGGACAAACTCTTTTCAGTTGTCCCATGTGACAGCACAAGAGGCAGTGAGCAGAAATTGAACCACAGGAAGTTCTGCCTGACCATGAGGGGGAATTTCTTCCCTGTGAGAGTGACGGAGCACTGGCACAGGTTGCCCAGAGAGGTTGTGGAGTCTCCTTCTCTGGAGATCTTCAAGGCCCACCTGGATACAACCCTGTCCAGCACACTGTAGGTGACCCTACTTGAGCACATGGGGTTGGACTAGATGATCTCCAGAGGTCCCTTCCAACCTTAATAATTCTGTGATTCTGTGATTCTATGCATAAGCATGTGAATGCACATACTTAAGAATATGTACCGCTGATATTTTGGATTACTTTTAAGGGAACCCTGATGTGTTTTGAAAAAAGACCCCACAACAGTGGGGTCTTCAGTAAGCGGAAAGAGGGTTTCTTTCTTTCAGTTTGTGATGTTGTGCATTAGATAGATAGTCACACTTCAAACTCACTACTGCCTATTCATGAAGGTATTTCTCTCATGCAGAGACACCTTTAGTTCAGAAGACATTCAGAAGATATTCACTCTTGAATCTCAAATTCATGTGAGACAAGCTCTTAGCAGATTCTCTTCTCCTATAATTCATATTTACCAGGAGATATAATACTTTTTTGTACCTTCTCGAATTTTGAAGTGGGTTCTTCCTATAAAAAAAATCAAATTCTACTCTTTTTCCTACTTTACTATTTTTTCTCTCCTTCCTTATGGACTATTTGTTGAAAATAATTGGGGAAAAATGTATAAACATTAAGCTCTCCCCTGTTATAATCCACCACATCCAGCTCCTCTTTTTGAAGAGCACGAACTTAATGAGACTGGGTTTTTTTCATTAACATGAAAGGAAACAACCAAATAAATATTTAAAGGCATTCCTGCTAATTGAGGAGCAAACTAATTTCATTAGCAAACTCCAAATTCTGAACATATTTTTACCAAGCTTTCCTCCTGAGATGAAGGCCTGAACTCTTTTTTTCTTTCCTTCCCCGGACTCCCCGCGTACCTCTGGTGAGAGGCCGAATGCTGCTGATTGTGCAAATTCAGGCCCATCAGCACTTGTCATCTCTCATGGAATTTACCCTTTGACTTCCCACATGGAGGCAGAAGTTTCATTGCTGCAAAGCACGGAAGTTGTTTCCTTGGCAAAAGTGAGAAGTATGTTCTCCTAGGAGGAAAAAAGACAAGTCTTTGCCATGGAGACCTTAAGGAGAAAACTCCTATGTTATATTTAATTCATGCATTTTTTGATGGGGAAACTTTTATTTTTTCAATTTTTTGATAAGCTTAACAACCAATGACTCCAGTTTTCCTTACCTCAGAATCTAAACTTTCAAGCCTACAAATATTGATCTTACCTTTTAACCTTGAATTATAGCCAGTCATCTTTACAAAAATTTATTCTTTGTTCAGTATTTATTGTCACCGTATCATCTGACAATAGTGGCCTCTCTCCTGTCTTTAATAACAGCCATCCCTATATATTATATGCGTGTGTTTACATATATATATATATATATATGTGTGTATATATATATATATAAAAAGTACAAAAACGAAAAGATAGACCGCCTCAAGGATTTTTCACTCTTGCTTTATCAGGTATTATGAACTCTCAGGTAGGGCAAACCTGTCCTCATCTACACCTGTTAAGCCTCATTGAAATCAGTAGGGTTGAGCTAATGTAGCTGATTACAGAATTTGGCTCATAACCTATCTGCTATTAACTCACAACACTATATCCTGCAGGTGGAACGGGATGAGATCTCAGTCTGCTGACTGTGGTGGTCCATTTATAGGAACTGTAACAGACCTATTACTTCTCTGCCAATCACAGTGTTGGTTTGTCTGACAAGGAACATACATCTCAAGGTACCACGATCAGCAAAAATTTTCTTTCTCCCTGTAAATGTGATTGTTTAGTGATATTGCTAGGAGTATCACTGTCTACTGATGGATTTGCATAGATGAATTTTGGACCTCATTTGTGATTTTTATTTTACAGAATAAAATAAAAAATGTAAACTGAGTAAGCAGGATACAGTTATATTATGAACCTGTGTTACCAGTTTAACCTTATTACCCTTCATTTTCTATACTGAGTGATTTTATTTTGTCTACTGATAGATACTTTACAGGGTTTATTATTCTTTGGAGTTTCCGCTTCAAGCGCATCTTTATTCATGTCATTAATGTTATGTTTATATCCATCATCATGTAAGAGGGCTTCTCAGCCATACACTTCCTGAATTGTTACATAAGCTGGATAAAATTTTGCTTCGGACCTTGATTTAAAAAAAGTAGCCAAATATTTTCTTCAGATCTAGCTAGAAATACCAAACTCTCAGCACCTCTTTATTTTTGCTGCTAGAGAGTAGAGGGCAGCCGGTTAAAAGGTAAGGTAGTTCTTCCAAAGGCAGCATCTGAGTAGAGGATGTTAGCAATGTTGTTTTATCGGACTCTTAAAAGCATAACTGCTGCTGAGTCGAGAGGCTAGTGAAGAAGCTTGAAGTAGTCCCAGGTTTAGGTTGCTCTTAGCTTCATTATTTTAGATTAATCTTGCTAAGGAACATTCAGCACGTTGAATGCTAACGTGCAAGGAATTCTAACAAATTACATTTGCCTGATGCTTAAACGTCTGTAGCTAGGTGTTGTGTGAAATATGGTTTATACTTTCTATATACAGGAAAAGCACATATTTTCCTATCTCTTGAACCTGCCAGATACCTTTACGTATCAAGATTATGGTACGCTGGGTGGAGGAAAGAGATCCATTTTGCTCCCAGGCTTCATGAACTCAGTCCTTGTTCCCTCAGCACAAGAGCTGTGGCGCCCGCTTAGCTACACGCAAGCCACAAGCTTCACTTGGGCCTTGCACATTATAAAGCATTGGAGAAGGCATCCCCAAAACATAAAGGCACAGGAAACCAGGCTTCATTATTTCTGCTGTCACTAAACTACCAGTGATTTGGTGCATACCCAAAGGACTGCATAAACAAGCCTCTTCCTGAGTATAGTTACATCTTCAGTTCTTTCCATGCAATTATGGTTGTTTGGCACAACTGCACATCGCAGCAGGAGAGTTTTCTGGCATCAGTCCTTAGGAACACCATGTTCTCCTCTGTTTTCCCCCACACACCTTTTTTTCAGAGTTTATTTCAGTCAGACTGACTATTCAGACCACTTTGCATTTTGACGTCAGAAATCACAACTCTAATTGCCGTGTTGTGCACACCTTTTTGATCACTGCGTTCCTGAGCACAATTTGAAAGAGAGAATCTAGAGAAACTAAACTTTCTGATGCTTTAAAACTCAAAGTGGCACTAAAAACCAACCATGTAATAGTAATCTTACATCTATAATTTTTCATGTCAGGTTCTTATAAATCACTACCTAATTAATTTCTTTATCAGCCGCATGAAAGTTCAAGTAGGAAAGCTGAGTGAGAAAATATAATAGCAACTAAGATTATAACCCACCAAATACCGCAGAGTTATATAGATAACATAGAAATGGTATGAGTAAAAATGTTGTTCTGCTGTTATGGGTGAGTTCTCCAACTGTGCATGTGTGTCAAAAAATCATGATGTTGAACTTCAAGCACTTATAGAAATCCTGTGGCAACCCACACGAGCAAGTAGGAAGACCCAAACTCAGAATTCCTTATTTAAAACTACTAACACTCATAAGAAACTTTTTTTTTCTTCAGCTGCTGTGTTACTATCCATCTTGCACAGAACTGTCATTGCTGCTTGGCACTACAAGACATAAAAACTAGAATTTATTAAACTTAATTTTAGCCGTATAAATCAAAGGTACCTCAAAGGATAAATGTTATACGTTCTGTAATGTTTAAGATACATAAGAGAAGAATGCCAGTGCCATCTATATCTCTTCCCCACTGACTGTTTGGAGGAACCTAGGCATTTGCATTACAGCACCCAGAATGCATACACCACTAGACATAAGAAAAGGAGCTAGGATACTCGGTGATGGAGTGTCTAAAAATACACTAGCTAGCTAGATATCAAATACCTTAAGTTTGACCTAGGTTTTACCTGGATCACATAAGTTTTTTTTTCATTTCTTTGATCTCAGTAAAATTAGAAGCACCATAAATTTCAACAAGGGATTGTTCTGGTATGTTCTCTGTTGAACATATACATTTATTCAGAGGTGTAAGTTACTGGGTAAGAATATATGAGGCAATAAAACATTGTGCATGATCAAAAGCTCATGCCATCTTTTATAAAACTTCTTTTTTTTTGCCTTAGGCAGCCTTGAAAGTTCTACAGTTTTCAGTGGGATTGCTTTGATAAAAATAACTTGGACAAATATTTTGCTTTTTAATCTGATTTTAACTTTTTTCTTTTCTTTTAAATAACTTGAGTAGATACAGGAAAATGTGCTTAGCTACAAATAGGCTTGGACCTAACCTGACCCTTGCTTTGGAGTAAGTAGAAGAGTAAAACAAAGGATATGCAGAATTAGGAATAACTTTCATTGGCAAGAGCACAGTCCTCATCATTTTCCATAGGAGAACCCATGCTATAATACAAAGACTCGTTTATAGACTTCTCTCTTTATAGATGCAGCTTCCACTCATTTACAACTACAATAATAAGCCTAGGCAATGACAACAGGCAAATAAAACTGAGACTGTCCTTACTGTAATTTTGTGTTTAATGTAATCTAGCAAGAGGCAGAGCCAGCATTCAATGCATGTCATTCAGTGCAATCCTCTGCAGGCAGGAAGTGCTCTATAATCAACCAAAGGACCGTAATTCCATTTGGAAACATTGAGAGTTAGTCTAATGGGAATTCCTCATCTTCCCTCTATATCATGCTAAGCACTGTTTTGTAACAGTCTAATAAAAGATAATTTTATGGTTATATTTTTGCTATTGCATTCACTTATGGAATGTATTGAAATCAACTAAGGGCAGAACAGTCCCTTAAGTATGACCTGTGTTAACATCTGTGTCACCCAGCATTGACACCTTCACCACTCTTTTGAGGATACAGCGGTCCTTCCTGTTCCCAAATTAAGGAATTGCCCTGCCAGCACCCCCAATGCTTTATCTGGCTCTTTCATCCCCTTTTCCAGATGTTACAGCTGTCACTGCCATTTGTGACACTCCTCCTCCAGTATCGAAATAGCCTGTTCCTATGCCAGTGGTAATATTCTATTCATACGACATTGAGGTCAGAAATTGTCTCCTTTTTCTCTTTCATTCTTTTGGAAAAGGAAGTTCTCCTTCTCGTGCCACCTTTACTTATACCTTCCTATTGATGCATGACCTACCTAGCTAGAAGAATCATTTTTTTGCTGATACTTTAATTCAAATCTACCCATGGGTGGTGGATAATTTTAATTGCTACCAGCAGGAAGCTGGGTGTATTCCGACCCAGACACCTCTGTCAAGAAATGAGCGGTCATTTGTGACATACTGGGAAACAAGAGTAGCTGAGGGCATTATCTGACTTGAACTGTGCTGACAGATTTTTATAGTATTATGTCTGCATTCCAACAAACTAAGTTTAGAAAAATACATAAATATTATGGATAAGATAAGAAAAGGCACTGAAAGTCACTATACAGAATAAATTGCACCATGTGACCTCCAAAACTCAGGCATAAAATGAAATCTATATTGTGTTTAGGTTTGAGTTGTGTATGGTATTTTTCGCCCTGAGGAACATCTTTCTTGAATTTACACATTATTGCATAAATATTAACAGAGTTGCAATGAGTGACTTGGGATGTGAATTTACTTGGCTTTCACAATAATACTTACACATTTCCAACATAAGTGAGCATGTTCTGTCAGTCTTGCAGAGTAACATAGTAAACTATTCAAATTTAGGAGTTAATTAGGATGAATAAAAACTATGGAATGTGGCCATAACTACTCTTGATCTACATTTCTCATCAATATACCTGTAAGTTCATAATAGTAAGTGCTTTCACTTACTTCTAAAGAGCTCTTCAACAAATCTCAGGTGCCTAAATACCTAACCTATGGTAGCGAACTCAGTGACTGAGGGTGAATTGCCAGAGGTCATGCAGTAAAGTGGTATCAAAGGAAGGCCATTAGATAAACCTTATGGTTTGCCAATAGCAAATGAGCAAGCTCTCATGTACAGTAATTTTTTCTGAAACACTTCCTGTAGGCTGATTACTTTATAGGTACAGCAGATAGGCTAATAGGCTAAGCCTCAAAGAGTGAGTAAAAAAACCCACTTCAGCAGGTCTATGCAATGTAAAAGAACCCACTACAGCTTTATACACTCACTGGTAAAGTCACATCACAACAATCCATGATGTAGTGCTATTAGCTTAGGAAAGCAATATGACACTGTTAACACAGTGCTGAAACCATCATCAGCATAAGGTCTGCTCCCCATCAGGACTTTCCAGTTTGAGTGCACTGTTGCACCTCCAGTCAACAGGCCACACTAGCCCCAAGCTACATTCATGCCATCTTTGCATTTCCTAAATAATGACACAGCTTTTCCTGGGCCATCAAGACAGATTTAGTGGCCAAGATCTGTCAGTATGTTGTGCAAGCCAGCTATGTTATCGCTGAAAATTCCTGCTGAATGCATGGGTGTTGTTGTGTCCTGAATCTCGCTCACCTGACAACTTTGGATTCTGACAGCCTCCTAAAATCTTCCTTCCACCTGGTGATGGTAAAAAACAATAATAAAAACAAATCCAAACCCTGACTGTATTGCAGCCGAGAGTTATATTGTAGTAGGACAGCATTTTCTAAACTTAATAAAAACCTCCTTTCAATACATTTTTTATGTACATCTTAAATGGGTAATGTCCAGAGGTATATAGTGTGATGCGTGTCAAAACCCTCACTGGATGATATTTCTTCTTGTCAGAACAGCAAGAACATCAGTGAGGAGAAGTCTTTACAGTCAAGCAGGGCACTGTTGTTTGCTCAACTGCAAACCCACTTTCATCTCTCAAAAGCACTCAATGCAAAATACTGTATTGACATATCAAAGTTTATATGGGTTGCCAAAGGAAAATAAGAAGAGGAAGCTAGGGTGTTTGTCAGAGATAGGTAGAATGAGATTGAGACATTCTGCCAGCAGTTGACAAGGCAGAAGAAGCGTAGGTCAGCACTAATAATGTGTGATTTAGCTCCAAAAAGCCACGTGTCATATAGCTGCAATCTGAACATTGTCGCTTAACCACTCATCCCTTGCAACAGGCCTGCTTTAGCCATGGTGACTTGAGCGGATGTCTGTGTACCACGTCGGTTAACTGAACTACTGATGGAACCAACCTCTAACTACCAGTAAATCATCCAGTTAACTGAAACCGAATCAGGTCGCTCTTAACAGGGTTTCATTTTCCATTTCGTTATTTACTAGTGCGGCTGAAGGGGATTTTTCATGCCATTAAGTTTCAATCTTTGCTAAAGTTAGCAGAGTTGTTTTGGCAAGGAAGATCGTTGCGGTTGCTTGCCCTGCTAGACCCTTACATGGGCATACAACTGGCTCCCCGCTTAGCAGACCTCATATAACAGTGTAGTATCTAATACCTCAGGGAACTATTTGTCAGCAGCTATTCCCATACATTCATTTGGTGAACTCCTAAATCCAAATGGGTTTTCTTCTGCTGCGTGCTTGATTACTGACTATTTGTTTGTTCTTGGTATGTTCCATCATTCATGAAGTAGATCTGTATTTGTAGAAACTTTCTAAAAGTTTCTAAAGGGATAGGAATAGCTTTTTTTTTTTTCTTCTTTTTTTTTTTTTCTTTTTTCCCTTCTGGCATCTTTCCACTGCTCTGCCTTGTTTTTAATGAAAATGGGTGTAACACATATTGCACTTGCTCACACCATGCTAAATCATTTTATTAAACTCGCTACAAAATTCAGTCAAATGTTGCAAAAACTTTAGTACTGACAACCTGTCAACATGCTACGGCATTTTGCTTACCAAGATGTGTTACTAAGTACTCTGCCTGTTCAGCTTCATTTCTGAATTCCTGGAGAAAAAAAAAATCACCTTGTTGTTCTCATAAGAATCCTGACATATGTCAGTCTAGTTAATAAAAATAAAAATAAAAAAAAAAGGATACAGCATTATCAAAGGTATGTTGTCCATGTTTTCTCAAGGATCAGTGCAGTTGCAAACACTTTCTGCTCATTTACAGTATAACATTTTTCTCTGAATAAAAGTCTACTGCTCAGCCAGGAAAGGAGAATTAGCTTCTGAAATAAAAATGTGTTAAATGGGAAAGGTATGTTAGGGAAGGGCAGCTCTTCCACTCAAGTGCTAAATATAAATCCCTGTTGTCAGCTAAACGGTTCTTTATTGAAGCTGAGTGGATGCAACAGAAAGAGTTAGTGTGACCTTACCCACAATTACTGTGGTGAATTCCTTCTGTCATGCTCATATCATGTTTGTGTTCATTTCCAATGCACATTTTTGCTAACAAGTTCATTGCCACGCATATTTTACAAATGAAGTCAAAATTTTTCCCATGGGTGCTCACTGCAAGATTAGCATTCCCTTTTGGTTTAACTCCAGCTCAATAAACTGGGCAGACTCCCCATAGGAACCACTGGAATTTGGATCTGAGCCTTGAGGAGCATCAGTTACGTAATACCCGTCTCTCATCTTGCTATACTCAACTGATCGACACAACTACAATCACTTATGCTGACTGCATGCAGAAACTGTATGTGATCATCTGTATAAAACATAATCTGGGAAATTACTATCTATTTACAAATATTAGATGCAGAATTTTCTGGATAAATTACAAAGAGTGAATTATACATACACTATTGAAATAATATATGTAAAATATAATTTACATATTATAATATGTAAATATCATATACTTATTTATATAAAAAACATTGCTGTCCTTCAAGTAGCAAGTAGATCCTGCCACCTAGGTACACTCCCACAGAAGGGAATGGGGCTTTACATGGGGTTATAACTTGAAGAATAAAAATTTTTGTTCAATATTTTCTAGCATCCTCAGTATCAGCACAGTGACTGGGAAGATATTAGATCAATAAATCACTTAAAGAAAACCCTTGCTCTAAACTATCATTGCAATCTTAAAATGTTGTTCTATTCACATGCCTGTTCTTTTGGAAGTCTACTGAAATAGGTACTATTATTCATTTTTCTACATCAGGAATATTCACTTCCTCATGCCCTTCTGCAAGTACAACAGCCTGCACTGCAAATTGCTTCAAATACCTTTTTTATAGGTGTCTACTCAGTATAAACACTCCAGAATCTAAGCAAATGTTTGGCGTTTCTAGTTGTTGTAGGCTTACATAGTTCAAGCACTCATATAAATTATAGAATATGTTCATCAAAGTTACCTGAGGACCTAATAAGGAGGCACAGATTGGACTGCTATAGTTGTATCTGTCCTTACAAAAGGCCAGGTCCACTTTACATCCATTCACGCCTCACAGCCCCACCTGCAGAAAATCACCTACGTTAGAGACATTACACATCTGAAGGAGGACACTAGTCCATCTGGTGAAATGGCTGTGGAAAATGCCATGTTTGCAGAAAATAAAATAAGGTCCATTTATTTCTCTTTTAGAGTCAGTGGGAGTCTTGAATCTAAAATCTCCAGCCGGGTGGAAAATGTGACTTGCATAGTGACAGTAGCCATACGGTTACATCTACATTTACCTGTTATTACTGTACACTGTGGCTCCCCTCTCAGCTGTGCATGTGAGTATCTTTTCCATGGATGTAAAAGGCAAGGATCCAGGCAATCCTAGACCCTGCGTTTGCACAGGACTGCACAGCCAGTGTTCCTCATATCACAGCCTGAAGGTGAACACTGTTTCTTCACTACTTTCTTTTCTCTTTAAGCACCCACCAGCTGGTGTGTGCAGGCCCTTCTCCGCAGGCTTTCCCCTAGGTGGGGTTCCCACTCCCTCTCCTCCAGCCGAGCATGCCGCTGGGCCAATATGTTCCCTAAGCACATAGGCACTGCACATATCCTAATACATGTTTCCCAGCTGCCTTCTTCTCATTACACTGGAGCAACCTTTGGGTCTTTCCACCTCCCAGGGTCTTTCTCCTGAAGCACAGAGCTTCTCTCCAAAATTGCAAAACTCTTTTTGTCAGTTTTTTGACTACTTCACCCTAAATGCAAAGCCGTGCTCCAGATTTCCCCATGAAAGCGTACCCAGCTCATTCCTTCTCCACCTCAATGCTGACCCTGTGTGTATCTTTCCAGGTTTATATTTCACCTACTCACATATGGCTTCATTTTGCTGCGCCTGAGAATTTGCCACTCCCAAACCACCACACCCTGCAGAAAGACTTTTCAAGGAAACTGTTTTCGTAGGCTTCAGCTAATTCCTTGGTCTGATGTGTTTTAGTTTGGTCATTAAGTTTTAAAAATTGATTTTTAACCCAAAGTCATCAAAGAATGGAGAATTCACATCCATTAAGGCAGTTTGTTATTTTTTTCACATTGACTCATAATTTCAGCCAGAATCCCTAGATTATACATAGACAGATTCCCCAAATCATCACTCGTGCATTACTGAAGGAACTGCATGAGGCACTTGGGGTTTTTCTAAGGAGCAGATTCCATTTCTTTATGGTACAAAGAAGAGCCAAAGAAAGCACACAGCAAGGAAAGCACCCTCCTTGCATTCTCATGGGGTGTATGAAGTATTTGGCTGCCTCTTGCCTATGACTTTTGTAAGCAAGTTTGAAAGATAGCTTAAAAAATAAATCAACTCTCAGTGCTTTGGGCAAACACATAGTTTTCTGGCTCCTTATCGGAGTCTGCTTCCTGCTAAAAGCAAGAGCTTAGAGTTTTTCACTTATGTTTAACAAGTTACATTATATTAAGCAAAATGATGATTTATGCAATCATAAAGACTTTCAATAATAATCACAAGAGAGATGTTAATTTAAGCTAAATGTGCTCATGTCATGCTTTGTTTTTTTCCAACAGCATGTAGCATGGCTCAAATGCAAAGGCTGGTGGTTTCTGCACTCCATTTTGAAGCTGTCTATCAGGTTCTGCTATACATAAAGGGAACTAATTATGGTAGACAACATTGCAGAGATCAGAAGAAGAATCGATACATGTATTCCCCTAAGAATGTTCAGTCATTAAACCAAAGGAGGAATTTCCCTTGAGATAATAAATGCTTTACATTTTTACCCAAGAATTCCTCTAATTCTTGCATTTCTTCTCTGCTTGCTAGCACAAAATTTTTTGTTTTATTGAGAACTCTTAAAACTAAAGGCACAGTTTGGCTTCCCTTTTGTTATTTTCAAAGTAATGCTACTATGTATGAAAGGCTTTGGCTTTTGTAAGACAGAAAGAGAGTTTCTTTTAGTGGGCTACAGTGCAAACACAACTTATTAATCATAGTCAGAAGCAAAGATCTCTCTGTAGCTACATCTGCATTTAGATCCAGATATCTAAATGTAAAGCATGATTCCTGAGCAGCCTCTCTATTGCTAGCAAAAACTACCAAGTTATTCCTTCAATTTAATTTGGAGTTCCCGGTGGCTCACCATGTTTCAGAAATACGCAGCTCTCAGGCAAAAGCTCGCTTTTAAAATCTCATTCTCATCTCTCATGGAATTTATCTTTTTACATGAGAGCATTATAGAAACAATTCAACAGTTTTCCTTGATTTTATATGTATTTATTAAAAAAATTACCACATCCCAGCCACAGAAGCAAACGTAACTATGAGTCTTTCATAGAATCAGTAAGGTTGGAAGGGAGATTTTATATGCATTTATTTAAAAAAAAGATCACGTCCCAGCCACAAAAGCAAACATAACCGTGGGTCTTTCATAGAATCAGTAAGGTTGGAAGGAACCTCTGGAGATCATCTAGTCCAGCCCCTGCTCAGCAGGGAAACAAGTGGCCCATACGTGGATTGAACCCACGACCTTGACCTTGGCATTATTAGCACCATGCTCTAACCAACTGAGCTAAACCTCCATCCCCAACCTCCCCATCTCATTGGATACATAGCTTGAATGTCTCTGTTATGAAATACAGTTCAGATAAAGGCACTTACAACACTGAATTCAAACACAGACCTTAACATTTAATGCACATTTAAAACTCTCATATTTAATCTTTAGTAGAAACATGATCATGGTAATACATAAGTATTTCTGACAGGCAGTCTACATGGTGCACTGCATACATACTGTTGTTTCCCTAGTTTGGGAAGGAAAACTTTCACAATATTGTCCTATTTTTGACAAGTTGTATTCATGGAAAATTTATTTCTCCAGCATTCTGAAGCCCTGACATACTCATTCTTCCACTTTTTTTTTCCCAATGTTATTTATTCCATCAAATTAAAGGATGATTAAGGCAGTGCATTTTGGAAGAAATACTCCCCTCTGCATACTATCATTTTATTTCTTCTGAAGCAACATAGCTCTGTAGGGACCTAGTAGCACAGAAATAAAAGCATCTTGCTCCATATCCAAAAAATGTAAGTCTAGGGCAGGGATTTGCTCTAACTGATGATGGCTGCTTCCAGTCAACCCAAATGAGGAAAGGTTATCCCAGCAGCTGGACTGGGAAGCTGGGGGTGGCCAAACATAGTGCCATGCACACCATTCAGTGGCCCTTCTAGGACAAGCTGCACCTTTGACTTTGAAAAAGCACCATGTTAGATCAGTGAAGATCATTTAAAGATGCATGCACGTGTGCATTCAGATGTAGTCTCAGAGCATTAGGAAACGAGAGAGGAAGATGTTGAGAACGAGCATATGGACCTAAAAAGCCCGGCTTGCCTCTGTAAATAAACAGCAGCGGCACAGGGAGCTGCCACGGGTCTTGCAGTATTTTGGGCTAGGCTTCCATTTGTCAGGTAACCTGCATCTTTCCCCATAGCCAAGAGATAGTAGTGACAGCGGGAAATCAGGATGGGACTTAGTGGAAATTCAGAGACCTAACTGTAGGAGTCTAATCCTATGAGATCTCTACGTGATTTTGGTGTCTAAGCTCCTGTTACAGCCAAAGAAGATCTGGTCAAAATAGTCAGCTGCAGTCTCTTCAGCTGACCAGACACGAGGATCTGCTTCAGCACGCACAGACAGCTCTCCATATTCCAGTGGCTGTCTTGGCTGGACCTCCACCGGCTGTGACAAAGTTGGACTTACCCCACATTTAGTACCCATATCTGGAGCTGACACAGTCAGTGCTCAGAATAATACTTGGAAAATCTTGGCCTAAGCAGAGTGATTAAGCTTGAGGAGAGTAAAATATTTGTTCATGAAGAACTTGTTCAAATATTATATGTTTAAGAAGTATTTCTGCCAGGCTGGGGAGGCTGGGCTATCAGCCTGTTGGAAATAATTTAAAGGATGAGCTGAGAGCAGATGGCTTGGGGTTGCAGCCTGCTGAAAGTAGCCATCCTGCAAAAATCAACATTGCAACTGGGTTTTTTAAGAAGCTGGGTAGTGTTTGGTCTAATAATAACACTTAAAGTCATGTGTGCTAAGATAAAACTAATCAAATCTCATGCTTCACAGAGTCAACTGTTTGCTGCTGGGATCAGGAACTCATTCTTTTTTAATCATAAAACAGTTCTCTATAGTTGATCAAATGAATTATAGGCATTTTTTTATCTTTCTTTAGACAGTAGTCATCCACCCTGAGGCAAGATATAAGGTTTGACAGCTTCCAGTGGTAAAGACACCTTTTGGATGTTGATATTCTGGCTCATGAATAAAGTAGCGGGACACTTAAATCAAAATCACTATAATTTTTTCACCACTTCCCCAAAACTAAGTACTTCACATGTTTGTGTTTGTTTACCAGCATCAGATTAATTTCTATCAAGGTAATTGATTGATAATAATAAGAGTGAGAATAAATATATTTTTTAGCATTGTGCGTGTGAAGTTTGTGATAAGATCAATGGAATGAGGAGTGTCTAGACAATCGGTATAAGCATTTATTTTAATATTAAAGCAGATACTGGCACTCCCTGTTGATTAATTCCCATTAAAGTGAGATGAAAAGGAGCTAACAATGATAAATTTTGCTACGAACCTATAGCTTTTTCTTCAAGAGCAACTTTTTTAAAAAATATAGGCAAGTGATTACCTAATTCCTATTTCCCATATACTACAGATACTAAGTAGCCTTAAGGGTGAAATGCAAAAACCTGTCACTGACTAGAAATTTTATAACAAGAATAAACAAAGAATAAGAAACAAGGGGTCCATTTATGAAGTTGGGGTAGCCAAAAATCTCCACAAAACCTTTTTAAAATAGGCTTGTCCAGGAGGAAAAGAAAAAGAAACTGAAAATTAAATAATTTTAAATACTTTTAGATTACAGGTTTAGAAAACGCATATACAACTACAGTGTTAAGTGTTTGTTTAATAACTGAACAACAAAGCTAAACTTCAAACGAAGGCAATTTGTTTAACTCCCCAAAAGATCTCTGGAAGGGTGCTGAAAGTGAAAAACTGACTTTGGGGTTCTCTAGTCAAGGCGTGAAACATTTTTCTTTTTAAAATTAAAGCGGAAGGAGGGAGGGAAGAAAGAAGGAAGAGAGGAAGCAGGGAGGGAAGAAGGGAGGGAGGAAGGAAGGAAAGAGAGAGGGATCTGAGACAAAAAGAAGAAGGAAGAGGGCAAATTATTTGCAAGTCTGGGCCTAAAAGAGTGCTGTTTCCTTACTGCCTGAAGGAGCCGGTGAGAGCGCGCGCCGCGCTGGCCACGTCGCTGGAGGTTTCCCCAGCCCACGTCCCCCGCGGCCGGAGCAACTGCTGGAGCAGCTGCGCTGCAGCCAGGGGCTTGCTGAGCCCCCACCACCGACGAACTGCTGCGAACGGGCACAAGAGCTGCATTCAAAGTGCAGGAAAATTAGGTCCCCTTAATCCACTTGTTTTATAGACCATAATGAATCATTTAGAACATGAAAGAAATTTTTGGAATGAGCATAATTGCCAACATCTCACTACATAAAATGTGAACAGCAACTTGTTAATCCCATGATTTTATTCAAAAGTGAAACCCTAGTGCACTTGTTCAATTAAAAATAAATATTGCAGTACTGCTGGCACATTCTTGCTTCATTCTTTTCGTAAAATTGCGTACAGTGGCTTAAATGTTCTCGGCCTACATTTTACCCGGTGTAGTCAATAAAGTATGTTCTGTCTATGGAGCAACTTCTCCCTACGATATAGTGACACAGCAAATTATTAACAAATGATGTGCCTGCTCATGCATACATGAACGCTTGTAAGTATTTAACATTGTCAGTTGCCCTAGTGAATCATTTCAAGGGACCCAGTTCTCATCTACTGTAAATTGGCACAGTCCCATGAAAAAATCATCACCTAAGTGCATAAGGAGATGCAAATGAAACAATTTTGTGCGTGGCGATAGGGAAGGGCACATTACACTTCAGAAGCGTATGTGCTCGGGAAAGCATAAGCATTGTCAAACATGCGGAGAAACATACAGTTGTTTAATTTGTGAACCGCTGAAGCTTTCATAATAAACAGTATATTCTGGTCATATTTCAAGTTTTATTGCAACTGTTTTGAACTACATCCAGCTGTAATTTCCTTTTGTTTATCAGCCAACAGGAGTTTTACCTCACTTTGGTATTTTGCGAGGTGTAAAAGAAAGAATGTCTCAAATAATTGTATTTGAAGCTGCTGGGTAAGGCTATTTTCACTCCCTACAGGTAATGTTTTTTACACCAGGCTTAAAGTTTTGAACTACAAAATAAAAAGTGTGCTAAATACTGATTTTACTATCCCTTTAAGAATTTTACTTTGAAAAAATGGGAACAAGGATCATAATACTTTTATGTAATATATGTAATAAATCAGTTTTAGAAAGGGAGATACAATACATTATTTGATATTAGTAGTCCTCTTGGCCTTCTTGGCACTTCTCTCTAAGGAAGCAATTTGTGTTGTTGCCATCCAGCACACTGTCAGAATCCCAAAGTTCACATTGCCCCTGTCAACACAGTTTTATAAAGTCACCAGACTGCTGAGGCACAGTCAAGGAACTGGGAGTCCCTTTCAGTGGTCTTTGTATCAGAAACATATTCACTTCTTACAATAAATGATGCTTATTCCATGGACAAGAACAGCCCATCCAGGAGTGGCGCAAGGCAGGGCCAAAGCAAAAACAAGGCAAGAACGCCCTAATTTTTTTTTTTTTTTTTTAATCTGCCTTGGCATCTAAAGAGGAACGAGGCTCCTGGCCAGTTCTTACTTTACAGAGCTAGCTTGCCCCTGCCTTCTACCTACCAAAGATTAGGAAGAGCCCATTCAATTCAAGGAACTCTTGGTGAATAAAATAGGCTGCCAAGGGAAGTAGTTACAACAACAAGCATCAGAGCCTGGAAACGATGAGCACCTAGGGACTTTTACAACGCTGGGTATGTCTCCTGAAAGGTAGGAGACGAACCAGATGGATGGCTCTCACCATCCAAATATCCCACGCTCCACGCCGCTCAGCCAGCATGGCATCTTCCCTAAACAGCTCTCCTCCCCACTCAGGCTCATTAGCCCTTTTAAAGCCTGACGGTCGCACAGATAGGACTAACCATCCTGGTGAAGCAAAACACCTGCATTTTGTATCAAATAAGCCTGCCTTCACAGTGAGGAAAAGAGCTTCCTCAGCTGGAGATGGTTACGCACACAGTATATGAACTGCAATAGTATGTTCACGCGCGTGCATACATGGGCACTCACACACAATTTAGTTCTACTCTGCTAATGGTGATTTTTACAAAGCACCTGCCACTGCATTTTTTTTTTCTCATTTACATGGCAGAGGGGTTTCAGAATGAAATTGTAGGTATGCTCTGACTACTCAACCCCCACAACACTTGGGAACCCACAGAAGCTGGAGGCAATTCTAGTGGCACATCTAACTTCAAAAGTGGAACTCAGCACTTACCCTCACTGCAGTGTTAGCTCAGATTATCTACGTGCAGGTTAATTCCTTGAACCAAATCAGCCAAGCGGGAAAACTTGACTTGAACGCCACAGAATGTTTGTTAACAGCAGCTGCTGAAACCTGATTTTATATTGGAATAACTTAAGCTTGAACTCATAGCCCCCTGCCCAGCCGAGTTCATACCACCAACTTAGAGCAAGATATTTGGGAGAAGAGTGAGGAAGAAGTGGAGGAAGCATAAGAATTGTGCAAGGGACACCGCTGCAAGAATGTGGTTGCATTCAGCATTTGATCAAATACAGCAGAAATCTTCAAGAATGCATCTAGTTAAATCATTTTCTTCACAGTGTCGTGATGAGAGTTTTAAGGGAGCTTAGGTGTGGAATGAAATGCTCATTTTCTTTGGCACATCTATCACCTTCCTACTCCTTGTGTGCCCTTCAGGGGATCAGCAGTCACTTGTGTTCTGCTTTTGACACAGTGTGCCAGACCCGACAGCTTTTGGCCTGCTTTTGCCTCCTACTACTAGTTTCTTTTCTGTGTGTGTTTTCAAAGTGTGTCGATAGGGAATTTCCCAGGAATTCTTGCTGCTAAAACCACTGTAGAGATAATACTCATACAATGTAAGACAGCCAATTAAGGCATCAGAGATTCATGTAGCTTTCCCCTAAAAGTGCTGGAATACAATATGTAGCAAGTGCTGTACATCTAAATGATTGTTCACAGAAAAGCTCAGTGAATCAATCCACTACTCATAAACAAGATGGGATGATAGAGCTGGAATTTCCCCTAGAAAGCCCATAACTTTTATTGCATAGGTAATTGGTGTTGCTTCGTATACGTATCTACTGGTAAATTCGGTTGTCAGAAAATGTGCTTTGAGAAGGCAATGCAGGAGCCATTCACTTGTGGTGGCCCGGTTGTGTCCCTCCTCAGGCACATTCAGTAACTCCCAGCAGTGTGTCAGCCTCCCACAGGGATCTGAAGCTCACAACTCCAGAAAGAATTAAAATATTATATACTTTCTTGGTGATATCGGATAGTTGAAGGGAAATATGGAGAGGAGACTGCCAGGCAAGGAGCCTGTTAATCAAATTCCACGGCTTAGAGTCTGGTACAGAAGGAGCTTAAGTAAGCCTATAAGTTGAATATTTGCACAGATGCTTTTAACATTAACTTAACTTTCACTTGTTAAACTAGTTAATTTTAAACAATAATCTTCTTTTAAGAAGGTTACATGAAATCATAGTATTTACCATTGGTTACAGCTATGGAAGAACCCACCTGGACACCCTTTGCAATTATGGCTGCTGGGCAGTGGACTGGCAGCCAAAATATCAGGGGAAAAAAAAAATCAGCTATTCAACTCCAGTGTATTAAAGGCTTTGGCTATACAAGCTTCCACAAGGATTAAAGAAAGAATAAAAAAGTCCAACTAATCTTGCAATAGTGAAAGCTTTTAGGAGAATCTCCTCAGGAGTAGAAACAATTTTAAAAGGCCTCCAAATCAAGTAATCAATCTAATTTTAAGGGAATGCTCCAAGCTGCTTTGTCATGCTACTAAGTAACAAAAGGGACCTACTGTCACAGCAAAGAAATCACAGCACTGAATAGGTAAAGTGTGCAGTTATTCTACAGTAGGTTATTACTTCCATGTGCAAAAACAATCAAATCTGAAATAGATTCCAATCACATACTTGTAAGGGTGCAAGAGGGATGAAAAGGATAATGAAAGAAAAATTATACTTTTCCTTAGTTTATGTAGTTTAAAATATTATATCTTCTAATTCCTTACCTGTTAAGACTCACCATTCTATAAATCATAGCTTTATTTTAGAAGTTTTCAAGTATGTGTAAGAAATGACAGGTTTCAATCAGTTAAAAGAACAGGTTTTCACTTTTGGGGAGATACTTTGGACTCATTCTGCAATGTCAACTTCTTTGAGCTTAAATGCCTTCCTGGAGTGTCAAGTTATCTTGAATCCGTCCCTAGATAACTAATCCATTAAGCTCGTATTTAATATTTGTCATTCTCATAAACTTACAAAGTTTACTGCTGGATAGCGCTTCTCCTGAGGTCATGTGACAAGAGCCACAGTAAGGAAAAGAAAAAAAAAATCCAGAGAGGTAAAATTAAAATTTTCAGTATTTAGAAGCCCTAGCGTAAGTTTCCACAAGGACTGACACCACTATGTCTTCTAATACTTACTAGGGAAAGTATATATGATGGTGCGAAAAGAAAGTAAACAATCAGAAAGGGTTCTTAGTATTTAGCCACTGTTACTGTTGGGATTAAAAAAAAAATTGTGGTGTAAAAAACACTATCCATTCCCTAAACATGTTAGTTGCTATAGGTGAAAAAAAAAAAAACAAAACAAAACCTCTTCATCCATGAAAACTTGCTCTGTGCTCAGCTATTGCATTGCCTTCGTGAGAGAGTTGTCTGCACCCACTGCTCTCCTTGCATTCCCCTTTCCTCTCCCCTCACATACAGCTACATTACATACAGCTCAGAGATCAACGTAGATACACCCTTGGATTCCAAGGAGTCTTTTTTTCCAACATTCAGCTAAAGGAAGGACTGGAAAAGTTGTCAATAATGGTACATTTTGAAGTAGAAGATTTCATGCAATTAGAACTTACAGTTCCTCAGATGTATTTGCTCAGTTGATTTTAATTTCTTTAATTTGCTTTCCTAAACCAGTTTTACTAAATATTGATTGTACCACAGCATGTTAGCATTAAAGATTATTATCTGCCAGCAGACTCTCAATTTAAGAGGCTAAATGAAATGTGTACTGATTTTAGCATTTTGTATTCTTAGACCTCCCTTTTTTGTCCACTTTTATTGATAAGTACTAAAGAAGTGGGTCCATAAGCCCCTCTGAGAAATGTTCTAAAATTTAAACTGATAACTGGAGACCAGCTAAATCTATCACGCACTTAGAACAGTGACAATAAAATTGTTCTGATAACTAGTGCAAATAAACCAGGTAGGAGAACTTTTTTTGCCACCCTAATTTGATGTGGCTGAAGACCTAAATCTTCAAGTTCGTTGAAAGCATAGCATAATATCCTGCTTTTGGCCCTTTATGGCAAATGCTCCAATATCTTATTGCATGCTAGAGAGACTCCAGGATCAACAGGAGTCATTAGAAGAAATTTCTGTCCCTCCAGACTGTTGCGGTGCCAGACCCACGTCACCCATAGAGCTCATGATAGCATTTATCCTCTGGACATAGGAAAAGATGCAACTGCGAGCTAGAACTCTTATTAAAGTGGCCCAAGACTTTGGTGTATAGATGTGCTCCAGTCATAAGGAGCAAACCATAAGGAGGAATGCTATTCAGTGATCTTAAATCAGCTTTAACCCAGATTAAGGTAAAATGCAAATATGAGCCTTTATTCATGTCATTCAAAATAGGGAGCACAATTATAAAAATTTATAAAAGATGTAGGTGAAGAAATGAAACAAAAAGCTACATCTTACACATTCATACTAAGTTTATTTCTAAAAAAAAGTCTATTACTCTCCCTTATTCAGCTGACATGCTAGCTGTCTTCTGAAACCTAATAGTCTGTATTTCAAGCTTTGCATAGGCTTTTTGCTTTTGGTTGAGTCCATTTGGAAGCTCAGAGAACTTGCTGCTAGGAAAAAGCATCTCCTAAAGTACATCCTCAGAGCAACTTAAATCTCAGATGACCCCTTTCATTTTTCTTTTGTGAGTATGTCAACTGTTATTGCTGATGTCTTGTTTCAACTCTTCTAAAAGGACAGGTTTAATCTTTTCTCTTCACATCACACTCCTATTTCTTCCTTAACTGGCCACTTCCACAATTCAGATAAGGGTTGGTTCTTTTCTTTAGGCATGCAAATGTCTCTTGGTTACATGAAAAGCCCACTTCCACGTTGTACACAGCTCTTTCTATTGGAGAGGAAACTCTTGCACCCTCCTTCCTTCTTTGCCATATTTTAGTGTGTAATTTTTTACACAGAATATATAGCAATCTGTACAATAAAAATATACACGAAACAAACATGCAAACTAGGAGCATAGAAATTTGGAGTGAAAGGAACCTTTTGAGGTCTAGTCCAATCTCTTCCCTGAAGTAGGACTACCAGTTCATGGATGGTTTCGCTTTGCACAATGCGGGCTCTTGGCTAAGATTAGACACAGCTTTAAGCAAAGACTTTAAAGAAACAGTTTGAGGGAAATTGATCCACAACTCTTTCCTTTTAGGCTAACCATAACTTTTAGTTTGAAGTTTTTGTCCTGGATTTCATAAGCATTGAGCAACAAAGCCTTAATGGAAATAAAAGAACCGTATAGGATCATAGAGTATTTTACATTTTTCTCCAGTGAGTCTTTTTTACTTGGGAATACCTGGTGCATTACAGTTTTATTAATAAAATGACATATTCTGGCATTGTTGTTTTCTACTACTACAAGCAGACATGAATTGATAAGAGATGAAGGGAGAAAACCTGCATATCTCTCCTAAAATCGGACTTCCAAAAGCCAGTGAGCACATCACACTGCACACACACTGGAACAATCTTCAGGAAAACAAATGACCATCAAGTAACAAATGCAACTTGTTGTAACCAAATGAACCAGTACATCTGGCATTGAAAGAAGAAACAGCAAACATGAACAAAAATGCTTGTTTGATTTATTGGCAAGAAGAAAGCATTTCATGTGGGAAAAACTCTTGTCCCGTCCTTGCTAGAAAGAAGAATGGAAAAAGACCATGAAATAGGTCTTTGTAATGGGCATAAATAGATGGATTTTCTTTGAAAAAATTGAAATGTTTATTGTCCAGCAGCAGAAGATAAGGTACAAGATGCCTGAAGCCTGGTACAACTTCTTTGGTTTATATCTGGAAAGATCCCGTTTATTTGAAAGAAAAACAGGATACCTTATGTTCATGAGTTTGACCTGAATCACAGAAAGACTTCAGGTATATCATGCCTTATAGCCATTGAGTTTAAAGCCATTGATTCCATTAGGAATATTTCTCAGACTGTGTTTGCATTTCTCATAGGTTGCAAAATATAGGTAATGTATATCAAAACTAGCTTATTTTTTCACAGCGGTTGGGAAGACAGTGAGGAGCTGCTGCAACTACTGGCTGAATCGGGGTAGCTGCTTACTGCCTGTAACGGCTGATTGGTGCTGTCTTCACAGTAAGGACCAGTGTTGGCATCTCAATCAAGATCTCCATCTTCATCCCTTAAGAACTGAGCTGCTGAAGACTCGATTGCATAGATGAGCTAGGACTTTCAAAAGAAGTTAGTGAACGAGCTACTGTCTTATAAAACACAGGCAGGAGGGAATGATTTCTGAACTACATCTATAACTTTATTTCATAGTTCCCATTTCTTTTTGAAGAAAATTCTCTACCATTAAGAGTTTAGAGTGATGAAAAATCTATCATGTTCCGAATGTGAAAGTTCCTGTGTTAATCAACTGGCTTCTAGTGGGACATTCATTACCATTTAAGATATGGTGGGCAAGCTTTTGGAATGCATCTTCAATACAACAATAACTTAATGTGTTCTGTAACAAATTGCTTATATATAGGGGATGGGAATGGGATTCTTTCATATCTCATTGCTAGCATAGCTCTTAAGCTACACTGATACTTAATATTTTGTGTGACTAAACTTATAAACTCATGGCAAATGAAAGTGAAATCTGTGTATTATTATTATTTATTCATTAGTCTTCTATTGATTTAATACCCAGAGACATTAGGTACTTTACCAACATAGTAAGACAAATGCCTGTCAGAAGATTTTAGCATCTAAATAAATAGTAAATAGAGAGAAAGACATAAATATTGTATCACTGGTTTCTACATGATATTATGCATAATAGGTTTGTATATTTTATTCTAGATGTAAAGCATAATAGGTTTGTACATGACACCAGGGTGATAAAATGAAAATACAACTTAATTATATATAGGGCTTCAAACAATTCATTAAGGTGGAGTAGCACAGGCTGACTCAGTAGCTCTGCAGTAGTATTGCACTGTTAAAAAAGGCTAGGAGTTTATTCTAGAGTTTCTTTGATCTTCTGTGTATTTCTGAAGGTTCTCCCATCACATAATTCCTTGGCATGCCTTTAGCATATACTGTCTGTATTTAAAAATATGAAATCTGCAGGATGTATCTCTTCCTGTCCTTCATGAAAATTTAAATCCAAGTATTCTTTTTCTTGCATGATAATTCAAAGTCTTCTTAAACAAGGGCTTTAGTGTAATATCATGTATGAAATATGAGACAAAGTGTGCGGGGTTCTGCTTAGGACAGGGGTTGAGTCTTAATATAGCTCTAAATTGTCAGGTTTGTTTTTTCTTCAGTTGCTGTTTTCTTGCTGCAAGGAGGCTGCAGCGACAGAGGTATCAGCTGCAAGGCGTTGGTATGCACGCAAGCAGTGGCTTGAGGGATTGCCGCCAGCGGAGGACGAAGAAATCAGAGAAACCTATGCCCTGTGGTCTGTTAACTTAAGCAAGTTTAAAAGCATGCTAACTTGCTGAGTGTAGCTCCATAATGAATTTCACCTCATTTGTTGCTTCAAGAGACAGACGTTTGGCTATGAAAGTCACCCTGCCTGTGTCAGACAGTTATAGGTACATAGAGGAATTACACTTGAAACTTTAAACCTGATAAATGTAGGCACCTTAAAAGGGATTGTTATGTTGGAAAAATGAGTCCATTCTGTGTTAAATTATACAGGGTGGGGGTCTCTGTTTCTCTGCTTCAAGGTAATGCTGGAAGAATCAGCTTTCTGTAAGACGACTGGCAACAGAACTTCTGCAAAGAGATTTCTGAAGTGAATATTTAGCACAATCTAGAAATAACATTTGCCTAAATGATCTGTTAAATGGTCTTTAGATAAACTTCCTCAGGAATTTTAGTAAGAGCAGCAACAATGCAGCTCCATAACAATTATTCCAAAAACCCTGCAGAATATAAAATGGGATTTTCTTTCTGTATGAAGAAAATCATCCTCATACCATGCAGAGGATGCAGTAATATAATCTTACAGAGCAGAGTACAAAAACTTTACAGCAAAATCATAATTCCCTGTTAAATCTCTCAAGCCCGCTCCTTTCAGAGCTGCTGCTTTTCCATAATGTCAGCTTCATACACAATGAAAAGCCTGTAGAATAGGAATATGGTTAGCTTAGGTTGGAGGAATAAAGCCATTTCTAGATCAGCTGGTAGCACCTGCCACTAATGGAGAATGAGGAAACAAATCTCCTCAAGGACAGATAACTTCCTAATTGTCCATTTTAGAGCTTCTTCCTCTTTATGGTTCATGCTGTGGTAGCTCCTACACATCACACTAGTGCTACATACTGAGCAGACATATAGGAAATAACTGGTGGTCTGGTGGAGTAAGTGGACAAAATAACAAATAGCCAAAATAATAGGGTTCTGGATGACAAGGAAAAGAGTTCCAATCTATGGAGTAATTTCCATTGTAATTATTTCTGTGTAAAATATAAAAGGAGTCAGTTAAATGGCTGTTAGTAAACATTGTATTCCTATATATCTTTTCATTAACTGCCATAATATAGCCTGACTCACATCAGTTTCCTCAGAGCTTCCAGATTTTCTCAGTTTGAAAAAATTTCCACTGACTTTGAAAGAAAGAGGGGAAATCTCCGTTCTCTATTAAATAAAGGATATTTCATGCTTAAATCTCATATTAGAATTCCTTTTCTGCTACTATAACTTTTTAACAAAGATCTATCAGAGGGAAAATTTTGAGTCACTATATATACTCCTTTTCTTTCACTGTTACTATGATCTTGTTCTGATCCAGGAGCAAATGATGGAACAAACGTAATAAACTAGGTCAGCTAATTATATAATCACATGAATAACTATAAAAAGTAACAAATGAGAAACATAAGGGTAACGGGTTATGTACACATTGGTGCATTAGGCCATAAAAGGTATTTTCTCCTATGCCAGCCAGTATACTGCAAGTGTCTCTTTAAATTTAAATATTAATCTGAAGTTAATATATAAAATGAGAGAGAATGAGACGAATTTCTCTAAATAGCCTGAAATTGGAGAGTGTAAGAACTACAAATACAAAGATTAACCCCCCAAATGTTCTGAAAGAATGTTAAGAATGGACAATATTCTTAATGGACAACATAAAGAAACAATGTATGAGCTCTTTTTTCACAGAGGGATATTTAAGGATGAAGGGTGAAAGCTATTGTTTCTGTTACTAAATCACTTGGACAATTTTTGCTTTGCTTCATGAAACATCTCTGTTTCGCTGGGCTGCTTCTTTGTGGTGGCTGTGCTATTTTGGTTGCCTGATCTTGTTCTTTTTCCGCAGGCCCTTTGCTCGCAGGAGTTTGATTATAAAGGGAAATGTGCAGGAAAGATTCAAAGAGGAAAATACTGTCATCCCCAGAAAGAGTAGTGAGTATGTGCCACAGATACAGCATTTTCTCAACAGATCGTACATCATTTCCCAGCTCCTTCAGAACATCATGCTAGTTCCTTTTCGATTCCCTGCGTTTTAGGTTGACTTGCAATAGCTTTATCACTCCTGCATACATTTGTTTGAAAGTTAGGTTTCCTTTAAGCATTTTGTTAAAACTAACTTTAAGCCTTTATTTTACTTTGTCTGTATTAAGAAAAGCCTTCTGTGTGTGTCAGTATTTTGCTGAATCAGTAGTTCAATGCATGACCAGAATTTTTTTCTTTTCTGAATTACGGTTACCTCAGACTTCTTGCAAATGGGATCAGATCTGATCTCAATTACCTCAAGGCATGGCAAAACATATTGTTTCATTTTTTTCCCCATACAACAATCATACTAACATTCATTACTAAATAATCACTACTGCACTTTGAGCCAGAGTCTGCTATGCTTCTTATGGTTGGGCAGTAAGGAGAGAAAGAAAACTCCCCTCACATGCCTCAAAGTCTGCATAAAGACAAGGAATGCAGCAGTATTTTATAACAGCCCTGGGAATATTAATACTGTTTATTATCGGGCATCCAGCACAGCATGAAAGTTGTATGTTAAAAGCTTTTGTTTCAACATGTTGTATTTTACTGGGATAACTGTGAAGTCCTGGAGTATGGTACTCACCTTCTACTGAGCTCATAACACCAGAGGAATACCATTCCTCTAATAGCTCATTTCTTCAAATTTTACTGTCAGAGATTTGTTCTACCTTCCCACCATGTTTGGTGTTATCCATCAGATCAGAGACATCTCTGCTGGAATTTCTTTGTGCCTCTTCCAACTCAGTCATTTTCTTTCTCACTACCTCCCCTTCATTAGTTCAACATACTTTTTCAGTCTTTGGAAAGGATAGGTAACAAGTGTAACTTGAAACGCTAGCTGAGCCAGAAAGGATCATCAGCAGATCTGCTCTTCCCTTTCAGCTTCCTTCTCTTGTGACAATCGTTCTACGGGCTTTATTTGGTTTTTCTTTTTATTTCTAGTCTTCTGACTGAACTGCTCATAATGCAGTATTCTGACACCTTCATAGTGCAGGTTAGGTGCCTTTCAGAAGCTCCCGCACAGCTCACTTGATCAGGTATTCTTTGAGATCTCTGTCCTTTGCTTTTTGGGGGTTATTTTAGTTTTTTCTTAAAGGCTCCTTCTGAGAATTTACTCACTAACGTAAAGTTTACATTGTCCCAGCCCTGATGCCAGGCTTATCATGTAAAACTTTCCAACAGCTCTTTTCTTCCTTTCTTTAGATCTCTTAATTTCAATTATATGATTCTCCCAATTGTATATAGCTGTAATACATAAGAATATTACAGTAGAATCTGACTTTTCATTTGTTTCTTTCTACTTGCTGCTTACATCCAGAGCATTCAAAATTCTTTTAATGTACTTATTCTGTATGCAAAACTGCATGTAGTGAACAAATTGCACTCATTGTATCACAAGTTTCAGGAAGGACTATGCAAAATCGTTTTTTTCCCCTGATATCTAAAAGGATTTGATTTCCATTCTGAATATTTAACCTTTCTAAGTCATGTCTGCATGTTTTACATAATGATTATAATTCTGTAATGTTATTTTTTGTGTAGACATTACACACAACACATTTACTAATAAAAAACACTAGTTGTAGCTGAATAGCCCCACTTGCTGTAGCCCCACTTAATTTTTCTGCCTATGTAGGAACAATGCTTGTGCTGTTTTACTGCACTTTTGTGTGTATTATGGTTTAATGTCTTTGACATGAAACATGTATTGTTGTTATATTCCATTAGAGAGTTTTTTCCCCCAAAAAATCTTTTCAGTTGTCTATTTCTTTGTTCCTTTTATCCTTTATTATTTAAGGTTAAATGCAGGCAAAGAAAATATGAATTCAGTAAGTTGAAACCAGAAGAGTTTGGAAGGCCAAACGCCTTTCCCCATACATATTAAAAACCTACTACCTTTCGGGGATTGAAAACCAGGTAGCTACAAAAATTCCATTCCCAAGTGAGACCTCCACTCCTTGCCTGTACAGGAAAATCAGGAAGCATCGGGGCACTCCTCTGCCACTGTGCCCTAGGGGTGCTAATGGCATGATCGTGCTTCGGTCAATACTCTGAAATGAGAGCAGGACAGATTTCCAGCCTTTGGGCCCACCCCTCCACACTGTCTAGCGTGGGTTTATCTTGGACTGAGTTCCAGCCTGGAGGGCAGTGGGCTAGCAGTTAAGATCAGGGACTTCAGTGCGGGAGCTCACCCTCTTCAGTCCTGCAGTGCAAATTCGCCCTTGTGAGAAGGAGCCGACATGCAGCCACGTGGATTGTGTTGTCCTCTCTGGAGCTGGCAGGGCTGCAAAGTGCAGGCTCCTCTCTCTCACATCTAAAGTCAACATTGCAATGGCATTTGTCCAACTCATCTGAAGATGACAGGCAAACTCCAAGGATAATTTCTGTTTCTCAGTAAAAATATTCTAGACTCAACATTTTCAGTCACATATCAGAAATGCGTTGACTTCACCCACACCTTTTCACGATTTGATGGATATATGTACCATTTCTTGGCAACAGCTCTGCTTGGTACAAAATTTAAATTGTCCAAATTTTCACTAAGACCTGAATGAAATTTTTCAGGTAGCATTTCTGTTTAGATATGTAACTGTACTCAAGGTGAATTAAGAAGCCCTTCTGAAGAAAACTACTAGTGAGGAGGGTTTTTTAAAAATAATATCTGGATTTGCTTTCACATATCTAAAAGAAGCTAATACTTTTATAAAGTAAATTCTCTAGAGCTTGGCTTTGTTCATTTGAATTTAAATTTAGGAACTCACTACCGTTCAATTGCTCACCCTTGACAGGTCAGGGAGGGGGAAAGCTCTGTTTCATTCTGATTAACTTCCTTCTCATTTAATGGTGAGAAGAAACTGGATTCTCTTAGTCTGACGTTTGTGACACCGGTTCTACAAAAGTCTGGAGCTGAAAAATGAAATTCTTTGCAAGAGTAAGGAAGGTCTTAAGAAAATGGAAAAAACAGTGTGGGCTTTTTTTTTGTACTGTGAAGGGTCCTGTACCCAAAGGAACATTGTTTCACAGTATTTTTTAAAAACAAACACTGGAAGGGTCAGACATAAATTAGTTGACTGTCAGCTTCTGGAATAGGTAGATTGACAGGCTGCAGCTCCTGCAGAGAGGTCAATAGAAAGCACAGTGCATCCGCTTCACAGGTCCAAACCCTTAACTCAATTTTTGCAAGCTAAAATTTTAACTGTTACAGCCCTTGACTCATTTTGTTTGTAACAAATAATGAATTTTCAAAAGAGGAACAATGTTGGGAGATAGAAGGAAGAAGAGAAAGTAAGTTATCTTTGCTGTCACAAATCCACTTTCCATAATTCAGCGTTCATTGGACATCAGCAAGCAGAGATGAGGACAGGAAAAAGATAACAGCAAGATCATGCAAGTCTTGGGCTGCAGAACTGGAGAACAAACCAGAGAGTCAGAGCACTACAGGACAGCTAAGAAGGCTGTGCTACTAACTCTGATGTGTCCGTAGGTCTTTGTGATACTACTGTGTCACACATCTGCCATACATCTGGATATTGAACTCCAAAACATCTTGTGAAATTGTACAGTTATATATTGCCCTCTATTTCCACAAACCAAAAAAAACCCCTCACCTTTGTTCTTCTGCATTATTCCTGAAATCTGGAATAATTTAGTGTGACATATAAAAATCTCTTATGAGTTATGCAATCAAAAACAGGTAAATTCTTTGCTCTACAATTCAGAAACTTGGTGTATCCTGTGGGCCTACAGGACTTACATTTTAAGAAATATATCCACCTTCGGAATTACAAAAACAAATGGCAACTTACCAATGTAATTGTTCATTTTTAATCAGAAAAGATATGGGTGGGTAGATGCTTTTTGCTCTGTTGTTGTTTTTGGTATTGTTTTTGCTTTAGGGAGTCTTTCTTATTAATTTAACTCTTGCAAATCATCTTGCCTTCTCCTCTATTCCAAGTCACATTTCACTTCTTTGTGCATAAGATCAGAGAGTATATGTATCCTGAGTATAATAGTGCTTTGCCCCACAGATATGCAATACATGCCCCTGTGCTTCTACTCCCCAGCTTGTGCTCTATATGGCACCCAAGAGATTAATATCCATTTGAGTTAATGCTTAAGTTAAGATGCCAGCTCTGGCTTCTGTACAATAGAATTGTGTGTGATACCATGGAAGCTGATATTCCAAGCATTAAAGCTTTTTATTAGTTTTCACACATGGATTGTTTGCTATTTGACGCTCCTAAAAGATCTGTTTTATTTTTTTACTTGATTTCAGTAAAATAGCATAAAACATTTCATAGTTCAGAATAAATTCAGCAAGTGCCTTTCAATGATTATATTCTGTGCAGTAATTACATGCAAAGCATGTTACACTTAAAAACTGAAGAATTCTGAGATAAATAAAAATTGCCAAAGTTAAGATGGGAGGAAAATCCTCTCTCCACTCACTTTAAGTATTATATGATTATATGCTACAGTGATGATTATCTATCCAGTACTCCACGCATATGCTTCACAAGACCGTGGGTAGTACATCCAAAGCCTGTGAGGGCACTGGCTCTGCTTAATGTCAAGCAAAGGTAGGTCAAGAAGAGTCAAGAACAGTGTTAACCTATCTCATCCCCTTTCTATCCTGGGCTATTTCTGAGGCCCAAAGGTATTTTTTGCAGCCCTCAGTAAAAGTTCCACTCACTCGGAGATCTATGTGAAGGCCTAAGGCTACAGCAAATTTCATCGGGGTATGTGCTACACCTCTATTGTAGTACTGTGGTCTCATACAGCATTCAAATGTGCAGTCACAACTCCTACATCTAATCAACATTACTTGAGTGTAAACATAAACATGAAATGATTTGCAATAATTAGGTTTGGTAGTTACAAAGCTGGAATGGTTTTTACCTCACAGAATCACAGAGAATCACAGAATTGGTAAGGTTGGAAGGGACCTCTGGAGATCATCTAGTCCAACCCGCCTACTCAAACAAGGTCACCTAGAACATGTTGCACAGGATCGCATCCAGGCGGGCTTTGAATATCTCCAGAGAAGGAGACTCCACAGCCTCTCTGGGCAACCTGTGCCAGTGCTCTGTCACTCTCACAGGGAAGAAATTCCCCCTCACGCTCAGGCAGAGCTTCCTGTGCTTCAATTTCTGCCCATTGCCTCTTGTTCCGTCACATGGGACAACTGAAAAGAGTTTGTCCCCGTTCCCTTGACACCCTCCCCTCAGGTACTTGTACACATTGATCAGATCCCCCCTCAGGCTCCTCTTCCCCAGGCTGAAGAGGCCCAGATCTCGCAGCCGTTCCCCATAGCGCAGATGCTCCAGCCCTCTGATCATCCTCGTAGCCCTACGCTGGACTCTCTCCAGTAGCTCCATCCCTCTCTTGCACTGGGGAGCCCAGAACTGGACACAATATTCGAGATGTGGCCTCCCCAGGGCTGAGGAGAGCAACAGGATCGCCTCCCTCAAGCTGCTGGCAACACTCTTCCTCATGCACCCCAAGGTACCATTGGCCTTCCTGGCCACAAGGGCACATTGCTGGCTCATAGTCAATTTGTCATCCACCAGCACTCCCAGGTCCTCCTTCAAAGAGCTGCTCTCCAGAAGGCCAGCCCCCAGCTTGCACTGGTGCCTAGGGTTATTTCTCCCTAGGTGCAGGACTCTGCACTTGCCCCTGTTGAATCTCAGGAGGTTCCTCTCCACCCAACTCTCCAGCGTGTCCAGCTCTCTCTGAATGGCTGCACAGCCCTCAGGTGTATCAGCCACTCCTCCCAGCTTGGTATCATCAGCAAACTTGCTGAGGAGGCACTCTGTCCCCTCATCCAGGTCACTGATGAAAAAGTTGAACAGGATGGGACCCAGTACTGAGCCCTGGGGGACGCCACTAGCCACAGGCCTCCAACTGGACTCCATGCCACTGATGATGACCCTCTGAGCTCTGCCTTTCAGCCAGTTCTCAAGCCGCCTCACTCTCCACTCATCTAATCCGCATTTCCTGAGCTTGCCTAGGAGGATGTTATGGGAGGCAGTGTCAAAAGCCTTGCTGAAGTCAAGCTACACAACGTCCACTGCTCTCCCCTCATCTTCCCAGCCAGTCATGCCATCCTAGAAGGTTATCAGATTGGTTAAGCAGGATTTGTCCTTGGTGAATCCATGCTGGCTACTCCTGATCACCTTCTCCTCCTCCATATGCCTGGAGATGACATCCAGAATGAGCTGTTCCATCACCTGTCCAGGGATGGAGGTGAAGCTGACTGGCCTGTAGTTGCCTAGATTGTCCTTCTTGCCCTTCTTGAAGACTGGGGTGACACTGGCATTCTTCCAGTCCTCAGACACCTCTCCAGTTCTCCAGGACCTTTCAAAGATGATGGAGAGCGGCCTGGCAACAACATCTGCCAGCTCCCTCAGTACCTGTGGGTGCATCCCATCTGGGCCCAAGGATTTGTGGATGTCAAGTGAACCTTGCCTCCAGAAGAGAAATTGGAGTGTTTTACATAAAGAAAGAAAGAAAGAGAGAGAGAGAGAGATAAGAAATGTTCTGAAATTGTATATTGTTTGAAAAACGGATCGAATTCCAATAAATTGATTAAAAATTTTGAGTTGGATTAGCTTCTCCAAGACCAAAAACAGAAGATTTTCCCAAGTGTGTAGGTAATATCTGGAGATATTCAGCCCCTGAACTAGGCCAGAAGAAAGAACAAGGGCATGAAGCTGAGCTTATGCTTATGGAGAAAGAAAAGTTCAGAAGAGGAATGAAGGTTGAAGTAGATACAAAGAAAGAGAACTAGCTTCACAAGACTTGGTGCAAAACTAAAAAAAATTCTCCTTACATATCACATATTTAACTGCTAGACATATGCATCCGTAAAAAGTAACTATGCAAGACATATTAAGGGAGTGCCTACATTTATCCATATTAACTGCGTAACACAGATGCCAAAACTGGGAATGCAAATGTTTTTATTTCATTTATCCTCTTTGTTTTGGTTGTTTGTTGTTTGTCTGGAGCATGCAGTGGTGACCATTAGCAGACTAAGAGGTTGCTTACCCTTCCCTGGTTGTCCCTTCTTTCACTCTTAAGTGCTAATTTGTTGAAAACTCTATGGCCACAGTAAAGAGCTGGTTTCAACGATTTTCCATTTCATAACGATGTTGAAAAAAAGGTTAAAAAATCTTCAAAATATTTCCTATTAGCAACTGCAAAAAAAAAAAAAAAGTCTTTTTCAATTCAAGACATTTTTGCTTTCACATATAAATTAATTTAGATGAATAAAAGCATTAAATTTGAGACTGAAACATGTCAAATTATTAAATTATTATATCTACTAATTATTGAAATACGAAATGACTGAATTTTCCAGTCATTTTTTATTTGGAAATGAAAATTTTCATGATTTTAACAACTCCTATCTAACGGGGAAAAAAGAACCACCCAAACAAAAAAAAAAGTTTTTTTTTTTCCGTTAGCTATGTTATTCAAATCACCTTTATTTAATGCTTCTTTTTAATGAGGTATTACAGAAACAGAATTTTTCTAGTATTGTTCCTTCTTTTGAAGCAAATTTCAGTTTTAATGCCCAGCATAAATTCTATCTCCATTTGGTCATGGGGTAGTTTAGCTTTTACCTAAAGGCACATCCTGAATGTTCTTGCTCTTACTAATAAATTTGCATTGTGCTTTGTAAATGAAGATTGTAATTGCATTGCAGTATTGAAGACAATACAACTCAACAGACTGCAACCAAAATCACTTCACAAACAGTATACAGGCTATGCTGCACATTATGTATATACATATACATGATAACATTCAAATGAAGATCTCCACCTTTTCCTCCAAGACAGTATTGCATAATGCAGTGGACCCATGACTCCAATTATTTTAAGATGAAATCAAGGCATATACTGTTGCTAAAAAATTAATTTCCTAAAAATTTTCATTGTTTCATTCTTTAATTTCAGCTCCTGGCTTTGTTTAATGCCTTGCAATGAATGCCCTGCTTGCCTTTATCAATTTACTGCACATTGTAGAATCCTTTTTCCCTTTTTTTTGATAATCAAGGAAAAAAGGAAAATGTCCCTAATTGAACTTGCTTATGCGTCTCCTATTGAGTTTATCTTCAAGCAGTTTGCATAATTAGTTTCATTCAAGTTCTTCAAGTCTTTTAGAATGGAATGGTTCATTTGAAATACACAACTATCACATGGGCCTTGAACCTCCAAGACGTGCCATGTGAGAAAAGAAAGTACTTAGCACTTGGCTGAATAAAAGCTGCAGTGTAAAGATGAGTTAATAAAACTGCTCATTTTCACTCAGCTGTGTATCCTTGATATTACTATCACCATTATGTATTTATTATTGCATTATCAGTTACTAAGAGAACAGAATGCAGAGTACTTCTGCTTCCCTGCCACTGTGTGTAAGGATGCTTCTAATCTTACAGCTAGGTGTAGCAGTTGGCGCTTTTCTCTATAGACTATCCTGATTCTTTCTTGCAGTAGGACTTCTGGTTTTGTCTTCCCTCCTTGATGACTTTTTGTAGCCATAGGATGGGGGAGTTTATGATATTTAATTGACGTGAGATATGAAGTAAGTAAAACTGCATGCTATATGCATTTGTGTAGCAAAAATGTCATCATCCACAATGAATGTAAAGACTTTCTGAGGTTAAAGGAACAGTAGGCAGCTGTCTGGATTTCACTAATTGACTATTAGCAATATTTAACTTGTTTTCACTGCATTAATCATAGGAGGCCCACTCACTGAAAGTCCAGTGATGTTAACTTCCCTAAAACCTTAGAGTAAGGGACAAAATAGCCCTTAATACACCATAATCTCCACAAACAGGTGTCTTTTTAGCCTCACTTTATAGAATCCTCTACAGATTGGTGATGCAGGCATCCTCTTGAGAAATCCTATTATCTGCACTAATACTTTCAGTGCAACTCTTTCTCTCTCTAGGAAATTATCTCGATAGCTAAATATTACACTCAAGGTACAGGTGATGCAAAATCTACACATTTTTTTGTGGAGCGTAATTTATCCAGAGCCAGAGAAAATTCTGTAAAAAAAAACAAGATTTAACTTTAACCTCCTAAATCTCAGTTCAGTGTCCTACCAAATAAAGGTCTCATGCCTGCAAAAAAAAAAAAAAAGAAAGAAAAAAAGAAAGTTAGTTCCACCATGTGTTTACTTAAGCTGCAGAGATAGCTGTATCATGTGAATATAAATCCCAAGTATAGGCACAAGGAGCATTAAAAGTATCTAGTTGGATTGTTATTTTAAAAAGTTTGTCAGAGCCTCATGAAAGGTCATCCTGGGAGCAGCTACCACAAAGTATGTAATTAATGAGGGCAGTCTTGAAAATGTACCTTTACTTCAAGTGAAGCAATTATAAATATATAACATATGCAGCAAAAATTACGGAATCTTCCTCTTCAAGTTTAGTTTAGCTAAAGAGGTCTCCGTGTTACAAACACAGTCTAGTTTGGTATTTTACTTTAGCAGCATGAATCCATTTGTGAAGGTGAGAATAACAGAGTATGTCCAAGTGTATCTAATTTTAGCTGGCATAAAAATATTTCTTTCCTGCACTGGATAAGATGAGATGAAAATGTGAGGTGGAAGGTGAGATGGACTCATGTACCCACAGTTGCCCGTTTTTCAGTAACATGTTTACAGATTTGCTCACAAAAAATCTTAGAGTCCCTGCAGACAGACAATCAGAAAACAACCACAAGGCAGCAGTGCTTAAACCCAAGACATCTGAGTATTGACCTGAGCTTTCTCAAGACTAACATGATGAAGGATAGTGTGAAGAAAAGATGCAAGTCTGAAAATTAAAAACTGCTCTCCTTTTTTCTTTGTTGCTTGCTAAGGGAAATCTCTTTTCACAGATACTGCACAGTCCTTTTTTAGTGGAGGTAAAGTACATGCCCGAATTCACCAGAACTCTCAATCACTCAGGATGAAAACCTGTTCTGAGTTTGCGATTCACCTTCCTTCATATGCCATTCCCAAGAATGGCACACCTTAGACACACGGTATGTATCAGATAACTGAGACTGAATTAATTTCATGTAACTTTTGATATCTACCACACAGAAACCTACATCTCATCTATGCTATGTAAAGTCAACAGAGAAATAAGATCTACAGCATAATTCCTTGTCAGGCATCCATTTTAGGATGAAATGAATAGACATCTACTTCAGGATGAAATAAATAAGCCTATTTCTCTTCCATGACTATTCAGGGGGTTCCCAGACATCTGCCTCTGGGGAAATGAATTCTATCCTTGCCTTTTAACCTTATCTTTAAACCAGATTCAAGGATAAGATCATAACCTTACTTTATCAAGTTAAAAATTAAAATCTGCACTTGAAATAATGTAAAGTATTACTAAGAGAGGAAATGATGATAAGAATCTCCCATTACTATTACCTTGGTTAGGTTGTGAGGCTGACTACTCTATAAGCTACCCAAGGGCTGGCATATTCTGGAAAGCTCTTGAGCAACACATTTCCTTGCCCTATGATTGAAAATGGTAACTCCATGGCCTGGAGCTGTCGTTCTGCATACCTTTTCCTCTTCTAGTTAAACTGCAAACTCTCTCATACAAATTACAACAGTCTCTTGTGTTAATCGTCTCAAATGCCTGTCCTCTCTCCCTATTTTAATCTTACTGTCTATAAAATGCATATAGTAATACTCATTGGATATTCATCATTCATGTGTTATAGTCTTGCCATGAATATTAAAAAGAAAATCTTAGAGCAAAGTGCTGAGTGCATATTTCTGTCTTTTCCCTTCAGTCTAGAATGCTTCTTACTTCTCACCTCTCTTTCATTAGGCCTTACTCATCCATTACTGTGGCTGGTCTCTGGGACCCTATGAGATATTGCAAGGCATTAGATACTTCCTTTCACTTCCCCTCCACATCTTTTAAATTAATACAGCCACTGTGTTCCCTAAGCTTTTACACTGTTGTGTGCTTTGATGAGTTTAATAGCAAACTTTTGCAAATATCAATACTTCTAAAAATATTTTATTGATGATAACAATCTGCTCTTTCTTGGTATGTCTAAAGTTTCAACACAGCACTTTAATATACATTAAGGCAAAATTAGGGGAATACAGTGAGTGGAGCTAGAGACAAAACCGATCATTTATTACTCTTTCAGTGATAGGATTTAGAAATATAGAGTAGGCTGTCTTTAAAGTGTACATGCCTTATTTTGAACTCATCTGTCTAAATGCATGCTTTTTTTTTCCTTCCCCAAACCCCTTATCATTTGTCTTTCTTCATCTTTCATTTTTTGTGTCAGTGGCAAATTTCTTCTACCTTCCTCCTATGCCAGGCAAATACTCTCTCTTCAGTCTCTCTCTCCCTTGCAGCCTGCCCCTCTAGCTAGAACTCCTTATTGCATGTTCACTCTTTTTCTTGATCGCTTATGCAATGATCTTATTCATTCTTTGCCTGACTTTACAAATTCAGACTAGATCAGTGTACAAAATTCAGATTGGGTAGTTACTTTTCACATGATTATATATTTTTAACTGTTAACATGAAAACATTCCTAGCATGTCATGATGCCTCTCTGTAAGAGATTACAATCTTCAACAGATTCTCCCCTAGACTGCTGAGGGATAGTACGTTCTCCATCGTTCGTTAGCCTGCTCTCCCCAGTGCACTAACTCTACCTATGAGAATATACTGTGCTCTTTCTACTGTGTACTAGAAAGAGTAAATGGTAGAAATGTGGCAGGCCTGGCTCAGGATGGCTAGGCACATGGTATTACTAAATCCTTCAGCAGATTTTCTCAATTGGCTTGCATTTCTGCAGCTTTAAATAAGTTAGTATCATCACTAAACCTTGTTGTGTCACTGTTTTCTGCCTTTTCTAGATTATTTATGGATGGATATTTATGCTGAGCAGATCTTGGAATAGATCCCTCCCTATGAACTCTACTGCTGACCTCCATCCATTAGGAAACTGGAAGAGTTCCCCAGATCTGGCCCAGAAGTCTGCTCTCCCATTTGCACATTCCTCTGGCAGTTTTAAATAATTAATGGTTAAAGTATTTCATCCTTGAATTATTTCAGAAATCTAAGGTGAATACTGTCAAGCCCTGGTGATCTGTAAACAGCAGTTCATTTGTTGGTCTGTTCTATATTTCTTCTACAGACATTTCAATATGACACAGGTCTTTTGACTCATCTTCCCAAAAGAGTTTCCTTTGTGTAAAACTCTTACAGTTCTTCCATGGTGAACACAGATGTCAGGAATTCATTCTCTTTTTTTTTTTTTTGGTCTTATTTTAAGCGCTCCTTTGGCTGTGTATCGGCCTTGCAGCCAGCTGCCTCTGAGAAGCTTCCTGTATGTGATGTGTTTCCAAAGGATTTATTTATTAAATTATATTTATTTATTAATTCTTAAGCAATCATCACTAAAAATCTTTTTTTTTTCTCTCTGCCTTACTGTTTTTACACATAATTCACCATATTTTTTGCTCTTCTATAGTTTCCTTATTTGGGAAGTACTCTGAATGATTTATTTTGAAAAGTTGTATGTCACTGTTTGCTCACAATGGATAGGGCTTGGGGATTTTCTTTCTTGATTTCTTTAAGACTTTCTTCAAGGTATCATGTGCATTTCTTCTGAGTTTCCTAGATGACATTTTTAAGCAAAGAATATAACCTTCTGGATGTCCTTTTTAATGTATTTTAAGTAAATTTTTCTTTTCTAGTTATTGGTTTTGGAAATTAAAACACTACTACAGTAGTGGAGCTTACTGGTTTTGTTTTTTACTTTTATTGTTACTGTGGTGATGCTGAGCCTTACAGTCACTGTTATAAAGTAGCTCTTGGATAATAGTATTTTGAACTAGCTCCTGCACACAAATGAGGACTAACAGCTGTGTATTTCCTCACTAGCTGCTGTATGCTGTAGTCATTAACATCATGGCTAAAAATTTAGTCTCAGCATCACAGTCTGAAGAAATATCTATCCAGGCTATACAGAGGTATTTATCATCTTTCATCATTACTGTGTTGCTCTCTGGAGGGCCCTCTGATCTCCTAAAACATGTCATAGTTATCATTGTGAAGTGTGGGGATCAGTGAAATAGTTCAATTACTAGATATTTCCCAATTTTACCTTGCAGCTTCAATCCACATGGACTCTGTACTATTTACTGAAATAGTTAGACTTCAGCATAAACTATTCAGCCTTTCAGACAGCTGTTTGTGATGAGCTGCCTCTGTTCTTCATTCCTCTTGGCATATCTACAATCTTTTGCTAGCTCAACCTTCTCTTATTTACACTAGTGAAATTAAGCTAATTCAAAATTCATATGACAACATGGCAAAAAATCCTTATCAAATGCCCATTTTCAAGAGTATCTGAGAACTCTTGGATCATTTATGGATCCAGTTTCTCACATTGCATGATAATAACAGAGACCAAAGACACTCTGATTAAATCAATACAACACTGTCACAGCTTTTGTAGAAAAAAAAAAAATCCCACCTTCTATATGCCATCTTGAGATCAGCCAGCGTGTTAACAACTAACATCAGCATGACTTTCCTCATGACAAAAAATGTGGCAGACAGAGAATTTGCTTAGCGCAGGGAAAGAGCAGTGAGCTGTCTCGATTTTCAGGGACAGCTATGTGATTCGTCCAAGGGCAGGACACACAAGCCATGGGGCTTTTCAGAATATCCTGTGCATCCATGCAGATTTAACCAAAGCTTGATGCTCATTGTCAAAGTAGTAGAGAATGAAGAATTGAATATGAATTTTGTAAGAGTCCTCACAATTTACATATTTATGCAAGTCTAGCAGAAACAACTTCTAAGAGCTACTTTTGCTGCTAATGACGGGGAAAATATCCTCTACTGTAATCATCAGAATAACAGGATGTTAGACATAGATAAATATTTTTTAAAAAGAAAAAACAAAGTGAGACACATATACAAGACTTTTGAAACCACTTTCTGACAGAATATGGGCACCATTTGGTAAATGATGTGCAGAATACTCATATGGCAATCCTCAAAACACATTGTCTTGAGACCACTACTGCTGCACACAGCTTTAATTGAACTATTTGATTAACTTTCTCTTCTACAATGCCTCTTATAAGGAACATACAGATTGGTCTCCTGCATCACAACATGCTTTGCAATTACATGTGGAAAATATCCAAAGCTATACTGTTCTTCCTGCCTTGTCATATGCAATCTTTTTGTCTTTTTATAAATATGTTTTCACTGTGTTTGTTATAAAATAGGATTTGCTAAAGGTTGTTATATTTTAGGTAATAATGCTCCTCAATGTGTTTACTTACATTGTTTTCCATTCTAGAAGTGAATGAGAGACATCTGATTCCAACTGAGATTGGAAATGTCTTTGCTGATGTGGGATCATATTTATTTCAAAGAAGTCTAAGGGTGATCTTGGGAGCTACAGATGAGTACATCTGAGTTTAATATTAGATAAACTAGTAAAAGCTATTATAAGGATTAGAATGATAGGAAACAAATACATATGGAATATTGGGGAATAATCCCCTTGAGTGTTTTCCTACCCTATAACTCTCACATCTTTGGTCGTGCAATGGCCTAAGTGGATGGAGAACAACTTGTTCCATCACTAGTAGAGCTAATGAAGCCTGGATTCCTATGGATTTGTGTCCCTATATTCTCCTCTACTCATTTCCTAATCTCCTATTTCACACCCCATATCCTAGCCACTCTCTGTGACACAAACCACCAGAGCTCTGCCGCTAAAGCCACAGGCTATGTCCCTGCTGATCAGCCACTTGGCAGGCTAAAAACAGAGCGGTTGGCTGCTGAGCTTGGGCTGAAACCCTGTACGGACTGTCCTTTCGCAGCAGTCTTTTCAAAGAGGCATCGGGTGGCACAGCCCCTGACCAGCCGGCCCTTCCTCCCGGCACTTGCAGCTACCTGCTGCAGCTGCTTTGCAATGCCTCTTCACATGTGCCCATATAAACATTGATGCAGGCAAACAAGAAAGTGGAGTGGGGAACTAAAAAATAACAGTTTTCTTGCCACTTGTTTTTTTTATTATTATTATTATTTTTACTTGGCTTTGTTCCCCACTCTGGTTTACTGTTAGTTCAAGTGCAGGGGAGGGAAGGAGTGCTTCTTTCAATGATATTGACAGCTAACTAATGTCAGTTTAAATGCCTATCAAAGTAGAGGCTATTTAAGTATCTACCCAAAAATTAACCACCACTATTTGTGAAATGCATAATTTCTCTGAGACCACCACCTTCTGTCAAATTAGGTTGTAATCACTCAATGCTTTTAAAGGCAATTAGCAAACAAACAGACTGATGAACTGACGATGACAGCATGTAAGCCCACCTCTCTAGGAAAGCAAGCTATAAATTAATTATATATGTTTATGTACATATATTTATATGCCTACATTTATATACCTATACACAAATACACAGATACATCTATCTATATGCCTATACATACACTTAATGATAGTTTGTAAGGTTGTGGCTAGAAAGTTTGTAAGGTATGCCTCATGGGAAACCATGTAATGTTGGCGCCCAGACTGACCTAACCAGGAGTCCTCGTGGGAACCCAGGCCCTCTGGGGTCCCATCTGGGTGATGGGTCAGCACCATAGCATGCACTGGGCCCACTGAATGGGAAGCTTCTTTTCTCTTGGGTTCCTTGGCACATATATAATCTGAAAGATTTATTACTGCTAGCGCCTAATAAAGAGATTTTTGGAATAATTTTGGACAGTTGACTAAACATATCTGCTCAGTACTGAATAAGACTGCAGAATTATTAAGAGTGTATACATTCCAGGTACAGCTGTCTCTTGAATAGTGCATGAAGCTCTAATTCCCTTCCTCAGTAAGGATACAGCAGAATATGAAAAGTACAGATAAAGGTAACAAGAATGATTAGGGGAAGGAGAAAGCTTTCATATAGAGTAGGAGTGACAAAGATTAGGACTCTTCAGCTTCAAAAAGAGACATCTGAAGGTGATATACAGTAAAGGCATTTACAGTGCTAGAAAATGTTTTGCTAGCTGTGCTGTGTGGGAGCATGTCAAATTGAATTCCCACACTCCCTGGTGTGCTAAACCACTTCGTATGGTTGCCTCCGATAGCAGAACGGTGGACGCAAACACCGTCTGGCTTCTTCCAGGCTTATGTTCTTTGGAATGAGGCAACAAGTCCAAAGCAAAAGGAAGTACTTTCTCCTACAAAACATAATTAATTATATTGTGGAATATGTTCATCCAAGAAGTTTGGGTGCTAAATCTCCGACTAGACTGCAGAAAGAATTAGATGTATTCATGCTTCCACCAGTGGCTATTAAATGCAATAGGCTTCCTGGGCTCTGCCTCAAGACAGTTTACTCAACTTTATTCTTAAAAATTCTGTCCCTAAACCTCTGTAAAAAAACAGTATATTGGGTGAGATATAGCTAAGGTCTGACTTTGGTATGATCATGGTTATTTTCCTACAGTTGTGCTGAGGGATGAGGGAGAGAGAGAGAAGCTTGTCGTTGTATACTGTTGAAGGCTGTGTAATCAAGGAAACTCTATGGTAGCACTCTGCAGTGCAGATTGTATAAGGAGTACTGCTGCTCTGCCCCTAGGAAAGAACAAGATCCACTCCGCCATTTCAAAAATCACCATGTGATTTATCTCTTTGATTCCATAGGGAATAATATTCAGAAGAGGTTTTAATGACATAGGCTGGATCTCTTTCCTGCTGGCTCATGTAGAATCACCATTTTAACAGAGTCTGGACAAGACCTAAGTGTCTTTCAGGGCCTTCTCTTTTTCCCCCTGTAACACTTGTAGAAGTGGGGATGAGCCTCACAGAAAAAGGATGGACAGAAAAAAAGTTTCCTTTTTTCTCATACATAGCAGGCAAGGCAGATGATGTTAAGGTTATAAAAAAAAAAGCCCTTAAAAGTAAGGAAATGTCATCATTAATATTGCACATTTACATTGTTCAGTTCTTCGTGGGAATTACAGTTAGCTTCATGGGTTTTTTTTCCACAGGATCCTGCCCCATTCAATGCACTGTATGGCTACCTTTTGAATAATAAGCAGTTATTTGTTTAATACAGTTCAGTCTCTGACCCCATGCTTTATTTATGGCACTGTAAACAGGAACTGCCCTGAAAATTTATTATCTTCCTTCTTGGTAGAGTCAGTTGAAAATCTTCAAACACAAAATACTCTTTTATCAAAGACAACCCTTTTGTGGCAGTTTTTCAGCAGTAGTGACATTTCTTTTTGAAAAAAAAAGAGAGCAAAAGAGAGAGAAGAAGGGAAGGAAGGAAAGAGGGAAGGAAGGAAGGAGAAAGAAAGAAAGTCAGATGGGGAAAAGGGAAGACCTATTTTAAAAAAACTTTGATTATGTCATAATTTTGGGGGTGTTTTCAAAATGGAACATTTTACCTTTTATAGTTAAAAGACAAAATTTACTCTTATATATCTATACTTATAAATTAAACTCATCTCTAAAGATTTTGGTTTTTTATGAAAAAAAGAACACTTTGAGCCTAAAAATGATTTTCCAAAAACATATCCCACTGAAAGATCAAAATTGTTCGGTTTTGCTCTAAATAATGGTAAAACTAGTTCCCAATTTTTAATTTTTGCCCATGATACAGTGAGTCCCACAGAACTTTATTCCTTGGTAATCATTGCCATGTATCCTGAGTATTTCACACTATTAATTTCTGTAGTGTTTCTATAAGAGGCTGTAATTTTACAAAGCTTATTTCATAAATGATAGAGGAACTGAAGCACAAAGATCATGAAAATAAGTCCTATCAGGCCTCAGATCCTATCATCTTATAAGTTTTTGGTGAACGAACAGAACTAGGAACTAGTATACAAAACTGAGGAGGAAGTGGTAGGATTTAGATACAACCTTTTGTAGGACAAAAGAGAGGCTTTAGAAATGTGAAGATTATTTTAAATGATCTCATAACGATCAACATAAATGTTTTCCTAAGCATGATATTCATTTTCCACATACTGGCTTCAATGAAAGCCAATGAAACCAGCATCAGTTGGAAATATAACTTATTATTCTCCTCACTACCTCCATGAACTGAGCCATCTTCAAGACAAGAAACAGTGCAAAGAAATATAAGGTAATATTTCTGTATTAGATCACATCAGAATTGTGATGATTATCTTTCAAAACTGAAATTATAACACTGATATGTGTATTCATTAAATCCAGTACAAAGAACAAATAAATGGAAATATAAACTGGATCAAGCTGTGTGATGGGCCTTAATTTGCTTTGAAATAAGCTCTCATCTTTGCATGCAGCCTACAGAAGAGTTTGTGAGTGGACTGTGAAGCAGATTTGAAAAGTAGAAATGACATTACTGTTGCCTCTACTCCAAAGCTACATCCAACCTAGAGTTTCCCCCCTCTATACTCTGTCTACAGTGCTACAGGTCCATGCTGCACAGTCAGTTTGTTGAGACCACCAGGGAATAGCTTTCCAACAGGACTTTTGTGACAAAAATATGTAAATATTCACAAAATATGCAGTTTATTTGAATGCTGTAATTAGGAGGCATATGACAAAAATGGCAGTCGGTCCCGCTGGTTGGACATAAACAACAAGAATTAAAAAAAAGGGCAAACAGGTTAACATGGAAATCATGCACTAGTGAACCAGAAGCAAATTGCTTGCAGATGAATTTATTATAAAACAGTATCACTGATTGCTTCATAGATTACTCTGTGTAGCTGTTTATTTTACCTTGGATTAGCACTATCATTTCAAAAAGTCATTAGGGATTGCTGGATTTGAAACTATTAATCTAGCAACATGAGACATGTCTGTTCCAGGCTCCGAGGCATGTTCCAGGCTCCAAAACTCCTGCTAAAGTCTATGGGGTCCAAGCAATAAAGTTGAGGGCAGAATCTTATCCTAACAGCAGCTGGTAGAAAGAGAAATGCCTTTTTAGATGTTCTTGCAGAACTTAGAGAACAGCTCCTTTTCCTGGGAAATGTGCTTTGCATTGGTGATCTATTACAGGGAGCATTGCAGTAAATGAAGCAAGTGAAACTGCAGATGTATTAAAATGTCTTTTCCAGCTACTAAAGAAAGTTCCACAGTGAATCTGACAAAATGGTAAAAGTTTTCACAGCATAGTGGTGGAAGTTTAATCACTGAGTGCCGCGAAGGCACTCGGAAGTCACCCTGTTGCTATGATTAGTCACTCCAAATCAATTGTGACCGACAGGTACAATGAGGATGGAAAACAGTGAAGCAAGAAGTTTACTTGGTTTGCTGAAGAAGTCAGGAAAAAACAAAATGTTTCCTGTCTTCTCACATAGATTACCTTTCACTCACTGGGAGACCATCCAAACCTTTCCAGCCAAACAGTCTTTCTGTAACCTGGACATCACCAAACCAAAAGCAGAAAGCAATTACAGACTACAAAGGCCAAATCAAAGGAAAATATGACTTACAATATTTGGACTCTATCGTGTCCCTGCTTCCTTATCCTTGCTGAAGTTGTCTACATACAACTTTCACTCTGCAGCATCTCTGTCTGACAATATATTTTAGCAGTGGATGTTGACTGACCAGAGCCTGTTACCAAGTTATACATGATTCCTAGTATAGCACAGTTGACTGTTGTTTTGTTACACTGTTTTCAAGGAGAAAAATGTAAGATATGCCAAGAATAATTTCCAGCTGATACCTCAGATGCCCACTGCCTTGATACTTTTTTATGGTTCCCTGAAGAGTGTTAGCAATGTCTGCCATCTATTCTAGGACTTCCACCCTGCACCAAGAATAAAAGAAGGAATGTAAGTGTGGGTTTCTGAAGGCCACTTTACTTAGCTGAAGGAAACAAAACACCATGTTTTTGTTGTGATTCTAATCTTTTGCAGTATTGTTCTCGCTCTTTGGTTCTGGGATTTGCATTCTCAAAACAGGAGAATAGCATAATGGTAAAAAAGATAAATAAAGTACAATATCTGTACTACAATAGTACAATAAAATGAAGATGGAGAAGATCTTTCAAACATATGTTAGAAAGAAAGATTTCTAGGTAATACCACAGAAGAATTAAATAGTAAAAGAATAGACTGTTTATAATTAATAATGAATGCCATTACTAGCCCAAAGCTTTCAAAGTACATCTACATTTTGTATTAGGTTGTTTAAGGCATTGAAAAACTCCAAGATGTTCAATTAGATATGGATGTAATTTCTGTACAACGGAAATTGCTGATACCACTGGTATTCCCATTCTAAATGAGAAAGCTTGCTTTACAGCTGCCTAATATTGAATGAATTTTGTAAGAGACTGAAAGATTTCTATTAATAGTAAGGGTGTTTCAGGTAGCTGCAAAGCAGTGGTTGCAGTATTTGTACATGCATACAAAACTTAAGAATTCACCCAGGGCTAAATTCTTGGGAATATATAAATTGTGGGCGCACTGTTTGATCAGCCAAGTGAGTCCTGTGATATAGCAGAACTAACTTACAAGCAATTGATTAACATCCCCACAATTCCCCTGGCCTCCTGAACATACTATAGCATACAATCTAGTGTGAAAATGGCTGAGAATTCAGTATGGCCTGGGAGCAGTGCCAGAAACACCATGGGGCACCATATGGAAATGTACAGCCACTAATGCAGCACAGAGCAGTATAGATTCATGGCATAAATGATAGGGAACATCTAACAGTGTAGTCAAAACAGTAAGAGCAGCGAAAGTAGAGACACACTGATGTAATTATTATCCCAAAGGGGTTTTTTGAATGTAAGCAAGCCATTAGACACAATGACAGTTTTTTTTTTTTTTTTTTTTTTTTTTTTAACAGAATTTTACCGTAATATAGATTAAATTTGATTTGAAATGGCAGGATATTTTTTTCTGATAATACTAAGTATTATTATGAACTGCAGTGATTTACCTGACCATTGCCCAAATTCTTGCTAAAATCTTTCTTTAAAAATTAAGGACTCTAGTGTTTAATTTACCAATAAAACATTTGAAAAAAAAAAAAGATTTATCTCAGAAATTCTATAGTTAAAGTTATTTTAACAGTTTAATTCTGCCTGTTACATGGAAGACTTCCTCCTTTATGTTCACACCAGTCTTTCTTCTATTGCTGGCTTTTTTCCAGTCTTCATTCTTCACGGTAACATGGCAGACTTTGACACTGAACTTCACTCTTCCAAGCCTGCCATGCAGATAAATCGTAGTAAGGGATATCTGTCTGTTCCCCTACGACCCTTTTCCAATCTCACAACATTCTTCTTCTTCTTCTTCTTTGTAAGATCTTTGTGTATGAATTCCTCCACATATTGCATTTTAACATCTATATTTCCTCCTTTAACCAATAACAGGGGTTGGAGAGCTGTTCAGATGCTATGAGGCTGGAGGCTCAGTTCAGTCTTCCTGCTGGTGTCTATTGCCCTTTACAACATCTTAGGTTGCTCTCCCTGGCCTCCAGCTGCCATTTCAGAAGGGTGGCCATCCCTAGAAGGTCCTATGTCATACCTCCAAGCCCCAAGCACCCTGTGGCATCTCAACACTCACCTGTGTTCTGTCAGCTGAATCAAGTTCTACCTGTCACCTTTAGGCTTCACTGTGCAATCACTGATTATGCTTCGTCATCATCAGCTATCACAAGTGCTTAGATCCCTTGAACTCAATTCAGTCTCCCAAACACAGTCATCTAATGCCTTCTGAGATGTCCCGGCATACCTAAGACATCTTCCCAGGGGTTGGCAGATATGGCAGTGGACCTACTATGGGATATCCTATCCTATGGGATAAGACCCATGCCCTTTTCGAATAGGTATTAGAGGTGAGGCAGGATGCATTAGGGTATCTCAAATGGTTGTAAATGCCTGTATTTAGATGATTGAATTAAAGAATAGTTCACTTAAAGACAAATAAATTTAGGATGTGTAAGCTAAGTCTTATCCCTGGAATGGGATTCATTTTTTCCCTAACTTTAGATAGAGTAAAACATCTTATCTGAGCTAATCACCTACATTCCTTTCTACTGTCAATAGAAAGAAATTAGTGTTTTTATGACATTGTTTTCTCATTCTTATATAACTATCTAATATAAATTAGATTAATAATGTCTTACAAGTATTTTCATCTTGCCACTGGCTCTGATGAGAACTGGATGAGAAGCTCGGATGTTTAGTTAAAAAGTACTTCATGGAAGAAAAATCCATTGAGGCTCATTAAGTACTGAGACATGACTTCTGGTTCAGGAAGTCCCTTCTCTGAAATGTGCTTGATGTTAAGACTGTGTTATTTAAGGATTTCTACTGTGTGTTTGCCATCTTTTACTTTTCCCTAGGCACCTGATATTGACAACTACTGGAGACAAGATATTGGATGATACAGATTTCTGGTATGACCCAGCAGTCATTTGCATGTTCTTACATTAAATTCTTATCTCTGTAAATCTGCTTGTTTCCACTCCTGAAACATTGTCATCTCTAATCCTTCTGGAAGCCTTCTCTAGTTCTTTTTTTCCATTAATATTGCATCTCTTTCCTTTTTTGGGGGGTGTGTGTGCAAATTTTCTACTATATATTAAAAAAAAAACCAATTACTTCCTCAAAGAGGCAACATATACAAATTAAAGAGTCGGCATATTGGGTAGGCACAGTTCTTGGGAATACTTTACTGTGTAAGCAAGTAAACACATATTTTGCTGATTTGTTTGGTGATACTGTAAGAAGTGGCTATGGACTGGAAAAGACCAACAACATCAATTCCGGCAACACTCTCACACTTTTTTCATTTTGGTTTAAGGAAATAGTTTTGTGAAAATCACACTATGCAGGAAGCATCTGTATGTTTTTGGATTAAGAACTTCAGCCACTGATCACAGCATTGATGGAATCAGTTAATTTCAGCAAACCTCTGTGGTTCCTATCTACCTTAGATAGCTTAAACTACCTCTAAAAAATACCCATGATGAGACAATTTGGGAATCCCTCTCCATATAAGGTTAAGAATCCTATGTCAGACTACTGATTTTTTTAAATGTGGGTTTTGTTGCATTTCCTGCTATTTTTGCCTTCCTACTGATTTAAAACTCAGAGAGGTGAACAAGAGACATTCCATCACAAGGCTGTCAGTCAAAAGCCACTAAACTGTGATTATCAGTACTAGCAAAGAAGTTTGCTGTCTTTCAGGTAAATACTACCTTTACCAGTTTGAACTCCAAGAGAGTGGCAATTTATGAACAGGTGATAGACTTGAATCACCTGATAAGAAAATGGTATGGCTGGTCATTTGACAAAGAGAATTAATGGCTATAAGAAAAAGTATGTCTGGTGATTTTCATAAGTGAATTCACAGTATGAATGGTGAAGGACTCAAATTACCTGCAGATATACAGAGTGACTCCATGACGTAGGTAGGTAGGCATCTCATGGATGAGAATTTAGTGTACTTTGGAGAATGTTGTTCAAATCCTCCAAAGAATGCCTAGGATTGATAAGGAAATTGAGTCAAAATGACATACACAAACCTTTTCATTTTTTTCTAGGTCCACATATCCCTTATGCTTTCTAATTAAGGACCAACATTTTAAAAATTTGTTTTATGTACTTAACTATTCCCTGGAGAGGTAAATATGCCTACCAGATTAAAGTCCAGAGAAAGGACATGATTAAATGCTTGAGGCACTATAAAGTGACGGTACTGAGGCTAAAGCCAAGAAAAGATAGATCATGAATATCCATTTCAATGAAGGAGTAACCTACAGTTTGAATCCAATAAATGCACCACAAGGGACAAAGAGAAAGTCAGTGCTGGAGTCTATGGAGACTCAGGAAGTTAAAAAGCACACACATGTTGAGATTAAAGTAACCATTTTTTTAAAAATCTACAATAATTTGATAATTAAAAAATAAACATTTTGGACTCATATTTAACTTTTGGATTAACTGAGATTTGTCACTAATTATAGGTATTTGTAACAAAAGGAAAGGGTGTATCTCCAAAAGTTCACATTCATGTGACACAGTTTTAGATACTTGGGCACAGAGTTAAAAGTCTGTTTGTACTGCACTTTGTCTATAGTTGGTGGAGCAGGTTCAGCGCTTCAGCACAGCAAGAACTCAGCCAACCCAGAAAAGCTGAGTGGGATTATCCTGGGTGAGATTGTATGCTTCGTTTACAAAAATTGTAAAGATAATGATACCTTTATACTGCATAGCCAGTCAAAAAGCAATAGAGCTTTAATACCTTTCATGCCTGATTCAGAGCAGCTATCTGAATCTCCTGGGAAAATGTCCTAACTGCTCTACTGTATGGTATCCTAGCTTAGACTTGCTATGTCTCTCTGTTGAACATGCTTCACTTTGTATAAATTTAAAATTCAGGGGAGTGTCATCCAGGACTCTAGAGTACCCTCACATCAGGGTGATCATAGGTTTGTTTTAAAAGCCTTAACACATATTTTAGCTCTGTGGTTAAAAAAAATTAATTATCTAAATCATTTAATTACTTAAACAATGAGGTATAACTCCTAAATTTTGTGAATGATATATATTTAATATTTTGATTTGATTTGAAAAATCAGAATGCATAGAAAATGTACTCTTTTCATATATTTGCCATTTTTAACATGAATTTATAAATATTTCTGGCCATTCCAATGTTGCCTTCCTTTGGAGGATAAACAAAGCAAGCATTCAGCAGGGACTATTTTATAGGGGTCATAACAAGTCTTTGGTCTAAAAAGAAGTCCTTCACAAAGAAGTGGTATGGTGTGAGAGACATACAGGCTGTACACACACACGTGTGTACATTGGGACTCTCAGAGGCTATCAACATTGTTCAGTCTAGCTACTCCGAAACAAATGTCAAGATACATTGCACATATAACACTGCAGATTAGCGGGTTCAAGAAAACAGTGAATGGTTCCACTCTGCTATTTACAGCATCAATTTTGTATGTTGCTTGTCTTTAGATCGTTGTGCCCTACATTTTTTGTATCAGACAGGAACAAAGTAAATACCTAGCAAAGGGAGTGGTCATGCAGACACAGTATGTGCTTCGCACTTACTAGGCTTGTTCACTACACGTGTCCTGTCTGAACACAATAGTACAGAAAATATGTAAGGGGTGGTAAGTAGTTTTTGTGAATTCTTCTCATTCCACAAAGCCCAGAATATTCTGAACTAGCTCCAGGAAAACAGGAGCTTGCCAAAACATTAGTTCAAGCAGGTGGTTCCAATTCATAGGACCTTTACCTTTGCTATGCTTCAGAGGTTCTTGGAACAACAAAAAGCCTCACAAGCCTATGTTGGCAAGCATAAGGTTTGAAAGGCAGATGTTATTCTCACATCCACCCATTCGAATCTTTTTGCCAGCTTAGCATCAGAACTATTAGTTAGCTTTTGAACTGGCCACATGGGAAGGCTTCTATAATAAGGCGGCTATAAGCCATGTGCTGCCATTTATCTTTGTGCCTCTTACTGGGAAAGAAAAGAAGAAAAAAAAAGAAATGAGCTTGAAGAATGGTAATTTCTTACCTGCTAATTTGTTTCTCTACATGTCCTATTATGCAAGCTCAAACACTAGCTAAAACTCCTCCTGTCAGCAGATGGACATGGGGAAAACATAAAGCCCCTGGGGTGTCAGTCTCAAAATGCAGAGGGATGATCTGTCTGACTAAGTTCACATTCAAAATTCTAGAATAATAACAGGGAAAAATGTCATTTCAAAATGTATAGTAGAAAACTTTCTGAAAGACAAATTATTCTGAAAAAAATATCACAGTTAACCAAATCCATGGATACGACAATTTTATAGGTAACTGCTAATTCAAAAAGCAGTATCAGCTAAAGTGATTACTTATGAAGCAGCGGACAAATTATGAGTATTTTTTGTCTGTTTTCTGTTTCTCCACAAACATTTTGATTGCAAGATTGGTCTGCGTCCCTCCTGTTCCTGTTTTACCTCCAGCTGGTATAGGGCTAGCAGTGTAGGACTGTTATGCCTTGATAATCTCTTATTCAGATGGATGCACATGACACATGTCCAGCCCACCCAAGCAGGACCAGTAACCAAACAGCTGATCACCTAATAAAATGGCTAAAGCTCATCATGAAGTTACATGACAATGAAAGTTGACTGGGTATCTATGAAAGGATCAAGGCTGGATCTGAGCAATGCCTTCTCTGATCAATTTGAAGGAAAGGCATGTGCTGGAAGAGTGAAAATTAAGGCAAAATTTCTAAAAGAAAGAATTTGAGAGATAAAATGTGGATTCGGTCACTTCATACTCACATGCTGCATTTCTGTGCTTTGCCCTCAGCACCTATGTTAAGTAGCTACATCATGGCCAGGAACTGTTAAGAACCCCTCAACAAGGATCTCAGTCAGGCAGCACACTGAGTGAGAAGTCATGAGAGGCAGGTAGTAGGAAATACTGACAATATAAGTCTATCTTACTTCCACCCCATCTGGAACTTAGACTAGTTAAAGCTACAGAAAAGTTCCGCTAACTTCTGAAAGCACATTATTCTGATTCTTCCTCTACAGAAAATACATATACTCTGAAGAAACATAGCAGAACATGAGTTCTTTTTCTATTACTTATTTTTTATTAAAATGCAACCAGAAGTGATGCCAGTGCCTAATTTTAACATAATAAATTGGTGCTTAAACCTCAACTGGATGATATGGCTTCCACGCCCTCCTCAGTGACTGGTTCAGTTCACGTCTCCCACCCTCATTAAATGAGTGAAATGTAGTAGATGCCCATTGATTTTTTCAGGCTGAAAAGAGTATTACATCACCCAGTTCTGGGGCTAAGACTGCCCTGAGCAGGATAGCCGACTTTTCCAAACCTCCCTTCCTTTGGACAAAAGAAAGGTATTGAGCTATTTAATTTAGCTGTAAGTATCTTGAGAATCTTACAGTCAAACAAGAAGACATCTAATCAAGCTGGGCAGCAGATGAGCAGGTGGCACAGGTCTGGGCTTAGGCAATACAATTCCACCTTAGTCCTGCAGCAGATGCTTCAAGTCCTTTGTTAGCTCCAGCCCCATGATGGCTTCTATACAGTTGTGACTTCAAGCCTATATTGACATGAGAAGGTGAAAAGGTTGGAGGATATGCAAGTGGCTGACTTAAACATTTCACCAGGGGAACTACATTCACTCTTGGCATAGAAGCACAAGGTTGAGTTGCTTCACTCTCAATTCTAAAAGCTAAAGAATCTTTAAAGGCAGGCAAGCTTCTCATAAAATATTGAAAAGAATAAAAGAATGACCTGACTTTCTGTCACACAAGTCCTTTGAAGGAGGAAGAAAGGTTTTTTGGTTTTTTTTTCATTTTCAGAGGAAAAAAGATGGAAGAGTAAGAGAAATTCTGGAGCTCACTATGAGAACGCTTCTCTAAGGAAATGGAAAATCAAACTTTGTCACCACACTGTCATAAAGAAAAGAAGTAACGGGGAATCTCTGCAAGTAGGGATGGATCTTCTCTCACTCTTTTATCCAAATGAATGTTAACTTCACTGGTGAGCAATCTCTCAGAGACATGTCCGAATGTGTATCAGATTTTCTTTCTTTTTGCTACCTCTTTCAAACACTGATTTGCTTGTCTTTTCTCCTGGACTTTTTCACAATGTTTGTATACCTGTTTGTTTTTACTATTATTCTCCCAACATTGATTTTCCTTTACCCTTCTTCATTTTAAGTACTTTCCTGAAAAAAACCCTCAAGTTTAATACATTTTAGCCATCTACTTTGTAAAAGTTTTGATCAACCCTTAACTTTATGTAACAGCAAGATTTCTATATAGACACTTCATTTTCTTCAATGGCATCCATGTTCCTTCCCCATCTTTTTTTTTCCTGTTTAACAAGGATATGCCTTCTGTGGTAATAAAGATTCTAGAAAAAGAGAGCTCTTCTTTTATTTCATTCATACGTAGGCTTATTCAGCTCTGAACATGTTATATATGTAAATATATACATATATATATGTATATGTACAAATATAACACTTCTTTCTGGGGGCAAAATAAGAAACCTAAAAAGAGAAGTACTGCCTCAGGTTTTGTTTTGGTTTGAAGAGTTGAGTTTTAAGAAGTGCCTGGCAAGAAAAGAGCTTCAGATAAGCTTGGACTGACTGCTAGTCTAAAAGATTTTGCGTCTCCTTTAGGTCCTATGCGATAACTGGTCGTGCTGTATGGTTATCTCAGACAATGCTGGTCACCAGTGTTTGGATACACAAATAAGCCTGCAGGGATGGGATTCAGCTCAAATAGTAGGTGCCAGAATTTAGGAACCTGAGTTCCTAGACTCTGTGGTGTGAGCTACCTACCTAAGTCTCTACCATGGTCACTACAGTCTTGCCAAAGGAGTATGGAGAGTTACTCAGCTGACTAAATGGAAGTGTCTACTTGAGCACATAAATTCCTTTCAGTGTATTGGGCTCACATCGGTTGCCTAAAAAAAAAAAAGTATCTTGTACCAATGTGCCTTGAGCATCCCTCCTGGCCGCCAGTTGCCTATCAAGAAGTCGTGGGTATGCTTGAGAGACCCACACTGTGCTGTGTCTGAAAGCCCCCTTTAAGTGTCTCAGCACCATGAAAGCACTAGGTTCAAATGACCCCCATCGAGGAATCTGAATCACACCCCCATTTTCTATGATGGGAAATTAAATACCTCGCTCACATTTTTGCTAGCTGAATTCCTGTGCTTGAAGTCAAAGCTGAATTTCACTCTAGGGGACTCTTCTTTGAAATGGGAGTGTACAGAGAAAAGAGCTAACCCCCCTTTTATAGTAGAAACATTAAATACACTTGCAAATATCTTGGGAACCACTGGCTATAGATTATTCATTTCCATACTTATTTCTCAGAGTTAAAACCACTTTTTGAAATGTTGAGGATAAGAGGAGTGTCTCTAGTAATGCTTCTGGACTCTTTCTTGCTTCTGTTTCTCTTGCCCTCCCTATGATCCCATCAGCGTCCTGGTTTCACCTTCTCTCAGTTTCTCAGAAACTTCTTCTCCAGACCCCCAGTAACAGCATTCTCTTTTTCCCACCACACCCATACACATTCCTGTTATCCACTGTGGAATACTCCCTTTTCACAAAGTGTCACAGAAGAAAAATACAGGCATGGCAAGATTTGCATAACAAAAAAGGTGCTTTTAACAAGTACCTGTCCTCACAAAGGGACACTAATCCAGTTTCATGACTGATTACTTACTGGGAACTTTTTACAAATGCACTCTTTGGTAGATCCTCTAAATCACACTTCAGATAATGTTGCTTTACCAGGAAAGTAGCAAAAACAACTGCATTTATTCAAACATCAAAGACCATTTTTCTTTTGTGAATAATTTACTAAAATAGCTTGCCTTACTAAACTCTAGCTAGTTGCTCCACCTGCAGAATTTGATTCGTCTATAGTAGTTGTTTAACATAAGCTGTGTGAGAGAACAATACAATGAAAGGGAGAAATGGCAGAACTGAAAGTCTTAAAATTCCCAGAGCTCTTCTTCAACCTTCTCCTTTTGTCATCTTTCACTCATTTTATATGATAGGAACCTTGTTAAGTACAATAGGGATACCTTGCAAAGTACAACCGGAAAGCCAGATGAGCAGTTTTTCTGAGTACAAATGATCCTTAAAATCATTTACTTCAGAATCAGGCCGGGGGATTAGCTGGCAGCCCGCTGGTAAATGCTTGGGATCATGTGTTTCAATAAACAGCAGTCTCTTCAGAGAATTAGTATTTTGGGGTCCATTAAGTATTATATAATGTAGATTACATGGTATCGCAAGTCATGAGATACCGTAAAAGCACATGGGAAAGCAATGCCTCTATTCTCAGTGCCAGAACTTCACTTTAATTTATATACATATACATTATGGCATATACAGAATATGATTCCTCTAAAGGGTTCAGGGCCCACTCGTAGACTAAGCTGTCTATTGCTTTTATGTACCAGAACTCCTAAAGAAATTAATACATGCTGTTTAGCTCGTCTTATTTTTGCTGACTTTTAGCTTTTTAAAAAGTACTGTTTAATCTTCTATCATTTTTTTCGCTCTGGTTTTGTATTAAATAGCTTACCAAATCAAAAACCTATTCAATGAATGATCTCATGGGAGTGGGGAATCCAGTACATAAGCATAGTTCAGCCCAGATATTTTTCTCTTCCCTCTGCTTTATTTTATTTTTTGGATGTTATGACAGATCTTAAATTAAAAAAAAAATCAAATATTATATAACTATGTCAGGCTGGCAATTTGCAGTTAACTCTTTCCACTAGGAATACTCCGTTTCTAAATAGATTGTGTCCCCAGCTGAAAAAAAAAGCTTGATATGAAACCCAGATCCAACATTTCTTTATCGGGAGCGCGGCAGCTCCCGGAGCAGATGCCAACGGGTGAGACTGAACCCGGGAGCATCACCCCCCTCCCCCAGCACAGCCACCCACTGGGGCAGCTCCGCTAACCCCACTAAGCCAGGCCAAAATAAAGGAAAAAAAAAGAAAAAAAAAAAAGAAAATAAAGGGAAAGGAACTGGCCTGGCCCGGCCCAGCCCGGCCTGGCAGCGCCGCCGCGCTCACGCTCGCGCTCGGCCTCCTCCTTTGTTCTCGCTGCCCGGACGCGGGGTGCCCTGGGCTGGGAGCGGCTTTCCCGAAGGGGCAGGGGAGCACTACGGATTTGCCCCGGATTTGAGCAGGCCCGCATGGGAATGGAGCCGAGGGTGCTCTTCTGTTTAAATGCCTTTAAATCAGGATGATTTTAGGAATCAAAAAAAAAAAAAGAAAAAGAAAATAAATAATAAATTTTAAACAACGACACAGTAATGACCTACACCACCGAAAAGCTCCATGTTCCCCCTCCCCCCCCCAAGAAACCGCCTCATTTTTGCCCTCATCTCCCACCCAAGCCCCTTCCTGGCAGGGAGGCGGGGGACTGCTGCAGCTGGGGCGGGGGAGGGGGGGCAGCCATGGGGCAGTGCCGCAGCTCCCCCCCACACCTTGCAGGCCACACCGTTGCCATGGTAACCGGCGGGCGGCCTCCTCCGGGGGTCCCCGGCCGCGGCGGGGGCCGAGGCGGGTGGCCGCTTGGTCGGTATGTGCGGCCACTCGCCGCCGCGGCCGCCGGGCCGAGCCAAGCCGGGCCGGGCCGGCGGGGGCCCGCGCACGCAGGCGGCTCTGTGCGGGGCTGCGGATGGTCGGCAGTGCCGCCGCGGCTCGGCAGCGCGCTCACGGACGGCCTGCTGAGGCCGAGCGCCCGGCCCAGGCGAAAAGGGGTGGGAAATAAGGAATTAGTGGCCCTCTCCTTCTGTCCAAAGGAGAACGCAGTGCTGAATCCCGGTGGCAGCCAACCCGCTGCACTGGGGGCTGTTTCAGTTAAACTACGTGTAGGAGAAACCAATGTGCATTTTGCATTTATTTTTGCATTTACGCCGGTCGTGAGGCTCCTTACAAGGCAGCTCGCACACTTGAAACCCAGCAGCCCCGACGGCCACCAGGCAGCTCCCGGCCCTGGCCGGGTCAGACCCGGCTGCCGCAGCAGTGTCCCAGCCTTGCACCGACGGACTTCCCCAAACTTGGAAAGGAGAAGGCCTTTGGACCTTGGAAAGGAGAAGGCCGTTTTCCCCAGGAGGAAAGGAGGGAGGGAGAAGCCCGCTCTGCTGTAATTGCTACCAGCTCCCCGCTGCAAAGAGGCATCTTGTTGTTGGAAAAAGCTGGCAGTAAATGAGCTGTGTCCTCGCCAGCAGGTGTCATCGGGGATTTAGAGCAGTGCCCGCCTTCGGTGCTTTGAGGACTATTTAAGAAATAAAAAAGCCAAAAAGCAAAAATAAGGGTGTTAGCAATACTTAATTGAGGAAAAAATGTAGGGGTTGGTTGGTGATTTGCTTTCTGTGTTGACTGGCTAGAAACCAAAACTCTCCCAGGGAACGCCCCTTGCTAAGTGGGAAAAGCTGCCTTCTTTAATTAATACTAGCCTTTTGCCCAAGAAGAAAAGGAAGAAATATGCCCATTATTTTAGCTCTGGAGAAGCCTCAGGTCTTTTAAGAGTCATGGAAGACATACTGAGCCCAACCCTCTTTTCTTCATCCCCTCCTCCCGTCATTGCCACCACACAGACCGGCTCGCACATAAGCACAAAAGCAAAAGGGAGAGCAGAAAAGCATTTCTGAGCAATTACCTGAGAAACTGGATACAGCGCGATAGGGCACCCTGGGTACACCCATACTCTGAGGAATTAAAGGCACAGAAGTAACCTTTGCAGTAACTCCTTTCCGAAACACACCTCCTTTAGTGCGCTGATCTGCCCATCCCTGAAATTTATTTGTCCAGAGCATGCAAAAGACAGTTTTGGTAGTGTTTGTAACCCAATGTAATCCTGTAAGCAGAAAATCACATGGTTATGTATAAACACCTTAAAATCTCACTCTAATTTAGATTAAATATAATTCTCTCTAAATGCACTAAAATAGCAATAGCTACATATCAGATCCTACTGGTCAGCCCCCTTTTCAGATGTCTGCTTTCCTGTTTCTATGAAAATAATAGCTTGCTCTATGGAAAAGATATAAATTTCTGTGATGTAAGCATATCAACATTCACGCTGATGCTAATAAACATAGTAAATGCGTTTGTACTAATTTTAATCATGAAAGCATTATGATTCAAAAATATAGTCATTTAGATTTTTTTAGGGCATTATTTTTTCATTCATCTGCTGAGGTTTGTGACCTGTCTTTCATATAGTAAATACTCAGTTTTGCTAGTACCCTTGCTTTGTTGCAGACTTTTTGTGTCTGTGAGTCTATGTTTAAAGGGGTTATTTTTCTTGTATGGGAAAAAGTCTGCTGTGAGTTTTAAAAAGATGTTACACTTTTTTTTTCTTTTTATCTGCATGGCATTTATACCCTTTCTGTGCATAAATCCTGCGATCATAATCTATGAATCTGACCAACTTTGTCTCAGTTTTTGTGATGAATCTAGAGGTACCTTTGGAAAATGTCCCAGTAATGTATTAACATGGAGATGTAGCTTCGGGTAGTAGGAACATGGTGATCACAAGCTATATCTAGCAAAAGAGGTTACTGTATTTAAAAGTATTGAGAATCTGAACATATCTTAATAATTGCATTCTCTGCTTAAGTGTGAGTAATCCTCAAACTGGATATCTGCATAGACTACCCAATCTGAAAATTAGTATGAAGTTGAAATTTGTAAGCGAGGATGCACTGTTCACAGCACTTTTATTTAGCACTTAATTATGAAGCTGTGCACAGAGAAGCTTTTGAGATTGTTGCCATTAGAAACTGAGCCGTAGTCGCTAGGGTTAAGGTCAGGCTGCTGTCTCCATCCCCACCTTCCTCTCCTGCCCTCCTCCTGCTTCACTGACTGACCTTGCCATGCTTGGCAAAGTTGAACCTCAAGGTGCTGCAGTGTTTTACATTGCTGGGCTGTAACGTCTAGCATGCAAAGGGCGGTGCCATCATCAGGAACAAGAGCATTTCCTTTTGCTGAAAACCTGTCAGCCGTGACTTAGTATCACTGAATATCACGTAAAAAAATAAAAGCTACATGACAGTGGGAATGTCTCTTTTCCTCCTGATTTAGGCTGGAATACAGCAAAACTTCCATTTACTTCTAGCTATTGTAAAAAGAAAGCCCTATTGACCTATTTTGACACTAAGCCAGGGAGGTGACTACATCAGTCAGAAGCTGATGATTTTTGTTCCGAAACTCACTCACCAGAATTTTAATACTGTGCTTTGTTTGAACTGAAAAGCTGTCATTTCTGTGCTTTTTGTTCACCATTGAGCTCAGCATCATGTATTTTACATGGTATATCAGAGATATCGCATTAACTATCATTTTAATGCTTTCTATGTACACAAAGATTATTTTGTCTGTAAGCCTGAAAAATTTTTCTGGTGAACATTCACATTATACTGTGGCACTGAACAGTCTTCATTGCAAAGATTTCACTGGTTTGCTTGTCTTCTCTACTTCCCAGGGAGGGTCTGATCCTTCACCATGCAAGGCATCTGAAGTTGTCCCTTTGACTTCTGTGGGATCAGAAGCAAGCCTTAGTATCACCTAATTTTACATGTCACTGAGCATATCCCAAGATGGGAGTTGGGCGTATGCAGCATATGGCAGGATCAGATCCTGAATTAATTCTCCTGAGAGCCGTTGATTCTCAGAATGATTTCTGCAGGCACAACTTCCAAAGATGCTTATACACAGCAGCACAATACCAGCTTTGCAATCCAGTGAAAAGACGGTCACCCTAAAGCGGCAAAGCATTGGAAAATGTTTTGAGAGAACAAAGCATCAGCAGAATATTACCACCTTTAATTTTGATTGTCAACAGGTTGAACTGGGTCATTGCTGGCATGCCAAGTGACTGCTTGAGTTTTCTATCACATCAGTTCTGCCAGTCAGGATTCCTTGAGGTGGACTTAGCAGCATTTATGCTATTGTTGTGAAAGGATAGATTTGAGCCAGGTTGTCCAATACTGGCCTCAGGGGATTTCACCCCATTCTCTCTCCCCCCCCCAAAGATATAAACATCAATTAGGCCCTGAAGTTTCTCTCCCTGTCAGTCATTTGATGATCTCCCACTCTGCATGATGCTGTCTGGTCTCAGGACTAGAGCAACAGCGGAGCATTGCCGTGTGCCTTGGTGAGATTGCAGTCCCCTGTGAGGGAAGCCTCTGTTGCAGTTCTCTTGTGAAGGAAGGAGCTCTTCAAACCTTCCACTCTTTACCCTTTTACCGACAGTACCACACTGAGTTTGAATATAAGGATAGGCATAAACCTTGTGCCTAGAGTCCTTGTTGAACAGAGATGAATGTGTCGGGATAGCAGGCAGAAGCTATAGTCTCTACATGCAGTACCTAGAAAACCACTGTTCCTGATTGCTTTGAATGTGTATGCTAAGAAAAGTGTGAAAAATATATTTTATTTTAAAGCTGAATCAGTTATTGAGCAGTGTGAGATGACCGTAATTTTTTAGCATTACTTTAAAAACTATATTTAACAGATAATGTAGAAGTTCAAATATGTCTGACATTTGGGAAAGTCAGAAAAACACTCATTGTCAAAAATGGCAGTTTAACAAAATAATCTTCAAGCATAGTATCTAAAAATGCTGAGATGCTTAGATTACCTGAGATAAACAGAAGGATATAAAGTTAAAGATGGAAAAGAACTTTCATGGAGATATGGTGAACATACCCATTGATGTAACTTGTGGTGAGGCAAAACATGATAAAAATAATAGAAAAAGGAAATGTTCACAATTTGAGACATCCTTTTCTTCTGTGGCACACTCAAAATCTGTGTATTGGCTTTCCCTTTTATGGTCAGAACCAGTTTTTTTTCGAAGAATACCTTCCCACTACAAACAGTAAGTTTACAATAAAAGTCTTACACACATTAGAAGTAGTTTGTTTTAAACTAATACATTTTTTCAATACTTTGACACTTTGTCAGACTGTGGAGGTTCATGGTTGTATCCCTCCCTGTATTTGTAGAAACTCAGATTGCTAGCTTAGAAGCTAAAGCACAATCAAGGCACACTGCACTTAGGTTTGTCTCCTTTGTAAGCTTTGTTTCCCTTGGCTATTTAACATACAGTGACTAGCATGATGGAAACACCTCAGAAATATTATGGAAATCAACAGCATTATCAGGGTTGTGGTTCCCAACAACAGAAACGTTTGGAACCCAATTTGTTCAGCTATATACTATTTTTTCTAAAGAGATGGCAAGCATTCTTACCACTTCACATTACCCTGCAACATATTTAAGAGTAACTCTTTAACATAAATGACAGTTAAGCTTTCAAAGAAGTTCTTAAAATGTCATTGCTTGTTTAATATTTTAAACAATAATCATTAACACACCTCATTGTTTCAAGGGAATGTTCTTATTTTACAAACCAAAATTTATCTGTCAAAGAGAAATTCAGATGTGTGTTTTCCTAAGCTGTGAAATCTAGCTTTAATATCTTTGTCTCGTTCAGCAAATTACCACTGGCAATTGATATCTTCTCCTCCTTGGCCATGCAGAAGAGCACAAATAAGGAAAAACTCTAAATTCATCTTATCATCAGCTTTGTTTGACTGCTCACAGAGACAGCTGAACATCTGACTGTCTTCAGGCTCACATTCAATCTACATTTGAAGAACCAGACAGCAAAAGAAAGATTTGCTCCCTTTTTCCAAATCATGCAAAATTGCTTATTTAAATGTGCTTATTTATTTATTATTATTTAAATTGCTTATTTAAATGTTTAAATGTGTAAGGCTGGAAGGAAAGTATACTAGTCTTCCCTATCCTACATATTCCCTAGGCAGGATCTCTTACATTAAACACCTTAGAAAGCCTTTTTGGAACAATTTACCTACAGATTGTAACAGAAGTGGAGAAGAACAGGGGCCTTACTTCTTGTGAGCATGAATGGCTGGACAGCTACAAAAGAGAGCTCATTCGTCTCCATTTTGTAGTGTATATCAGCATGTGTCCACTCTTTATTCATGACAGTCCTCCTCTCCAAAGCTCTGGCTAGTGTGATTCAATGCTCATTGCAGTTTTGTGTCTCTCAAACACAACTAAGCCTTCAGAAATCTGATTATGACAGTAACTGGGAAGTTGACAGAAAAGTAATGAAGCTTGCAAAGGTTAATTTGAATGAAAAAAACTCATCATGAATCCATGGTACAGAGCAATATTTTCTAATCTGTGAGACTTACACTCATACATAGTGAGCATGTGGTGGGAGGAAGGAAATTAAGAAAGGGTTTCTTTCAAGCTGACAGATTTGATCATGAGAAATCTTGAGCTCCAAGTCTGTGTTTTGTTTAAAGTAAATATCTTCTTGGCAAGACAAGCTTCACAAATGAGGAAGTCATTTTCAGACACTACACTAATGTCATTTTCTGACACTAATGAACCTGCATCTCTAACACATATACAGCACTCAAGTTCTCCCTCATAATAATAAAGACTGAAGTAAGCTCCCTGAAATGAGTGAAATTGTTATGATTTCACTGCAATACTTGAGGACAGAACCTGGCCAAGATGATGACCTGTACCTGTATCCATTAGTGTGTGTACTCTATGTTTCCTATCTTTGAAATAACCACCGTAATCATCTCATGCCTTTTGTTACAGGTGTTCTGAAAGTATTTGTAAGACATAGTAGAAATTCCTTCATGCAGTCATGAGTTTCAGGGTAAGAGCTTGCCTTTGATTCTTATGAGAAGGATGTACTGATAGCCTTCAATTATTAACCATGCCACTGAGACAGGTTTGGATAGCTTAATTCATATTTAATGCATCTCTATCCAGAGTTGGTTTCACTGAAATAAATGGGGCTTGTTCTTCTGTAAGAAGACACTGAGGAAAGCAATCAGAAGCAATTTGAATTTTAGATTTTTGGAGAGCGATAGTATAGAAAGTATCTGATGTATTCATGACACCATGATGAACCAATTGGGCATCAAGACTTTTTCCTTAATAGGAAGCAGTACTGAGTATTAGTTTATACATTTATATAAGCAGCTAGATGAGTAAAACAAAGCATATAAAATGCAGAAAAAAAACCCAGCTGAGATTTAGCTGAAGTGAAGGTTGCAGCATCTGTTATGTATGACATGGCAACATTTGAGCCAGTTACCTGCAACTATGGGAACTAGCACTAGCCAGGCTCTTCATAGGCATTAGTCACATATCTTCCAGAAAGGAATGAGAAAGTATCATTGTTCCTACTCACAGCAGCCAAGATTTCAGAATGGCCTTTCCCATGACTCTTTCCTCTATTTGCTTGGCAATGTTGAAGAGAGGCAGGTGATTTGACTGAATTAACAAGAACATACCCTTCTGAAACCTTCTTGTCAAAATAATTTCTGAAACAGCAAGAGTAGAAGTTAAACTCGTGTTCATCAGTTTAAGGGACATACTAACATATAAACATTCCCAACAGGAGAGAAAAATGTTATTCTGTTAGTTTTTGTGATTTGAGATTTGGCTGCTGAATTGTACTTGACAATCTATAGTCATTGATTATATCAGACTAATCCTAATGTTATATTTTTATCACAAGAAATTATACTATTGTGGACTCTGGAGGAGAAGGCATTTGTGATAAGCATTGTCACAGACTGGGCAAAGTACTTGAGCATGTGTTTTCTTTTACTTACAAACCTTAAAACCTTTCTTGATTTTAAAGAGTTTACTCTCAAGCACACATACTTGTGCACTGTGTTGGCTGAGGAGATTATGAATTATAGGATCAATATTGCCAGTCCCTAACTTCCCAAATTTCTGAGCAAACAGAACTTTAAATGAAATTAGTGAGGGTTGTGGAAGTTCAGCACCATCAAAAAGCGAAGTCCTACAGATCTAAGAAAGGATAGGAAGAAGCCTGAGTTCAGCAAGGCTGCCAAAAGGTGAGAATATGTTCTGCAAGTTTACAAGAATGCCCATGAGTAATTGTTCTTGATAGCAACATATAGACAGAGTGAGAAGTATTTATCACCCTTGATAAACTGAGGGTAGATTTCATAGGGATAGTGAAATAATCTTTGAGAAAGCACCTGGTTTGCCTGTGGAAGCAAACAGCAAATAGAAATACAGGCCAAGGAGCTGGGCATATAATTGGAGGTTGACCAGGCTAGTAAGAGTTAAAGAAGAGGGGCCACAAAAGCAATTGCATACAATGAAGGAGTAGAGAGATTAACACAGAGAGAAACATCAACTTTGACAGGGCTTTTTTTCCTCTACATTATATATTATGGAGGCGTTTGATGCAGAAGAAGAAACAAACACACATAGATTTGGAGAACAAAGAGAAAGAACAATGACAAAATATTGAGAAATTCATATTTGGCCCCATAAAATCTTGACTGAGATCTGAAAGAGGGAAATAAAAAAGAGATGTTACATTTTGGCCTGTGGCACTTACATAAAAGAAAAATACTCTTTCTGAGACCTTAGTAAGCAAGTTTTTCAGTTTAACACTCAAGAAAAATGTAAATGATTTTAAATAAATAAAACCAACGTAAGAATTCAAGGATTCATTTCTCCTGCAGTAAGAGATAAGGTAACATATGTTAGTGTTATACCTATATGTATAAAAATTACTAACTTTCAGAAAAGAAACTTAGATCTTTATCTGCTATTGCTAGTAAAAAGCTTTTTCGTCATTAGATTTTAAATCTCTCTGCAAGAATCTATGTATAAATTTAAATTCCTTAATCATCTTGAAGGGTTACCAGTTACCTTGCTATAGCAGTATGTGTGATATCAAAATAGCTCTATCCTTGGGGGCCTTGGATGGCCCAAGCTCTGTACAAAGCTTCCCCATTCTAGAGCTACTCACCTATCTGGGATTTTTTTCAGCACACCTGTCTGTAGCTGCTTCTAAGGCAGTTTCAAACACCTACTGGTCTAAAGTGATCATTTTAGTAGAGTTACTATCTTCCAGCTCTGGGGATCTTTTTCTTTTCTCACTGATGAAAAGACAGCCCATCTCTGCAACTGTATTTTTGCTGCCTTACATAAAGTAAGGAAAATAGAAATGCTGATAAGACCCCCGCTGATTGTACCCAGAGATTAAATACTGTTTCCACTATCCACACACTTAAATTCAGGATGTCGTAATCTGGAGCTGAGTCCCACCCTTGTTAACTCCCCTGTTATTCTATTTTCAACCTTGATTGGTGGCTGACAGCACCGATGGTGATGTGCTGACAATGCTGACAGCTCCTGGATGAATTGCTCAGGCACTTGATGCCATGTTATTGCCTCACCATTCTCCCTCTCCCAGTACTATAGGAACTCAGACCTCTGCTCCCAGACCTCCTGATCTCTAAGTCTTCACAATAGTAAGGATTAGAGAATGGATCAACTATCAAAACTCTCTGACTAGGTTCTTTTACGTATTTCATACGTGGAGGGCATAATGGATATTTACAAATTACATAAATTTACAAATTTACTTATGTGCAGGTATTTGACATAATACTGGATTTTGAGTTAACAGTGATGCAGCAATGTACTGAAATCACAATACAAGAATATAGCAGTTATGATATATAGCTGAATCACAATACAGACGTGATTCTCATTACTGATCTCTATAATATGTTCACTATCATGACCCTCAGAAGGAATACATGGTTTGAAACCAATTCTAGTCGTTTTCTCTTTTTAAAGTCCTTTTTGTTAATTGTTCAGTTTTCATACTCTTTATTGGACTGAACAGTGTTTACACTCCTCCCATGCTGGTGTGGCTAATTCAGGAAGATATTCACACTCTTTTGATTAACTTAAGGAAAAACATTTACACAACTAGTTGACCCACTCAACTGATATAGCTGTTTACCTAAATAAAGGCACCCTCATGTTCCCTTTGTGTTGAGATGCATTTTTTTTTTGCAGCAGCAGCAGCTGTGGTCAGTCACTCCCTACATTCTTCCCTGAGCTTCATGAGCATCTTGCCCATACCCATCTCCTCTGAGCCTTCTTACATTTTAGGGGTTTATTGATTGGCTACTCTGGCACAGGTGATGTAGTAGGTATCCCTACCAACCACCTGGATCCATTCCTCAGTGGGTCGGGGGATCTAATGATAAGGGACATGGAAAAGGCTGATGCCTTTTTTTGCCTCAGTTTTTGTTAGTAAGGTCTGGCCTCTGGCCTCCCAGGTCCCTGAGCTTCCTAGCAGAATCTGCAGGAGTGAAGTAGTACTCACAGTAAGAGAAGACAGAATTAGAGAGCACTTAATTCAGTTAAGGGTTCTTGGGACCAGTTGGCATGTACTCGAGGGTGGTGGAGGGGCTGGACAGTGTCACTGTTAAACTGCTCTTTGAAAGGTCATGGCAGTGTTGAATGGGAGAGGTTCCTGACAAAAAGGCAAACATAATAGCCATCCTCAAGAAGAGCAAGAAGGAGAAACTGGAAAACTGGAGGCTGGTCAGCCTCACCTCAGTCTCTTAGAAGGTTATGGAGCAAATCTTCCTGGAAGGCATTTCTAAACACTTGAAGTACAAGAAAGTAAATGGGAATAGCCAACATGGGTTTACCAAGGGCAAACCGTACCTGACCAATCTCTTTATTTTTTTATGATGTTATGGACAAGGGGAGGGCAATGTATGTTGTATACCTTGATTTTAGCAAGGTCTTTGACACAGTCTTACATAATCCCCTTATAACCAAATTGGTGAGATATGGTCTGTATAAGTGAACACCAAGATCAATGGAAAATTGGTTGGACTGTTGGGCTAAACAAATTGTGATCAGTAGTGCAAAGTAACTGGTTGGTAGCCAGTAACTAGTGCTATCCCTCAGGGATCAGTACTGGAATCAACATAGTTTAATGTCTTCATGAATGTCCTGGATGACCGGATAGAATGCACTCTCAGCAAGTTTGAAGATGACTCCAAACTGGGGGAGGCAATCAACATACTGGAGGGCAGGGCTGCTATTCAAAGGGACCTTGACAGGCTGAAAAATGGGCTGACAGGAACCTCACATGAAGCCCATCAAAGGCCAATACAAAGTCTTGCATCTAGAATGGAGTAGCCCCATGTAACAATACAAGGTGAGAGTCAACTGTGTGTGAAGCAGCTTTTCTGAAAAGCACATATGGGTCCTGGTGGACAATAAGTTGAACAATAAGCCAGTAGTGCGACCTTGCAGCAAGGAAGTCCAAACACATTTGGAGTTGTATTAACCTTGATCTGCATCCAGCAGATCAAGAGAAGCGATCCTTCCTCTCTATACCACATTTGTGAGATTGCATGTGGAGCTTTGGGCTTCCCAGTACAAGAAAGACAATGATGCAAAGTACAAGAAAGACAGGAGCAAGTCCAGTGGAGGCCACCAAGCTGATTGGGGGCTGGAGCACATGGTGTATGAGGATAGCCTGTGACAGCTGGGCTTATTCAACTTGGAGAAGAGAGAACTACAAGAGACCTTATTGCTAACTGCAACTTTCTCCCTGGGGGATGCAGAACGGACAAAGCCAGACTCCTTCTGGAGGTGTAGAACAAAAGGACAAGAGGCAACAGATGCAGGTGGAACATGGGAAATGCCAATTAGATATAAGGACAATTTTTTTCACCATGAGGGTGGTCCAGTACTGGAAGAGACTGCCCAGAGAGATTGTGGAATCTCTATCTTGGGAGGTGTTCAAAACTCAACTGAACACAGCTTTGAGCAACCTGATCTGATCAGCTCTGCTCTAAGTAGGGAGTTGGATGGGAGGATCTCCAGGGGAGCCTTCCAGCACACCTGAATCTGCAGTTCCCTGATTCTGTGTTGTTTAGGTTAACAGTTCTTATAAAAAATGCTTAACTTGAAGAAGGAATAGATATTAAAAAACTAATTTCAAAATACCCAAGGGTAGATGAAGACTACAATATCCTCAAATGAAAACTAGAAGTCATCACAGATGACTCCACAGGGACACAACCCATAGTACTCTAAACACAGGTTCCAGGTAGTGGTAGAGGGAGTTTCCACTATGTCATCTAAATTTAAGATTGCCCTGCAACATTTAATGTTGAGTCTATTGCTGGAGTTATATCAGCAAACATCTGTGATTAATTATAGATTCTATATTTGTCTGGGCAGTTAGAAGCTCAGAATTCAGTTTCATCCTCAGAAGATGATTGATATTGAGCCAAACAGCAGAGATGGCCAACCAGTTTATGACAAATATGCTTATTAAAAATGGAACTTGAAACTGAACTAAAATAATAACCATAACGATAAGCCTGTTGAGTCATGAAGCACAGAGTTTTTAGTGCCATCAGCTGCGTTTCGGCCAAGGTATGCAAGAACAAAACAAAAACATGAAATGTATCACAAAACTGAGACAACCTTCATGTGAGGATAGTCCATCTAAAAAAAAATATCAATAGTAAAATACTGGGAAAGGCTGAAAACTCAACTGCACACTATAAATGATGCATGCTAATTCACTCCTCTGTGAACTGGCACTGCTAGTGAGGCTGTTCCAAAATGTTATTAAGGGCACTACAGCATACTGCAGAATGTGTTGGCAATGCCAAAAGAAAAGCGGAGGAAATGAGGAGCATAACAAAAACATAAAGACAGTTGCCAAATATTGATTTTCTTTAAAGGTAGGAAACAAAGATACTGGGGCATTTTAAGAGTGAAAAAAATATTGTGTTATTTGCATGCCTGTTCACAAGAGTTGAAGATGCTAAACATAGCAGTTGAAATGGGTTTAATATAGTCACTTTCTGTGCATAATTATACTTGGGGAATATATTTGTCAAGAAGCTAATAGTAATATATCGACTGTCTAGGAATGTCTAGTTATCATGCAAGAAATCACAAGCCCTTCCCCTCAGTGGAACTCACACTTCTCCTCTACGTTCCTACCACTTGACCATTCATTCTGAATGAAGCAGAGCTCTGTCATAGTATTTGGTGCTAACTACTGAATTAAACATAGTATCAGCAATAAAATGAACTACAACATTTCCATAGGGAGAAATGGACAGTAAGAAGTCCTATGCAGTCAAAACTTTGTGAATATGGAGGATAAGTGGGGAAGATTTAAGTAGTTCTCCATTGATTCAAGTAGTGCCTGGAAGAAAAAAGATCAGAAATTAGCTTTATTTCTGGCAAGAGCTGGTTCAGATACATTTAATGTTTTTAATACTTTTCAGTTAACTTTAGTAGAGGAGGCTGACCATGAAAGTATTGTAGAAATTTGAAAAAAATATATCTCCATAAGGAAATGAAAAATATGAGCGATATGTTTTTAGACCAAGAATAAAATCGAAAGATGAAAGTATAAGCACTTGTGACTGATTTAAGGGCTTTTATTCAGCTTTGCTTAGCAAACAGTTTAGATGGTTTAGGATGTTACTGCTTCCAAGCTATTTGTTATGGTCTCTTTGTAAGAGGTTATCACCCGTTAGCAGATTTGGCAGGAGGAAATATATGCCCATGTACAAACTACTTGTACAGGAATCGTATCTCTTTCAAATCTACTTCATCGGTGATTTAAGCTAGGATGTCAACCTTTGCGTTACCACAGCAGAGGCTCAAGTACCCATTCCCTTATCCAAGCCCCATGCTAGTGATATTAATGGAGGTGGGAGAGATCATTTTAACAACTGCAGAAAGATTTGTTGGATCTCATCTTTCAAAGTCTTAAAGCTATCAAGATAGTCTTACCTTTTTGGACAGTTTTTTTTCTTTTGTTTGCTTAGGGAACCTGAGCGGCTGAGTTACAGAGTTGAGGGGCTAAGTGAAAGGTTAACTCTTAAAAGATCAGCACATAATTACGAGCTAGTACTTAACACTCAGATAATTTTGGAAAGAAGAGGACAAGACCATGACAGCATTTTCCAATGGGTGGGGAGGATCTCAGTGGGTTTTAGAACATAGCTGAGAAAAACAAAAACAAAACCTTCCTTTTTCTACTCTCCAACCTATTCAGGTTCATACTCCAAGCAAAATACCCATCATCCTGAAGTAGAAACTAATTTGTAAGAGGACAGAGTCACTGCTGTGCAGAAGAAAGTAAATGAAACTGCTGGTAGCATGCATACAACTTTCAGGCCATAGCAAGAAGTATATTGTAAAAAAGATTGGAATCCTTCATTTCTATATATGCCCAAAATAAGGAAAGTGGGAGCACTTTCCAGCACAGACTAGGGTATACATTTCTATAGAGACAGATATCTGGACTTTATACAAAAGGAGAATAAAGTAGCTTTATGACCTCCCTATTGAAAAACATTGTTTCTGAGGATCACCATTGGAGTTATATTCAGCACCTGAGATGTTCTACATGAAAATACACTTTTTTGACAGTTTAGAGGTCATTAAGGCATACATGGATGAAATTTTGAACTGAGCTAAACAGTAGCTTGACAAGTGACTCCTGGCAGCTTGAAAAGAGTCAGAGCTTCTGGAATAAAGACAAAGAAACAAAAATGTAAAATTCATACTATGGAAATAGCATACATCAGTAAGAAGCTAACCTGACAATACGTACAAGGAAATGAAAGTACAGCTGAGGCCATTGCCTGCCTGCCTTAACAAGCCAGGGGCTTTGCTTTCTCATAACTATGTGACCAAAACTAGAGATCAGTGCATCAAAGAAACTAACAGAAACAGAATGGTGATGAGAGCAAATGGAGAGGGAGTCTTTGGTAATTAGGTGCAGAAAGTTTTTCTCTTTATTAGCGAGAATGTTATTTATGAGGTGTGAATGGAAGCTAACCATAAACCACTTCTTACCATTGCCAAAAGCACTCCACAAACACCCTTCCTGCACCTTGGAGAACACATAATAATTTTTTTCAACTCTACATACACAATTTCAAATTGAATTCACATCTGGGAAAGATTTATTGATTGCAGGTACATTCTGCCTAGCAGAATGGAACTGACTGTTTAATTTGGCCGAAGAATGTACCTGCAATCAAAGTCTAAAGGTAGATTATGTATCTGTTGACTTGATGAAGACAAATAATCAAACAGCCTGGTTTCAGATGAAATTTGGGTACTGGTGGGAATGAGATACTGAGGAGAGTAACACTATTATTGTATTATGGTATCTAAAAATAAAAAATACATAATTTTATAATAACATAATAGTAGCAGCATATTTCCACCTATTGCTACTGATTTATAAATCATTCTCTTAATAATAAATGCAATTTCATCTAAAGACACTAAAATAATGTTTCTAAGATGTTACACAAAAGGTATTCAGAAGCTACATAAAGGGAATTTAGGTATTGTAAATATAAGAGATCAAAAAGAAATGTTATAAATTTTTTTGCATATGCCAAAAATACAGGCCAAGTCAAATGAAAGAGCTTGTATTGGCACCACAGAAAATGTTGGACCCCTGGAGGAAGTAGGCATGGGCTTGTTTATACTGGCTGAAGAAAACTAGTATTTGTCCTAGCTTGCTATTTTCTCTTTCCTATGATAGCTTAACTAGAGAATATTAAAATTAAGTAGGCAATTAGGCATAAGAAATAAAGTTCTGATATAGTAACATCCAAACACAGGCCACAAAAACTAGTAGATAAGGAATTTTGTGAGAAGTGGAATCACGTAACTGCCAATCCTTGTTATCTCCAATTTAAAGTGTCGTTAAAAAACAGTATCAAAATAATAAAACACTCTAAAATAACCTGCAGAATCAGACTGATCTGTATTTATATTAAATTACAGAAGGGCAGTGATCAAATTCAGGTTGTCATCCATTGATATTTTACTCGACATGATGCTGGAAACTACTACGACCTGATATCTGCTGTATACAGAGAAAAGTACAGCAGGACAGAAAGCCTGATATGATCTCATGGCTCAAGAACTGCCATCACTTCATAAACTGATGCTCTACATCAAGGAATAATGGTCTCAGAAGACAATGTCATGCTTGTACGAGAATATTACTCTTTATATACTGTGAAAGAATGGGTGACCCTTTTTACAAATGACTATAAGAGGCACAGATTAAGCAATCATCTTGCTGGAAAATGACATCACGCTGAGAAGTGGGCCATCTTTTCTGAGAAGACTTCTGACACAAGCTGAAACAGATGTTAACTGCTAAGCCTTATGAGGCAGCTGTCAGGGCAACAAGAGGCCCTGCTGTTGCTGCCAGCCTCACCTGGGATCCTTACCTGCACCCCTTCCTGGGGCCCAGGGGGCCCATTTCAGCTCAGCCTCGGGCACCCCAACCTGTCCCAAGCTACGTCATAACTGTGCCTGTCTGCAGCTGGCCCCACATGTTGCTTGGGCATGCTGGATTGACCTGACCTGTTGCTTTGCATATATAGTCACTGAACTGTTTTCTGAGCCTGCTATCCTCCTCACCTCTGCTCTGCTCACCTCCCTTGGGTGCTGCAGGCCTGCCCCCTGGTCAAGGAGGGTCCTGCCTCCACTGGGGTGACCTGCGACTTGTGCTGCCTCATGGAGCAGCCCCATCTTGATGTTTCCTGACTGTGGTATGACCATAGCTTACAGGCCACACAACCATATGCTAATATTTCCATATATCATTAACTGAGCACTGTTAGGCAGTCCAAAAACATGCTTTATGTCTGCTTATTTGCTATTGATATGAGCTGAGAAACAGAGGTATGAAACTATTTGTTTATAAGACTCTTACAAGAGTTATTTGGAACTTGCTATTTGGTTGCACTGGTGTTTATGTTACATGGTGTTCATCAATTCAGACTTGGACATTAAATGAAGCAGGCCAGCATTAGACCCTCTGGCTCCATGTGAATGCTGAACAACACAAAGATATCATTTGCATGAGTAAACTGTCAGGCCCTGCAGCACTGGATACTTCATATATGTGACAAATATATCTGAACATTTTATAAGTTTCAAGACTTTGTTCTCATTTCTGTCTCTTTGAATGGTTTGACTTCAAAAGTTCCTAAGAATCAATCTATTTCAGCATCCAGCTGAGATGCTCTAACTGTGCTTCTGTAAAAAGTGTCCAAGTTTAAATATAATAGCCTGCTCATAAGACTTCTCTCTTTTGCAGTTGGAAGAACCATGTCATTCTCACCATAGTCTACTACTTCAAGCATGGAAATTGTTAATTACCATAAGGGATGGAAGCCTTTTCTTGAAGACCCCAGAATTGATAAAATTTCAGTCCTATCATTTTTCATTCTAACCATGTCTCTTCCACTCCAGTCAGGTCCTTGCTGTTATGCCTCCTATCTTCAAGCTTTTAGCTTGTTTTATGGATCAATTAGCCAGTACAATCTCAGGCTTTCACCTTCACCTCCCCACACAGACCTACCCTGACCAGCCACTCAAGCAGGATCTCCACCAGTGCTTTAAACACTTAATGCCACTAAGGTCTCACCCAACAAGAGCATGGAAACCTATAATGCTTATGCATTGCCTGGGACATGAATGTGCAGCAGCAGTGGGGGCCAAAACCTCTGCTAGCAGCAGCAGTCGGTCATTTCACTGAGAACTGGGTTTATACTGGTTCTCCATTTTTCTCTAAAATGAATTGGACTGTGTACACTGCTATGGAAATATCCTGTAAATTTTCAATTTGATCTCAGGTAGTTTTCAAAATCATCCCATTATACAGCAACAGATAAAAGAACTGATTTGTCAGAGGGCTAGCTTCATTCTGCCAAATGCATGTGCTGAGTGTTGCACACATTAATCCTCTGTTGAAAATCAAAGTCATAACTAATTTTGAAATGAAGAAAGCCTTTGAGATTCTCTTCTGAATTAAAATCTAACCAGCAATTTCTACTTTGTTGTTTTGTGTCAGAGCATCCATGTACTGTAACTTCTTATCTTTCAGTATACTCTGTTAAAATGGTGAATTAAGGTGAATGGAATGTAAGGTGAACGGTTAACTCTGCTTCAGAACTCCTGAAAGCACGCCTCTATTGTATTTGCATAACCCTATCCTAAGAAATCAACTTTGTTAACTTATATGATGGAATTTAAGTCAAAAGTTCATTATGATCATTAGTCTGATTCACTGCATAATATAAACCATAAGACTGAGTAGAGTTAATTCGTAATTAAAATTCAAAACTTATAACTGAACTGGATCATATCTTTAAAAAAAGCCAAATGTGATTTTTAAATATCCGGTGATACAGTATTTATTGCCACCTAGGGATAATTCTGTGGTAGGAAGGTATTTTGAAACCTTTTTTTGTATTAGTGTCCTAGTAAAAAAGTCTAGCACTTACTTTTTGTCCAAAAATTATGCCAGACCAGCATCCAAAGCTATGCTATTTATTTATTATCCTCATTTTTAAAATTTTACCTTATTTTGGTCTGAGTTTGCTTAGCTTCAGAACATGTGACACCTCTCTGTATGAGACTGAAGACACCTTTATTACTGAATTTCTGTTCTCCAGGTTGGTACTGGCCTTACCTAGTTTGTTCTATGAGTTCCATAAGCAATATTTTCCAACATTTTAGTCATCTCTGAGAATCTTTTCTGAAATCTGTCAAAATTTTCAAAGTTTTTGTAGGATTTGTAGGTACCACAACTAGACTCAGCATTCCAATAGGACCAGATACACAAATATGTAACCTTCCCATACTTCCTTAATATAAATTCCTATGTTACTTTTTAAGCATTGCTTTGTCACGGGAGATTCTGTTCACCTGATTTATTTGCCACCAGCATCTTCAGATTCATTTCTTTCCTTGTATTTGTAGATAAACTATTTTTCATGTCACTACATTGAAATACAAGTAGTTTTATTATACCTTATTTACAAAAATTCAAAGTTCCCCTTAATACTGATTGGTTGCTCCTCTAATTTTTAAATCTTCTACAGACTTTTGAGCAGTATTTTTGTCCTTTCTTTAGGGGTCTTTGATAATGATTTTAAACAGCATAGGGGCCCAAACCATCTAAGAATATACACCCTCTGTGAAGAATACAATACCCCCTTACAATTGCAGTTTTATTCCTATGAGGTGGCCATGTTTCATATTGATTTTACATTATTTTAGTTTCTCAATCAATGATATATCTTCCAGCTAATTATCATCTTGAAATGCCTTCAGCTCTATTACTGTACTAAAAACCCTGCCTTAAAATGCAATAATTAAAACTTCAGTCAGCAGAGGCAAGTTTATATGACTACAAATAATTCCAGCTCTATTTGTGACAATTATTTTTAATGCCAATGTTTTGCAGAGTCATGCAAGATTCCTAGGTTTGATTTTCAGTTTTTGTCACTTGCTCATTCAGCCAGGAAAGGAAAGGAAAGGAAAGGAAAAGAAAGGAAAGGAAAGGAAAGGAAAAGAAAAAAAAGCATCATACTCAGCTCCTAAGGTAGATATATTTCCCATCATTCAGTAATGTTTATTACAAATAGCTAAACATAGCACTGTTGGTCATCTGCCACTGCACTGGTCCATCTCAGAAATGGTGAAAGGAAAGAAGGAAAGAAAAGTAAAGAGTCAAAAAGTACAGAAGAATGTAGAATAGATCCAGGCTCTATTTCACTTCAGCTATAAGAGAGTGGTTTGCTGAAACATTTTTTTTTCCAAATGCATTGCACAGCATCAGTTAAAGAAAGTGAAATTTTAGTTCATTAGAAAATGATTTTTTTTGTGCCTGTTTAATATCAACCATGAATATTAGCTGTTCCAAAACTTCTGCAGAAAACTGGTCCAGAAAGAGAATCTTCAACTAAAGAATGGTTAGATTCAATGTGAAGCATCCAACAACGATACTGTTTTGATTTGAGACCCTATATTACAAAACCAATTCAAGAAACATTTAATGAGTTAACTATTCCTAAGGAAGCCCAGAAAGGAGTCACTGAAACCAGAACACCTGTCATTTCTACACTCAGTCCATAGCCCAGCTGCAGGTAGAATAAAAAGGCTCAATTCAAGTTGTAAATGCAAAGTACTTAAACATCTACTTATGTGTGCATTAAGTAGATCATATACAGTAATCAAATCTATCTATTTCTTTTTCAAAATATTTTGGTTCATTTAAAATTCTAATTATTTTTTCTCCCACACTGTACTATTTACAAGCAAGTCTGGACCATAAAGTATTAACACCATAATGTGGATAGTATAATATGTAGATAGATTTTAAAAAATAATTAAGCTGAGAAAGTCTAAAAATACCATTTTAAAAGCCTTTAGAATTTATTAGAGAACACGTGCTTGGAATTTGAAACTAGTTCATAGAATATAATAGAAAATTTTCTCTTTAGTAATGCTTGCTGTTTGGAGCATTGACTGTATACCTTTCTTTGTGTTGGCATTACATCTATCATACTGTGGAAAGATAAAAAATAAAAAGAATGGTGAATTTGCAGTCTCAAACAGTCCAAAAGAATGTTCTCACAGATTTCAGTAGGGCAAGGTTTTTCACTTCTGTTTTTCTAATTTTGCAGAAGTGTTATAATCAAATTCTAAATGAGTTTTCCAAAAGGCCTATTTTAATATCATAAAAGCATATGTAAAATGGTACTGGAACATTTATTATAGAAATAAGTGAGGGTAGGAAGCAGATAAAAAGTGGATAAGCCAACTTAGAAAAGCTTAAGCCACTGCCTCCCCCTACTAATAATGTAAGCTTCAGATGCCTGTTATTTGTACACCTTTCTTCTTTAATGAAAAGAATACATTTTAACTACAGAGGTGGGCTGTATTCCATTTCCCCTCTACAATTTTTAAAAAGATACTCAAATTCTTTCCATTAGTCATGGAGCATTAAGGGCATATTTTCTTTGTAGGTTATATAGTAACAATCAATAACATGCCACGTTGTGCTGGAAGGCCCAAAACATAAAATATGCTTATAAAATATAAGCATATTTCAGATGTATCCAAGAAATTCTAGTCGAACAATTAACCATGCAAATCTAGGGGAAACTAGACCTATTTGACTACAATTAAAGCATGCAGCAAATTTTTTTCACCAACAGGTTTTTCAGTGTTCTGTGATTGACAAGGTTTGTTCAAGTTCTACTCTTCATACTAAAGTTTGTGCATAAAATTATTACCACGTTTGGGTTAAACAAATTCTATGCAGATTGAGAATACAAAAGTCATTAAGCAAACAAAATAATAAACAAACATATAATTTACATTCCTTTATATCAATATTCCCTTCCTAGCAAGAGATAGTCTTTTTCTGACCCCCAAATCAGTATTTTATTGAACGAATGCAGTACTGATTCCTTTGATAAATCTCAGAGAAGAGTCTTCCATCAACAGGAGAAAAAGCTTCCTACATTGCCTTGCCACTAGCAGCACAACACAGAGCCACAGCTTTTTCTGGACAGCTTCATGATGATGCAAGTGTCCTCTTTGGGGTATTCAATTCCTTGGCCCTTGCTGAGAGTCCAGAAGAATCCTAGGTATTGTTGTGATTTTGCAATTAAGACTTCTGTCCAATCAGGTTTTCCCTGAAACTGCTGTTTATTTCATGTCATCAACTAAATTAGAATGATTTTTGGTCAAATTGATGCAGGCCAGAGTTTGAATCAGTAGTCTCCTCAGGAAAGGTGAAATATTATTACTAGTTCATTGGCAGCAGGTTTTTGAAACCTTCAAGACATTCCTAAGTCACTTTTGCATGGTGCTGTGCTTAATGATACAGGAGATGTCAAAGATCTGCTTTTAAGTAATTGATTTCTGAATATTTTGTAGCAATTCTATGTTTCTCTCAGCAAGTTTTATATACATCTAATACCCTCGAAAAGTCATGCTTGATGACTTGTATGCATCAATGTTACAATAGTTGGGGAAAAAAATAACTATAGGCCAGTTTCATGGCCAGATTAATTTTTACTGCGGCCTTGAATTTTTACTGTGCTTTGATGATGGAGGACCATAATAATCTGTCACAAGTCCCGTCAGATGTCAGTATCACTGTATGAAGGTGTTGGACTGAATTTGGTACAGTGGCTATTATTGTTACCATGAAACAAGCTTACTGCTTCATTACTAAGAAGCAAGGAAAGAGCAGCATATATCTGACCCTTGAACAGCATAGGTGCTTTCAGAAGACACATTCTTCATTTTCAGATTCTTTTTTTATACTAGTTCCTTCATCCTATTGCTAGCTATGGCTATTTTTAGACAGTTTTTTGCCATATGAATAAATATACCATAGGGCATGGGTAAATTGGTGATCAACTGAAGTCAAAAATCACCTTCCTGAGGTACACATTTTATACCTTCACTGAATTTGGGCATAAAGACTGGCACCTACTCAAGAAATGCAGTGCTTTTCTAGATTTCTAGAGAAATGCTGAAGAATGACCCAAATAAAATCAACATAGAGCAGTGCTTCTGCAAAATTTGGTCTAGTATTTCCATAGTTTATACATTCATTATGTAACTAGCCCCAAATATTTCATCTGTTTCTTCCTGGTTTTTATTATATACATAGGCTATGTCTTTATGTGAAAAGTGGTACAACTGATAAATCTGAGAGCAATTATGATCATTATAGTGGTTGTATCTACCAGCTTATGGCATTTCTTCTGTATGGCTGATTCTTGCTGTTGTTATAGTCAGTGGAAGTAGTCCCAGGTCCTATTATTTTCCTAACTCAGAAAAACAACACTACCAGATATCAGTTCAGTCCATGTGTTACCTTTCAAAGTTTTATTGGTAGCATGCAGCCACATGTAGTGCTTTGAACAGTGAGTGTATGGACTACATTGCCTATGCTCATATGACATACATCTTCAGAAAAAATTTCAAGATATAGTCAGGTACCTCTGTCTCACCTGCATGCAGATGACATTTTTGCATTGGGCTGTGAAATACCAATGGACTACTAAGAGAATTATGAGGACTTAAAGTCAAGTTTCTACATTTTTTTACCTGACAGAATTTTCTTGGGTTTTTTAGACATTTCTGTAGTTTCCTGCACTTTCCCTCACTCCTTCTACCATCTCACACTGGAAACACAGCTCCTCAGCACTCCAACAGAATTCTTCAGTTTGCTTTTGAGCTAGGCATCTAAGTGTAATATACCAGTAGAAATTCAGTAAGTGCAATATCTCTTTGGATAGTGGTCAAAATAAGGCAATCTAAGAAAAGCAAATGATATAGATAATACATGAAAATCACCAAGTCTTGTAGGTATTTTTTGTCCAGAAACACTACAATGCCAGATGTAACTCAGCAATAAATACCCAAGTCTGTGGAATGAGCTTTGCATAAAAGAGAACTACTCTGTCATTTTGTGAGCTTTAATGGATCACTTAGATGGTGTCATGAACATGACTGTTCAGAGGAAGTAAGTGAATCCCATATTTTTAGAGAGACAGGACTTATGAAAAAAGTGTTATAGCCTTTTTTTTCAGATCAACATACTAGTTGTTCTTCCTGAAGGCAAGATTACACTTTGCTTGCTGGCCACATAAATCCCTATTCCGGATATCAGGACCCCTGCAAGGAAAGATCTATTGCCATACAAGCAAGTACAGGATGATTTTCTCATGATGAAAGACAAAAAGAGTGATTACAACAAACCGGGCTCTCAGTGAAGAAAATATTGCCACTTCTGTGTGTTAAATATTGCATGACATGTGAAGCTAAGGAGAAAACATGATTATCAGGGTAAAGAGTGAGGTTAAAGATTTGATTTTGAACAGCCTGTCAAGATCCTTTATAGCTAAGAGCTTCTTTATGGTTTGTCACCATATGGCAGCATGTCTTGTGTGTACTTTGCCATGTATTTGACTTACATAGGCAGTGTAAGTCAGTGTAAAGACACTTTCCAAATACATGTTCTGAATTCAGTAGGAGTTTGCTGAATTGCTGTCTCATTATTTCTGATTTTTGAACATGGATGTGTAAATCATTGCCCTTTAAAGCCTTTTCTAAAATTTATTGGATTATAATTAACAAGGATCAATTTAATAAAAGTAGGAATACTTTTAAAGCACATTAAATATATCCAAAATTATTATGACATTTAAGATCAAAGTGCAAGGTTCTTAGTGTTCCAGCATTAATCTTGTGCCAGTACAGATGGAATTCATCTCACTCTCCTTTAGCCATCTAAAACCAAGTCATCTCATTTCATCTACTCAGCTAAGTTCCTCTTAAATCAGTGGATAGAGGTAGGAATGCCGGAGGTGAAGCATAGGTAAGCATAGGTGAGATGAGCACCTACCTATTTCTTACCAGTAAATAGAGGTATAGCTTAAAATAAATGTGTTAAATAGACAATATGAGAAAGGAGCTTAATTTATTTGTCCACGCACATCTAGTGCCATCTGGGAGTACTTAAGAGTGTTCAAGAAACCCATGTGGAGATGGCAGATATGAACAGGACAAACCCATAGAAGACCCACATCCTTTCAGAGTGGCAACTGGAGACTAGACAGGTAGATAACATACTGAACTACAGATAGCCTGCAGTTCCTAAAATCATGTTAGGTATGTTACTGTGGGCACCTGCATCATGTCCTCTGACTATAAATATAGCTTAGATGCATGTAGATGCTGATACTTATCTGAAATTAGGTACACTAGTGAGTCCCAACCACTATCTAAAACTGGCAGGTTTACATCAGGAAGGAAAACTCAAAACCCTCAAACTTTTCCCATAAAGACACTCAGGAAAGTAAGTAGATGTGAAATAACCCCTGTGGAATAAGTGCAGGCACAGTGCAGGAAAGATTGAAAAAAAGATACTGTAGGCAGTATTTATCACCAGTGGTATAGGCTGACAAAGACAGATGATCAAAGTAGCTTGAAATCACCTTTACTTCTACAACACCAGCAATAGCACCAACAGAGAGCATCATAAAGTAGTTTTGAAAGGAGCATTCTGTAGCATCTTACTGCTTCTGTTGCCTTCCATTACTAGTAACCTCCAGGAAAGGATCAAAGATCCTTCTTGAACACTCTAACAGGATCACTGGAGGACAAAAGGGACATTCATGCTTAGAGTGACAAAAAGCCTGCAAGCAAAGAATTATTGTAGCTTCCTAGCTTCCCAGGCCAATGCAAACTGGACCCTATAAGCCACTCACACCACCTTTACTGCTTCTCTCTGCCTCAGTTCAAGTACTGAAGGACAGTGAATTGTTTCTACCTCAAGCAATGTGCAAAATAAATCTCTGCTTTCTGCAGTGTTTATGTTACATAGACATTTTACAAGTTTATCCTTAACATAGGCTGAGTTGGCACTGGATTGTTTGCAAAGATAACTTATTTTTTTTTATGTTCTCTTGTATTTATTCTCAAGTACTAATTCCACCACAGGTTCTCTTTACACTTCTCTGCCTCCCACCACAATTGCCCTGCTCACTGAGCACTGAACACATTTTTCCTAGTCGTGCTTGATGTTCCCTCCTCCTGGCCTCCCATGGTTCCCACAGACATAGAAAGCACAGTTCTGCACTTTTCTACTGACATTCCTTGTATTCTGGCAGAATGGGTCAGTGTTGCTAGTTATCTTTGTTGCAACCCAGCTTTACAAGTCCTCTGACTACCCAAATAAATTTCCTTATTTACTTGATCATTCTGAAATTCGGCTTGCACTACCATTTCTAGAAGGCTGAGGACTGTTATCCAAAACCATCTGCAAGGTTTGGCCTGAATGTTCTCCTCTGAGCCTAGCCATGCACATTTGTTTGTTGAGATCATAACTGCACTCACAAAGGTGGGCTACCAGAAGTAAAGCTCATTTTGAGACCATAATTATGATTTTTAAAATGTTCCAGGAGTTCCAGGGACATTTACATCCTGGTCAGCAGGACTCAAACTTATGACAAGGGTAGTCACTGTTATAGGTACCCTGGGGACTGCGGTTTGTTGATGAAGAGCCATTTTGGGCAATGGATGCAAGGCAGTGTTTAATGAAGGACTGACCATGCCTAAATATTAACCCACATTCTCCCTGTGAGATCTTAATGAGATAACCTTTCTAGTGCCCCTACAACATGAGCAGGAAAGAATAGCAAGCTTTCACAACCTTCATGACATCATGCTATGCATCAAGAATGAGTTACTCTTTTGAGGAACTCATTTTTTCCCATAGGTAGTTCTGCTGAGGATTTTGCAATCTTCCCTTTGAAGTATTCCCAACGGATGTATCAAAGTGCAGTGCCCACCACAGCAATGGATATAAATAGCGCTGGAGGTTCTGATTTTCAGATAGGGGGTAAAACTAGGCTCCTAAATACCCAGATTACAATTTCAAAGACTTTTTTTTCCGGGAATAAATGATATTGATATTGCCATCCAGCTCAAATTCCATTTGTACTCTTCATAATATATTCTTCATATATGAAGTTCTCCATGTCTGCATTCCTTTTCGTTTGAATATATTAATAGGTGTATATGCTTTGAATGTATTTTTTGTTTTTTGCTTTATCCTTACTAGAGTTGTACGTGGGACAAATGATTCCAAATGTGTCCAAACCTCAAATATTGTGTTATTAAACCCATGCTGTATCCCAGTCTGCAGATGGCTGCACTTCCCTGAGAGGTCAAGTGATGACTATACGTCTGATTTAAATACCCTTGGAATGAAAAGTGTTGTATGTATGTTGCACTGTTATAAAATGTGAATTTATACTTGCTTTTTCTATTGTAGACTCATACATCAATATTACAAGTTGTAAAGCAGTTTAACATACATAAGAAGAAAAAGACATTCTCAGTGTTACCTCCCTCTCTGGTATTTGCCTGTTGAAACAAAGAGGTCTAGTGGAATGTTGGTTCTTAAAATTATGCAGCTATGTCCCACAGAAGCTTAGTGGTTATGGCAGTGCAGTAATTGTATTTTGCCTTGGAGTTTTATAAATTAGCTGGGTACCAAAAAAATAATGGAAAATTTTAAGTGGTGAATTCAGCTGGGGCTACACAGGTATGAGCAGTCTCTGTTCATTAGCATTTATATCGTGGCCGTGCCAAGGGACATCACTGGATAGCAGGGCCTGATTGTGCTTGGCACTGTACAAACATGTAGAGCTTGCCCTAAAAAAGTTTATAATCTAAATATACAAGCATCAAGAGGTGAAGAGATTGGCCCCATTTCGAACAGAAGGACAGAACCTAAGACCACAGTCTCTTTCTGCCAAAGCTGAAAGCCTCTAAACCAGATTGCTTCTCCCCTTAAGTTCTTATCTTTATGCCACTGGTACCTTTCAAGCCAGCTATTTTTTTTTTCTGCAAAACCTTTAATGTTCTGCATGTGAGGTACAAATATTGATTTAAAAAGCGAAATCGGAAAAAAAGCAAGAACGGTCTACTTAGAGCTGTCAAGGTTAAACTTTTAAATGATTAGTCACTTTCCATTTCAGTCAATGCAAACTACCAGCAATTCTTAAACATTTCTTTTAGCACTTACTTGAATAATTAACTCCTGTGACCCTGCCTTGTCATTTACTGGTTAACATGGTCAAATTCTATCATTAACTTTCAGCATTAGATGTGCTTTCTCATACTTTCCAGGTGCTGATGCAGATACCCGGGCTTGAAGCTCACATTTCTAAATGTACAAGTGCACGAACCGTTCAAAGGCCTCCTCCAGAGCTGAGCACTCCCTGCAAACACAATTGGCTTTCTGACAAGGCTCCATGTTTTTTTTTGTGGTCTCCATGTTTTTCTTCTCTTCTCGAGTCCCTTGTTTCTCAGCAGCCGCAGAGGAAACGTGTTGGAGAGCGAGCAGAGGTTTACCTCACAGTGGCCCTCTTTATCAGCAAAGCCAGGAAGCTGCACAAATCCCTGGCAAGCATCCACCTTCGGCTTTCTGAGAAGCAGATAGCATGTTCCAGTCTGTGCTTCATTTAAAGAGGTAGACTGTTCGGGGTGGATTTTTCAGCATATGGAGCAATGGTGCATCATATTTGCCTGAATCTTTCCCCTCCCCCCCCATCCAGGGAAAAATCCAGCCAACGCAATACTGTGGATTTTGCAGTATAGTGTGGCTTATGAAGTCATAGGGGCTCCTCTGAGTATTACTGAGATCTCCTGAATTCTTCCTTACTGGCCTAAATTTTGCAGGTCTTAATCTGATGGGAATTCTTGTTTTGGAGACAAAATATAGTTTTTGATCCAAGTGTAAAGTTTTCATTTTGCACTTCTAGGAATAGAGTAGGAAACTGCAACACAGAAAGCTCCTTCTGTCCTCTTGACACATAGCAATGAGCAAAATGTCATCAATCTCAAAGATTTATATTTTTGTCCTTTTAAATTCCTACTTTGGATTACACCATTATCACAATGTATAAAGTAATAGCAGAAGTTGAATGAGTCATGGGAGACTCTTTCACTTAGATTTAATACCAACTTCAAAATACCTACTCTGCATTGCCACAGAGTGGCATGCTTTTAAGCTACAGAAAATATGCTGCACCCAGCAACATTACATAATGTTAATTGCTACCCTGTGGTCCTCAGTGTCAGTTCTGTAAGTGACAAGCAGGGTTAAAAAGCTGAAACTCTAACTATGATTGTGAATTTTGTTTGGCACTAGCAAAGATAATTCTTTGATTATGTAGGCTATTATGGAGCTTGATTCAAGGACAAAAATTACTTTTATTTAATTCAATGTAGTGGAAAATCTTTAAACTGCTTTTTGGTACATGTAAGAATTCCTATGCTCCCTGTAGGAACAAAATCTAAAACAAAATCTAATGTGATAGGAAAAGGTTTGCTCCAATGCCAGAAGTGCTCTAATTAATATATCTGGTTTTCATGGTGACAAATGGGGTCTGTCAGAGGGTAATAATTAATTATTAATAATGTGAACTCCTCAAGGTCATTTTGCCCTTAGCTTTTTCAAGAGTTCCCCATAACCATAACTGATACTGTAAATAAACAAATCTTGATTTGCTAATATGCGGTACAGGTATGTGACTGTACTAGTGAACCCCGCTTCCGTTAGAAGCAGACATTTCATTTTTAATGCTGTAGCTACTGCCCTCCCACCCTTTGTTTGCACTTACTTATCTGTAGTGCAAATGGCAGTGTTGACTCATACTGTCTCTGCAGAGCTACCCGGCCTCTTCATAGCTAAGATTGATCTACAGTCTGTTTTTGATGCCAGCAGCTACTGTGTGGATGAAATGCTCCCATACCTCTGTTTTAATATTCTCACCTCTAAAATTATGGTCTGTGTGCAGCTGGAGGGCCTGTGCCTACAGAAAGGACATTAAATATTAAAATGAGGGGGCTGATTTTTAAAAGCAATCATAACACCAGGGGAAAAAAAGAGAGAGAAAATCTTTTTTTATAAAACTCTAATCTGTGTTGTGCATCTGTCTACTCATTTACCCTCTCGTAACATTGTCAGCTCCCTCTTTCCCAACGGTTCTCTCATGGAAAAACTGGGCAGGAAGAGGTCACTGAAAACATTCTTGGGGATTGAGGCTACTAGGGCTTGCTGCTGTACAATTACGCAAGCAGATCCTTTTGAAAACAACTTTAAGAAGGAAATAGGGAGCTTATAGTGAACAAGTGAGAACAGTACTTATTGTAACTGCGTGCCTAGTACTGACTTTCCAGCCTTATGCTGTAAATTGAGCTGGGCTAAGGCATAACTGAAGGACATAAAACTGAGGAAAAAGATCAGATACTTATCTTTTCATTCATCATTTTAGCCTTTATTCTGTAATTTAAACTCTTAATAGACAAAACATTTAATAAGCTAAAGACTACATTTAATAGTAAAGAAAATGTAGCTGTGTAAAAACATAAGTGGCAAAACCCACATCTTTAATATATTACATAAGCCTTTTTTTTAGTGAACATTTCGGGCTTTTTTGTTTTTGTTTTTAACATGGTTTCTTTCAAGGTTTTTGAAAGGGTGGACTTAGATCACAAAGCTGAGCTGAGTAAACACAGTTATGGATTCTGAGAAATCTTTCATTGCCAATCAAAGTAATGACTTTCTTTCGCTTGCCCTTTTTCTTTCCCTCTCTCACTTTGATTTATACCCTGGAGTTTTGCTCAGTGATTTTTCAGAAGCTTTCGAGAAGTTAAAATAAACATGTTTAGTGTCGAATAGATTCATCTTCTCTTTATATTTTCCCATAAGTTCTTTGCCATGTTCATAGAGCTGCCACTCAGCCCATCTGTCTCTCGATGACAGTCTCATCTATCGTCCTGAAACCAGAGCTGCCCCAGGCCACGACATCTTTTTGGAGGATGTGCAAGTTTCTTGTATGGAGCAGTGGCAGTAACATGCCCTTAAAATTGTCTGCCCTTGGGTTAGGAAATGCATCTTATCTAGGCCACTGGTAAAGTTACCATAGCTGTATGTGCAAACATCTACGCTTGTATGAAAGTCTGTTGGCGACAGTGAGAAGTTGTGCAGGGACAGGGTCCAGGTGCAAGGTCAGGGTCCAAATTTGGGAAATACCTTCTGTATTGACTCTTCACATCATAGGTACACTTCAGGGGAAAACATTAAATTGTGCACAAAAAAAAATAGCTTCTAACTGTGGCATGTGCTTGTTAAACTCTTCTCCCTTCTTCTCTCCTCTCCCTTCCTCTCCCCTCCTGTCCTCTCTCCTGTTCTCCCCTCCTCTCCAATTTTGCTTTTGGTGTTTTACCTGTTAAGCACAAATTCACTAAGCTGAAAAGGAAATGATATTACATATGTTGACTCTCTGACACAGTTCAAATGTATGTTCAATTAAAGTTTTATTTTAGTAAGAATTATCTCAGTTTCCTACTCACTGCTACAAGTGCAACCCACCCTACTATAGTAATTAGAGTCAAGTCAGAGAGGCTGTTTAGCATAAATAAGACCAGAATTTTATGATAAAACCTTAGAAATATCATATTTATTTTTAAATACTGTTACTTTTTTAGGTTATATTAAGAAAACTCAGGGCTAATATTTAATAGAACAGAGTGCAAACCACAAGACTGCAGCCATTATTACGCTGTGTTTATCCAGTACCTTGTAAACTAATCTGAATGTAAATTTATTTTTATGTTGCTGTCACTATGTAAAACTGAACTCAAAAAAACCCAGAAACCCTCTGACACTCACATCTCTGCAGATGTCCCTAACTTTTATACTTTATATACATAATATTATATATAATATTATAATAATATTATATTAGCTTTTATACTCATGACTTTAGATATTAGTACTAGTGAAATCTCCAGTAATTGGGTAATTGCCACACAAACTTCTGTGTATGCCTCTCTTTTGCTTTGTCTGGTTTATGGTTTCTTGTTATTATTACTCTTTAGCATTAACAGGCCACTGACATATTGTACTCACAGTTGGTATTGTGCTTTCCTATCTATACGCCTTCATCTAAAAAAATGCACTGAATTGAGGCCTTGCCAGTGTGTCTAAAGGTTGCAAAAAATAACTAAAAAATGCTGACATGTGTTTGTTTTCTCAACACAAACCTTGTGCCTGTAAAGTTAGAAGCTCTAATTGCCTAAGGAATTTCTTCCTCTAACTGTGTCAAAGTTGAAAACAAAAAGAAACCTCATAGGGAAAGTCCTTTTTTTTTTTTCTTCCCACTAAATTGTTTCACTATGAATCAAGGTTATAACCAGCACTGCAAAGCACTGAAAGGATCTGGAGCTTCCAGTCAGACCTTGTAATGGGTTTCAGCCTGCCTTCCCAGGGCTGGGGCCACCTCTTGCTTTCTGTGGAAGTTCCCATGGCTGCAGAGACAGAGATGCTTCTGCCTAGAGCTGAGGAGGAGTTGCCAGGACCTGGGAGACAACTGAGAGCTGAAGCAAGGAAAGGACCAGTACAGCTGCTGCATGTGTAGGACAAGGCTACTGGGGTTAAAGGTGCCCTGAGGGATTGGGGGAAAACACCTCCTTCCCTTTCCACATGTCCAAAACAGATGTCAGGCATAGATTCCAAGCACAGCTCACTGCAATGTGAGGGGGGGGGCAGAAAAAAAAGAATACATAATAACAGCCTCACAATAGCCTTGATCTAATCCTCCTGCATTAACAAATCTTATGTTGGAATGAAATATTTTCAGCTCATCTTAATCTAAACCCAAAATGATGGGCTTTAGAATGATTTAACTTTCTGGGTGAGGAAAACTGAGACTAATTGAATATTAGCATTAAAAAGTATGCATATTATATGTCTCTGTGTGTACCAGAGCCATAAAACTGGGCACAAGGGTCCACTCCCAGCAGTATGAAGGTGCACAGAGTCTGTAGTCCAAACTTGAGCAGTAGGCCAGCTTCAAGAGCCACCAGGAGTGTAACAACTTGGCAGCAGCAAGACAGGCAATGCTACCATCAGTATAGCATATGTAGGTATATGTATATAGTGCATTTGTGGTATATAACATATATGTAATGTATATATATATGCTGTATATATATATTGCCTCAGCTATTGAAGCAAAGCTAGCATAAGAGAGGGAAGAGGTCCTACAGGCTTTCAGAAGCCACTCCTGGTATGTCTATATTCCCTCTCTTCCTCAAAGAGTCTCATCTGTGCCAGCCCCGGCTGGGCAACTCAGAGCATCGCAGAGAGCTGCTTGGTAAAGCTAGGGCTCTGCCTCAGCTACTGGGCAGTTGTGTCTCAGGTCAAAAGGTTACTGATATTTTAGGTAAAACACTTGCAAATTCTCATGATTTCACTTGAACTCTTGACGTACAAGATCTGAGATTGAAGGTTGTTGATTACTTTCCCATAGAGTCTGCCATAAAACAAGAATTGAAAATTAGGTGGGATACAGAAGGCTTCAAACTCCCTTTGCCAAAACAGGGTGTAATGTGCTGAAGAGGGAGTGTCACACATTGGCTTTTTTAAATTTCCTGGCTATTGTTGGTTATATCAGATCCTTAAAGCTATTTAAACACAGTGTTTTATTTGTATTTCCTTAGTATAAATGAGAGCAAGGGAGAAAGGGATGACATATTTCATTGAAATTTATATATGTATTATTCTCAGAAAGACCTGAAGGATTCTTTTGGCATTAGTGAATCCATTAGGCAATTGTTGTTAACATGCATAATACATAGCAAGTAGACTTTATGACTCCTAGAGGTTTGTCCTCCAGTATTCCTTTAAATAGATATCTATAATATTTTGTATATGGCATATATACAAAATTATATGTACTTACATTATATGCCAAAGCATCCTCCATAGAACTCTTCTGGTCTTTCTTATAAAACACTTATTTAGGATATATGATATATATTGAAATTTTTTATATTAAATTATATTTTAAAAGTTTTCTTGCATGTTCAGTTAGATGATTTATCAACAGCACTATCACAGTCTTTTAAGAAAAAAAAATTACAGAGCTACCAGAAGAAATGCATGTTATTATCTGATTACTTCCAACACTTAATTTTAATTATAAATAACTTGAGATAAACCCTAGATAAAATAACAATAAAAATGTATGAAAATTAGTACCCTCAGTGTCATTTTATTATGCCAATTCTTGCATCTCTTTGTTTGTAGGACCACTAGAGCCCATGACAATTCCGGGAGCAATTCAAGCTTTGCACCTGTGACTGGAGGCAGCAGAACCCAGGCTGCATTCCCTATCAACAGAAATTCGTTCACAATGATGGCGACACTCCTCAATCTGCACCTATTTGGCCAGGGCTCAGCCAAGAGCTCAGTCCAACAGCATGGACTCAAAAGTGGAGAGGGCAAATCAGAGCAAGCAACTGGATGGATAGAAAATATTCCACTGAAGGCTTCTTTTTGACCTCTCTCTCTCTCGCAGCAAAAGCTACCTTTACCAAAAAGTTCCCTGGGAAACTTCTGGACTGGCATCATCTTTTGAACTTGTGAGTAGATTCCCCCTCCAAACACTACAGCCTTTGAGCTTAGCTCCTCATACATGTAGTTTAAAATGTTCTGAGCAAGTTACAAGTCCCCGAAACTTAGCATTTATAATGACAGCAATGCCAAACCTTTATCGTTGATTCTGTGAATAGTGTCCTCTCTCACTGCATCTAAGAGTTGCAAGTTCTGGGAATAGTTCCAATTTAAAGAGTACAGCAAACAGATTTCTAAACCTAAATCATGCCTTTACCACTCACTGGTACCTTCATCAAATCACTAAACCTGCATTAGGCCCTGTTTCTTAAACTCAAGTCATGTGTAATGACAAGTTGAATCAGAATACAGAAACAGTAACACACCTAAAATGTGGGAAAAGTCTACATTTCAGACTTCTTTTTTACACAGTTTTATTAGTTTTACTTATATTTTTCATCTTCATAATATAAAAATGAGATTTACTTGCCAAGTAATTCTATTTTTTCAGGACATGCAACTAAATTACTGGAAATGTAATTATAATCAACTCTCACAGTCTAAAAGAAGCAAAGCCTAAGCTATTACAGAATATAACTAGTAGCGATGAAAATGCTCTTTTGATTTGAAGGTGCAACAAACTTTTTTTTTTTTCCCAATGAAAGATAATGACGAAGACTAGCTTATGTAGGTGGGCAAAAATCAATATAACTTGAATTACAGGGAAATATTACTCTCTTATTTTAGCACACACATGAAAGTGAGGAGCTAGGGTGTACCCTTTTCATAAAAAAGGAAGATTTACATTTTCCTAAATTGAACAGTACTAATCCCCAATATACTCCAATTACCCAACTGGTAAGTTGTTACAAGCTAAATAACCAGGGAATAATATTAGTCAAAAGCTATGCAACCAAAGATTTGATATATAGTTACTGAGAAAAAAGAGAATGCTTTGAAATGGGCACTGGAGACATTCGGATATTATTTAATAGGAAGAGAGTTTATCCTGGAACAGACTGTAGTGAAAGAGAGTGACTGAATAGGATGAAAGACTCCAGTAGCAGAATCACAAGGTGGTATCTATCACTCCAACCTTTTCATTTTCCAGTCAGACATATGGCTGAATCTTGTAATTTAAATGCAGATTATCTGTCCCAGCAGGAGTCCTTGAACATCCTGGAACCAGTGTCATGTTTCAGTAGGGGTGACAGTAACTCTTTCATGTTAAGTAATTTAAAATATTTTTCACATTTTTAAAAGATAGGTCTTTTATCTAAAGATGCTCTTTACTCCTTTAAGAGGAAAGCCTCTATTATTGTTTCTCTGTGCTACCTGACTAGTTTATCTTCTGTTAAAAGATAGGGGATAACCTCCCCATTTCATTGTACCAGGATGGTTGAACTTCAGAGTGATGGCACCACAGGCTGGGATCCACTCTACAGTGGCAAGTTTATGTCAAGGACCTTTTGATACCTACAGCCTGTAGCTACATCATTTAGTCTTGCAAATACAGAGGGTTCATTAAAAATCAAAATAAGCAGGTATACAATGGTATGTTATTAGCATATGCAATTATTTGCCAGATTTCTTTAGATACAGGTATTAGGATCAAAATATCTATTTCAAAATTATGTTGTGACCTGGGAAAAATCCAAGTGCTTAATTCCCAGCAACCCAGATTTCCTACTGTCCAGCACTATCTAACCTGCAAGGCACCTGCCCTCCAGAAATATTTTGGCCCACTTTTAGATCCCACAGAGCTGCTCAAATATAGCATAGTCTAAGGAAATGTTCATGCATCTCTAACCTAAGAAATATCCCTCACTGCCTGCGATCGTACATCTGTACACCAAATACTGTATAACCAGGAGTCAAACTCTGTGCTCATTATAATTTATTTCAAAAAGCTATTGCATTGTCTTTGTAGAAGTTATTCGATTCTTCTTCTATTGCCTGCTAGAAGAGCTCGTCACAGTCCATCCTAAAAGCTTATGAGCAGACTGATTAGCGAGCAAAACTGACATGAAAGGGAGAAAGAAGACAAAGCACAAATTAAGGCTTTTTTGGCATTACTGTTCTACCCACTGAATCTCAAAATGTCTCTTCAGCAAAACATATTCAATAGGTTAGAACTCAAGGACTGTTTCCACATTTTTTGATGTTCATTAGCAAGTGGTAGGAGAGAGAATGGATCAACATTTGACAGCCTTCTTTCACAACCATAATCTTAAAATCTCTGCATTATATAGAGAGATTTTGACATGCTCATTCTCCAAAGCCCTGGCTTTTAGGTTTGTCTTTATATATTTTGGTTTAAAATCCCAAACAAGAAAATCATTGCTTTCTATGCCTTGTAGGCTTTGATCTCTTGTAACTGTGATTTAATGAATTGTGCCTTTTGCCTCTCACTTAGTCTTCTTTTTTAAAAAAAAGAAAAAAACTAATGCCATCAACAACATTAATAAATGTCCTGTCTGTGAGCACAATTAGTAAGAAAATAGCCTTAGTGTTTTTTAGCCTGCAGACACCCTGTGGAACTCCACAACCATAGATTCTAATTAAGGGATTGACTTTTCAAGAAAGATTAAAATAACGAAATGCATTTAGCTTTGCTAAATGATGACAGGGAGGGAACAGGAGAACCCTCATCAACAATAAGAAAACAGTAAACACCAATAGTGGACAAGTGCTGTTTAAAGAAAGAAAAAAAGCTTTTTCTTAGACACCAGGCATAATGATAAATAACAGATGAATAAACAGAACAAATAAGTTCAATGTTGATTACTGATATTCTTACTATATAACAATTTTTGAATGAACACAATGATGTTACTCATTATTGATCTATTTATTCATGACTGAGAGAAAAAGAAGGGCTGCAGTTACCTTACTAGCACTGCCAAATGTAATATGCTCTTTCACGTGACCGGGAAGAGGCTGTACCCCTGCCTATCTCCCTCATCATTAAAATTTTTGCATCATTTCTGCTTTCTAGGCAGTTTTTACAAGCACATTCAGGCAGAAAGAACACTTGCAGAAGTTCAAACAAACCTTATCTTCTAAAAGAGTAGAAGTGTAGTCACTATCATCCCATTACAGAAAAAGAGGAGGAATTATCAGGAATTCAGTGGAGGCCATGTGATATGATGTGCCCTTCATTTTGACACTACGTCCAGGAGTAGGAGGTGTTCGGTGTCTAGGCTGAGAGCAGGTGGAGAAGGCTCTTACGCAAGTGGATCCTTGATTCCAGTAATAGGATTGCATTTCCAGGTGTCTAACCAACTTGGAGGAAAAGATGATAAAAATAAAGCTGGAATAACCCCTACTGAAAATATTCTTTTAGTGCTATACAATCCTGCTTTAGGGATTTCTCCTAGTTGCTTCAGATAAATTCATACTTTTGTACAAGAATTCTTGGCTGGCTACAGAGCCTCTGAGAGAATGTAGTTTTTAACTGATATTTAAAAGGCTAAGCTAAACATTGTTTTAAGCATTTTTAAGTCACTAAGATTCAAGCTTAGGCAAAAGGCTGCAGTAACTGCTAATGCTAAAAACGCTAATAAAAAATACTGGTGTAAACCATCATATTCTTGAGGCCTTGAGAATGGAAATATCTGCTATCATTGCTGGAAGAAGTCTTTGATTTAACTCAAAATCTTTGAATTAATCTGGAATGTAAGCTCTCATAAAAAAATGTAAACACTTTCATTCAAGTCTTAGGACCCTGAACAAAACCCAGAGATAGATATGGAGCCAATACTGGAGCCAATACACCAAATTCTGTGTGTCTGGAGGCAGTGGTGAATCTAGCAAGGCCCTGAGACTGCCTATCTACCTTAATCACCTGGGGACAGTTCATGGTTTCCCTCTGAGTGTCTCTTTTCAACCAGCAAAATATTACTTTTACCTCTACTAAACTTAAAATGCTCTGTTCTTTCCCCCTGGCACAAGAGCTTGCCAGGTGAGTACCTTCCCAGGGGCCAGGGCCATCTACTATCTGATGTAATTCTAAAGTAAGGTTTTTATCAGCATTTGCCAGCAGTTATTCAAATACAAGCATATCTGGGTATTTGTGTTTTTGTTCCATTATAAAGCATGCATGGGAGTGTAACATTATAACACCTACCATGCAATTGAGATGGCATGTAATGGCAATGTTTCCAAATAGCCTATCCCACAACAAAAGGTCAGCAAGTAACCACTCAGACATACACAATGACAGACTTCCTTTCTACTTGACATGCAATCTTCTCAGAAAATGAAGACAGAAATTACCACATACATTTGTAAAACATAGAGTGAGAGGTGTGTGTACAAAACCAATTAAGGAAAGAATTGCTTTTTGCTGCTTTTTTTCTGGTGCACTCTTTTGGAAATTTACCTCCATATACTAATTAACCTCTGGGTGACTTTATGTAAATTAGATGGCATCCTTTGCAGTATTGCTGTGGCAGTGTAAGTGATTTAAAGTGATCTGAAGTGACTTAAAGACAGCCTACAAAGTTTCTTTCAAGAGTATTAAAGATACTGGAATGACCAAGCTTTCTTGGAATGAGATGCAGTTGAGCAGAAGGAGCAAAAAGGTGAGAAGTGATATGAAAAATACTGGGGAGATAAAAAGAATTCATGGGCCACATCCTCAGCTTGATAAACATGCCTAGGACCACCAAGTCATGTAGCTGTTCAAACTGACCTCAGCTCAGGAGCTGGTCTCATACATTGAAAATAGATATTAAGGATTTAAACTGGAGTCTGAGAGTCCTTGGTGATCTTGGAGAATAAATTTCAGTGACTTCCATCAGACAGCACCACTTAGACAACTGGCTGATTGGTTTCCCTTAGGACGGCTTATTGTGCAGTCAGTTTTCTTGGGGGGAGGTTGTCTGAGACAGAGTGTTTAGGGGGAAATTTAACTGAGGAAGCTGTGACTGCACTCGTAAAGACTTGTTGTTATGCCTAAAAGGTTTCAGAGCAGAATTAGTGTTGATGATCTACTGTTACCAACAAACACACAATGCACTTTGGATAGCAAGCTCTCATTGGCGTCGAGATTATTGCGGCAAAGACAGGAGGAGGTGACCGAATCAGCGTCAGATAGCCGGAGTCCAAACTGCAGGAAAATGTGCCTTTAAGTGGCTACTGAAGTATATTGCAGTATCTGTAAAATTTAGGCATCTATTTTAGGATGAGATGAGTCAGACTCTAAAGGCGAGTATCCCTCGCCATTAGAGAGGAGGCATAGACTGACTGGTCCAGATGTAAATATCTACACTTCACATTTAGTCAGAGGTAGCCTAATCCCTCAGGCAAGTACAGCCAATATCAGGAACTGTGCTGAGAGATGAGAGATGTAGGAGACAATACTTGAATCTAAGTGCTATCACATAAGTGCAGGCTGTATATTATTATTCATAACATATATATTAAAGTATTATATATTAAAAAGTACTCATTACATATTGTACTATATCCCACACATATGCTACTGTTGGAGAACCACCACATAATTTAAAAGAAAAAAGTGAGTGGATTCAGTTCCTGGAAAAGATGGCTAAGATGCGTGACTCGAAGAGCGAGTACCAGGCACTGAATCCCAATCCCACATAGCTACTTCATTACAGCCCACACATATGGCACCTCAAATCCTGAGACGGTGGGAGAAATTCTACTATATAATTCATTTTAGTCACTCCTCTTGGTTAGTTTAAGAAGCTCTCTGCTCAATATTCTGGCTGCTGTGAGTCCAAGGCACGTAATTCTCTCCATGCTATATACCGAATTGCTATTCCATGCGGCATGTTATGAATTCAGTGCTAGGAGCCTACGAGTTATAAATATGGTGAAACTCAGTATTATCATGTTGTTTATTAATGTAAATCCAGGTGTCTAAAAGTTAAGTACAGTAGTAGCTAGCTTATAAGCTTACAAATTTTGCTGGTTTAGCTTGTAGTCTGTGAAATGCTGGAACATCTAGACCAATGCCAGATAACTACGTGGTTCACTGTCTATACTAAGCAGGGCATAGCCAGGCTGACAGATTTACTTCAAGACAGTTTGCCAAAATCCAGAAACTTTAGGAGAAATATTAAGGGAAAATTACATTATTAATTATATCATAATAGCATTATGCAACTTTACATAATGCTATTAGATGAAGGAGTGAGTCTTCAGCACGATGGAGAGGCAGGCCTAGTTGTAGCAGTGATGATGATGAGGGAACTAGGCAGCAGCTTTCTCCCCAGGGAACTCTGAGCAAATATATTTCCCCAGTTACTCTACTGGGAGAGCAACCCACTATATTTGTCCCCTCCACCCACTCTTTTCTCAATAAACTAATTTCTGGACAAACTGGGAATGTGTAAAACTTCAAACCACAGCAAGGAGATATCTAAGATACAGTTTCCCTTTGCTGTTTTCTACCTCCTCTTTGACTAAAATAAATATTTAGGCTGTAGCACCTTCAATAGAGCAGTGAGAAGGCTGCTGGCAGGGCATTCTCCACTAGGGCCCCTCTGTCTGGAATGCACTTGCAAACCTCCACCCACTGCAGTCTGCATTTATTCATGTTTTGGTCACACAATCAGGTTTCCCCTTTGGCTCCAGTGCTTGGACAGGAGTAAAAAAGAGGCGTGGAGGTACTAAATGTTGGGGCTATGAGATGCTAATGAGTTGCAATCAGCCACAGGTTTTGAAGGGTTGATATAATTTTGCATTATTAGAAAAAAATAACTTGTAGGATAAGAGGGGCATGCTTAATATGCTTTAGAAGTGAAAAGAAAGTATGCTCAGAGAAAATATGCAGCAGACTAAGAAAAAGGACGAAGCTGCTTTCTCCTGCTACCCCATGAGTGGCCTCATGCTCCGGTGTGTTTCCATGGAGGCTGTTGCTGTCACTGCATGGCTCATGCTGGAGTGTCACATTGGATGTGAGCCAGCTCAACAAGAAAAATAAAGTGAGTTTTTAAGAGGTAATGTGGTAAATGTTCTTCTCAGTCTGGCTACCAATATGTGCTGTCTAGCCTGAGGCATGCAGCACATATGGGTGCAGCAACTGAAGTTTGGTACTTTTAACTTCTCATGTCACTTTTTACAAAACCAAAGGATACACATTAGACTAATTGAGAGAGAAAGAAATGATAGGTAAGGAGAGGCAAGGCTCAGTGATCTGATCTCAACAGAATGTCACTGCTAACTTCTGAATTCTTATTCCAGGGCTTAGGGGCTTTTCCACATACCGGGGGATTTTCCCTGCCGATTAGACACAGGCAGAGCAGGCAGCTGTTCACAACAGCAGAAACCTTGGGTAGTGAAGCAGCCCAGGCAGGTTCGTGGTGTCCGTAGAGGTGAAGGTGTGCAGGGCAGCCACAGATGCTGGCCTTTGGACTACCTGCTTTTGGCAGCTGCAACAGCATCCCAGCCCTGCTACTCTCCCAGCAGCTGCTAGAACAGGCAGCCTGGCTCTTGCTCCTTTTTTCTGCATGGAAAATTCAGTTTTACCTCCACTGCCTTGAATGAGCTCTGATGTTAGGTGCTCCATGGAAAATTTGATCATCCAGTTTGGGGGTTAAAAAGGGTACTTTTAAAACAAATTATGAGTGACGTTTACTCTTTAGATATTTGCTCCTTCTCACTTACAGTCTTGCAAGGCACTTCAGCAATCATTTCATGGTGTGCCTTCGGGCTTCCTCCTCTTTTTCCCATCTGTATGCTCCGTAGTGACAATAGGGCAGACCAGAGTTTCTTTCAGCTTATTCAATTTCTATGGTTAACATTTGCCAAGTGCTCAGCCATTTGTCAAAATCATGTCATCAGTTGTCATTAAAGAAAGAATTGATAACTGGTATTTTCTGAGCTTTACAGTCACTCAAATGAATTACTTAGTTAAAAAACAAAACAAAACCATCACACAAACAAATTCAGGCATTAAGTAAGCAATTACTACAACATGGTGCTCATTTTTTTCAGCTATTAGATTGATATCCAGTGGCATAAATATGGTTAGTCACCTGTGAAGTTCTCTGTTTTAAAATTATATCTCAGCCAAAAAAACCCACCTTTCACTCATATCAAATGTGCTATGTACAACTGAGTCTGGATGCAGCCTCTTAATTTTTGTGCGACTTCAACCTTTGATCGAGAAAGAGTATTATTTATCACAACCATGGGTATGTCCATTATGCCCAAGTGCAAAGCCAGGCATTTCAAACCAGTGTAATAAAATCAGTAATGCTGAAAAGAAGCATTCTCAATGTGTCTCAAAATCATTCTGATTCTGATCCTTTTGCGTTCTTGAGGCTGGGTAAATATCTTCAGAATCCAAGAGATTTTGGAACCAGAAAAGTGAAGTTGTATGGGCTCGGAATCAACCCAAAACTTATCAGCATGAATATCTTCTTAGTAATGCAAGAAAGCATCTGTAAGACAGTGGAAGATGGAAAAGGAGGAATGCTGTCTGAGTAACAAAATAGCATCTAAGTGCTTATTTGCTTGGAGATTTGCTCTCTTGTAATTTATTTAATACTTCCACGAAGAGCAAAGTAGTCTGTTGAATCAAAAAGAACTGGAAAAAAACAGGGCTCCTTGAGAATGTTTTTTTTCTAGTGTTTGTAAAGAAAAGATAATATTTTAATAATACCAGCAAAGATGACATCCCATATGTTTTTGACTAAGTACAAAATCAGATATGTTTGAGCCATATATGTCCAGTTGAATGTGAGCTATTGCTACCTTGTGTGCAGAATGCTTATCATTTACATGCAAAAAATCCAAGTTTTTCTGTAACATTTCTTCCAACTTTGAATCTGCTCCTCCGATCATTTGCATGCAGAACTTCCTGGATAGTTTATGAAACCTGTACATTGGGAACAAATTAGACATGGCCAAATACACAGAGAAACTGTGGAGTGCAAAATAACCAGGAGTCTCAGAGAACGCAACACAGTGGGATTTACAAGGGAAATCTGAAAGCATTGGCCCATGCCATGTCTCTCATCAAAAGAGAGGTAGTATCTTTAGTATTGATATAAGCTACATGATACACTAATTCTTTCTTACTCAAAAGATCCCCCATCTTTCTGTGTCCTGAACAACTGAACAACACTGCATGCAATATCAGGAGCTAAACATGCAGCTTAAAATGATGTAAAAGGTTTTCTTGGAGTGATTTTTAGGTCCATAAATTCAGCAAGGAACTACAAAGTTTTTAAGAGAAAATGCAGAGCAAACCATTCCATTCCTAGTCTTTGAATGGACATAGTGTCCTGAGTTATGAGGTGCTTTTCTCCATTTTTTTTTGCTACAAAAATACTAACCAAACAGTGGAGAGATGCAAAAACCCCAAACCTGCTTTTCTTCCCAGATCATATTCCTTGATGGCTTCCTACTCCCTACTTTTGCCAATGCAGGATTACACAGTTTAAGGAACTTTCTCTCGTGCCCTTCTAGAGCTAGCCCCTTAAATGTGATCATAACCCTTCAAAGGCTCTTGCTTAAAAAAGGCAAGTTTCAAAGAAAAAAAAAAGCGTGATCTCGATCCAAAGTTACAGAAAAGGAATAGAGCTCTAAGATCCAGCGAGTTTAGCATTAATAGTATTAATACTATGCAGTCCTAGTTTCCTAGAATATGTATCTTGGCAACATTGCTAATCTAAATCTAGAAGATTGACTATTTGACTGTCCCTGGAGAAAAACATACACCTACTATATCAGATTATAATTTTCCTCTATTATGCAGTGTAACTGAACTATTTCTTCACTATAAAATTTATTACATCAGAGAGGTGTATTGTATACACTAAGATTACCATTTATGTACCAGGCTATGTTTTTTTTGTTTGTTTGTTTGTTTGTTTGTTTATTTTTAAGGAGAGTGAACTGAGGAAAATACTCTCTAGCTGTCAGCCTGAGAATGAACAATTGGTTTATACAAAGTACAGGCAAACATGGACGCAGTATACATTATGAAACTCTGATCTGTTATACCCAAGGAATGTTACTACTGGCATATTAGCGAGTTGTGTGAAATATAATACCATTATTTGTTGGTATAAGTTTTAGGTTGTCTATTTTGATTAATGGCCACCTAGAAATTGACTACGAACATTAGAATTTGATGATACAATTCTATACATATATAGGTGATCTATAAGTAGATTCAAAGAAATGGAAGCTGATGGCCTTACCCAAATAAGTGTGCAACCTAAGGCTTGATCAGAGATCTTATACGAAGGGGCAAGGCCCATGTTTTTATGTTAGGCCTAACACTCTGCTGAATGCGTGAAGAGCAAAGGAAGTACTTGGCAGATGATCACAAGCTGGATTGCAAGACAGCAACCAAATCCAAAGGGTCGTATCTGCTGATGTGGCCAATTCCTTAGCAAAAAACATTTATGTGCCTTTATTCAAACGGGAAGGCTTGTGAAAGGAATTAGTAACACAATCCTTCAACTGCAGGTATTTGAATTGATTATCTGTCAACACAAAGGTTTACCTAAGTTCAGCAAATGAACACAATCTGTCCTCTAAAATATATCATGTAATTTGTTAAAGCTTTTGTCTAACCATGCATCCCAAATAAAAATGTATTTAGTTTTTGGGTTTAGAAGGGGTTTTTTTTCTTTATTTGATTTCTGAGTTAGAAAATGATACATAATGTAAGAATGATTTTTTTTATGACAGGTGTTAATTTAAATGGCAAAATCTCTCAGTGTTCAGCAGATTACTGAATTCTTTCAGATGTATCTATATTTCTTTCAGGCTTATATTAAAATATATATATATTTTTATTTTCTGAGGTTCCAGTGTGCTCTCTGTTGGTGACGCTATCCCCTATTTTGAAAAATGATTGTTTCCTTATTAAAAGACAAAAAACAAACAAACAAATAAAAACACAAGACTTAGGCACATGTTTAATCTGAAATACAGAAGTTGCTAAACTGCTTTTCACAGTATTACTTATATGAGTGCTGGATTAGGATCTAAGATAAGAGGTAAACAAGACAATGTTATTGGGGAAGAGTGGGAAACTTCTGTATCAGTGGAAGACAGAATGAGAAGAGATGAGAGACTGAGGAACACTATGTAGAGATTATATTAGAGCTTTTTTTGGACAACTTTTAGCAAATTCCCTCAAAAGAAGAACAGTTACAAACAGATGACTGAAAATAACCAACCAAAAAACAACCAATCAACTAAAAAAAAAAAGGATTCTAAGTGGAAGAACTCAATAGAAGTGAATTAGTAATGCTGTTTTGTAGGCAATATGGCAAAACTGGAGAAGGATTATAGTATCCAAAATATACAAAGGAAGCAAAACTGTCAAGCTTATAAAAAATAAATAAATAAATATCTAAAAATGTTCTTTTGGGTGATTTGTTCTTCTGGCTTCCAAAATGATTTAATTTTTAGGATTGTATATGGAAATACATTGTTTCAAATAACATTTGCTTCATCAAAATTTAAGATTTGTTTCCAAAAAAAGGGGCAAGCTAAAAAATCCCACTGATTGATAGAAAATTTGATTCTTTCTCTCAAGACATAAATGAAGAAAAAATAGAAATGAGAAACTTGTAGAAATATTAAATGCTTTCAAAGTATTTCTGTGTTAAAAATTTAAGCTTGAACATTTTCAAACAGAAGACAGAAGAATGGAAACAGCAGGGTCAGGTATATAAAGTAAGCCAAGACTGTGATTTAGTAGGACAGATTTTCCATAAAAGTGTGTGATTGAGAACTTCAATTTTCTATAAATCTGTGATGTATATTAAATACTAATGTGTAATATATCAAGCTATTGATATATAATCATGTAATATATTTCTCTGTGAATGTAGCTACATATTTTTGCTTTAGATACTGCCCTGCAAATTCATGCATATGGGTAATAGTTCTTAGTAGCAAGCAATAGACCATGTAAACAGCCAACATAGCACATAATGAAGCTCACAGAGAAAACATTTTATCATCAAATGCCAGTTCAGCCAACTCCTCTTCTACATGGTTTCCTTAGATATATTAGATAAGTGAATAAAATATTTGAGTGTGACAAAATAAGTATTGATGTTTTAAAATATTTTATCTGAAATCCAGTGGAAATGAGCTTTGTCTGCTTCTCAGTGCACAGCAATGTGTGTAACATGATGTTTCTCTGTTATGCACCTTATCACATTGTCTACATGCAATCTTCTTCCTGCTATCACTATTCATTTTTCATGTGCCAAGTATTCATTAATCCTTTAACCTCAGCAGGTAAAAAACAGTTTTTCCTCTGCAGAACACTCAACTCTAGGAAATCATTGCTCCCTGTTCCAAGTGGTTAAGAAGAATGAATCTGAATACATATGGTCCTTATTGATAAATCTGAATATAAGCTGCAGATCTATCTAGGGAATGTTTCTAGTGGAGTTCTATAGTAACCTACTTCATATGGCATTGTATATTTTATCTTGTAAAATATTGTGTTACAATCTTAGCTTTTGACTTGGGTAAAATGTTCTGAAATCTAATGAATCACGTATGTAATTTCTGGTTAGCTTTTGGAACTGATTCTGTATGTAAAATAGTAATATAAGGAAATGATGTTCAGGTCATTAGATTACATTTTAATTCTGTGCTCACTTTTCTCCAGAGAAAATTATTACGTTGATGATGAAGTAACAGCAAACCAGACCTAGTATTTTCTAAAGCTTGCAGAGATATATATTTATATCCACTGCTAGGTAGACATATGTTTATGTATTTTTAGCATTTCTTATTTGTTATTCTCCCTTTTATAACCCTGCAGAACTGGAGGTACAATACAGGGACAAAGTCAGCTGCCTATGTATCATTCATGCCAAAAGGCAGCAGTGGTCCATTCACGGAACGGTTAACGGAAGAACCCATGAAAAGTTATATGGATGTATTTTAGGCAGTTGGCATGGTATATACTAAGGGAGCAGAAACTGGTTCTGGTTCTTCTGGCTTCATAAGTAAATATTGTGTAGACCAGCAAACACTGTTTTGTATTTACTGAATGCAATACCATTTCAGCAATAATTTTTTACCTGATGTCTGTTTTTCTGTGTAAATATGCACACTGTACAGACTATACAAACACTTGTGCAATGGGCCAACCTATTAAGACAGCAAGCCACTCTTTTTATATTCTATGCAACAAATTCTTGTTGTTTTTGAGGCTACAGACTGGGATGCTCTGAAGCCACTGCGCTGCAAAGGGTGAACAAAAAACTTCCCATGTTCTACTTTTCCCTTGACCCTAGGAAAGCCAGGGTTCAGCACAGCACCCTACATACATGCCTCCTCAAATTTTATCTCCCCAATTGCCAAGAAACTATGTTAGCAGCTGGGTCGCTTGGTCAAAGTTTGCCTGCCTCTGGCCGTGTTGTATTTACTGCATGCATGAGGGACCTCAAGGAAAGGTGGTAGAAAACAGCTGCATCAGCTTTACGTTAAGAAAAGTCTCGCAAACACAAGGGAATCCCCTGGTAGCCAGTTACGCCAGTTTAATAGCTTTGACAGTGCTGCTGGTCACATGTGGGCCAAAGTACTTTCTGGTGTAGGCGAGTATTCAGAAGAAATCTTTTGAAAAGTAATATAGAGTCCTCACTTCTCAAAGTCTAATTCTTTGAATCTCTGCTTTTGTAATTTTGTTTCTAGAGGTGTTTGAAGTAATTCCTTTCAAGCATCCATGAAATTAATGAGTTTTTAAATGGTATCGTAAGACTGCCATCAGTTTCGCTGCACACTGTTACTAGAGCCTTTAAAACCAGGTACCTGCAAGCCCTTCCGCATGAAAATTATCCCGGGAAGCAAGTTCTCCAAACAGTTTGCGGGGGCAAGGGGCAGATTCCTGGGCCGAGTTCAACGGAAGGAGGAAAGGAAAATGAGGAGACAGGGCGGGTGCGCAGCGCCCCACCAGCGGACCGCCCGCCCGCCAGGTGACCGTTGAGGTCGCGCGGCCCCCCGCGGCGCGCGGTGAGGCGGGGGGAGGGGCGCACGCTGCCCCGCCCCGCCCCGCCCCGCCCCGCCCCGCCCGCGGCGCTTCCCGGGGCCCCCGCCCGCGGCCCCGCCCCGCCCCGGCGGCCGCTCCGGGGGGGCGAGGCAGCGCCGCTGCCCCCGGCCCGGGCCCTCCCCTCGGCGCCCCCGGGCCTCGCCTCGCCTCCCTTCAGCCCTCTCCCCCTGCGTCCTGCCCCCACCTCCCCCGCGGGCGCGCACTGCGCTGCCCCAGCGCTGCCCTCCGCTCGGCCCCGCCTCAGCGCCCCCACGGCCCGGCCCGGCCCTGCCCCCCGCAGCCGGGCGGCGCGGCGCGGCGCGGCCGGGCGTTCCCGTCCCCACCTCGCGGGGCGGGGCGGAGTGGGGCGGGGCGGGCGGCGCACCGGGGCCTCGGGCGGCCGCAGGGGCGGGGGCCAACCCCTCCCCCGCCCAGCGGCGGCGGCCGTGGGGGCGGGGAGGCACCGCGCGGCAGCAGAGGCGCCCCGCGCCCGCGAGAGCACCGAGGGCAGGGGGACGGGGTTCGCCTGCCTGGGGGGGCCCTTTGTCTGGGCAGCCGGGCCGAGCCGCGGGGTGCGGGGCGGTTGCCCCCGCTCGGGGCCCCGCCGCGGTGCTACGTGGTGGTGCGGCGCGGGGCGGGAGGCTGGCGGGCGGCGGAGCCTCCACCCACCGGCCCACCCTGCCTGTAGCACATCATGTGATGCGGGTAAGTCGGCGGCGAGCGCCACAGTTCCCGGGGTTGCCCCCCATTCATTTCCTGGGAACTGCAGCGAGCCGCCGGGGCGGCTCTGTGCGAGTGTGTGCGCGGGTGTGAGCGTGTGTGCGCCTGTGAGAGTGAGTGCGGGAGTGTGTGTGTGTGACACTGCCCCTGTGAGTGTCGGGGAGAGAGCGGGGACCCTGTGTAAGGGAAAGAAAACAGTTTCTCCTGCTCTGCAGCTTCTGTTCAGGTCTGTGCCTATTCCATTTCTTATCAGAATAAACATACATTTTTTTTGCTGTCCCAGTCAGCTTTCTTCTTCTAAAAAAAAACCATATACTAAAGTTAAATCATTTTAAAATGTTGGAAGGCTGATCTTTTAAGCGGGGAAGTGTTGGTGGGCAGGAGGGAGGGAATGCTTTGGCAAAGCGAGCCTGAATGCAAGGTTATTAGATTACCAGTGAGAAGGCTGTTAAATAAACAAAAATCCAAACCCTCGTCAAATAATGCATGCTAACATACGTAGTTTACATGGAGTGGAACCGCTCGGTCACAGAAGTGGCGGTGCCTGGCCAAACAAATAAGTGTCATGCTGAAATTCGGGATTTGCTGCACTAGTTTGTCACGCAGGAGCTTTGCGTGTGGCGTGTGGGTCGGCGGGGAGCGAGGGGTTAAGGCGGAGCTGGCGGCGGCGGCGGTCCCGGTGCTCCCGCCGGGGCCGTCTCCCGGCTGTGCGGCTGTCACTCGCGGCGGTGCCCAGCGCGGGGCCGGGGGCTGCGCTTGGCAGTTAAGGTGGACCGAGCCGCACAGGGGGGGGATGGGGGGTTGGCCGTTGGGGAGCGCGGCTCGCGGGCAGCGCGGCCGTTGGGGGCCGGTGGCAGGAGCCTGTGGTAACCGGGTGGCGGCTGGGCGCTTGGAGCCCCATCCTGATTTTGTTGGTTGCAGAACCGCTGTTATAACTTTCTGTGAACTTCCATACTGAGGACCGAAAAAAAAAAAAAAAGAGAACATGCCAGAACTGATTAATAGCGCATTTAAACTGGGTGTTTGGAAGTACCAAATCCTTTGTGCTGTATTCCCTCCATCGCTTCTCTTCCTCCTCCCCGCCTCCCCAACCCCCGGGCACTGCTCTGTGTATCGAAATGGTAATACTAACTTTAATTCGACAGATAAAGGCTGACTTTGTTTGGTTAAAGTGCAAGTGCAGTAGAATAGGTAATCTGGATAAAGTGTATAGATAATATTGTCACTCTGCTTTAACTGCACAGCTCACTGAAGGACTGTTTCTACACGTTTGCTGAGAAAATCTGAGACAAACGTCGTCTTTGGTTATTATCTTTTTAAAAATAAGCACATGCTGTGCTGTCAGCTTGCAGTGCAAGGGAAACAAACACTCATATTTACATTAAAAGCATGTGCATAGAGCAGCTTCAGAAGACATGTGGCAATCAAATAAACGTCACCCTATAAATCCACCTAAACCTTTCCATTCCCTTTTCTTACTGGAGGACAGAGTTGTTTAGCTGAGTAAATGGTCTGAGATGAAATTTATGTTGATGACAGACAGGGTGGTGCAGGACGTTGTAATGTGTGTAGGAGTGGTCACTTTTAAACACTGGGTGTATTCCTGCTAGTTGGATTTTCTTAAACTATCATTTACGGGAATGTAATATTCTGTTTCAGAAAGCAGTCTTTTCACATCTTTACCAGGTATTTGCTCTTGGCAGCACACAAAAATAAGTTTATGTAAAATATACATGTGTATTTAGAAACAGAGCAGAAGAGCAGTTTTATGTTAGATACTGAAGGTAAACAGTTAAGTTCACTTGCATCATGATTTATATCATACTTGTAAAATTCTACTAGTCTTTGGCAGTTCCCCCTCCCCGATTAAGTAAACCTTTTTATTCATTATCCATCATAAAACAAATGGATTTCTTCTTCTTTGTTTTTTTTTCCTCCTTTTTTTTTTTTTTGCTTACCACGGCAGGTACATACTCATGTCAAGTTTGCAACGTTGCTTTATATAGCACTGGCATATGGGCTCCATTTTCTGGTTTCTGGTGGGTCTCCAACTCTGAAATGTAACAAGAACAGCAAAGTGGTCTCCAGTGTAAATTAGTAACTGTACTGAATAGGTTGGAGATGGGCGATAGGAGCGTTTTACTAATGATGTAAAGCTACATTAATAGGGTTTTTTATTTTATTTTTTTGCTTATATATATAATTTGTCTGGGGAGGCAGTGGTGAAAAAAGCTTTCTATTGGGACATAATCAACCTGAAAATTTCACTGCTGTTTGAAAGCCAGTGTCACCAGTCTTTACAAACAAGCCCTCCTCCCCCCCCCCCCCAATGGTTTGCGAAAGGGGGTAGCAAATGAAGTGCTCTGTGTGTGTCGTGGTTTTCTTTCTTTCCTTTTTTTTTTTTTTTTTTTTTTTTTTTTGCGTCTGTGTCGGGAGGAGGGGGGGGGTTGTCGGTGTTTTTTATTCTCCTTTCCTCTTTGCTGTTTGAGGCTTTGGCAGTGTGTGTGCGGCAGCAGCGTTGGCCGTGGGGCTGCTAGTGGGTGCAGGATGACGTCACCCCTTAGCGGCCGGGGCGCAGCACCCGTGCACGCCCCCCCTCCACCCCCAGTCAGCACAGGACTTGCCAACAGCCACTTCTGCTGATCAGCAAAGGTGGTATTTACCTCTTTTTTTTTTCTTTTTTTTTCCCACCTCGGTCTTATACCTGGAATCGATAGGGTGGGCAGCCAGAGGAGGGCTAGTGCAGGGAACACCTTTCTTTAGGCAGACCTTTCATTAGGATACTGGCAGCTTTACAAGGTGGGTTGGACTTTTTTTTTTTTTTTTTTTTTTTTCTCTTTTTTTCCAATTAATGGAGCAGTGAATAAAATTTAAAGAGGACTGTGAAAATTCAGATTTTCTCTTTCTTCCCCTAGTATTTGACTGCAGGGAAAAAATAAGCTCTTTAAGAAGTAGGAGAAGTTGCATGGAGCATTGGGGAGTACTGGGGTGTGTGGGGAGAGGCTGGAACGGAATTTAGCGGTTGGGAGATACTGTTTGGTCTCTACTTCTGATAATGAAGCAATATCAAACGTATGCAGAGTGAAGGGTGGAAAATGAGTCCCCTCCCTTTCCATGTTTTTCCCCTTCCTCCCCCCCCCCCCCAGCAGTACTTAGTGGTAATATTTTCAGGCCTGTCCACTGTCTGTTGTGGAAAAACCTTTGCTGAAAAGGATCCTGAGAGCCCAATAGAGAGCAGAAACATACATATATATATATATATATATATATATCAACTTCTACTTCTAGAAATAAACTTTAAGATTTCAGGTCACACTACTCATGGAACCCTCTGCCAGGTGTTTCTGTTGCAATTAGCCTGATTGGAATATGTGCCAGTTGAGTTTTACTTCAGAGTAGAGGAAGTCTAAATACTGCGTGGTTGAGTAAGTTCTTCTCCCATAAGGTGGTAGAGTGGGGTTATCAAAGGGCTTAGGTTGCAAGTGGTTGTGGTAGTGATCATCTCTGTTCGCTCTTCCGTTCCCACGCCAATGTGCTGTGTGATGTTACCACCATAATTAAATAGAAATACAGACAAAATTTGTGAGCAGAATATGCATTGTCTTTCCCAAGGGTTCAGGGATCTCTTTCTACACTGTGATATTGCAGAAGCTCTGTATAATTCAGAGTGTGTGGTAGTGCTCAGAGGGTACCTGTTGGCTGGATTACTCTGTCCATACTGAGTAATTATGTAGGGAAAGTGTGTGCATTCTCTAATCATTGGGTAAAGCAATCTCTTTTTATGCCAATGTCTGTTAGCTGGCGTTCCCAAAGTCATAAAGCTGTAGTCTTCATACTTGAAAATCACCTCTGTGGCTGCTGGTAGTGTTTTTCAGTATGGCCAACCTCCTTTTTTCCATGTCTTAAGCGAATAGATATCATTTGCATCGTGTAACAAGTCTTTTCGATACAAGATTGATGTTGACTAAATCTTTGTATTTGTCAAATCAAATAAAATATGAGACTGTGAATAAGGTGTTTGTATATTAATAAAGCAAGGGAAAATAATTGTTGAAATGTTTTGCCTGTGGCTTTTTGGAATATTGTATCTTTATCTATCTTTTTGGAAGATGACTGTGAGATTTGCCTTTCTCTGACATAAATGCAAAATGAAACAAGAAAATAATTTCTTGAAATGGAAATTTCATTTTTAGAAAAACTGAAATGGATGCAGCACTGAGACTTTGACCTTCTCAGCTCTTGACTAGTGGTTGTTTACTACAGCTGCAGCTGTGTGTTTTTGAAAGAGGAGGAGCTGCAAACACAAGCATGCTCACTTTCCTGAGCTGAGAAGAAAACACGTAACAAGGCATGACGTTTCAAAGTGAGGTGTACAGAAAAAGTATTAAGCAGTCAGATTGTGGCTTTTGCTTTACTTTTGTGCAGCGTATGCTATGCTGTATCTGTGAGATGGATTTTGAGTCTCGGAAGTGCAAATGTGAAAGCATGAAATGACTACACTTCCTACGCAGTGAAAAAGAAGTTACTTTTTTTTCAAAAATTAAGTACATACTTTATGCTAGAAAAGATTTTTTTTTTTTTTACTATAATGCTAAAGGCACTTCCAACAGTGTTGTTCGATCAATCAAAAGTTCCATGAAACCTTACCCTATGAGCCTGCAGTGTTCAACAACTGAACTTTAGACAGTCCTTGTTCCAACTAATTTTTTTTGGGGGGGAAATCAATATTAGATATGCAGATAAACAAGGAACAAGAGTTACATTTGATGAATCACACTTAAAATGTTTTTTTAGTTTATATTAGACAAAGCTACATTGACACGCTTGGCTGGAGTGTTGTCTAAACCTAATATATGCATCACCGTTGCAAAAGTGGGTAAAATTGGACTAATGCAAGGATAACTATGCAGTCTTTTTGTAAAAAAATATTGAACTGTGTTAGTGCTGCTGCATTTGCATTTGGAAACTTACTTCTATGTAGAAGATGTGCTTAGATTTGATGCTTTAAAGTCTGTGAACTTTCTCACACTTTCTTGAAGTTTGGTGTGATTGGTGGTTTGAAGTTAATTTGTGCTTTCATATTTGTTCATAGACAGTAAATCTAATACAGAAATGGTAGTCTGTTCTAAAATTTTATTTATTTAACGTTTGATAGCAGAGAACTTGTAAAAGAATACTGAAAGATAGAAGGAGGAGAAAACTCAAGGTAGCTATGGTTAGAAGTCAGTATGCCTCTACTATATATAACACTAAGCTTGTGTGGATTTTTCTTTCTTGATTTCAGCATATAATCTCTTGGTATTTATCAGAAAGCATGATCTAGACTCTGGTCCAGCCAAAATCGAAGTATAATATAAAAATATTTTTTGCATTTGTCTATTGCCAGATTATGTGATTTGAACTGAAGAAAAAGACTTTTAATGATGGCTGTGCGTTGGTATTGCAATTATTTCTTATGTCCTGCATTTTTGGGAAGGGATGGCATAAGCCATCCCTATGTTACTCAGCCGAAATACATGGTAAAACTTGGCTCAGGAGTGAACGTATGACTTCACGTGAAGTGTATTCAGGGACTGAAATTAGCACAGGCCCATGTATAATCCTGGGCGCTTTTCTTGAAGGGAAGGGATCCTCTTTCTCTGCTGCCTCTTCCTTGCCACATTACAGGCTAGAGGTGACTCAGTGAAGCCAACCTCAGCTGTAATAGCCCTTGTGACGGTTTTGTTTTGTGTATGAAATTAGTCTAATCTTGGATCCTCTGGCACTGTCTCCTCATCAGCTTCAGGGAGCTCCCTTACCGCCAGCCTTTAAGCCTCATACTGATTATTTTTCTTCATGTTTTCCACATCTGTGCGCATTAGCGCCTTTGTCACAGGAACCTCTTCAGCTGCACGTACAAAGGTAGCATTTTTCCAGGTGCTGTCTTGCTGATTGTTCCTTTTTTTGTTAAGTCTGTTAACATCACTAAGTTAAGGATGTAAAAGCTAAGATACATCAGAACTAAAATTGCTTGTGTAGGGGCATGTGAAGTCACATTAACTAAAGACTGTTAAAATATGTACATTTTGAAATAGAATAAAATTTTCAAAGACTGTTGAATTTTTTTTTTATCTTCGAGTTTATTTGCTTGTTTGTTTTTTTGCTGTACTCAAGAAACAGCAATTTGATCGTGCACAGTGGTGTTTATCCTTACACAGGTCGCTTAGTGCTCGAATCGACGAGCTTTGGAGTTGCAGCACAGACCAGCACCACTTGAGTTAAAGGAATGTCTGGTTAGCAGTAGCACGCTTTTGTCCTTTGTGTGAACCAGCCTTCAGTGCAGGAATGAAGTACACTCTTTGCTAATGGCTGGCATGGTTTGCTACATAGCAGAGTACTGGTGGGACTCAAAAATCCTCAGCTTTGTTTCTGGCTCTGGGGGGTGAGTGTGTTCTAGTTTAAACATAGAACAATTAAATGCATAACCTTGGACATCTCTGCAGTAAACAGGATAATTAATCAGATGGTGAATCATGTTGGAGACCTGAATTTTAGTCTCAGTTCTGCACCTAACATAACCACTTCGTTACCCTCCCTGTAAGATGGGAAGCACTGATCCTAATTCCTGATTAGCACATGGCGCTGTTCAGTGGTCAGAGCTGCAAAGAACACAAGGTTATGAATGCTAACACTGATTCTCCCACAATCACATAGTGATAGTTTATTTTTCTTAGCCTTCTTCAACCTAGGCCAGGCAGTACTTTACTAATGGTGGTATTGCATCTGTCTTTTTTGGAGTCCTAGATTGCTGACTGCAAGGTGGGAAGCCCAATGAGGCCTGTCAGCAGGTCGGTACAACTGATGTGCTCAGAGACTACTGGAAGTATGTTTGAGTTCATTAGCAGAGTCAGAAGCTTTCCTGCAAGGCTCTGTAAGCCTTCCTGAGCATGTACAAGTTGCAGTTCTTGGATGTTTTGTCCAGATCTCAGCAGACTGTCACTGAAGTGGGTAAAGGCATCTAACCCATGAAGTTTCTTCTTTAAAAAGTACAGATCTTTTTTCCATGGCTCAATGAGGGAGAATATTTCCAAATTAAAATAGTGTGAATTATTTTTTTAGGGTCCTCACATCCCCCCAGATTGTCAGAAATAAGTGACAGTTTGGTTTGAGAGTTCTCAACACCATCCTTCGTAGAAGCAAACACTGGAGAATTTCAGCTGAAATTACTAAGGTTTCATAAACAAAATAGTAAGGTAGTATTAACAATTTTTAATATGAATATCAAAAAATACTTGTGATAGTTGTCATTTACCTTTGGTGTTATTTCTTTTTTTTTCTGTGGGACCAGCTTTTTCAGGTGGAGGTGCAAAAAATTGAGAATTATGTTTTCAAAGATGTGGTAACAGTTGGTCATCTAAGTTAGCCAAAAAGATATTTAGATTTTGTTACTCATTGTCAGTTCTTCCTAAGAAAAATTAAAGCCATGACAATGTTATCCGGTAGCACTGATATGAATCTGAGCAGGACTTGACTTCAAATGAGAATAACATTGAAGTGATTTTTCATTTGTATCCATTTGTTTTTATTTTGAGCATGCAATGCTGGCATAAAGCAATTTTGAATTAGTCTTTGAATATTGGTTGGCAGTGTTCTAAGTCAACATGTAGAGAGCTATGATTCATGGCACTTTAAAATATTTTTAAATGTTGAACAGTAGTTGGAGCTCTTCCAATTCTTTTTTCATAGAATCTTTCAGTTGCAAGGAAATTTTGGATAAATGGGAAATGAAATGATTTTCTTAAAACCCAGCAGTGAGGAAAACCCTTTCCTTTCTGATTCCTGTAGATCGGTAAGAGTTATAAGATGACTTAATTTTTCAGTGATTGTATCTGATCAATAGTCTTCTGTACAGGCAACGTCCTACATAATTTTAGAAGGAAAAAATAAGCAAAATAGATAGTGTTTTTTTCCTTCTGAAAGGGAAAGCATGTAAACTCAGTGTATTTAGCGGAAAGATTTGTAAGCTGTTAATTCATCAGCAGTAGTATTGCCATTTTCACTTTTACTTTCCAGATCCACATTCAGCTAAATCAGCCTTTTTCTAAAATGTCTTTGACATCTATGTAAAGAGTATATCTCAATAATTCTGGATTTTCTATTTTGAGAAGGTGGAGAAACTGATAAATGTCTAATTTTTGGTTGGGTTTCTATTGGAATAAAGTTTACAGTAGACACAAGTAAACAAATTAAGCATAGCACAAAGTGAAGAGGAATTTACTAGATTTAGTACAAATTTTCTTCTTTGCATCCTAACTGATGCGTAAGACGGGTTTATTTTTGCTCACTGGAGATGTACTGTCCTTTTGTTTTCATGTATTGCTGGATTTAGAATTATATTCGTATTCTAGAGAAGCACATGAACTAGGAAGTGATGGGAGTCTTGATTCTACACATAATAATCACTAATACACACATAAGATGAGGGAGGCTTCTGAGTTCCAATGAATAGCTTCAATAAAATATGTTGCTTTCTTTAAAGGAAGCAGCTCAACCTCACATCAGAGGTATGTACTAAAATCATCATGCCACAGTCATGCTTTATGGTCAAAAGTGTATATAGTTGTTCTATGCAAAGTGAATAGCTCCTGTGGGAAAATTGTTGGAATTCCGTCTCTGAATCTCTGCCAAGTTCCAGCATTAGATGAGTCACAGGGGATATATGGGGTCATCTCTGAGTCCCCAGGAAGGGAGGGAGGTTGAACCGGGTCTCTCCTGTCCCAAGCAGAGGCTTCAGTAGTGGGCTTTGGTGGAAAGGTAAGAACGATGCCATCATCATTTGTTGGTGACAAGAAGGTGGCACTTCTAGATTGTGTTTCTAAATCAAATACAAATTATATGCTGAAGGAATCCATTTCTCTCTGTTGGAAGTCTATGACGACTGGCTTGCACATAGAGATGTACTCTGCATTTGTTTAAAGATAGGTGACAGGGGTTCTACTGTGTGTATGTGTGTAAATCCTTAGAAAACCATTCCCATCTCTCCAAGATTCACTGATTGGGACGAATAACGTATTTCCTGCTTTGGGGACTCATTCTGTGGCTTCCATTATTTGGTATTTAATTTGCCCTGCATATTGTGAGAGCAGACATGCTTTACTGGGCTACAGATTCCTTTGGTAGGGTGAGCACCAGAAGTGTATTTGTCTAGTACCTAAGTCATTTTGTGGGCATAGCCTGAAGTCTGTCAGCATAAGTGAAAAATACTTGTACTTTCAGATCCCTCCCTAAATTGTTAAATTCCATGCATATGCCAGTTTCATGGGCACCTCTTTTTCCTCTCCTAAAAAAGAGGAATTAAAAGAGGAAGAAAGTTTCTTTTATGGTTAGTTCTGACTGCAGTCAATTTGATGTACTTGCATCTATCAGTTCTTGTCACTGAACGTTTGGCTGTTGCATTGTCTTCTACCTCTTTTTAACAGTGCTACTCTGCTGCTTTTTAGGTGAAGAGTATTGTTTCCTCTGACATCTCTTCCTCTTTATAACCCTTCCATTAATACTCTGAGTGGAATAGTAGCTTGTAATTAAAAGGCTTTTTAAATTTAAACTAAACTTTAATTTACTTGGATTTAACTCAGATTTTCTTGATTATTTTATAGCTGTCTTTCCTCTGTGAAAAATTTAGCAAATCTAACCACTTTCCCCCTCCCCCCCCCCAGTTTATGCTTTTTTCTTCCAGCCTTTTTGCTCAGACTGCTGTCCTTCTTCTGAGCCCTTCCACTGAATAAATCAGTGGTTCTTAACAATTTTAAGTGAATAAATAGGATTACTTGCTCCATATAAGTGCTATCTTCCAGTTGTTCAGAGACTAATTAACAACTTGCCTGAGATGGGCTGTCCACCTGAGAGAGTGATTTTTCCATGGCAGCTTCTATCCGTACAGAAAGTGGAGCAGGTGACGGACATGGTAAGAATTTCTGTATGTGCTTGGCTTTGATTGTGGAAGTGTCCTTCAGTAGACTGAGCGTGAGCAAAGCCCAGTCCTGAAGCAAAGCTCGTTTGCTGGAGGTAACTTGACTTCTGTTCTTCACGTAAAGCATACCCACACCTGGAGACTAATCAGACTTCTTGTACTTTTGGGTTGTGATAGAAGATGAGGTAGTGAAAATGGTAGTGAAGGATGTTGCTGTTAGATAAAAATGCAGCACAAAGTGTTCTTATTTTGTATCAATGGAAGATTAGAAATATGAAAATATTGCCAGTTAAAGTGCTTTCCTTTTTCTTGAGTTGTGCAATGTTAAAGTTAAATCTGCAAAACCGAAAAAAAAATATGTCCATATAAAAGAATCTGGAAAAGTGACTTATATAGAAGGGAGCAGAAGTGAGACTTAATATGCTGTGATGTTCATATGATGTGATCCAAAACACTAATTCTCGTCAATGATCTTCAGACACTGTAGTGTTTTTAGATAAAAGTTGAATGATTAGACTGTGACTTCTGTGAAAAAGTTTGAGGATTGCCAATTGTGTGAAATATAGTAATCATGCCATAAAAGTATTGAAAATGTCATTGAAAAATAGAAGCCAAGTTCAGCCAATATATGTTTCAAATCCTTTTAAGGATTTCTGCCTGAGTGAACAAGGTTGAATTTAGCCATAGCTGCTGAATTCAATTTGTTCTTCCACTTCATATGATCACTGTTTTTGGAGAACTGTCTAGTGCTATGTCTCTTTAGTAGGAGGCTTTCAACTTGAATTCGAACTCTTATTTCAGTATTTCAGTAGGTTTAGAAGGAGGACTTTTGTAGCTTTGTTACTATAAAACTACCATCCTTGCCTTCGGTGTCTGGCATAGGCTCTCTCTATACTGCTTTCCACTTCTGCCTGAACATGGACTCTAATACTGAGAGGGAGATTTACCTCTCATAGGCTAAGGAGGTTTGTACCCCACAATAAAGCAGCATGCAAAATATATTTTAAGTTCACAATGACTTAACAAAAAGACTTGGAAAGTGCAGTGTTCTTAACGGAAAGTGCAGTGTTCTTAACGGAAAGTGCAGTGTTCTTAACGGAAGTGTGAAGCTACATGTCAAGTTCAGTGTCAACTTGAAGGGTGCTTTCAGATGGTGCCTTGTTCTGTTTGAAGTCTTTAGTTAATGGTGGACATACTTGCTTTTAAGCAGGTATCAGGAGGAACTTAACATAAAGTCAAATTAAGTTGTATTCATTGGGGGAAAGGACTTAGTGAAGTGAGCAGAAATATTTCTTTTAATTTTTAAGCATGGGATCAAATTGTAGATTCATAGATTTGAAGATCAGATGAGACTATTATGATCATTTAATTCAATTGAAATAATACAGTCAGTAGAATTTCAGTTAAGCCTGCATTAAGCAAGCATCTTCTGTTGGAACTAGAACATTTTGTGGATATACAGTTGTAATATAAAAGACCTCATGTGATGAGGAATCAACTAGATTCTTTGGGAAGTTGTTCAAGTGATTGTAATTACTCTAACCTTGATGTGTTATTTTTTCCCTGAATTTGTGCATATATTTGCCTGCCAGCCATTTAACCTTGTTATACCTCTGTCTCATAAGTGAGTGGTCAACCAGTCCTTGTCGGTTCGTTCTCTGCCTTCATTCTCAGAGTTTGCATAATTGAATAGTACTTTAATTTGCAGCTGTTGGAGAGGGTGAATTGATTTAAATCATTTGAGTTAAAGTAGCAAGCAAGAGACTTTGATTTAAACAATTGTTTTTAATCTTTTCTTATTTTTGTACGTTTTATTCCTATTTCCATTCCATTTCCAATGATTCCCATTGGCAGTGACATTAAGTACACTGATATGCAGCAGAATAAACAGTTTGTATACAAGGTATGCTCCAATTCTGAGCTGAGAGAATGCGTTATATGTATGCCTTTTTATTAAAAATATTTAATGTTCGTTTACTCGTATTTTTGATTTTTCCAATTTCAATAAAGCTAATTGTTTTTTATTTACTAGATAGTTTAACTTCAGTACCAGCTTTGTCAAGCTATACTTTGATAGAAATCAGAATTTGTATAAAATATATAAATAATCATTTAAGCTATTTGAATATTTTAATGTGCCAAGTTACTTTAAAAGTAGTATTTTAAAGTATTAAAAAGTATTTTTGTTTAAACAAAAATTGGTTTGATTGTTTTTGTAAAAAAACAATTTTTATATTAAATAAAGAGGATAGGTAACTAATGAAACTCACAATCTAAAATGTCCTTGAGTGTGTTTGAGCTAGTAGATATCATCCTTCAGCATATTCTTTATATTAAACTGGAAGAGAAAAATAAGTTTACCTAGTTTTTTTGTTCCCACTAGATGTTTAAATTTTTGAACAAGGTAATTACTTGTTGTAGTAGAATAAGCGGTGAGAAAGAAGCTAGTCTTGTTATGCGCACCTGCTTATTCATAAATTTACTACAATTCAGCTTTTTAGTCAGTGATTTTTCTCAAGTTAGTATGATGTTTTCTTTGAAACTTTAAAGGCAAACGAGTACTGCTTGAGCATTGACAAAATGGGAATTAAAATCATTGCTATAATTTCTAACTTAGTCTTTTAACTTTCTAGAAAAGAATAATTAAAATAAAAATCAGAATTTTTCATTAGAACAGATAATATTAAAGAAAATCACTTTTTTACCATGCTATTTTTGGAATACTTTTTGTTAACCTGATTATTCTGGGATTATTTAGTATTGCCAAAAGATAGAGTATATGTGTTTATATTTCAAATAAGTTACTCTCAGTTGACTGTACTGACACCTCATTTCTCAAGTGACTTATCTGACACATTTATTCAGTGTCTTTTATTTAAACATGAAAAACAATGCTTAGATTGGCTATAGAAATGAGATGAACATAATTACCCGTGCTCAGTTTTTGATGCAGTTATACTGTGTTGGACTTTTTAGACCGTATCTGTTTTAAAAAAGTGAGTAAGAAAATTAGTTGACTTGCTGAGCTCTGCTCAATTTCAGATTGTTCTATTCTTTCACAGTAATTTTGTCCTTGATGTCCTACTGGTATTTGAACAAGCTAGGGCTCTCTCCTACAAGTATTTCATTGCTTTTACAGCCTTCCTTCCATGCTGACATATATACTGATCTATTGTCAGTCTAGTCCAGGAAATCTTAACTATAAAAATAAATTTCTACGTTTTATGACTTTAAAACTGTGATTAGAGATAACCCTGTAGGCAAGCCAAACAAAAGGTGTGCAATTCTTCCTTTTTCCTCCCCTTTCTCCCTAGCTTCTTCAAATAGCAACTGAAGGCCAAAATTATTTTTTGCCGAATTTTTTGTTACATAGTTTTGTTCACAACTCCACTTCTGCTTGTATTTCTCTTGGAAACAGATGAAAGTAAGTAGAATGCAGAACTCTCAAATTGTACAATTAGAAATGAAATACCTTCCTCCCCCCTAAGGAAAGAAAAGGAAAATTTTTGGCTCTGTCACCTTCTTTTTCTGAGTTAGCATACTACTGTAGATCATGTGAGAGCAGGATTAGGGACAGGGACCGTTGTCTAGTATAGTCTTGTGCAACAAGTCAGAAAATTCAAAAGTTGCCGTTCACAGGAAAAGTTTAATTCTTCAAGCTGTCTGTGAAGAAAGAGAAAACTTTACCGTGGAAAGAGCACTGGAAGTGTACTCAGGCACAATGGAGACTCTTTGCCAGAAGAACATATTGCTACACTCTTGAGAGAATTTTAAAACGGTATTTATTTATCTGCTTTTCTAAAAAGAAGGAGAAATACATTGTAAAAGAGATTTCCTACACAACTGGTACACCTCTACTACAAAACTAATTAGTCTCTAGGGAAACATCGCCTTTCTAAAATTAAATCAACCTCCCGTCGTATGGTACAATCCCAAATTTTGCTCCAGTTCCCCCTCCTCCTAACAAATTCTCCTTTGTTTAACTCCGCAACATCTTGATTTAGGCTTCCACTGAGGTACTTGAAGTGGGCTTATGCTTTACTGGGGGCTTACTACTATTCATGATTTTTATGCTCTTTATGGACCACCAGTTTATTAAGAAAGCCTCTTACAATCAAACAGTGGTGTTTGAGGCTTGTAAATAGCTCTCAGTGGAGCTTTTGAACTTTGTCTTCTGAGTATAGCTCTTCACATGGCAAAAAAGAAATGTGAGCCTGAAGCATTTTCACTCATTACCTTAAAATCCTTTCTCTACAAAAGTTAGTAATAATTTTACTTTTTACTAAAGTGAGAGTTTTAGATTTTTTTGTTGTTCTTTTACCAGCAATACCGCTTTTGTTTTCTCCACTCAATATTTATTGGCATTTTTTCTGTATGGTTTTGAAGGTTTTCTTATGCAGAATTAGTTTTCATTGCACATTTTTCCAAGTGTGAAAAACAGTCATTTCTTAAATTTATATTTTTATGTTATAGATGACATAGCATGTTATAGTTCCCAAGAGACCTAAAATTCTACTAAAGATTTATTACAGCAGTTCATGAAAATGTAGTGGTAAAGCAGAAACGGGTTATTTTTCTGACTTAATAGAGTAGACAGCTGGAATTGCATGTGGCATCTCTGTGCTAGTGTGTTGTGTTACCTTTGGGAAACTTTATGATAACCCACAACTTGCCACGTGTTAAGTAACTCCTTTTCTTCTGTTAAGGTCAAGCTGTCATGTGCATTTCATGTCCTGCTGTTTTGTAATTAAGGGCATCTAAGGTTCAAGGTGACGATAACTTCACTTGCAGTCTAGAATGAGTTTCCCTTGGGCCTTTTCTTGTCCTTGCACTCTGGATGTGCTGTCTTCTGTATGTATGTGCGTATTTTGTTGTGTTACAGAGTGGCTCCAGTATCTTCTGAGAGTATTTTTACTCCTTCCCAGTCCTACAGTAAGTCCCTTGCTTCTCTGGGATGAAGGGTGAATACAGAGGAGAGAAAATACCAAATGAGGGTGGGGGGAATAAAGGTCCAATAAAAGTCAAGTAGTTTGTGCGCATGTGTATGTTTCATTAGTAAGTGGTGGCATAAAGAAAGCGCATCCTTGCTGAGCACTGACTAAAGATGTTTTGAAAAATTCATTTCCTGCTGGGTATACTTTTAATACTTTTAACACTGTTGAGTTTCTCTGGGTGAATAAAATAATAAAATTCAGCAAATACAGTTCTGCATACAATTCTGGAGGGCTTCTTGTAGGAGATTACCAAAGTAGGTAGATGTGAACAAGGTGCTAATGTTGAAGTATGATGTGTATTTTCTAGTCTGGATTTTTTGATAAAACTTCCAACTCTGTTTTTCAACTGGAAACTTGTCTTAAAAAACTTCTAGGAGATAAGATAGTGTATTTCTTTTTCACTTTGAACTGTCTTCACTGTACAAGAGCACAAAAATATGGTTCCAGTCGTTTTGTTTTAAAAATTTACATCCTTACATTCATTAAAGTGGAATTCATACGTTTGTTTTTCCTACTTAATATTGTTCTTTACTTTTTCCTCTTTTCTTCATATAGAAATCTTTTTCATTGCTGTTTCATGGATGACCTTGCCTTTTCCAAGGATCCCATCCAGAAAATCACTTCAAATATATCTTATGCTCCTCAGGATTTTTTTTCTTATGCCTGAAAGATTCAGTAAGCTAATCGTGCCTTAAACTGATTGAATGTCTATCAAATAAGAAAAATTATACAAAAAATCAAGTAAGCAGAAATCTATTATAACATGTTACTCTGTCTCTAGATCTGGTCTCTATTTTCATGAGCATTTGAACTTTTTTATCAGAAATGCATTATATATTTTTGGAGGGGGTGAGTAGGTATATTCTAACCTCAGTAGGTGTTGTGCTTACTGATAATTTAGGAGTCACTTCATAATGCTATAATGAACATAATGCTATTTACCCTGAACTCTTCTAGATCTACCACTGGGAAAAGTACTGTAGAAAAGCTCGGTAATATTAGGGTTATTATACATGTACCTCAGACTGCACATCACAAAGTCCATGGGGATTTCTGTAGGTAGTGGCTATGTAAGTTGCTTCAGCTGCTTCTACAGGCTGATTTCTTTTTTTTTTCTTTTTTTTTTTTTTTTTTTTTCCAGAAGATGTAAGGAAAAGTGTAACTTCTTTCCTTTGTGAGACCAGGAATAACTTCTGTGAACCATGTAGCCATTAAAAGTATATTGGAGGAGGCTATTTGCAAGAGGTATTACCCACTTGGTTTCCTTCGAAATGTGAAACATGATTTATAAATATTGACTTGAGAAGGCTGCAGCTTAGAGAAAATTCTAAACTATTGGTTCAGGCTTTTAAATTAATATCTCTGAAGAGTTTAGGCCATATTGAAAGTTACTGCATGTCCACAAAATGTTATTTATAATAATTCTGAGTTTATATGATTCTTGATGTAATGGTTAATTCTGAATGCAGGAGTATTGAGAGCGAATTTGTGAATCTGAGAGTGTTTTGTGGAATAAGGAATGCTGACCTAGGATCCCTGGCTCTGGTTTCGTGTGTGTTGAAAAACCCAAATACCACTGAAGTTAATGAATTAATAGTCGTAAAATCAGATCATTGGTGCCTTATTCAATTGATGGCCTGCAACCTTGAATTCTTTCTTCTCAATAGAAATAGACATTATAGTCACCATTCAAGTCTTGCAGGTGTTTCTGAGATTCTTGGAGGATGTTTTGTATGTTCTTTGTTGCATTCATACAAAAGATTTTGTGATAAGCCTAAGTAAACTACATTTCCTAGGTAAGTTATTTTTATTGTGTAGAAATATTAATCTGTGTTTGTTTTTAAAGGCTGCTGATCAGAATTTGGGCCTGTTAGGCTTGTTAAAATTTTCAGAATGGAAAGATCTTTATCCCTGGACTGTAGTGTAAACTATACAGAGCATTCTGATTTTGATACTAGATTCATTTTGGGGAAAAGGAGGGTATGGGAGAAAAAGCATACTGCAGAGCCTGGTGTACATTTTATGAGTGCTGAGTTGTATACTGCATGGAAAAGAGAATTAAAATTGCTTCTGTAAGTTCATTACTGAGGAAGAAGTCTTGATTTGTTCAATCAGACCAAGGTATTGCAGTCTGTGGTTTTACATATGCTGCTTCTAGCGTCAGTGCTGGCTTAAGCTGTTGCCATCCATCTCCCAGGGTGCTTGTCCCTCTGCATGCTGTACTCATCATTCATCCTGATCCCACTGTTAGTAATGGCACATACTAAACTGGATCGAGGAACTTGTCTGACTTCTTGGGTTTTGCTACCTTATTCCTAACTTTGGGTCAGTTTTCTAATCTGACTCATTGTTCACCTCCTCAAACAGTTGTGGCTGTGCATGAGTGGAACGGGTGGCTACCTGGCCAGTGCTACCAACATAAGAGGCACCACAGACGGTTTCCGAAGTTAGGACTGTAACAGCCTTATGTTCCCTACATTTTTAATGGGGGAAAAAACATCTCCAGAGCAGAGTTTAGAACTGGGGTTTCTCCAGTGAAAAGTCAGTCCTACTTGTATTTGTTGACTATAGTGCTCGTACTTTCATAGTTAGGGCTGTGAAAAGCAGGACATGGTTTGTAAGAAGACATTGTTAAGACTAGATGATGTAATTGGAAAGAATACAAGCATGTGAGCCTATGCTTCTGTTTCAGACCTGAAGAACTTATGTGTCCCAAACCACAGCTTTTTGTTTTTTATCCAAATGCATTACTTGTTTAATGCAAAATATTATTACTTCTTTTAAGTTGTGTCTTGCTTGGTGATTATAAAGTAGCTTATGGTGAGTACTCTTCTTACGTGGCTGCCTTAAGTAAGGTGAGATGGATCCCAGTTTACCTACCTCTTTAGCTACAGAGGTAGTTAACACTGGAGGTAGGAGGCAGGATTTAGGCAGGAAGCTCTGCAGGTGCTTGAGTGATGCTTGAAGAGGTCAGGCACTAAACATTCAGAGGCACTTAATACCTCACAGCCAAAGACCACTAAAATATGTATGTCAGTGTGTCACAGGTGAGACACTGTACAGGTCTTATGTACTGTGGGAATGAATATCAACAGCAGATAGGAGACCACAAAAGCCCTTTCTGCATGGGCCAAGTAATGGTATTCTTTTCATCAAGCCACTTTAACTGAGACAAAAGGCCTTGTTAAACACTTCTGTGAATAATAACATCCTGAAGGTTGTAAGAATTTCTGATGTGTATGCTAAGGAGGAATTAATCTGTATTGTTGAAAATGACTGCTGCTAGTGGGTAAAGCCGATCTGCTGTTGACTTGTCACGTGCAGAGGCTATAAGAGACAATGTCAGAGGCTGTGAAATGGCAAAATACTAATCACTGGGAAAAGGGAATCAGGGAACTGTTGAAAGAGAGAAAGTGCATATGCAGAAAAGACCTGGTGGGAAAAGGCAGCGGTGCAGAACTCCATGGAGGTTCTTACTGTTGATAACTAGTGTACAGAACTGTTAAGCAGAAGGGAAGGTCTGTAAATACGAAAGAAAGTTTTCTTGGTCAGTGTGCCTTTGTAGAGAAGGAGGGAGAGAAAGGGAAGTGCTTATATGCTTGATGAGTCATATTTGAAAGTCCACAGATAAAGCAGAAAGTAGAGTTTTTTTATCGTTAAAGGCAGAACAGCAGATATTCAGAGTCATTTGTTGAGGATGATGAAGATGCATCCAAAACCAATGAATATGGTGGCTTATAATGCCAAACATAACTGTTTTCTTTTTTTGTTAGTATTTATGGCAAATGAACTGTGGTTCTTCATGTAACCAAATAAACTACATGGATTACTACAAAGTAAGCTAAGATAGAAGCAATGATTTACTATGTAATAGAGTTCTGCTAAAATTATGTGATCTTTTTAAATGTAAAAGGATTCCACCAATACCAACTGAACTTCATATTGAAGAATTGATTGTAAGAGAAATGCTCCTAGGTGAAAGCAGAGCAGCAGTCACTGCTCTGTACTTAACCTTAGAAGGAGGAAGGGATAAATAACTACAGTGAAAGTGTATGGAGAATTTTCAGAATGTGAAAATAAACGAAGGAAACCTGTGAGATGGTGGTGTGATATGACTGATATTTGAAAAGATAGGATTATTCTGAGTTCTTTTATTTCATAATTTGATGTCCATCGATGTTTCATAATTTTGAATATCCCTTAATCTGAGTCATTAGAATAGTAGCCACAGAAGATATGAAGCCTCTCAGGTGGTGTTCAGGAAAACATGCGCTCGGCCCTGTAGCTTTTTTCAATTTTCTTTATTTTTCTAGGGTGTCAGCAGTAAATCATTAGTTGCCATCTTGTGGAGGTTCAGGAAAACTTTAAATGCTTAGTGTTTTTCCACTTGAATATTGATGCTATTTGCAGCTCTGTGCGCCTCACTGTTTCTAGCATGTATGATTAGATTTAAGAAATAGATATGTGATATTTATTTAGCTATTGTTTGAGTAATAGTGAAGGCTCAGAGCATCCTGGAGCTCTGCAGTGGCTCCAGAGGAACAGCACTAACATCGACAGTATCAGTCCTCAGAACTGTTGGCTTTTACCTCAGGTTATATTGACTTTTCAGGGTAGAATGATGAAAGAGGTTAGATATGACCTTAGTCATAGATAAAGAGAAATATCAATTCAAATACAAAATAAGTTTCTCCTTATTTACCCTCAGCCCTTAATGTCTGTGAATCTTTGACTATAAGTTATCTGTCTGGGCACAAGAGCTGCAAGGTGTTTAATTATTTCTGGAGGAGTACTTGAATTCTGTATCAGTGAATAGCAGTAATCTGGAATAGTTATTTCTGTTGGAGGAAAAATTGAGACTTTGTTTACGGCACTATGACAAGATATGTTGATGCTGAAATGAGTTAGTGCATAGAAAAGGTGGAGATGTCATCTCCTTTCATTCAGAATTGTTTCTTTGTATTTTCCGGTACATGTTGTCAGTAAACAATCACTGTAACAGGCTGCCCTGGGATGTTAGTTATGGGCAAATATCAGGCCTCTTTTCGAAGAGGAGAAAAGAGTGAAGGGGAAAAATTAATAATGGAATGTACAAGACTCAGGAGAGTCTTCTTCACCAAATATAGGGAACTAATTATTCTGAACTTCTGTATTAGACTATTACTTGGTCCAGATTCAAATATGCACTCAGTGCAACTAGAAAATAAATTAACGATAACAGCAATATAATAGACTGGGCATATGTAAATGGTGAAGTTACTGAGAAAATAGAAAATACTGCATCTAATAAAGAAAGATTAATGTGGCAAATGGATTATTGTGGAAAATGCCCAGTTTTAATATACTCAAAAAAATTAAAAAACTGAGATACTAGCAAACATCCTCTCTAGTTAACAAACTGCGGAAGCGTGTCTGTGCAAAATGAGAGCAGTTTGGCTGGCCAGTTTTCTGAACTGAAAAATTAAAGGCATTGTGAAAGGTAGGACTGAAGTCAAGAAAAACATTCACAAAACATGAAGTTCCAAACAGAGAAACTGCTGTTGGGGTCATCATGTATAAATGAGAATGTAGAACTGGTGAACAGCAATTGGCCATGCTTGCAATAAGGATGATTTTCCTACAAACATAAGAACTGCTACCATTCTACAGGCTTGCTAAAGGCAATCATGTTGTTCCTAGCTTGGTAATGACAGTCCCCAGTTTATTAGTGTTGAGTTTTTGCAGCTTGATTAAATTAATGGGGACAAGATTTACAAATCTGATCTTTATGGCATCGTTATAAGTATTTGTTATGTGTGGTGGAGTGAGATGGAGATGGAAATGGGAGAGTAAGGAGCGGGAACATTTGTTTATTGCTGAGCTAAAGTCCAATCTCTGGCCTAAAGGGAGAGGTCTAGGGGAAGAACAAATCCTTAATGAAGACATAAGCAAGAAGGAGATGAGCTATAGGAATGCTGAGGACATAAGGAGAGTAGCTTTTTGGCTGATATGGGGCAGTAGCAGACTGGAGTCTTCCTAGTGAATCAGAGAATCGGCTAGGTACTCACTTGCCAACAGGCTAGATAGAAGAATACCAAATTTTGATAAAAATACAGATGGCGAAGTCCCAGTACATTTGCAGAAAAACAGGCTATGGGCAAATAAAGTTGCATCTGTTAGAAAAGGTGAAATATTCTGAGCTGCTGTTGTGGCAGTGCCGTGTCACTAGCCTTTCTTCTGTGTACGGGCAATACTGAAAATATGCACTGACAGGTTTTGTAATTCACAGCTGAAGAGCTGTGACTCAGGGGAGCCTCAGTGTCTGTGGAGTACTTGTGTGTTGCTTCAGTTTAGGAACAGGTGAGAGCTGTGCCTGTCCACGTGTTCACAGAATCACAGAATGGTTGAGGTAGGAAGGGACTTCTGGAGGTCAACTAGTCCAGCCTCCTTGCTCAAGTAGGGTCACCTGCACAGTGTCATCCTGTGCACATTGCACAGGATTGTATCTAGGCGGGTTTTGAATATCTCCAGAGAAGGAGACTCCACAGCCTCTCTGAACAAGCTGTTCCAGTGCTCTGTCACCGTCACAGTAGAAAAGTTTTTTTCTCATGTTTGTACAGAACTCCTGTGTTTCAGTTTGTGCCCATTGCCTCTTATCCTGTTGGTGGGCACCAGCGAGAAGAGTCTGCCTACATTCTGTTCACAGAATCACAGAATTGGTAAGGTTGGAAGGGACCTCTGGAGAGCATCTAGTCCAACCTCCCTGCTCAGCAGGGTCACCTACAGCATGTTAGACAGGGATGCGTCCAGGTGGGCCTTGAAGATCTCCAGAGAAGGAGACTCCACAACCTCTCTGGGCAACCTGTGCCAGTGCTCTGTCATTCTCACAGTGAAGAAATTCCCCCTCATATTCAGGTGGAACTTCCTGTGGTTCATTTTTTGTCTGTTGCCTCTTGTCCTTTCAGCACCCTCCATCCAGATGGACCTCTTGACACCCTCCATCCAGATAATTATGCCCGTTGATAAGATCTGACCTCAGACTTCTCCATGGTGAAAAATCCCAGCTCTCTCAGCCTTTCCACCTAAGAGAGAAGTCCTTAATCATCCTAGTAGCTCTTCGCTAGATCTAATCTAACTCTTCATCTCCTGCCTCCATCCCCCTTCCTGCAGAGTCCTGCAGAAAAGAGCCAGGTGCTCGCAGAGGCATGGAGGGGACACTGCCTCCACAGAGAGGTTCTCTGGTGCTAGAATGGAGATGCCATAGGAATAGCCAGAAAAATTGTGATACAGAGAAGAGTAAGTGCATTAATCTTAGATTTACTAAAAACATAAACAATGAAGTTTTCACTGGAGAGTATCTACTGAAAGAAGTAGACCACTGGATGTCAAAATTTAGGACAGTGATTTGGAGACTCTTTGGAGAAAAACCCTATACTTCAGAAATTCAGGAAGAAATGTGATCCTTTAATTAAAAATCAACAGAGTTTGCACAGTGAAGTTTCACTTTCACATCAAGTGGATATTCACTATTGGAACTAACAGTTTTTGTGTGAAGAGTGTGTTCTTTTTAATCCATGTGTCCTGAATGTCATTTTAACTAAAGTAAATAAAAATATTACTTCATAGTTTCATCAGATTATTTGGATTTATAAAAATCTTATAGTTTGCAGCTGCTTTGGGTATCTTGTTTGTTTATAGAGTTCCTGACTTCTTCTCTTAGATACTAATGCTAACTTTCTTCAGGATTTTCAGAGAGCTGGTACTTAAATTTTTATCTGTGATCTAGGTGACCGAACACATACAAATTGCAGATTTTCATGGTTTATCATTGTGACTATGTTTCATGTTAAAAGATGCTGGATCTTGTTTTCCTCTGATATACCATAAAACTTGTACCAACATTTTTTTTTCCTGTTCATCAGTAGTAATACAAATGCAGCAGATAAATTGAGGCCCCCACTCATATATGTGCAACTGCATTGTCTTAAAAAATGTGGATGATAAAAAAGGAATAGAATATAAGCCTGTGGCATGTTGTCTGTTTTGTTGCATCTTTTCATTTTACTTTTTAGGTAATAAGGAACTTTAATTTGAAGAAAAAAATATCTTACCAAGCTTGAAAAATATAGAAACTTCACTATTGTTATCTTCCCCGAGTATAATCTTCAGAAGAAACTGTTGATTCAAGCTTACAATTGTATCCTTTGTAACATTTATAATTTCCTTCTGTTTTGTTGCCAGCTTCTTCCCCTTAATTAGTCTCTTTGTGTGTAATTTCTTTCTCCCTTTCTGTGGTGTTATTACGCTGTCCATTCTTGTTTGGGGTTTGAAGTCTAACCAGGTAATTGGACAACAGCCTTCTACAAATTCATCCAACCCTTCTTTTGTGACCCCTCTTCCCATTCTCTAGTGTAAATTAATGATGTAGTCATATGCAGAAGAAGATTAAGACAGGAGACTGTGGGTGTGTAGAGGGGGGTTTCTGTTTCCATCTCTGGTATGGAGTGTCTGTACAACTTTGGGAAATTCTCTTGACTGTCGTGATTCTGTTCTTCTGATCCAGATGTTGATGATAAAGCTTGCAGAATGTTGCTGTCATATGGGTACTAAAATTGGAGGTTGCGTTGCACTACTGCAAACAGTTCATATGCGTTCCAGAGATGTGGAGTTGTTTCAGCTCTTTTACTGAAACAGTTAAGTTAATTCTTAAAATTCACCTGCAGGGCCTTAAGTTAGATACCTAAAATGCATGTCTGCTTTTGAAAGAGTTCAGCTATTTGTATTAATTTTCATATGATGTGTATATATATATATGCAAATGAAAGTAAGATATTTAAAAGAAGTAGTCTTTGTAGATCATAGTCCTTAAAAATTCTTGCATAGTAATTGTCCTCAGCTGCATACTTACCCTTCACATCTGTGAGTGAACCAAGAGGCAACCAAAGAAAATGATTAGTTTTGTCTCCTTTGCCTTTCTCAGACACACAAAGCTTACTTTAGTGCCCAATGAGATAGTGGTTGTCCTTTTCCTGAAAGTACTCCCTTCATTACCATCTGTACAAATTATAAGTGATATGAGATGTACCTTATGTCATCTCACTTTCAAGAATTACAAGTTTTACCTGGATGAGAGTTTCAAACAGATGAAAGCATCAGCAGTGGTTCACTGGATTTTGATTCTGCAGTATATCATAAAGATATCTTTAGGTGATTTGGATTTTAACTCTTACAGGTTGTAGCACAGCAGTGACTAGCAGTTCAAAACTTGGACTGACTTTGAGGAGTGTATAATTTCTGTGAGTGATTTTCTTGGAAGGAGGTGAGGAAAAACAATTTTGAACTTTGTTTCTAGATTAAAATATCTCAACATTTACAGTATTTATGTGTGATTAGTGCATCTGTACTCTGTTTTGAAGTAAGAAAAGTGAAGTGTAAAACTCTTCTTTCTGTTTTAATATTGAGCTATATTGGATATTTTGAGCTATATTTTAGTGCTTCAGTATGGATTACTGCTGTTCAGTAAATCTTTGCAGAAAGTGTATGAATGTTATGATCATCCCATTTGCCAAGATACACAACTTTGTTATAATTAAATCAATATCTAAATCACACTTCAATTTTGTTAACAGTAATGCCTGACCAAAAGGCCATGGAGAATAACACAGAATATGTGATGTGGGTGGTCTATTGTAAGAGAAGTTGGTCTTCTCAAAGAGTAATCATTTGGGTCTGTCCAAAGACTCAATGACTGTAAATTGTTTAATCTGCTTGGAGAGCATAAAAGCTATTCAATTATGTTAATCAGCAGTTTTGCATCATCAGAGTTAAGATTTGCTTTCCTTGTTTTGTTAGAGATTATTGTCCATAAATGTATCAAAAATGTTTCATTTTCAAATAATTTATTTTAGTCCTTTGCGACTGTCCTTCTCCTACTGTGCTCTTTTCTGGTTTTGTCCTGTATCTACATATTGGTGTGTGTGCGTGTGCATGTGTGTATATATGTGTGTGTGTGTGTGTATACATACTTATACATATATTTACAAAAATAAAAATACAGTCTTGTCTTTTTAGTGTGTTTCAGCTATCCTTTATTTGATTGCCACTATCCTGTACCAGATCTTCTCATAGTTTCCTTTATGTTTATGCCATTTCAGTACAACTGATGGTACCACAGTAAAAAAGAGTATGTAAAAGTGATGGTTCATCAGTCTCACTGGCTACCTTTGCTTTTCTTGACCTCCTCCTGACTCTCCTTTCTGCTCAGGAGGCAGCTCTTTGCAGCTAGTCTCTGCCCACGTTGATTGTTGATCAGATTATCTCTGCTCAGCTACTTGAGGTGCATCAAGTTAAGTTTTCTCTTACCTCTTAAAACCATTTACAAGCCTTTTCTAGTTTTTCTCTCATTCTCTTTTCATTACATCCTCTTTTCTCCATCTCACCTTACTTGTTGATTCCTCTCAGTGCCAGTGCATCCAGCTTGAAGAATACATAAATACAAATGTGTCACCATTGCTCAAACTTCCTGTTTTACAAAGAGATAGCTTTTTTCCTTTTTACATGCTGATTTTCTTCTGGTCTCTCTGTACACCTCTACTGTGCTTGTCTTAGCCCTCCTGGACAAGGAATCGATTTGGAACTGGTCTTGATGGGTGCTTTAAAAAAAAACCAAACAATCTGACTCATCATTAAAACCAAAAATATTTGAAGAGTAGCACAGTCTGGGTAAGGAGGGAAAGATGAGAGGGTTAAGGAAACTTGGTCATACTGGGGAAAGAAAGGGGGTAGGGAGCTGAGGGGGAAAAATGTGAAAAATTAATTCACAAGTCAGGAGACTTAATCAAGTGTAAGGAGGCCGGAGTAGCTGCCTGGTAGAGGCAGCCGATGGACCAAGTAACGGGAGCAGGGAGAACGGGCCCTGTGACTTGGTGAGAAGAGCTTTAGTAACCTCAGTGGTCACAGAGTGGGCTGAAGCTGGACTGCAGAGGATGAGGTAGCGGAGGAAGCTGTGAGGAGGGAGGCACACAGGCTGCGCCCCGAAAGGGGAGGGAGAAGATGGGACAGCAGCAGGAGAGGCAGAGGGCACTGATGTATGGATTTTGCTGTCTGGATTCGCAGCGAGTTAGCGAGTGGGAGAGCACAGCGGCCAGGAACATGGCAGCTACCGTACATTCAGCGTGGGTCTCGCACAAGTTGCGGTGCTGTAGCTAACTTTGTAGCAGGAAGGACCTTGAGCCAGGAGGTGGGGGATAGTCGCGCGCTCTGCCCCTAGCTCAGTGTGCAGTGGAGATTTTTGGGTGGCTGTGTCATGCGAAGGGCAGTGCTCATCATGCAGCACTGTAGTGCAGCCATGGCAGTGCGAGCTGGGCAGGCAAGGGAAGTCATATCCTCGACTGATAAATCAAGAAAAGGAAAAAGGCAATGTTAACAGTTTAATGGCAGCCAGGAGGTTTTTACAGAAGTCTCAAAGTTTATGACATTGTTGATAGTAACATGCAAATCCTCACGCTTAACAAAGCTTTAGTAGGCTATCAAGTAACATTAGCTAGTAACATGGTGCTTAACTCTTATGTCACATGTTGCTGAATAAGAAACGTAAAAAGTAGGCTTCTTTTTTAAGTCACATTTTTGGCTGAAAATGCCATTAAAGAGGTTAAATGTTTGGCTTCTGTCTGTGTTATTATTTGTGTAACAGTATCTTCAGACAAGACTGATTTGTCTAGGAGTTGTCTTCCACGGTTAAAGCATTTTCTGTAATTTGCTGTAATGATTTGGTCTTTGTGGTTCTGTATTGATGGTATGTTATGAACTCCTGGAGTTCTCAAAGGGAGCTTCTGTGTGGCCACACTTGAAACAAAGCTTTCTAATTCCAGTCTGATTTACTCAGCGGCTGGTGCACTAAAATCAAATCCTGATACGTAAAAGATAAAAAGAAAATCAGTTGTGAACTGTTTTTAGAGAAAACATCATGGGTGAAAAATTTCCTCAAGGAACCCTGAATAGGATTTGGTACTTCTGTAAATCTTGGAGAATGGAAGAGAGAACGAGTAAGAGAGAGGGGAGGCACGACTGGAAGTGCAGACCAGCATAAATTTCAGAGATCATTTATATCTCACTCACAGTAACTGAAAGATTTGTTTTCAGATACCTGATTTGAAAATGGGGCAAAAAATTGCCTAAAAGTGCTTGGATAGTTTTAATACTGAAGCTTGTCCTGGGTGGATCATAAATCTACTGTTTCTCTCTGACTTTTGCCTAAACTCTTCTGCATAGTTCTGTTGTCTTTAAGTGTGTAACTCCAGTGGAAGGGCCTCAGTTTATTGAGGCACTTAGAAACGTTCAAATCAGAACTTTCAAAAACATGACCTCCAGCATCTCAGACATTAGCAGGCTTTAGCAGATATATATCTTATTTGGCAATTGTCTCTGTTCATCAATAACAAGAGTAGCAAGGTACTAAAGAGCTTTTAATGCTCACTTTAAATAAGTTGATAAAATGTGGTTGGAAAAAAGCCAGAGGAGATTAATCAAGTACAGTTTGTTAAAGGTACTGTAGCAAATCATGTTAATTTGAGTGTTGCCTATCAGCCTCTTTCTGCTGTCTTCTACTCGAATGAAAACATGCTTCTGCCATACCACAGAGAAGTGGAACTATTTTGTGATCAAATGGGCTTTTTCTCCTTTACTCTGTGCAGTCTCCAGTGATCTTCAGTCTTGACTCTTCTGATCCTATTACATTGGGTTTTTTTTTGCGGTATTTCACAATAAATTTGCATTGACAAGGATCAATCAGAAGAGCTCTCATCCCCCAGTACTTCTGTGCAGTCCACAATAAGGTGTGGTGGCATTGTCAGATGATCCTACACAGTGCTCAGAACTTATAAACATCAAAAAAGGAAAAGTTAAGTGCCAAGCACACTTTCCTAGGGAACCATCAAAACTTTTTTTTTAACTTTATTTTGATTTGAAGAATGTACTTTAGTTGTAAATATTAAAAATATCCATTGGTTATCCTTGTCCCATGTTCATATCCCTCCTTTTTTTTCCCCTGCAGGGGTTTAAAATCTTAAATACTTTTGTGCAAATGGCATTTTATCTAGATTGCTTCCTTCCAAATGCCAGGTAATTCTGTAAACTTTTAAATTCTGCTAGAATGAAATTAATTTTCACTACTCTCAGTTGTCATAATTAGGCACCTGATTTCCTACATTTCCTCATTGTAAAAGGTGTCTCCATTTCCTCCCACCAGTAACAGAAATGAATCTTAAAAGAGCATAAATTGCTATCTGGAGGTAGTTGTGTTTGTTTTTGTCGAGTACACAGGGAACCTGGACAATTAGTTAAAAGCAAATGTCTGGAGCTAAAATCCACCCTTAGGTACAATCCACCCTTAAGCACAGTTGGGGTAACCTTTTCCTGCATTATCCTCTTCTTGGTATATATTAAATTAAAAAGAAAAACAAAAGTGTCATATTCTTGTAGTGTTTGAGGTATCTGCAAAACAAGGATTCAGTCAAGGATAAAGGTTTTTTGAAGACTTTATGTTAATAACATGCAGTGAATGGTTATCATAGTAGTTCAGGCACTGAGATTGTGGCATGTGAACATGTCTGTATATACCTTCCTTTTTATTGCCTTTTTCTTTCCTTTAGACCTTGTTTCCTTTCCTTCTGCTGCATATTTTAGTAGAGTTATTCAACTAAATAATTATATATACTTTTTTCTTACTCTGAAATTGCCTCTCCAGTCCTTCCAGCTCATCTCTTTCTAAATCTAGTCTATTCCCTCACTTTTTCCCTCCACCCACCCATAAATTTATTCAGACTTGACTGGGAAAGGGATATGAAATAGTCATCTCCCTCTCCTCCTCCTCCTGAGAATTTTATCTGGCATGTTCATGAATTTCCTTTAGTCTCAAGAGCAATTCATAAAGGATAGATTTCTTCTCCCATGTACAGCCAGTGTGAGGTGATTGCCAGAGCATTGTTCTTCTGAAAACTTATTTTTCTCTGTGGGTGGAAAAAAAAAGACAAATAATTTTAGAGCAGCGATTAAAAAAAGTTTTGTGTTCAGGCATCCCTGAATTACCCAGTAAGGTAATTCAGGACCAAGACAGCAATTGTGGAGATAGTTTGGGGACATGTGCGCTGGGCAGAACACCAGCAAACTTGTATGTTAAAGCTTGGATGAAAAATGTAACTGAAATTTTCCCAGAGGCTATGTAGTAAAGCTGTAGCTTGGCCTTTCTTCAGTACAATACTGCAAGTTTTCAGCTGGATCAATTACAGCCCAATGGTGTCCTAATTGTTCCCTTGCTTAAGAGTTATGAGGTGGTCTCTGAAACTCTGTTTCTTAGAAAGAGATCAGTCCGACAGAAAGTGGAAGGGAAGTGAATTCATTGATGATACTGCCCATCTGAAAGGACAGAAACTGGCTGATACAAAACAGTGACCTGTTTAACCTACAGGCCTTGGTCATTATGCCTTTGAGGATTACTAACCATGTTTCAAAGGTCTCAGTGATTTATGTCTTAAAGAAAGCTTGACATTTCCTAAGATTTTGTTTGTGCATGCATGTAAGTAACTGCAGAAAACAGGAATAGAAAGGGAATGGCTACCATACATGAAGGAGAGTAATGTGCAAATACTGTGGTTCATCCAGAGGGACACCATCAACCATTTGAGACTCCCAATTTCTGCTTTCTTCATTGATGTCCTTTCTGCTAGAGAGATGGTTGTAACTCTGACAGCTAGCAGGCAGTCATGACTCTTCTTCAGTCACCCTCCATGTTGTATGCACATTCTTTCTCATTTTTCTCCTTTTGTGGGGCTGGGTCTCCCACAGCTACTTGGTTCATTGCTACTAGTCATCTTGTAGGTGTCTAAGAAAAGACAGATGATTGTTTTGAAGTTACTTGACCAGTATATTATGGTTTGCATGCAACTTCCATGAGGTGACTACATCAAGTGTCCAGAAGCAGAGTTGTGGCACAGGGGTTTTGGGTTAATCTGAATGGACAACTGTAGGAGGAGGCAAGCCAAATCCTCTGCTGAGGCTGACATTGCTGGATCACCCTAGCACACAGATCTATATCCGGCACTGGAGACATGAGATCTCTGGAGATACATCGTCGTCTTCCCCCAGCTCCTCCAAAGCGTGAGGTACGTATCCTGTAGCTGTCAGACCACATGGAGATTTTGGTATGTAGTTTGTAGGTTTTGGAAGGTTGGCCAACCTGTCTTGCTCCCTTCACTCTCCTGAGTGCTTTTATTCTTTGCAGCTGTGTTGCTTCCCAGCTGCTGCTTCTCTGTCTGTATTCCCTGCTGTAGAAGGCTTGTAAACCTAACAACTGACCTCTCTTCTTTGCCAAAAAGTGATGCCTCTCCAACAAAATATCTGTCCTCTCAGAAGAAGTGCTTACTTTTCTCCCCATTTAGTAGCTCTGTATTGTGTAGCACTAGCTGAAATGTCATACTAGTATTGTTTCACTGGCATCGTTTGTACTGCCGAACCATTTCAACAGAGTGAGGAGGGCTGTAACTGGTCAAAAATGACTCCTAGTACAAATTAGTTAACTGCTGGGATCCCCATATGTGTGATAGTTTGTGTGATGTGCAAAACTTGGTTCACCTTAGTTTTGTAGTGATACAGTGCTACTCTGACAGCTCATGCAGAAGCATCTGTTTACAACTAAAATGCTGCTCTTAAAATCCAGTCCCCAAAACAAGCGTGACTTCACAAAGGTTGGTATTCTGTTTTTGTGTAAGACAGGATCTTTAAGGTGGCTAGAAAAACCTGAGTAATTCTCTCATGTTCTGGGCTATAGTCATCTTGACTGTCAGTAGGACTTTTTCAGAAGTAAGCTGCATTTACTAATACTGCTGAAGTATCAGCTTGGGATTAGTTTATTTTTAGAACAGGACTCACAGATGTCCTGTACCCCTTCTGTGTATTCACAGAAACGATATTATCTGAAAAGATTCACAGAAGTCAGGTAACAGCTATGCAAAAGACTCTTCTCACAAAGGAACCCTGAAGCCTTGGGGTGAGTGGTGGATGTTTTGTTGAAAATCAAAACATCTCCTAAGAACTCCTACTTGCATAGGATTACCCATAAGTACAAATTGAGGTGGTTGTTCTGTTCAGCTGGGTTTACCCTTTGCTACATGTACATCAGGTCCTTTAAAATCCTAGAAGAGGATTTATTCCAACAAGTTCTTGGTCTGTTGAAGTTTTACTGGGTGTAAAGGCTCCATCTGCTTTTGATTCACATACTAAATACAGTTTGCAGTTCTCTCTGAGGAGCTTCCTATAGCTTTTTTGGTAATTTGTCTACTAAGAGTTTTCCTTCTCACATGGCAGCCCATCTGCTTTCTGAGATTTACTTTTGTCCAAGATCTACAAATAGCTCGTCTAGGGTAGAAACTGTTGGTCCCCTCTGTTGTGGCTCTTAGCAAAGTCTACAGCAGACTTGGGAAATGCCCCAGATTCCAGCCAGTCACACTCTGATGTAGCAGCTTTTAAGCTACTGACGTTGTGAATTTTACACTCTGTCTTGCTGGATATAAAAGAGATGCAGGGGTATGCAGATATGTCTTTGTGATGAATACTGGTTACCCAAAATAGGTTTGTAACCAATCTTTTCTAATCAAGAGATGTCTCCTACCAGTGTCCAATGCCTGAACTAGGGTTCATTATTTGATATAGATAATTATCATGTAATCGGAAAGGTTGGAAGGGACCCCTGGAGAGCATCTAGTCCAACCCGCCCCCCGCTTAAGCAGGGTCACTTAGAGCATGTTAGACAGAGTTGCATCCAGGTGGGTCTTGAAGATCTTTAGAGACAGGAGATTCCACAACCTCTCTGGGCAACCTGTTCCAGTGCTCTGTCACTCTCACAATGAAGAAATCCCTCCTCAATATGTGGGTTATTACTTCATTATTTGTGATGAGAATTCTTTTTCCCTAGGAGAATGTCTTAACATTTTGGATGAACTTTGCAGATGTGTCAGCCTCTGACTTTGAAGACAAATCACACTCTTCCTGTGTGGATCTAGGTCAGCTAGTCTATTACCATAGTTCACTTGTTTTTCTGCTTGGAGTCAGGTTTTCTTTAGTATTGGAGAGTTAAGAGAATGAGATTTTAGTCTTTTTTGAAGACTTCCTCACTATAGTCTGCTTCTTCAAGGGCCAAGTTTCACGTGAATGACACAGTAATAGTTTTCTGCAGACAGTTTTCTCCATGGTTTCAGCTCAATGCTGTTAGAGGCAGCCCCTGATGGAGGTCTTAGAGATATTGTTCAATACCACTAGTTCAGTCATTGTTACATCTAGTCTTTCAACTTGAGAAAGGATGGCAGAAACGTTTTTGATAGTTTGGGTAGCTGGCACATATGAGCAGCTTCTCTTCATGCTGTTACTGGATCAGCGCACCTAGTCTGTGTAGCAATATACGAGAAAGAAACTGGCCATCCAGTCTTTTTAGTCCTACTTGCCTTATATGACGAAAACAATTTAAGGTTGCTTTTTGATAGGAAAGAGTACTAAGTCTTGCACAGCCATGGAGATAACAGTGACAAGGACACTGTCATGTTTCTATCATGTCACATGTCTGTGTGACACTCATTTCCTAGCTGTTCTTTGAACAAGCTTGTTTCGATATCTAGTTCCTGCCTTTATTTAAGAGCTGCTTCTTATGGATATGGGAATGATTTAGCTTCTCAGGTTTTCTTTCTGTAGTGGGTTCCTGTGTCCTACACCCTAAGTAGCTTCTGCTTCCTCTTATAGTCCTCTGCCAACCACTTTGATTCCCCTCAGCTATGTTCCTTCAAGCTGCTGCCTCTCTGTCACCTGATTTAAGCCTCTGTCTAACTTGAAGGAATTGAAACCCCTCCTCCCACTCCCTCTGAGGTCTGATGAGAGAGATGTTGGAGCATGGCAATGACTTTCTTTATCTCCTTCTTTCCCCTCTATGGTGATTAAGAGCTGACTGGAGGATGGTCAGAGGAGACATTGCTTTCGAGGAGTGATTCTATTGCTTTTTTTCTGTGGCTTGAGAGAGAACGAGGTCTGTCCAGTTGGATAAGATAAGAGTAGATCAAAATATGCTAAGCAGACTGTATTTTCTGTTCATTTTTTTCTTTTGCTCTTTTCACACACAGATCTCCAAAGCAGTAGAAAAAATCTGTAATGCTCTAAAAAGAAATTTGGCAGGCTAAGGCAATAATGGATGCAAAACTTTAAATACTCTGTTCCCAAATGAAGAATGCAGACAGAAAACTCCCACCCAGATGAGTTATACTCCATTGTAGTGGTGGCAGGTAAACTTCAGAGAGTAAACACCTAAAGATCGGACAGGAGAGGGGAATTAGTGATGGGGCTGGACTCCAGGTATCTCCAAGTCTAATAAATATGTTCAACTTCCTATTAGAATTGCTCTCTCCATTTGACATAAGTTGAATTTTGGTCAACCACCTGTAACGAATAAAAATTTGTCTGAAAAACGACAAAAGCATAAAGTGACAGAACAAAATGTGTTTGGAGCTAATACTGTGTTTTGCTCATCCCTGTTCCTTCTTTTTGTATATTTAATTCCCCATTTTTCTCCACAAGACTTCACCTTTGCAACTTTAGACCATCCACTGTAAAGTAGGTTAGGCTCCTGCATTGTGACAGTCCACAGACGTTCAGTGCTTCCTGCTGAGGAGATGTGCTAGGAGCACACTACTCCTGTGACACTACTTGCAGATGCCCATTTTGGGGAAAGCATATCGATCTTCCTACACCTTCGAATCACAGAATGGTTGAGGTTGGAAGGGACCTCTGGAGATCATCTAGTCCAATTCCCCAGCTCAAGCAAGGTCACCTTGAGCACGTTGCACAGGATTGCATCCAGGTGGGTTTTAAATATCTCCAGAGACAGAAGACTCCACAACCTCTCTGGGCAACCTGTTACAGTGCTCTGTCACTCTTGCAGTGAAGTTCATCATATTCAGGTGGAACTTCTGTGTTCAAAGTGCCTTGTGATCTCTGTGTAAGTCCTATGTACTAAGCATTTATGTTCTGTTGTACTGACAGTTTTAGGAGGCCATCACAAATAAACAGGTGGTGTCTGTTCAAACCATTCATATCTATATTTTTGACTGGATAGAAATTGTAAGTAACACTTCTGAAAGCCTCTCAGTCATTTTGACTTTGAGTGCTCCTAAACCTAGCAGCTTTAGCAATGGGGCTGAAGCTTCAGAAGTAGATGGATGGTTTTAGAAATAACCTATGAGGTACTGAGATGGTAAATTTGGTTTCTTGCATAAATTCAGATTAAACCCTTTTTCCTTGTGCCACCTTCTTATATTGACACAGATGACAGCTGCAAGAGTATCAATGTTTTGTGTCTGCAGCATGACCACACCTGGGCCCCATTTGAATTCTTATACAGATTACTCATGTTCTTAGTAATCTGATCATGGAAAGGTGTAGAGTGGTCATAGGCCAAAAAAGGTGTCAGCAAGAAAACATGTTGATTGTGCCATCTGATCTATAAATGCAATTCCAGAGTGCTCCTCCATGGCTCAGTGTACAGAATTTGCATACTGCTGTCTTGCAAAATGCCAGCTCTGCAAGCATGGGCAGTTGTGATAAGGACACAGCTTTGGCAGTGTTTCTCTTCTGGCTTTGTCCAGAAGTTGGGCTGCAAAGTTATGATATATTACAGGCCCTGTATTGTGTGCTAATTCCTGCATAAAGATTTAAAACATTGATAAAATATCCCCAAATTATAGTCTTGTCAGACCGAAGCTTACTGACACAGACTTTCCAATGAACTTGTTGGTATGCTTTAGAGAAGTTTGTTTAGATAGTAAGACGGATTTATGGAATATTTCGTACTGTTTAACTGATCGAATCTTCATCTCCTCAGTCTTTTAGCTGCATCAGAGGTACCTTGGTGGCTTCTACTCTTTTAGTCATTTCTTAACTTTCTTATTGGATTTGATTGTGCCCTGTAGCTCTTTGCATTTCTGTCACTGATACTCCTCTCCAGAGTCTTCCTGCAGTATGGCACATAGCCAGAATAACGGCAGTGTGAAATTGTTAAGTTTTCTTGTCAGTTTTAGGATTGTCCCCAGATTTTCTGGTCAGGAACATTTTTGCTCTGAGGCAGTGTAGCAAGGTACAACAACAGCATTGGGACTGTTTTTATCCTTTAGTGCCTCACTGTACATTTACTTGTATTTGGAGGGTTATCTTTGCAGTAATAAGGTTGAGATTTTCTTTTTTTCTCAAAGGGAAGATTAGATTCTGCAGATTAAGATGACACTCGTGAAGGCTTCCTACTCACCAGGTGTGGGTGGATGTGTGGATTTTTCAGCTTGTGTTCAAAAGGGAGAATTTTTTTCCTGTAGTCAGAATGAAAGTGAACATTCAGACTGGAAGGAGGTGGTGGTGGTGGGGGGGGAGGGGGACAAAAAACCCTACCCTTTTCTACCTAGGAGCAGACTGTTAGTTCTGCCAAGTGGCCTATTTGAAAGAACCAGTGAAGTCATCGAGCCAGTTCTATTTTAATACGCTGACACAGTGCACTGAGGCAGCTGGAGGTACAGGCGCACAGAGAGCAAGCAAGCGAGATTTTTTTTTTTTTCTTCTCCAGCAGTGGAAATTTTTCTTGATGATTGACAGCATTACTGTTTCAACCCTGCTGAGGTTTTGGTATACAGAATGATATGAAGGGGCTTGCACATGTGTCTGCATGAAGTGTCGAAGGGGCACCTATCTATTTGTTATCTAAAGAAGTCAGTCTCAGCCTCAAATACACATGGCTCTGTGTCAAGCTAGTCTGATGCCGTTATTGTACGGAATAGGTTGCCATGGGTAAGTGAAATGGTGACTGTCAGCGGCTGCAGACAGAACCTTTTGTTTAAACAACAAAATGGAAATTTTTTGACAAAGCAAAGGTCAAAAATGCCAAGGTTGCCATTAACTGACTCAGTCCTGCAAGAGATTATAAGAGTAGTAGTACTACCACAAGTAGGACACACATCATTTATAATTTATCAGTCTATAGGAAAACACATTTAATGTCCTACTGTGCAATAAATATATCCACTACAGGATCACCAAAGAGTGATGAGATGCTCTGTTTTTTTTGTTCGTTTAATTCACCTCTTCTCACCTAGTAAAAAGAGTAGTTTTCGTAATTTACTTAATTAATGACTTTATCTTAGTGTTTGCATCTTTATGTTTAGAAGAGTGAATGATACATAATTTGCTCCTGGGATCTTACCTTGAAGCTTCCGTGTTTGCTGCCACAGTGCATTTAAGGGTGTTCCATGAACTTCATATTGCAGGCATTTAATCAAACAGTGTTATTTCTGAAACATGAAAATATGGTTAACGATATGCTACCTAAGGAGCATGCTACCAGGTCCCTAGCTGATTTTGAGAAGAGGTAGCCTGTTTTGGGTGCAACTTCAGAAATGCTATCCCACTGCAATGTGTAGTTAATAGAACTAGACAGAGTTGTAGTGTGAATACATTCAGGGGTCATGACTGTGAAGGATGCCATGATTCAACTTAATTTAGCAGTGGGAACCTTGACAGGAAGTTGCTGTGTTTATAAGAAGTAGGGTAACCACAGCTGCAAACAAACCTGAAAGATTCCACTGTAGCTTTCAGTATGAATTGCAGGCAAGAATGCTGAAACTTCATTTAAAAAAATTTAAATACCAGTATGTAAAGGAGATATAAATTCTCCTTTTATATAAAGTCTCCTTGGGAGATTCAAAGAGTCTCCCAATATAACAATAAAATTGTTGTTATTCCATATCTGTCATAGTTGTTGTTAGATGGAAAATGATAGATTTATAATCATTTTAGATGATAGATTCCAAAGCACCAAATTAATTTTAGTGTGAAATTGATAGGAGAGAAGCGGGGAGAGAGGAAGGCCACTGTCATTTTGGTTGGTTTCCCTAGAAATAGAAGGGATGAACTCCTTGCAGTCTGCTTTTTGCTTCATTGGGTTAAAAGGCAAATCCTATCAGTATTTTTACTGTATTACAGAAAGCAAGTTCTTTTGAAAAGGCTTTCTGAAAGTGATAGGCCATATTAACCTGATTCTGTTAAAATTATGTCTTTTTTTTAATCATTTGAATGCAAACGAGTATGTTTCACTTATGGCCCAGCTTGGAGTTTAGATTGAGACTGACCGGTAAAGAAACTCTGAGGTTTACATTAATTTTTGTTTTGTCTGAGGGATATATTTTTCTCTTGATCTGAATGGAAGCCCATGGAAGTTACAAACCTGCGTCAAGATTAAGCATATCCCCATGTGTGGCTTATTTTCCAGTGAAGATAGATTTTATTTATGCATAAACCACCACATAAACAGTTACTAGTCTTTGGCTATGATAACAAATGAGGTGTATGAGCCAGGATTTTTTGGCTGATATATTTTAAGAAACAGAAAGCATCAGTCAGTTTTGCCTTCTCAACCTAATTTTTATGAAAATAGTTTAAATTGCCAAAGTTAAATTAAGAAATTTCGGCCAGACTTCCCCATTGCAAATCTGCTTGTGAACAATGAAGAGGCATGAATTTGACTTTTAACCTGCTATGTTGATTTTTATAAAAGCTTGTATTAATCAACTTCTTAAAAAAATTTATTTTCCTGTTCCATGCTGTCTTTTCATTCTGCAGTCTGTTAATCTTCTTGCCCCTTTAGTCTTGGATGTTTCTTTCTTTGGTGTTTCATTGCAAATGCCTAACGGGGATGCCAAACCTCTTTGGTACCGGGTTTAGTTCGGCCTGTTCAGTCTGTGTTGTAGTGTAAGTACTGTCTTTCCTGAGGTCTCTGTGATTTTTGTAGCTGTAATCTGGACTTGACCTGATCCTTATGAGGTCCAGCTACCTGGCTACTGAAGCTCTTGGGTTGTAGCCTAGGGGCCACTGCCCTGTGCCTCTCCTCTCACCTTGCCTGCAGCACCCAGTTGTCCAGCGCTTGCCCAGCCTGCCCCAGACCCGTCCTCACCAGAGCTGCTGTAAGCCCCTTCTGGGAAGTCGGAAAAGAGCAGCATGAACAGACTGCCTTTTGCTAACTTGCCTCAAGCTTGGCTGATGAGTTATATAAGCATCGTGCATGAAATCTGTGCAACTAGGCAAGCATGGGGGTGGGGGGGAACCTTGTATGAAGCCACATATTGTAATCTGGTCTTCACTTGGCAGCTCTTACTTGGAATCTTTTATTATCGGGAAATTTGATGAAATTTAGCAGACAGTTAATTCTGAGCCTGATTGATCTGCTTCCTCAGAGTTCAGCAAAGTGCAGACTTGGACTTCTTTTGGTCACTGCTGCTACTGAATTACAAGCGCGGCAAGTAGATTGGCTAGATGATGGGCTCTCTAGGTGGAGAGCGAAGAACAAAGAGCTTGAGTCAAACTGGTTTGCACCTCCTCCCTCAGTTCCAGCTGCGCAGCTAGATTAGCTCCATTTTATAATATACCTCACTCTTGTGCAGCATTTACAGGTAGCATGTTGAGATCCATGCTTACTTTGTTAAATTGAACAACTGCGTTCGTAACACTTCTTCATAAGGGGGTGTTAACTTCTCCGCAGTCCCCAGTCTCCTCATGTCTTTGTGGATTGCGTGGAATTCTGTTACATAGAGCTTTTATGTGGCTTTATTTGGTGTACTGCATCTCTTCTTGAGATCAACATGCTTAAGAACCCCATCTTTCCCCTCTTTGATACCTGTGCTGTTGTGATCAAAGAAGTTACTTGAGCTGGAGTCCTTGTTATAGAAGAAAAAAAAAAAAAAAAAGACAGCTAATAGCAACATGTTTTCCATCGGGAGCTTTGGACTTTGTAATCCTTGTTCTAAAATAGTTCAAATCTCTGTTTGCTTTAGGGCACAGTGCAAAACTCCTCTAGCCTCACAGTTTTATGAACAGAAGAGATCTCTGAGAATTGTATTTTGTATGCTAAAAGGGGAGTTTTGGAGCTTTTGTCTTTTGGGGAGTTTAGTAAACAGTTTTTAGTTGCATTCTTGTATTTGTAAATTTAATGAGTAGAAGAAGTGCCTAGAAGCTTGGCAAAAGTGTGTTTTCTCCCATCGCCTCTCATATAGATCTGAAGCTGTTGTATTGGAAAAAAATGGTATTGCAGACTAATGAAAATAAATAGGAGGCTGTGATATTATTATGAACTCTATTACAATAAATTAGTATTGTAATGTCTGTACAGAAGAATTAGAGTTCAGAGTGCAGTTTTACATTGACACCCATGCCTTCTAACAGCTACAAGAGCTTTTAGGTTTCTGAATTATGTGCATCCCAACCTTAAAAAAAAAAGAAAGAAAAAAAGCTTAGCTTAAAAACCTGGCTTTAAGAGAGTAATAACAATTAAAATCAAGCCATTTTAAAACATCTCAAGTTGGATGCCAAAGTTCTGAGAAAATCTGGTCTTGTTTGTTTATGTATTTATTTTAGCTATATAGCTTTAATGCCCTCTGCTTGTGTTTGTCTTCAGCTTTTCTACTTGCATACAGATCTTGCACGTTCAGTGCACTGATGTTTTTATCTGTACTTTCTCTGTCAGATTAGGGCAACTTTGTTTTATTGGGTAATGGTGTGCTTGGCTTGCTTGCTTCTCAGTGTTTTTCTGAGGCAGGGAGGGGCTGCACTGGAGCATAACAGTATTAATTTGGATCAGAAGGATCTAAAGAAAGAAGAAGAAAATAACTGGCCACACAGATGGCTTTTATATTTATTTTCAAAATCATTCAAAGATATTTGGGTTTGGGAGCTGAAAGGCTCCCAAAAGCTGGAAAGCCAAAGTGACTCTTTACCTTCACAGAAGTCTGAGAACAGAAATATGCCACATTTTAAAGGGGCCTACATATTATCAAAAAGAAAGGTACAATTCATTTGCCATAGCAAGGAACAAGTGGCAGAAAAAAAATCCTAGAATTACAGAAGGGTTAAAGTTGGAAGGGACTTCTAGAGCTCATTTAGTCCAACCCCCCTGCTCAAGCAGGGTCACCTGGAACATGCTGCACAGGATCATGTTCAAAACCTGCCTGGATATTTCCAGAGAAGGAGACTCCACAGCCTCTCTGGGCAACTTGTTTCTGTGCTCTGTCACCCTCACAGTAAATAAATTTTTCTGTATGTTCATGTGGGACTTCCTGTGTTTCAGTTTGTTCCCATTCCTTTTGTCCTTTCACTGGGCAGCACTGAAAAGAGTCTGGCGCTATCCTCTTGATACTCTCGATCCAGATATTTAAGACCAGTGATAAGATCCCCCCTCCAACTTCCCTTCTCCAGACTGAACAGTCCCAGCTCTCGCAGCCTTTCTTCCTAGGACAGATGCTCCAGTTCCTTAATCATCTTTGTAGCCCTGCGCTGGACTCTCTCCAGTAGCTCCGTATCTCTCTTGTACTGGGGAGCCCAGAATTGAACACAGTACTCTGGATGAGGCCTCACCAGCGCTGAGTAGAGGGGGGTGAATAGAGGAAAAAGTACCAGGTGCCAGTAAAGAAAGCTTTGGGATGTGAGTGTAGTGCTACTAGAAGGCTTACCAGCAAGCATGGGCGTTACATAAAATGCGCTTATTTATTTATTCTTTTTTTTAAGAAAAAAAAAAATAATGGAACTTTGAGGGCTTTTTGGTAGTGATGGTGACGTTCATGATAGAGAAGCAGAAATTGGTTCTTGATGTGATTTCCCCCCCACACCCCATGCTTACTTCTGGTTGGACAAAATATTTGCAGTCTCTGCCTCTTCCAAGCAATCCTAATCTTGAGGCATAGACCAAGATTTCATACTGAATGTTAGGAACTTCAGAGAGTGATTCATCTGCAAGAGAGTTAGAATGGCAATAGTTGTGACTCCTATAGTTAAGGTTGCCTAGTTTCACTTCCTGTCATTTGCGCACTTTCTTTTTTTTCCAGTTTCTTCTGTTTTGAAGACAGGGAGATTAAACTTGATATTATATGGTGATCGCAAACATCATGGTAGTAGAGATAGCCTATTAACATTTGTGGGGTTTTTTAATTACATAAATTGTGTGAAAGACAATGAAATCCAAATAAACCCATCAGGTGGTAGTAAAACATATTGCAGCTCTGTTTCCTTGTTTGAGGCTGTCCCCTGCATGTGGTTGTTGTGGCAAGAGAATTCTCCAGCATCTTTGTTGGCTCACGGATCCTAAAGAACGAGAATTTCTTAATATTTTAGGAAAGGAAAAAATAATGAGAATTGGGAAGAGAATTCCATGTCCAGTATATGGAAAATAATTTAGAAGCTCTGAATTACATTTCCAGATAGTCAGTTTGTTGTAGTCTTAGAATACTAACGGAAGAATAGAGGGAACTGCTTTTATTGTGAGAAAATACTGAAATGAAAAGAGTGTGTTTAGGACACTGTACCTTACAGCCTTTAAAAAAGTCTTGAGAAGCTGATCTCCCTGAAGTTAGTAGTTCAGGCCTTTTAAGCCTGAAGTCTTTTAAGTTAGTAGTCTTTTAGAAATGGAAACTGCACACAGTGCTTGTTAATTTTTGTATAGCAAAACATTTTGAATGAGTTTTATGTCCTTTTTTTCCAGCTTGTTTTTTTTCTTGATTTCCTTGAATTTTTTTTTATGATTCACAAACTTTTCTACATCTTACCAGTCCATCCCTCTTCCCTGAGGTCATTCTTAAATCACCCATGTTGTCATGACTTGGGATAAACAAATGTGCAGATGCATGTGAGAGATGAAAAGCCAAATGAAATAATCCCCAAACTCCAAATTACTACAGTTCAGGTGTGGTTTTTCCTAGGAATGATTTGAGAGAGACTGAGCTCTAGATAACACGTCTGAGTTATGTTTCTTTACATGCTTTCGGAAGATGCACAGATACTGTGGAGCAAAGGACCTGTATAGAGCATAATTAATTCCATTTGTTTAAATATCGTTGTACCTTTCACATTTTCTTTTCTTTATGGTTGGCAGACTCAAGATTGTTTTATAACTGAGATCTCTTTACCTGCCTGGGGCAAAACAATTTAAATAAAGTAATAATTCATGCAGCCCTTTTTGAGAGACTTTCTTTTTTTTTCCTCTGGAAACACATTCACGTGCACACACACATGCACCAGAATGGCATAAAAGCAGCTTTTCACTTGGTCTCTGCAGCTGTGGACAGCCTTCACAAAATATTCACCTGAAATTTCTGTGACCAAGATTTGACTTAATGCCAAACTATTTTTTGAAATTGGTTCTTCTGGCCACTGGATTTGTTGAAAACAATGAAATTTGTTTTGATTTTTTTTGAACAGCTGAATTTTGAACTGGAAGAAGTAGTCTGAAGTTGTATTTTTAATTCAGGACAAGCAGTTGGAAGTCTTCTGATGCATTTTACTTTTTGTAGAAGACTTTTAGAAGTTGTTGAATCACTTAACTCTTCTGCACCTCACTATCCACTTAAGTCGTTTGAAATGTTAATGCTCTGGAAATTATTACTTTAGAAATTAATTAAATTTGGAGGTACTTGCATGAGGATGTCATATGCAGTATATATGTGTGTGTGTGTGTGTGTGTGTGTATCTGTATCTATATATATACACACATTTGTATATATATGTAGATACACACACACACACATACACACACACACACACACACACACACACACACGTATACGTATATTTAATGATGCAATACCGAACTTTTTTTTAAGCTGTTTTAGCAATGAAAGGTACTATACAGATGAGAAGGACTTCAGATTTTTAAGATTAAAAATAATTTCACAAGAACAATTTATTCTTGATATGTTTTCTGTCCTGGCTTTCAGGATTCAGCATATGTTAGCTGCTGGTCTTTTTGTTCTCAGCCCTTATTCATGGTTGCTCTACATGCATTGGGGCAGGGAGGTGGGGAACAAAGATTAGTCAAGCAGTATCAAACCAGAAGTCTGGTTTTAAAGCTTGTTGTGGTGCAGAAATAATTCTGGTCAGAACATAGTGTATGCTCTGTTCTGCAAATTGGGCAAAATAAAAGGGTTAAAGCAACAAGGATCTTCAGACTCGCTTTCAAGATATATAGTTATATCCACACAATAACAATAATAAAAAACTTCTCTTTGACAACAAATATTGCAAAAGAGGTAGATTGTCTGTGTTTTTCCATATAAAGTCCTTATGATTAGTAGAGCAGGTGAATTTAAATTAAAGAAGAAAATGCATGAAAAGGAATGAAGTGTAACAAAAGGAATATGGGGTTTTGTCCTTTTAAGTAAGATGCTTTAATCAAGAAAATTTGTATCAAACCAGCATACATCAGTGTTGCAGCCATAAGGCAAATCCTATTATTTAAGTATTAAACTTATCAATTGGGAAAAGTATCTTGTGTACTGTGATCCAGTATTCTTTGTGTTGTTATTTGTTGCTTGTGAAATTCTGCTCATGTAGGCCAAGTGGCTTTTTCTTTCAGTCCCTCTAGATGGACAGGTAAAAATGGTATTTCGCTTTTTCATTACTGTTGCAGCAAGAAGCAGAGACCTCATTGTATCTGGGGGGGGAAATTTCCGTTTTTTGCACTGCAAGACTGTTACAGGTCAGATTGGAGTCAGGGCTTTGCAAATGTGTTAACTCTGTGCCCAGCTGCACACCTTTTCCCTTCAGCTGTGGTATTAGTGCATGCCCTTACTCTGCCCCTCATTGCAGCACTTGCTAGGTGTGCAGCTTTTGCTGCCAGAGGCGCCCCTCTCTGGTCTCCCCATCTGCACGATGCCATTGTTTGCTCTAGCAGAGGTCTGTGATTTGTGGAACAAAGAGGTGCTCTCAGTCTCAAATGGTGTGTTTTTGTGAAGATGGGTATGTGGAAGAAGCTGCTTCAGAGCCCTGAAGAGACAGTGGTACGGAGGGGATAGAGCCCACAGGAGTGACCAGCTTGTACCTTGGTGGACTACCACCTGCATGCAGGTCCTCAACCCCAGCCTTTCATTTTGAAGATAGGAATACCTAGAACCATGAGATTTGCACTCAGTTCACCTTTTTGTGGTGGAAACAAGCTGCGTTAACTTTCATTTATACAAGAAGATACTTGTTCTCGGTTCTTTCAAAGTGAAACTTGCATATGTGAACAAAGAGTGTAAACTGCTACAAAGTTTTGTTTTTTAACAACTTAAAAACTAGTCTCAGAGATGTAGTTTTAGCCTAGTTGTTCCCCTTGGGTGTTAACTGTGAAACAGTGTGATGATTAGATTATTGTGGTTTAAAACCTTACTATTGATCAGTTGATGTGCTCCACAGGCTCGATTGATTCCTGATCCCTGGTTGATTCTTAATGTACAGAAGTCTGGTGTCCGCAGCTGAATGAATTGCTCTAGGTGTGCTGTATTGTTAAAGAGTGAGAAGTGACCATTTCTAAGATCTTATTAGTCTGGTATGTTTAGCTGTCTAGTTTAGGATAAGAGGAATCAACCCTAAAAGTACCTCTTTTTCTCCCTTGACAGTACAGGGAACATGGTGACTGGTTCAGACATGCTATTGCTGCAGGGTCTCACTGTTTGGATGCCTGTGTTTAATTAGAGGACCTCCATGCAGATTATCAATGTCCTTCTTGCACAGTCTCAGGACATCATCTTCTGTTTCCCAAGGCAAAGCTCCCTAATTCCTCAGCTGCAGTAGTTTAGCTGTTGGGCTCCTTTCTAACAATTTTATAGTTACTTGTATACATTTTTAAGCATTCTGGCCGCATGAAAAAAGGGGAAAATGGCTCAGAGAAGTAGTAGGAGTCAAGGAGAGTAAAATGAATCATAAAATATCAAACAAATATTGATTTGGTAATGTTGGCAAAATGTCTTATGTGATGCAGTGTGAATTTCTATTTTGTAAGGGATTTGATATAAAATGTCAGGAATATCAGATTTAGATTCATCCCACCTAACTGAGGACCTAACTATGTGTTACAGGCTATGCCTGCATAAGCAGGTAATTTGGAGCAACAGGAGCAGATCAGCAGATTGAAATGATGCTGAAGCTTTGTGTCAGCACTAGATGCAGTTTGAGGATTTTACTTTGGCTTAAATTTGGCTTGGTCACCTTTGCTGAGCATTTGAAACTTTAGAGTCACCAAGCTTCTAACTGAGGTACTTTAGCATTTAAAGCTTAAGTGAAGTAAAGCTGAACTTAACTACTTGAAGAATTGTAGAAATCTGTTTCATTTTCTACAGAATTTATGGTCCTGTGTTATTGCTCTCCATTCTCAGTTATTGCTGCAATGAAATGATTGTCACACAGTAACTTTTGTGAAGTTAGAACAGTCCCAAATTCACAGAAAATGCTTTCTCACCTTCTCAAAAAAAAAAAAAAAAAGTTTCTCTTGTTAGTTAGTTAGCACTGTGCTTGGGTTGTGGAGTGATTGTCCCTTTATCTGGCATCCTCTTTTGGCCTGAATATTCCTCTGGGCACAATGCATCTGTGTACAGCTTAAGTCATTTTTTTCATGATTAATGTTGTTGCTGAATTTACCTCCCCCTCCTCCCCCTTTGGGAATTTCCCTGCATAGAAAATCCACCAAATATTACATAATCATGTAACAAACTGATTTCGTCTCACTGTGTCCTGTAGGATCTCGCTGTACTTGTTGTAGTGGGACATGCCATGCAGTGGTTGTCCATTTAGGACCTAACTGTATAGGAGGGCTGTCACCTGAGGTCCCATCTCTTGGAGGCTTGGTCCCTGTCCTGTGTGCAGTGCTCTGGAGTGTCACTTACTTTCCTTTTTTAATCTTCCCATAACCTGCAAGTCAGAGGTGTTGCTTTAGTGTATTGTAAATCAACAATTCTATGCATTTTAGGTGTATTTTATAATTTTATTTTGTACCTCTTGTTTTTGTCATAATCACTTGGTCTCTTTGCTTTGGTAGTCTGATGAATAAATAATAGAACTGCATAATGAGGGTGGGCTTATAGCTCAATTTGTATTTTATTTATGCCTCTGAACTCAAGGAACAGGGAAGACAGTAGCACATAGTCATGCAGGGCTTAAAAAAATTTGATTTAAATCAAACCCAAAACAGTTAATGCTCAAAGGATACTGGAATAGGAGTATGCTGTGGATTTGTAAATGTACAAGTCTGCAACGTGGCTGGTTGTCTTAAAACTCAGTATCCTTTTGTAAGCAAATTAATTGCTACATGCAGTTTTGAAATTTTTGCTAATATATTTAATAGCTATTTGCAGTATAGAAAGATATTTCAGTGTATTTGTCCTTTAGAATATTTTTATGGGAATATTTTAGTGGAAGTTGACTGATTTCCAAAGTGGATTAATGCCTTTCACATCTGCAATTCTTAGTTTAGATCAAAACTGAAATAAGCCATACATATTCAGAGTAGACATGTGTGCACATCATAAATACTACCCTACAATCTGGCTTGGTTTGAGAATTAAGAATTCCTTTACAGCAGGAGGGATTCAGTGCCAAAATATTAATATTTCATAAGCACTACAGGTTTATCCTTAATTACTTCTGTTTGTTTGTTTGTTCAGATTAATCCTCAAAATCATTCCTGGAGAAAAAATTTCAGTCAAACCATTTTTTTAATATCCCTATATGTTATTTTTTAAAAAGTTTTGAAGTCACTGGATTTTAAGGGCCAGAGTTTTCTGATATTTTTTCCAGGCAGTTCAACTATCTTCAGTAGAATTGTGTAGGTAGAGAAAGTGTGTTATGGGTTCTTTTGTTAAATCCATTATTCCCATGCAGAGAAAGTGAAAGAAATAGGTAACAGCAGTGCTGAGGACTTTATTTGAGTATTTTCTGCCTTTTCATGTTGCCTTTCCAAAACTATCTCTTCTTCCAGTGTATTTCAGGGCTCTTTTTCATTCCAAAATTCCTTATGGTTTTCAGGTGTCAGCAAGCATGGAATTTTTGCTCTACTTCTTTCAAGGGAGCTGTCAAAGGGAGCATTAATACAGTTTCTTTCTCAGATGTCAGTGCCATTCTGAGATGTTCTTATGGAAAAATACATAAAATAGGCTTTATGTTCTGAGGGTCTCAGGCTAAAAGGAAGGTGCTCTCTGACTGTTATTAGGGACTGCAGACTCTTTGTCATCCTTTGGTCGTAATGTAGGAAGAATATGATTCCTGAGACTTTCTGAGGAGGTGAGTAAGTGTGGGACAGAGACTCCCAAAGGTTTATTTTACATGGCTTACTTGGAGGAATGGATGAATAAATACAAAGATTAAAGTAAGCACTGAGTTGCAGTGTGGACACTTCAACAAACACAGACAAGCAAAATCAATTTTTCACAAATGAAAAAAGAGAAAAAATCAATAGGAAAAGAACTGTTACTTTCAATGTAAAGCTGGAGGAGCTGGGTTTTGATCTCTCAGGCTTTATGCTTTCTTATTCTCATTCACATGTTCTAGAGTTCTCTTGTTATTGGAGAACTATAGACTGTGTAGTATAGAGATCATTAAATATAAATGGCTGAAAGAATGTGAAATGCTTTCCACACTTACTTATTTATTTACTTGTCCTGTCTGCATGCACATATTTATCCATCTTTAGATAACTGCTGTGGATATTAGTTTCTCTATGCAGGAGTATTGTGTTCATTAAGCTTTCACTGTGAAGCCCACCAGCCCTTTCCTAAAACATATTTTGACAATATTTAAGACACACGAATCAAACTGTAGTTATTGATCTGTGTTTGTTTCTTTTTAACAGACTGTGATTCCATCTGGCTACCTGATGGTAAGAGTGCCCTACAAAGGCATTACCAATATTTTAAGTGAGAAAGCAGATTTCGACTTTGCAGTATGTTATCTGCATGAGCTCTGATAGGTAAAACGTGAAGGGACCTGAGTGGGGTGCCAAGGACATTTGGCCCTCCCCTCTCCCATTAGTGCAGCATTCTGTGGTGCCAGGGCAAAGTGCCAGCTTTTTATGTATTTTTGGCAAATTCTTGTAACTAGATTTCATATTGGCAAACACTTGATGTAATGTGTTAACTCTGCAAGAGCTATGCTACCTTTCAAATGTAGTTCTTTGGAGGCTCATCCTGGGTAGGTAATAGGCAAAAACATGTGCTGATGCTGAGGCTCATTTTTTAGTAAAGCTCCACAAAAGTGCAGGGCTCCTTTGCAAGCAAGTGCTTGCCTTGTCTTGGCTCTGCTGAATTAACAAGATAGCATGCAGAAGCGATCACTAGCAGTGTATTGTCACGTTCATAAGGAAAATGCAGAACTAAAAAGTCTTTATCCCTCTGTTTAATCTCTAAATCTCTAATAACTGTCTTTTCTCATAATGTTTCTTCTTCTTCTTCTTCTTCTTTTCTTTTATCTTAGTTGGGTTCATTTCTCTGCTTTGTAAGGCTCCTGCTCTGCCAGTACAAAAGAGTTTTGGGAAATGTACCTATACCCATTAAAGTCTTAGACGTTCTGTAAAGGTCAGTGAGATGAATGAGAATCTGTCCTGATTTGGATTTTTTTTTTTTTTTTTTTTTTTTTTGCTACAGAAACTTACTACTTGAATAAAAGCATGCTAAGAGCAGTTATATTGAAGAACGACAAAGCAGGCATAGAAGCATGTGCTGATGTGTGCACATTTTTACATATCTCTATTCATGGAGATGTGTGTGTAGGTGCATAAATGAGGGTGACCTAGGCTAATTTCGTTTAACTTCCAACACCTAATTGAGACACTTAGCTAAAGTAAAGGTGTAGTCACATGATGCTCCTGCTAGTCAAGGGAGAGAAAAAAGCCATTCCAGTCCTTAGGTGGGTGGGCTGTAACGACCTCTGGAGATGCTTGTCTCTGTGAAAACCAAAGGGAGAGTCTAGGACACGTAGGTTCCCAATTTAGGAGCTTTGATTGATAGGTCTAAAGTTAGGAAGGATGAATGTGGGCCAAGATGGTAAAAATAATGTAAACTTGTCCAAATGACTGAGACAACTAAATTTGACTTTGGTTCTCAGTGAAATATATCTAAGTGGCTTAGATTCTTTTGAAACTGTCCCTCAAGCTAATGCATAATGGCTATTGAACTAAAACAGTAATAAATGTATAAATTGCGAACCAATTATAATGTGAGACAGTGTGTATTTATGGAGCTCCTTACTAGGACTGTGCAGCTAGACAAGACCAGGGACTTTAGTCCTTCTGTGGTTTCACCACGCATCCTGTCTCTGCTACTACCTCATAAAGCTGCTACCCCAACCTTGCTGTGATACAGGCAGCCCCCTGCTCAAACGTGTTGCGTATTTGTGTGTGTTACACTCCCTGATGGCTTCTGTCAGAACAAGAATGTCGTGTCTTAGAGTGAAGTAAGCACTGACTGTGGGCAGCCTGAGCAGCTGTGGGCAGCAGCCTCTTTGGTTGTCGCAGTAGTGATGGCGGTAAGGTTTGTGCTTAAACCCTCAATCACCTGTGTGATGTGTTACTGTGTAGAGAGAAATTGAAAAATGACCATGCAGTTTCTTTTCCCCTTCCTCTGTAGTTTCTAAGGCTACGCAACTTTCCTGTAGCCGTAGCTTCTGATGTAGTGTGAAATTAAGTCGGCACATTTACTGAGAAGAGGTTTCTAGCAGAAAGAATCCTGTCCATGTGGTTTGAGGAAAGGTTGTTATTTTGAAACTTCTGCAGAAGTTGCAGGAAGGCATGAAAGAAAAATAGGGAAAAATAAAATTCTTCATGGAACCTTAGAGGCTAACATTTTAGGGAAATCTTTTATTATATACATGTATGTATCTGGGTGGGAGAACAGCCAAAGATTTTGAAAGGAACTGGGAAATCCACTAGCAGAAGATGAGAAAAAATCATAGTATGCCAGACTGCATCATGCTGAATGCCTCTCATGTTCCAGGTGAGGTAAACAGTATTAGCTCTTCCATTCAGTCTTGCTATCACCTAAACAACATTTGAAAATCAAAGAGTGTAAAAAACTTACAGAACAACTTGAATGTATCGTGTTTCCCACTTCATACTTTTGTAAAATGTACAGTATTACAGCCATTCTACTGCAAAGTGGAACTGGCTGTTACTGTAGAGAGCTCAACTGTGCTTCCCTTAGGTTCCTACAGTATTTAGACACCTTCATACCGTAGTGAATGTGCATAGGGCAATGGAGAGACATTCCTATGGAAAAAATAAAAACAGCCATAGGCTTTAAAACCATCTCCAACTTTAACCACAATCTAGTAGTGATTGGAGAAAGCAGGAAAACATCTAGGATGATAAAGATCTCTCTTGCTGTGCAGTTTGACCCTCCTCTGAGGTTCTGTGGAAGCTGTTGTTGCCGACAATTGAAAGTGCTTTCAAGAAACTGTTCTTCAAATAAAGCAGAAATCTGAGTGGTAGGAGGCTCTCTTGCTCTTGCAGAGTTTGAGCATAGGTGAAATAGAGGTTATTTATGTTTCTTTTCTTGCTACTGGTTTGCTAAGATTCAGAATAGTCAGAAATATTAATATAATGAAAATACTCCTACTAACACTCTCATCTTTTTCTTGTGCGCATAAAATAGGACATTTGCCAGGTAAGTATATTGTAAAAATAAGGAGACCACAAGCAGTACAGCTGAGTAACTTAAAAGTTGCATCTTCCTGAGTTTTTTCCATTCTATCATTTCTTTGAACACTTTTTTCTTCTTTTCGTGTCTGACTCATTCTGCTGCCAGTATCTCATTCACATTTGTCTGATGTTTTCTGTTTGTTACTCTCACCCTTTTGTGTCCCTCTTGCCTTTTCTGTCACTTGCTCATGAGAATGCAAATGAAAGATGCTTCTGTGATTAAAAAAAAAAAAAAATCTAAAGTCAGTGGAGGTATTTCTTTTGTATTTCCTCTCTTCATCACTTACTTTGTTCTTCCTGCTATAGTCCACCATTTTTATTTTGTGCACTCTGTTCCCTTCCACATTTTCATCTTTCTACTGTTCTTTCTGTTTCCTTTGGCAATCCTTTTCCTTGCCTATCAAGAGACTGCACTCCTGCTGTTTCTCCTCATTTTTAAGGGTAACAGCTGCCACTTGCCTCATCCCTCTTTTTGTTTCCATTTTGTTACTAGAAGATGTGGAGAAAATTCTTCTGCTCTGGGGCAGCAGCATACCTCACTGCATAACTGATCTGCTTGTTTTCTTCAATGTTTTTCTTCCGACCGATAAGAAAATTTGGGAGTGCCCAAATCCCTTTAAAAATCAATGCTTTCTTACATACTTGTGAAATTTTTGTCCTGTTGGCTATTTTTGGAACTCTAGAGAGTGATCTCTTTTAACTGCAGAGACGAGTCACTTGTGTGATCTTCATCTGCAGACACCATGGCATGCCTAGGGCTGGACCCAAATGAAGGACTTGCACAACTTTCTGTGGGGAATATTAAAGAGCATAAAACAATTCTGGGAAGGTGGGAGCACACAACTAGCCATGTTGTCCTCTGCTTCTGGAGATGTAACTCTTTGATTTGTGGCTGCAGAGTGGGCTGGGAGAAAGTGAGAATGTCCCATCCCATCCAGCTTTTTCAACAAGCTGCAAGGTTGTTTTCCCAAGAGTAGGGGGTTGTGGATTTGTACTCCTGGTGTCCAAGGAGGAAAAACTCATGGTGCACTTTGTGAGACCATCTGGTAATGGAGAGCAGTGTAGAGTCCTGTTGCTGCTGCTTAATTTTATACAAAACCAAAAAAAACTTTTTAATTCTTCTCAAGTGAATAACATTCCTTTCCTTTCCAGACTCTGGAACCATTGGATCTGATAATTCATGCAGAGAGGTTGGGTTTAAGATGACCATTTTTGGTGGCAATTTGCTAGTTCTGGTGAACTCTTCAAAGCGTGGGCTAAAACTTCAGTCCCACTTTGAAGTGCTGTTCCCACATGTGAAGTCCCTAGCATAGGCTTCTGGATTCCTAGGCATCAAGGCCAGGTGCCTGTGAGCTCAGACCTGTACTGGGTAACATGTGGATGCTGATGTCATATACTGGATCTGATCTTTAGGCCTGTTCATAAGTGCCAGATTGCTCTCAGCTTCCACAAACTCTATAGCTGTGCCTTCTAAACAGAGTTTATCGTACCTTGTTTTCTGTGGTTCTGATATTGGAAGGTAGTTGGGATTATGAATAGCTAGTGGTGAAAAATCATTGTGACAAAGTCAAAAACATAGCAATTTGATCTGCAGTTTGAATGGTACTTCATTGCAAGAGCTTTAAAAAGAAAGAAGCTTTTAAAGCGAAAACTGAGATAAGCACTATCAGTGGAAGGACCTTAAAAAAGGTTGCCGTCATAAAGATAGGACTTGTATGGAAATGATTGCAGATAATGTTCTACCTTGAATTGTTCATTTTTTAATATATTTTTGTAGTAAAGGATTTTGATAATGTTAAAGTAGCTGAAAACTCATATTTCTTTTTATGTCTCCAGTTAAATCTGTTCATGTTCCCAGTAGAAATACACATCTTCAGAGGTTTGTAATTCTCAGCAGTAAAAACTTGCTCTGAGCAGGAACTTAGCATAGGATATGATATCTCAACAAAAATAAAATCCAGGTAATTTCAAATATAAATTTTCTGCTGGCTTTTAGAACAAGTTAACAGGATTGCAGAAGTTAGTGTAGTGTTCTTCAAAGTAGTCTGAGATATAACAGAAATGACATTTTCCAAAAAGTTGATGATCTATAGATGTCTAGAGATAAAATTGTTGCATAGTGATAGTAACTACTTAGCAGGGGACCAGTCTTCTTAAATAATGTATTATCTTTAGAGATTACCCCAAAGTATTCCAAGATGAATGTAGGAAGGTATATTCCACTGGATTAGCAAGCACTTCCAAGATACATTTCCATGGCAGTCATTTTACTGGTTAGTTAGGGGAGGTTTCAGTGTAACTGTTTTATCTGAACAAACAAACATGTTGCACTTTAAATCTGCCCATTTCGCTGTGAGACAGCATGCAGGTAAAGATTCAAACTGCAACTAAACATACCCCATCTTACAGAAGCAAAGCGCTAGATGTTGTCATGGCATAGCCTACCTGTTGTCTCTGACTGTCTGATCTTTTAAAAGTGCCCATTGGCATCATATTTGACAGTTAAATGGCACTCATAGCTTAATTTAATTTTCTTTTGAAGCATGTCTGTAATGTAAAGAGAAAGAGTGTTGAAAAATAAAAATGCTCCTGTGGACCCTTCATCTTCTTTTTATGGAGAGTTCTCTTTATAGTTCGCTCTCTGTTTCAGGAGTGCAATTACATTAAGGATTGATTCTACTGAAGCTTAAGAAGAAAATGTATAGGGCTGTCAACAGCAGATGAGTCCTGAGATGATTCCAGAACTGCAGAAAAATAAAATGCTTATAGGGCCACAGTACTTGATCCTACCAACTTTTGCTGGTGAATTTCTGACATCCCTATACCTTAATACACCAGCCAAAAGTATGTGTTATCTTACGTTGTTTAAAAATTCTGTCTGAAATTCATCCAGTTATTGATGAGCTTTGAAATTCTAGAAACCTGGAAGGCATTTCAGTTCCAAAATAACCGTTAGCACTTGGCATGTTGTCTAATTTGTCCAACAGATACAGTTTTGATGAGACAGACTTAGCAAATCTAGCAGCAGTCTGGGCCAGAAGCAGTGGTCTCTGTCTCCTCCTCCCCTTCCAAGGGGAGAGCGGAGTACAAGGTTAGGACTCCCCTTCGTACGCTGACTCCAGTGATGATTTGGTTCCTGGGCAAGTTAATTTTGATTGTTAATTTGACTGGTTTTGTTTTGTTTTGTTTTTAGTGAATTGTTTCGCAAGTTTAGTGACTTTAGTTCTCTGAAAGGTTCAGAGGAACATCACAGGTGGCAAAGCTGTAATGAATCAAAGAGTGGATCTTCTGAATTAAGAGAGGAGAGAGGGAACAGAAGAGCAGGATTGCCCTTTCGGTAGTGTCATGCTATTAGATTGGCTCAGCTGTTTTGATTAATTACACTTTCCCCAACTAATGTGACTGTCTTTGTCTGCTCTGTTTTAGAGATGAGCGAGCTGAGGCTGGGGTGCACGATGAGCTTCCTAAATGGCTCAGATAGCCTCAGTGTATAAAACAGAATGACATTTTGAGACTTCTTGCTTTGGATCTGAATTACACCTCAGAAAAAAAAATGGCACTGCTTGATGTGCTTTGATTTTATTTATCTTGGTTAAAAATAAATAATTTAAAGTAGTTATGTATAAATTAAGGAATGTGGAAATTAAGATAAAATCTAAAATGACCTAAATCATAGTTACTTTTTCTAAACTACAGCTGGTTTTCAGGTATTATACACTTGCTCAATATCAAGATCTAGAAGAGCTGAAAACCATTGCTATCATAGTCAAAATCTATTTTTGGTCAAATTGTGTAACACTACTGATTTTAATAAGAAACTTGATGCTCAGAAGTCAGTAAATCTTTTCAGGGTTCTGAAAGAGCTCATACTTCTGTTGGCTTAAATATGCATCCAAAGTTTTTGACACCTTTCGTAATCAAGTCAGATATTTGTATATGCAAAAAAGAAATAAACATCATATCTGTAACATAATGTGTTAGTAAATACATTATCCTGAGGGATTAGTTAAAAATTTATGTTATTAAAAACTTGAGTTTCTTTTTAAAACAGGTTTTTTTTCCCTTCCCTCAGCTATATTTATACAGTGTAATCCTTATTAAAAGTACCATAAATCTTCATTTTGCACTTATTTTTGCAGAAAGCTAATATGTAAAATTATGGTTACCATACCTCTCACAATACTTTCAACTATAATAATTAACTTTAATCTCCCGTGTTTCCCGCTGCAAAACCTGTGGTGATGAAACTGGCTTTGTATTTTAGCCACAACACTATAATAGTGAATTTTTATTTTTAGGCCTTCTTATAAAATACATATTTATTCTATCTCTGTCTTCTGTAAAAAATGTGCTAAATGTTAAAACATCCAAGTCTTGTGTCTGTATTTTGAAGAAGTAGGTGTTTTGCTCTTTTGGCTTTTTTTCTTTGTTTTGTTTTTGTTTTCCAGAGACATTAGGAGTTACATATTCTCTATGTAGCATATAAATTGACAGTGTGAAAATAGTATGGTAATTCTCTTCCAAATAGAAGTTACTGTGGCAAGACTGATAATGGGGCAGTGAGCTGGATCTTTGGTGTGAACCCTTGTTTCAGTCTTACTATTCATTCTGTTATGCCACCAGTTTCTCATTGCTTTCTTTTAAAAAGCAGTGCTGAATATCCTTGGTTTGGTACAAAACACAGAGGACGATATGGTACTTTGTCCTTGCGCTTTTGCTTTGGGGCCCGATACTATAGTTGATGGAAAGCTGTGCTGGTGTGCAGCCTTGCTGAAGTCGTGAGGGGCTTGGACAGACTAATGTCTGTGAATGTAGTCAGTTGGACCTAGGTAGAATTCCTTTGCGTTCCTCCATGTATTTCCCAACAATAGATACGCCTCACGACCCGAAACCAAACATCCTTCATGATTTACACTTGAAATATGATCAGGATTTTCCACAGTCTGCTTTTTGTTCCTTATTTCTCCTATTATGTGAGATCACTTAGACAATTGCGAAAAATTATTACATAAATTGCTAAATACTGTAGTTTTTAGAGCAGTATTAAATATTTTAGAACTGAGAGACAAACTAGGCACTGCTTTTTTTGTTAAAAGTGAGAAACGATAAAAATCTGAGGCTTCATAAATTTTGAAGGGGAAAGGAAACTCAACACGTCTTCTCAGTTCCCAGTTACAGAGCCCAATCTGATCTTAACATTGAAGTACAAAAAGTAATTGTGTATTCCATATGTAATTATTCTCCTAAGATGATCCATAGAGTCCTGGGTGATAAATATTATGTATATTTCCTGGTGCTTTATTGGTGCTTTGTGCTAGGAAATAGGAAACTACAGAAAGCTGTTGATCCTTTTGTTTCACTGAGAGATTAATGTGCTTAGTTTGTACATAAAAATCTGAAACTTGGAATTTTTCTTTGGCAAATATTTTATATCTGAAATGGATTATAACATGCTTACACAAACATTTCACATGTGAGTATAAGGGAGAAACAGATACTAGTGTTGTAGTACCAATATTGTTTTGCTTTCCACTTCTTGAAAGATTCCTAAGTCTTTTTCGGAGCAGTCCGTCTGAGCTATTGTTTTGAAGTCCCCTGAAGATAGTCTAGAAGTATGTACTAATAGCCCTGTGTGATTGGCATTCAAATTATTTTCTGATCTCTTTCTTTTCAGTTAAAAACACATTATCTCTTTTTTCTGGTGTCTGTTTTAGCTGTAGCTGTTGTTACAGTATTGTGCATCACAGATGGGAAAAATAAGAAACCTGTGATACAGTCTCTTTATTTAAAATGCGGTTGATGTTATGAACATGTTGGAATATCTCTGAGCAGTGAGAATTAACCGTATGAACTATATTTCTGTGGTAGAATACTTAACTATGAAGCTATGGGATTTTCCCGTGATAATGTGTTGGAAAAAAATCAGGAATTTCTAAGGCATTTTAGGAAATATATATAAATATGGAATGTACCTCTTCACTCACAGCCACACACAGTATTTTCATGGTTAGGAATTCTAAAGAAAAAAATTCATTTATTTTTGAGTAGTCAATTTTTTTTTCTCTCACCCTTTCTACATCTAGGAATGTTGAAACTTGCAAGAAGCTCTGTGCTTCATTTTTTTTTGCCTGAAATCTAGTTCTTGGCAATTCATGTAACTAGAGGAGGATCCTTCTGTGCTCCCAAATACCTATGTCACTAAAGTCCTAATAATTGGTGGAAGCTGAGATACACAGGGGAAGAATCATGGAATTGTAAAATCCTTTAGATTGGGAGGGATCTCTGGTGGTCATTCACATGGTCCAACTCCTGCTCAAAGCAAGACCAAATTCAAAGTTAGTTCCAACTTTAAAGTTAGATCAGGTTGCTTGGACTCTTGTCTAAGTCAAATTTTAGATATCTCTAAGGATGATAGGCTTTCTAGGTACTGTGTTACAGTGTTGGACCACCCTCATCATCGTAAAAAAAAAAACACACACTAAAACACTTTTCCTTTTTCCAAGGAGAATTTCACTTGTTGCAAACTGTCTGTTGCGTCCAGTCCTGTGTATGTGCACCTCAAAGAGGAATCTGGTTTTGTCTTCTCATAATCTCTGTTAGGTGGTTGCAGACAGCAATAAATTGTACGCTAGCCCTCTCCTCTCCAAACTGAGCAAGCCCAGCTCTCTCAACCTCTCCTTATACATCCCGTGCTCCAATCTCTGAGCAGCTTGGCCTCTGTTGGACTTGCCCCAGTACCGTCAGTGTTTTTCTTTTTCTGGAAACCCCTAACTAGAGATGTTGCTCTTGATATAGTTTCCCTGTAGAAAGGGAAAAGATCATTTCCATGGATTTGTGGACTGCACTCTTGTTAATGCAGCCCAGGGTGCTGTTGGCCTCCTTTGCCACAAGGGCACATTGCTGGTTCATGTCAGACTTAGTGTCTACCAGAATCCCCATGTCATTCTCTGCAAAGCTGCTCTCCAACCAGTCAGCCCTCTGTCTGTACTGGTGCATGCAGTTATTCCTCCTCAAGCACAGGACTCGGCATTTGCCTTTGCTGAACTTCTTGAGGTTCTTGCCAGACTGTTTTTTCAACTTGTTGAGGTGCTTCTGAATGGTAGTTGTGCCCTTGCAATTTTGGTGTCCTCCACAGACCTGCGCAGGGTGCTCTATCCTGTCATTAGTTATTTATACAGTTATTAATGAAGCTGTTCTACAGTGTTTGCACCTAGTAACTAGCTGCTCGCTGGGCTTTGAATATGTGATGATTACATTTGGGCTCCAGTGCTGCAGCTAGTTTTCCACCTACATCAAAGTCCAGGAATAGGAGGTAATGGGCAATTTATCCTGTGTACAAAATGAATCCTGCAGGGTTCACAGGAGGGATATTTACCTCATATAAATCTTCCAAAATTTTTTAGGTGTAGTCAGTTAAAGGAATGACTTCATTCCTGCATCTTCCAATTCTCTCAGATAGTCTTAAAGGTTTTACTTCTGTTACACTACTTCTGTCAGCCATCTGCACGGTCCTTGCTCAGCTCATATTTTCCTAAGTCTCCATAGACATTCTTCCTCTCCTATATTTCATACACAGAAAACCTGAGCATGTGGTAGTTAGGGGAGGCAGCCCTTGCTTTTGAAGGTCATGGTGTTTTGCTTCCTTTTACTGATTTCTTTTTTTTTCCTGTCCTGTCCTCCTCTCATTCTGCCATTTGCAGATATTTCTCCTTTCTTTTTCTGTCCTCTTCACTCCCCACTCCAGATTGTAGTTTTGTAATTTTAGTTCTTCCTCTTTTGGGCCTTCCTCCTTTTATCCTATTTTTTCTTTCTTTTCCTCTTTCAAAATATAAATTGATTTGATAATTTCTGTCTTCCTCATGCTGCTTCCTTGCACATCTCCCCTGTGCATAGTTTGAAACTTCAGTGACTGGGCTTCCTGTCTGCATGTGAAAGAAAACGCGACTTTCATGCTTGTTCACACAGGAAGGAATCAGTAAAAATTGCAAGTCTGGGGCACTGGAGTGTGAAACTTCTGCAAGCAAAGGTTCACAAATTGCCTATTTTAAAATAAAAATGAGGGGACGATTGCAAAATAATGATCGGTTTCAGCATATGGATACTACTTCTGTTCAAAAAGAAAGATTTAAGATAGTAGACTATTATGTAGAAACGTCAACACAGCAAAATAAATTTAAAGCATAGTTTTCCATTTGCTGTAATTTGCAGAATCACTTAGTCTTTTTAAAGACATACTGTATATAACCCTCACTTTACTTCCTGCCTGGGCAATGGGGTGGCAGTAAGCTGGATAGTCTTCACAACCATTAATAGTTCTCTATTACCATTTCTAAGTAGCAGATAAAATACAAGTGCAGTAGAGTGAGTTGCAGTAAATATGTATTCATTTGCCTTCTCTGCTTTTTTCAGTAGCACTTGAGTCTTCTTTTTCTCTTTTCTCTCCCTTCTATTTCCTTTCCATTCTTGTCGCTCTACCCTTGTCTTTCACAAGTCTGTTGCTGCTTTTAAAAGCACTGTTTTCTTACATGACTATAACATATAATGGAAGATAACTAAAAATTCCATAATTGCTCCTTGTAGGTGGATACTTTTGAAAATGGATTCATTAATATCTTTTTTTTAGACATTAGATCCCCATGGCACAGTATAGGAATGAAGCATTCTGTCTGACTGTCACCAGTTAGAGTATATCTAAATGTCCAGGATCCTTGTATCTAAAACTATTCCTAATATTTAAAAAAAAATATTTACAAGGTTGATTGTGCATAATTGAAAAAATCCATAATATTTATGGGAACTCTTCGGATGTGACTGTTCTGGTGTAAGTAAACCCCAAGAGATCTGAGATAGTCAAAAACATCCATACATAGTAATAGCACCTTCTGTATAGTAGCTATATCAAGGGTGTCTGCATTTCCTTCTGCCCTTTACAAGAAGATTTTTATTTTAACGGTGAGAACAGAAGTATTTTGAGTGTATTCACAGCCATTCTTCACTAACGTTATAATGTTCAGCAGTATGGATTCAGACTTCATCTTTACATATCTTGATGTGAGATGTATTGAAATAATAAAAAGAGAAGAAATGTAGACCAAATACTGACTTTCACATTTCACTAAGGATCACAACCAATTAGAGCATCAGCTCCAAGGACCTTTGTAATGACCTAGATGTGCCAGTATTACAGAGTTCAATAGTATCCGGAAACTTCATCTGACTAGGATTAGCAGCAGACCTGCCTCTTTCAGAAAATAGATTTAGCCAGGGGAGAATGACTTTTGCATAAAAGGAACTTTCTTTAGCCACTCCTGTTGGTTTCTTTTTTTTTTTTTCTTTCTCTTTTTTTTTGGGGGGGGGAGTTGGGGGGGGACAATATGTATCATGAAGCTTGTGTTATAAATCAATTTTCTTCTAAGATACTTGAGGACTGCTTGCTTTTTCCTTTCTGCTTTTAAAATACTATAGTATTATTCCGTATGCTGCAGGGGAATGAAAATACGTTTCTTATGTTCCTCCTTGTTCACTTTGTAGGCATCATCTATGGTAGTTAATCTGCAAAACATCCTTAAAGGGTATAGATTTTGTTGGAAGTAATCGCGCGCGCACGCGTGTGTGTGTGTTTGTGTGTGGAGGGGGTTAATTCCTATTCCCCATCAAAAAATCTGTTTACTTCATAGATGTTTATAGAAACAATTGAAGCAAATATCAGAGATCTTGGCAAACTCCCACTCCACATGTACTGATTATTTTTTGTTCTATTTGTGGTCCTTCTTGGAAGTTAAAACAGATGCTTTGTCTTGAGATTGATTCAGGGTGAATCTTGGTGCTACAAGCAGGTCTTTTAAAGATCCAGTGATTCTGTTCTTGGAGCTTGCATAGAATGGATATGATAAGGATGTAATAACTTTGAGGTAATCACAGTGGTGTGAATTGCCAGGGATAGACTGGATGATCTCTTGAGGTCTCTGCCATCCTAGTTTTTACAACTTCTGAGAATTCTCTGTTGACAGCTCTTTGGATGGCAACTGAGATAATGAAGCTTTACAAGCAGAGCAGCACAAAATGATAAAAGATCCTTTTTGGCCCGTATGTTACAGGAGTGGAGGAGGAAGACTGGTGTTCTCCTAGCTATATCATCCCCGTCTTGCTAAGCTCTTGTAGGTAGGGAGTAGCTCTGAAGAGAGGGGGGCTCCGTTGTCTCCTGGGTCTTGTCTCCAGGTTGCTGCTCCTATGGAGGAGGTATTTTGTCTTTGTCTAGTTTTTTTGATGGGGGGGCAGACTGAACCCTGTGAAGTAAAACGGAGGTAATCTTTTGAGTTCCGTAACAAGTCATCTTCAGTGCAGGTTGGTGTCATGCTTTCCAAGACCTAAAGGAAACTTTCATGATCACTTATAAAGAAGTTTGCAGAGCTCCATCCTTCCTTCTACTGCCTATATGCCCATAACAGCCCACAATATTGCTACTTTTTGTTTTGAGTTTTCTTCCAAAGAGAAAGGAGGAATGTGCTCTTACTATGTATTCAGTCTTTTATCTTGAAAATGGACTGTTTAGTTTTATAAAAATGTTAACATTCTGTTTGGGACCTTTGAACTTAATATTTGTATTAGTACTGTGTGGAACTGTTTCTCAAGATAGAAAAAGAGCCTATTTAAGATCACTGGGTTCAAAACATGAAAGAAACACAGAGGACAAAGCTGGTACTGCTGTTGCCATGATTAGCGTGCTGATCTTCAGAAGAGATTTACGTCCCTGGTACATCTTAGGGATGTTAATTTTATTTGAAGACTTTTTAAATAAGATTGAACGGGGATAGAATTAGGATGTTTGTGAATGTTGTGGATGAACCTTCATAAAAGTATACTTCTACTTTAGTATAATATCTTCTCTCTGAATTCAATGTGATGTTTCCTTGTGGGCTTTTTTCAAACTCTGATAAGAAAAACAGCACAGAAAAACATGATATTATTTCTCTGAGTATGTATTTCAAAGAGTGCATTTTGTATTTGCTGGCATACTTCCGGTAAATATGTTGCCAGTTAAGTGTGTGGATTTTCAGTGAATTTGGTTGTTCCAAAGCCAGACCTAGCCGCTTTTCATTTTGAAATGGTGCTGGGTATTCTAATCCTCCTGACTCTGTCAAAGCTGTTTAAACTGTTGGCTCTGTTCCATGAGATTTTCCATATAAGAGGATGACTTACATATTTGATTTCCTAAAGATTAAGGAACTGTCAAGATTTCCTGACTGCTCGACACATGTATTTTAACATGCCTGCTGTGGCCACTGGGACACAAAAGCAGACGGGCAGGTGGATCACTGGACCGATCTTGCATTATTGTCACTTGGTCAGTTGATAAGGGAAGAGAGATGAGAAAAGTGGGCTTCCTCTGTATATTAGATTGGAAAATGCAGCAGAAAATGCAAAATAATCTGACCACAATACTTCAATGGGACTAAAAATAGAAATGATCTGTCTGGTGAAAATTGCCCTTAAATGCAAGAAGCCTCTCACTATTTGCCCTCCCCAGCTGTAAGCCTTCAGTTCAGTACCAAGTCTTAATAGGCTGTAGAGAGGTGATAATAGGCCTATGCTTAATATGGCCCCGGTGGGAGCAGTTAAAATTTTAACCCTTCAATATGCATTCTCTTTGTAGGTTTATGTGTGGATTCATATGTCCACTTGCAAACATATTTTTTTAGAACTAACTCTTGAAGGATTTCAAAGAACCTGTCCCCAGATGTAGACTTTTTTTGAACTTATGTGTTTTGGCCAGTTTTAAGTTCAAAGTTGTAAAAATGATTTTGATTTTAACTGCAAATGTACAGGGTTTTTATTTTCGGTGGTTTATTTTTATTACAATCCTATCTATAAAACCTAATTTTAACTGTTTCTTAAATTTTTTTAATTGAGAAACTCCTATTACTTTCTCCTGCATATACTAAACTCAGTCTGTCCCCTACAAGTGACGTACTTGTTTTGAGTTCTAATCACTAACTCCTTGTCTTGCAAAAATAACCAAGTTATATCCTACTTCATATTTTAAGAATAAATGTCAGTTAATTAAAAAGGGATATTTATAGTGGACATTTTAACAGAATCTTAAGTGTAGTAACTCAGCACGATAATCATTGGTAATCGTTAGGATAAAAACATTTGCCCCTTGTGAAAGTGTTAGTTATTTGTAATATTCATTGTGTTTATTATAAGAAATACTGCAGTTACTTTTACTTTTAATAAAACTGTATTTTCACACTATCTTAATACTATGACATTCGGCTATATTTGCTATTAATGCTTCTGGACCACTGTCAATATTTTGATTATATGTTTTGTTATTATTAATTAAAGTTTGCTCTTGTAGTGATGCCTTTATAATTACTTAGTCTTTGATAACACAGACTTTTCAGTCAGTGTTTTATGAGACAGGTTCTGTTTTGATGGCATTTTGATATTCCAGGAGTTGCTACCAATAGCCACCTATGCCAGTACATTGAATTCAGAATAGTGAAAACTCAAAATATGGAGACTAGTGAACATATATATATATATATATATAATACATAACCAGGAATGCAATTTATGATGTAGAGAAAATAATTATCTATTGTATTAACAAAAACTTTTGATAACCTCTGTTGTTAGTGGTAGATTGAACAACAACATTGAGTTAAAATTCAGGTTTTTAGTGAGAGAAAATAACACCAGTCTAAATGAAACTCTGAGAGGTTTGTTGATCCAAAATTATCAGTGAATGAGCAGTCTACAAGGTGTGTATGTGGGGAAATTATCAAGAAAGGAGATAAAATGAAATCTGTAGGAAGAGTAATGTAGAGTAGGTGGGACAAGTCACAGAGGAGTGTTGGTTCATAAACTCTTCATTAAATTGTTTCAGATTGTAATTTTAAATTAATTTTTGAAACAGAGGAAAATAATACTGTTTGGCATGAGACTGCCCTCTTTCTGGAGGGAGAACAGGATAATCTTGTTACCAGCTCTGGATACCTTGAAATTTATGGCTAAAGGAGCTGATTCTGTCCATACTTGCACACTGACCTACAGCAGGAAGGAAAAACTGCACTGAATAAAGGGACTGCTCCATCCTCCAGGGCTGCAGGAGTACCAGAAATACCTGCTGAGAGTGAGGGGGACAGCAAGGGCGTTTCAAGAGTCAATTCAGGAGGTTTTAAGTATCTGGATGAATGTGTCGGTGGGAGCAGAATCTGATTGCGACAGTGTTTAAAAAGTAGTGGTGGAGATGTTGGACATAAGAGGGAGATAAGAGGAAGTATAAGGTTTTGAGATCTGGACAGCAGTTTTTTTGCCATGAGTAACACAGGACAGAGTTGATACAACCTGAGGCAGTAGAAAAGCAAAAGGGTCAGAAGAATCTCTAACAATCTAACACTGATTACAGAGTAGGAGTAATCAATTGAAACTGGTATAACAGCAAGAGCTGTACTCACTGTCTGTTATTAAAAAACATTCCTATAATTTAATTAAATAGTTAATGTATTTTAGGAGCTTGCTTGTAATTCAAAAGCATTAGGTATGTGCATTCCTGGGATTACACCAAGGATAGATTCAGCCCCAGGTGTATCTTCAGCTAGTACATTGCTGCTGCTGCTAGTTAGTTGAAGTAATGTACCATAGAGGTGTTAACTGCTAATCCAAAAGTAATCAAAGGGATTTGTTTTTTTTTTTTTTTTTTTTTTTTTTAAAAAGCTTTGTTGAACAGGGAATTACTGCATTATTAAAGTCAACCTGAATATCATCTGTAGCAAACACATACCTGAAAGTGTCACCATCTGCTGGATGCCTGATTGGTGCCTGTGGACTGCGCAGTGGGCTCCTTTGGGGGCTGAGCGCCTTCTTGGTGCTTCATGTAGGTCTCTAATCACGGGACCTGAGGTTAGTTCTCTCTGTGTTTGGTCAGGAGAAGTGGTGAGTATAGTTCTTGAAATCAATCAAGATTATAGAACTTTTTAGTGAGGATGATCACAGATTCTGGTGACTGACCAGGAATTGTTTCTCTTGTCTTTGATAGAAGTGCTTGATGCTTGCCAAAGACATGCTTGATGTGGAGCAGTGTCTGTAATGTCACATCTATGTTGTTCTCCTTTTTCCTGTTAAGTGTGGAGTATTGCATATGTGTGCAAACAATTTTGTTCTTTTCCATGGTAATCACTAGTATCACAAGCTTTTCTGTGTAGCAAATCATTTTTATTTATTGCACTCTCCTTTCTAAAAGTAATCAAATATGATGTGCCCACTTGCTAGCTTGTAGTGGGAATGGAGGGAATATAAATTTGGAATTGATGCATTTTTCTTGGTGGTAATGTTGAGTACTGGAATAGACAGTCTGACTGAATTCTGAAAGTTACAGAATGAAACTTCTTGTTTTTTAAAAATGGTGTTATTCTTCATGTAATACGGAAAGGTTTTCTTGGAACATTTTTCAGACTAGTTTAATAAACCAAGCAAAATGACTTCCTTACTATCACTAGTTTCTAGTTTTGTAATTAAAAAAAAAATGTGTAATTGATGAGCAAAGCAGTTTTATTAGCTTTTCTGGAACAGCTTTGCATGCAGAAAGTTTAACATGGGTAGTGTTGCCAATTCCTGTTTGATAGCAGTGTTTAACCCTCTCAAGCTTACATTTTGTTTTATTTTTTAACTTGTTCTGAAAAAGGGATTATGCTTTCAAGCCTGCCTGGCTACATTGAAAAGCATGACTTTTAAAGTCTTAAAAATCAGAGGTTTTGATCAGGTTAGTAAGGCAATCTAAGACTTGTTTAAACTCCAAAGGTCTTAAAACTTTTGGTAGATTTCATCACGTAGCACTCTTCAGATGACTAGGTACCATTTAATTTGAAATAGTTTTCAGTGAGAAATGTTTCCTAGAATCACTGCAGTGTTACAGTCTAATGAATTAGGCCCTTGAAGTGTGTATTTCTTTCCATTAACTGTAGAGGCATGAAGGGTAACTCTCTCAGATATAGATGTCTATATGTAGGTGAGATGAATTTTGTCATCTGGCGAGAACTGTATTCACAGAGGTTAATCTTCAGGTTATTGTTTCTCAGATGCAAAAGGGAGCAATTGTTGAGCCGCAGTTAAGATTGTTGCTTTACATACTGGTCTGCAGAATAAAAAGGCACTTGCTTATTGGAAATGAGACAGTTTCTGTTTTACACACTTGAATATGCAGGCAGATGTGCAGATAGAATTTTCTCCTGCAATACTGAATGATGCTGTGTGTTGAGTTACTACCAAAAAGGAAAAAAAAGAGAAAAGCCTGAAAAGTCAGTCTGTCTGATTGGTGGTGGCACTGCATGGCAGGAGAAGAGCAAATATATCTATTTAAAAAAGGACAGAAAAATAACCAGAGCAACTTTAAATCACCTCTCAAAAATACGTAGACTATTAAAACACGGAGAGAAATGATTAGAGCCAGGGATGCTAATGAAATACAACCTGATATGTAACAGGTTTTTACCAAAGGCAGATCATGTGTCCTGACAGAAACCCCTTTTTACTAAGGTAAATCAGTGCGTGCAAAGAGTGTTACAGCGTACTCTAAAGTTTGAGCTGTTGGGGTAGAGGATGGAGTTTCCAGTGGAAATCTTCAAGGAACAGTATTGGGATCAGTCTTATGCTTTTCACTCATTGCAGAGATGCCAAGAGTAAGAATCTGCTTCAGTGACTTTCTTTGAATTTTAAATAATTATTAAAAGATTTGTAAGTAATTACTGAATTTGATAGTGGAGCTGTTTCAAGCTGGTCATTACCTGATGGGAACAGGGAATATTCAGACAGCTTTCTCCCTTTTCTGAGCTTTTTGTGTACAGTATTTTGAGGGATAAATATTAGTAATAATGCTAGTCTGCACTGTCAAGAAAGGCCATGTTAGGAGGAGAGACATTAAAAATGATTAATGAAAATACTAGTGGTCAATTGATCAATTTTAGAGAGTGCACCTTCCTATTAAAAGAGACACTCATCAGCCACATTTGTATCATGCCAGCCAAATAGGCTCGTTACACTGATTAATAGCATCACTGCTATCATATAGTGACCCGAATTTAAAGCCTGGATATATATCAGCTCCTTCATGTACGTAATTACTGTGTTTTTTTCTTGCAAAAGCAGTTTGTTCGTTCCTTTCTAACTGAAAGCAAAAGAAGGGTCCCAAACTGTATTGAAATCAGTGATGGAATTTACTGTGGATTGAGCAAAGGTAGAAATAGGAGCTAAACATAACTCCTCGCCCTACAGACCAGAGATGCCTCCAACTATTGGCTTTATTTTTCATTGGAAGACCAATATAGAATCTGGAAGCAAGAATGATTGGGTTTCTTTGGGGTATAGCCTGGAACTTACTTTTTTATTTATTTATTTATTTTTTTTAAATTTTTTTTTTATTTGCTTGGTTTTATCTGTTCATTTTTCTTCAACTTTTTGGTAAATTGTGGGAACCCATCCTCTTTTTAGCTGTCACTGTGCTAACTGGAGAAGTTAACGCTTCATGATGTTTTTCATCACCTATATTTTGGAGGAACATAATGAGGTGGACTTGCCTGAATTGCTTAACAGGTTTTCACTAACTTATCTTACACAGGTTAACCTGGTTGGAAGGGTCTCAGGGAAGTAGCTCAGCTGGCACTTTTGGGCAGGTGACAGCCTCTAGCTTGGGAGCTCTTAAAATGAGTGTTTACTCTTTGCTGCATATGTCACAGCTGCAACAGGATCAAAATAGATTTTACAAGCTTCTTTGGGTTATATAGCAACTTACAGCTTACAGTGGTCATCTCTGCTAGTGGTGATGATTTTGCTTTCACTTTTAAAACAAATTTAATTACCACAGCTTTTTTTTATTTATTCTTTAAGTAATTTGGTTTTGCTGTGAAAATTGGCAAAGTGCATTTGGAACTGTGGTAAGGGGAAAGCTGTGTGGTATTTTATGGAGACTGTAATGACAGCTAGTGCCATTCTTTAACATCTTTACAGCGTCTTGCGTAAAAGGAAAAGATATGCCAGCGTTTATATAAGCTACTGCATATAAACACAATGTTAATTTTTTTCTTCTTGCTCTGTTTTTTGCGTTGTCCTGCTTTTCCCTCTGAAGATGGCTGTGAAGAGACTCTCTAATAAGTTTTGGTACATGTGAATGAAATACTTGCCAACTGAGGCTGGATTCATACATATTTCACAGTTTCTCACAAGTAGAATTTTGTGTACATGTGCTCTAGTACCAAAAAAGCTATTTCTGAAAGAAGTTCATTCCTGTAGCACGTGTTTGTTTGGGAAGTATGTGTAGAACAGTAGGCACATGAGTTAAGACTGGAAAAACTGATTCATTCATCGAATCTACTTTTTTAAAAAATGTTTTTAGAAGTAATTTTATATGTTAAGTCATTTATACTTTTGTGAAATGAAAATTTGTCTTTTCTAAATGAGTTCTCTTGTAACAAACATTTTTCTGTTGCTAAAGAAACTGCACTGTATGGTATATTTTGGTGGAATTTGAACAAAAATGATCTGATTTGACTGAAAGAGTTCATATTGTGATATTTCCACTGAACTGTTTGTCTGTAGTTAAAATGAGGCAGGTCATATGGGTTCTGTGATTTATGTTATGTGGGTTTTTTGTTTTGTTTTAAGTTTGCCTCTCCAAAGCTCCTGATGCTTTGCTCAAAAGGATGGAAATATTTTAAAGTCTCCTGTGTTCTCTCATGGTTCAAGTCAATTAAAAACAAGCAAAAAAAAACAAACAAACAAACAAAAAAAAAAAAAAAACCCAAAATCAAACCCAGAAAATCCTCCTGTATATTTCTTTATTGCATCATCTCCTCTTGCGAAGCTAATGTGCCTTGGAGAGAACTAAGGAATTTGCTGCCTTTGAGGAAAATGAAAACAAGTCAAGGCCATTGATGTATTGTGCCATCAGGTCCCCGTTTGCCAACTTTGAAATCTGTCAGTTTGGACATGTTAGCTGAGTGCTGAAGGAGGAATGTGTTCTATATTTTACCCTCAAATCTGTAGGATTATAAGTCATTCACAGGCGTTTCCTTGTGGGGGTGTCACTACTGCAAGCTGAGGTTGTCCTTTTATCTCCCAGTGACAGTAGATAAGTTTCTATATCCAAGAGTTAACTTGGAGTGGTCTAACTACCATTGTTTTTGGCTGTTTTGAGGGGAGCAAAAGCTCTTAGTTCAGGTGGTTATCTGTTCGTGTTTGGCTTTCTATAAGCTGAGTTGTACTTGCTTACCTGTGCAAGGGATATGTCTGGAGCAGAGCAACCAGGTTTCTCCTTGGATGAAGCTCGGGAACAGCATGGTGATTGGACCAGCCCAAGGCACACTTTCAGCAGGTGGTGTGGGTATCACTCTGTTGGAAGGTCCTATTCCTTCCAACCAGCCATCACCTCCAGCTCTATCCTGGCAAATCTTGTACTCTTGCTTGTGGTTGATTGGACGGTACCTCTGAATCTAAGAAAGATTTTTTCTTAAAAAACATTTTTTTTAAGTTAGACTCTTAGGGCTACTAGGGTCCCAGAGAAGTTTCAGGTTCTTCTTTTCAAGGTACCTTATTTGATTTAGGGATGGTGAAGGGTTGCAACCTCAGGAATCTTACTGGCACCTGTAGAAAAGGAGCTGAACTAGAAGTATCTATATTAAGGCCCACAGCAAGGCATGATGTAGTCATACAGCATTCTGCACTGGGTGTGGTTTGTGCAGCGGCTTGGGAAGGCAAACAGACAGCAAGGTTTGTGGGTGGCTACCATGCCAGGGATTGCACCAAGGGCTGTGCTGTGTGGGTAGCTGGCCATTCCTGTGGGCATGAACTGTGCTGCACTAGCTGACTCAAAAAATAGACATCGATTGCTAGGGTGAATTGCAAAGGTGATTGAGACACGTAGCTGGTGTATCTTCAGCCCACGTTACAGCCTGCTTACTACAGTTAGGTGGACAGAGAGCAGATTCTGGTGCAAGTCTGGAGCAAAGTTGCTTTAGATGTGTAGCAAGGGGCCTTATGCGTTCAGCCACTCTACTTTACAGTTAGAGGATTACTGTCGCCAAGAGAAATGTTAGATTATTGTCTGTGCGGAAACTAAGGCTTTAGTAAGTGTCTTAAGGAAACTGGGAACCTCAACTCTAAGCTTTGATTATTTCATTGAGAGCTGTGTACAAGTGTGAGCATTGTTTGTTCTTCTAATAGTCTTTGGGATTCAGCAGCCTCTTATCAGGAAATGAAGAAAATCCCTATTTTATTTTTTAAATAGGTTAGAATATAAATAAAGATCAATTTGGCAACTTAGAGAAGTGAGCAAAAATATTACTGCCTGTACAGCAAGCAGAGCCAAGTCAATTAATAAACCTTCTCTGAGTAGAGACACTGAACCAGCAGATGTGATGTGGGTGAGGACATTTGAAAAAGCTGATCTTTTTTAGCAGAAAGAAGTAAGAATATGATGCCTGTACAATTAAGTCTTTTCTGTACAACATCTATATTCAATACAGTCAGTTTATTTAGTATTCTTTGGGAATAATGTGGGTTTTATTCCATTTGGTAACATGAAGATGAGAAAGAATCATTAGGAAGTATTTTCCCTTTTATCCGACTGCTCCCAGTGAGAATATATATGAAAAAAAATGAATTCTGCATTGATGACTCTGTATATTATGTGCAGTGGGTAGGCGGTGCCTAAAAGGTGACTGTTAGGGATTAGATAATAGGGAATACGATCAACTGTTTAAAAAAAACTTAAAAAAATACATTAGAAATTTTAATTCAAGCAAAAATTAGGATTAGTAATTCACAATAATTCAAGTTCACCCCCACAAGCCTACTAGGAAGCAGGCTGATAGTTCTATGAACTTGAAGCATGAACAGTCTTCCTTTGGTTATCATCATTTTGGATTTTACATTTTGACTTCATTTTAAGTGTACTGAATTGCATTTGCCTTTTCAGAATTGTAATTAAAATGTGGAAGCACAACAGATACGATTGCAGTGTAAAATTATGGTGATCAGTTTTTTACTGTTACTTTTTTATTTCTCAGGCTCGTAAGCCCTCTTGAGCAGAAATCTTGGATGGTCATTATTATTTTGAGAGTAGTTCATACTTTGCAGGTTCTTAAACATACGCTTTTTAGAGTTTGGCTGAAAATCTTACCTTCTCTTAGTAGTATACTAGAAAGTGTGCTTTCTGCAGATTCTTTGACAATTATTTCCAGAAATGTTTTCCTAATTCATCAGCATCTTGTGGTAGGGTGTTTGTATGTTTTTTTATACATACATGTGTATGTATGTGCATGTTTTTTATACATACGTGTGTGTGTATATATATATACGCACATACGTATGTACACATGCACACATATATAAAATTATATTATAGCAAGAAAAGACCTGTTAAGTTCCTTTGACTTTGTGCACAGGCTGGCAGGACATCTGAGTAGAAATTTAACTCTAATGAGGAGTTTGAACTGTATGAGGGTAGATGGTGAAATAAGAGACCATGTGCTGAAAGTATACACTGTGTAACACGAACATTTCCTTGTGCCAGAGAAGCAGTCCAATGTGATATGTGACTGTGTTTATCAGAATTTTATTCTATTTAGATCTAACAAAACCCAGTGTCATTCCACTTAAAATAGAGATGTGGAGGGAATATCAGGGTTCCAGAGCTATCCATTCAAGTGACTGAAAGTGTCAGAGATAACCAGGACTATTCTTAGAATAAAAATGCAAGGAGAATATATTATTTTGCCCCATTTTTACGATGTTCCCTGCAATTTACTGCATTTTTATAGTTTGACCAGTGATTATTAGTTGAATCTAGGCGTTTGAGAACTCCATTAATTCTATTAATTTTTAAGTACCTTTTTCTACCTTTACAATGTGCCATTGCACATAACTTTGTCATCTTGTCATATTAAAATACTTTGTGCACATTCACACAGCTCTGCGGGTTTTTTTAGTTATTACTGAAAGATACTATCTTTTACAGAGTAATGATTCCTTGAACTTACGTTACCAGAAATGTAGCATGTGTATACACACACGCACATGTGCACTTATACACACACACACACACACACACATATTTTTTTTCAAACTGGACCATTAAGTTTTAGAGCGAATGAGCTACTATTAAAATTCATCTTTGTGTCTGGAAGGCCTCAGAACTTAAAAATAAATAAATAAATAGAAGACCTGTAAAGAATAATGTTTGGTTTTCTAAGCCTCTGCTGAAAGACTGTGTAAGCACTCCTTGAAAAGTAGTTGTTGGATAACGCCTTTAAAGGAAGGAGGAGACACATTGCACATAGGCTTCATGCAAAGGAGGATGTCCTGTTAATGAACCAGTCATCTACATCTGGCCAGCTACCTTCTCTTTTTCTGTGCGAATACATTATCAGACTATAACACTAAAAAATAGCTGCACACTTGGTTGAGCAAAGGATGCAGTATCTTGCTCTGTGAATGATACCCTTGTTTTGTTCAGACGTTGCAGGGAGGGTTTAGTATATAGGTAAATTCTAGTTTAAGTGGCATTTCTGTGTGGGCCCCACCAGGCTTCAACTGAAGTCAGGGCAGATGTTCAGGAGGAGCCAGATCACTCTTCCCCTTACCAAACTACAGTCTCCTCATTTTTGCATACCCCGGGGACCGAGTTGGCGGGAAAGCTGTTGCTTCTTACCTTGAGTCATGATGTATTTTGGTAAGCGTGCACATCTCTTCTTTCCCTATGCTAGACGTCATTCATTCTAGGAGTCTGTATGAATATTTCGATCTGTAGGAGTTCAGGAGAGCTAGGTATCACCTAGCAACAAGCATCCCAGTCTCTGTCTTCTACTACTTTTTCACTTTTATTAACACAGCAGTGTAAACCAGAATTTGAAACATTAAGTTATTTTTCAGAAATATTTTTAATAATTTAAGGTATTTTTTGTCATGACACCACGGAAGAGTAACAAAGGTATAGGAGGGTGGAGTCACTCTTGAGTATTTTTAAGACAAATTGCCATCAAAGTCTACCAAAAACTTTAACTGAAGACAAAATACACAGTTGGTGACAAAATGCATAGTAAGTGCTCTTTGTAGTCCTGTGTGGTCTATAAAATACGTATTAGTATGTATATATATTTATACTTAACCTAAACTGAGTGTATTTTAAACTATTATCTAGTTCATCTTGCAAAATTGTGATCACTGCTGATTTGGACAGTAGCTTACACCATTTAAAATTTTAACTTTTTTATAGAAAACTTTGTGGCAAAGTGTTTCAACTAGTTCAAGTTGCAGTTATACAGCATTTCATTTCTGAAGAGCCTTGGAACTAGATTGAGGGGAAAAAAAACCTGGCACTTGAGGTGCAATTCAGGTAGATTTTCATGTATACTGATCCAGCACATTGCTGCACCAAATTTCAGCCTCACCTGTCCTTTATTGGTTCTAACTCTGAAGCACTGTTAAAAATCTGTAGCCATTGTTTTTCTGTAGCTTCTGCGGAGTGTCTTATTTATGGACCTTATGAATTCCCTTTCAAGAACTAGAAATGTAGGAAGAAAAGGGCAAGTATGATGTGTATGCTATTAATATACGGGTGGCCAGCCTCCATACTGGGTTGAAGATAATCCCCATTCCATAGGGCAAATGCTACAGAAACTGTGCTTTCAATTATTCTGCTGCTCTAATGAAAGAACTTGGAAGAAGTTTTCTGTGACTCAGGGCCTTTGGAAGGGGTTAAGAAAGTTTAAGTGTAGATCTAAAGGCTTTCAAAAAGAAATGTGCATACCTTTTTAAAATAAATAATTCAGTAAAGTGATTCAGAAGCATGTCTGTGCCCAGATAGGGAGTGTGCTTGGTGGAGGGAAAGGTTAAAACAACCTGATTCAGCAAATGAATTAACTTTAGGCGTATGAATGAGTTCGTCCTTTACAAATGTATGTACCTATATTTGCTTGAATTAGAAAACTGGGGAAGTATAACATGAGAGATGCTTTGTAATTGTGTTAGTGGAGAGTTCCTTAAAAATTACCCATTTATAGAAGAGAGATGAACGTGATACTTGTATGAACTTCTCTGTTAATGTAATTGGTGTAAAGATTTTATACATTCAAAAGTGTTTGAGAGAGAAAGAAAACTTTACATGCAGAGTAGCCTCTGTTTGTACAGAAACATGCATCGTCTGATTGTCCTGAAACCCTTTTCATATTTCTTGCTCTATGCCGTGATTTCTTCTCCATTCTACCAGCTGATGGGGATATCGTTCAGTGTGGGACTACCAGTGCATTTATTCTGATAAAAAGATATTTTTCATGGACTAGATGCTTTTAATTTCTGTTTGTTTTTCTGTTGCCGGAGGAGATGGAATCTAACATTTGGTGGCATGGATAAGCTTTACAAGTCTTTACAGTCTGAAATACAATTTTAACATGGTTAGCTTTTGGCTGGAAGTGGACGCAATTCTGTTTGCAACTTAAGTTCTATTTTTTTTTTTTAGTTGAAATTGTCAATTTGTTATATGGTTTGTTCTGTGATTATTTAAAGACTTTTTGTCAAGGTCTTGGTTCAAGTATGTTGTGCAGTTGTCTCATTTTGCTGGTAGATTTTCTTTTGATACAAAACCGCTTTATACCAATGACAGATGGTTATGTAGCAGAAAGGATGTATTAGATTTGTAAGGACAAATAATCCAATTTTTCACCTGTGTTTCCAAATCATTTCATTTGGAGCTTTCCAGCACTTCTGAAAATGAGGTCACAGAATTGTGGAGTCACCAGTTGAGCAGATGTTTTCAGAGAAATACTTAGCTCTTCATCCTCACTCCAAAAATAGCCTAAAATGGTCATGGTTAAAGAGGTCTTCGGCCTGTATGCGTGGAATTTGTGGCAAGTGTGCATTGCCTGTCAAAGGGGGTGCTGTTTGTCACTCTCGCTGGAGGTCCCATGAAGCCTAGGAGAAGTCTTTAGTGACCTACCCACCATGTGTGCATGTCGCTGAGCCACCGTGGGGCCGGGCTGTGGGCCGGTGGCTTTGTGGGAGCTGCTTTTGTGCTTGCTCCACTTACCAAAGACACAGATGAGTGGAAGCACTTTTGTGAGCCTGTGATCCACCTGCGAAGATGACTAGAAGGATTCAAAGTGCAGAAGAAAATGGATAATTCAGTGCTTGATAAATTGTGCAAACACGGGGAGAACTAATAAGCAAACCCAGTTATTTATAGTTGCTAAAGAACTAGCTTTTTCACTGGGAGGGCCATCGTACATGATTTAATAATGTAAAACAACTGCAGCTCTGATTATTTAGATAGCTGCAAGTTAGCAGTTTAGAAACACATACCCATGTTTTCTTTATTGCCATAGTCACAGTAACCTAATAGGACCTCTAGCATTCATATGTAACTTGAAGCTAAGTTGCACTGTAGGAGGGCTGTATGTGTATGCTTAGAGAGAAGTAATGATGAGAAAATGTGGAGAACTGGAAACAATTACAGGTCAAAGGAGCTTTCTCTCTGACAGAGACTCCATCAAGCTTTTGCATACTGTTGCGTGTAATTTAAAAGAGCTCGATGACTGTGTCCTTTCTTGTTTGGGATAGATAACCACACTGTGTAAATCCAGGACTCACCAAACCTGGTCCAGTTGTCCCATTTTTTTGGACATTGGCACAGAGAAAGAGCTGCTAGAAAATCAAAGGTTCTTCTTCCAATGTGCAGTTCAAGGTGTGTGTAGAGGAAAGTTGATAATGTCCAATGCTTGCTGGCTTGGTTTGTGCCAAAGAAAATTTGCTTCATGAAATGGGAATTTTGAAGCAATTCAAATTATGCCAAGGGAGATTAACCAAAAATAAAGACAGTCTCCAAGATGCATCAAAAGCCAGGCAAATAGTCAACAGTGGTTAGAGCACTGTAAGTATACAATATTCAATTACGTTTAGTGAGGTCAGTGTTTCTTGGATTTTACAACCTTTTATGACTCATATAAATATTAATTTTAAACTTAAGTTTATTTTATTTCTAAGAAAATACTAAAGGTTACTAGTAAAAATGTAAGTGCATGGTGTTTCATCAAGTTAATATTAGCACAGTATATGAAGGTGTACTGATTTTACATTGCTACTGGACTCACCTGCTTTGTTTTCATTGTAAAATTTTGCTAAGTTTGTTGAAACCTGTTAGCCATGTTACTGTATATACAACCATAATTAAGTACTCAGTTGTGGTTTAAAAATGGGCAAATGATGCTCTGTTACTATTTGAAGGGTTACCTTATTTTCAGTGGTATAGAAATAATGGAGATTGTTTATGATAACTTCCTGACAAGAGATTAGGTTCTTGATTTCACACCATTTATATTAAGAGACATATGTAAGTAGAAAGTGCTTCTCAATATATCCATATATTCTAGAAAGTAGTTTAAGACATACTGTCAATTATTTAATCTGTGAGAATCCTTGAAAAGGATTTTTTTAAAAAAAAGCTTTAAAAGATTAGAATACTGGATTTGTGTATTTTCTTAAATTTGAAGGAGCTCCTTCAAAGTGTACTGCTGTATTTAAATCTCTGTTTTACATACATTTTTATTTTCTTTTATGGATTCTTGTGGAATCATAACTAAAATAATCATAGAAAACCTTTCATGAAATACATATTTAAATTTTGTAACAGCCTTCAGTTATTTTCCGTGGCTGGAATAGTGACTGAGTTGTAATAAATGTATTTACTTTTTAACGCAGTTATTGTGCAGATCTCACATGGTATTTCTGGGAAACACATTTTGAAATACCAGTAAAGATTGTTCATACTCGCTGTAAAGTTAACCTGTACAATCATATGGTACTGATATATAGTGGGCCCTGAGGCTAATTAAAGCAGTCGGGATTTAGTACATTCAGTAATGGGTCAGAAATTTAAGTGACTGATAGAATTGACTAAAACCATTACTTATCAGGAAATATAAGACTCTTTCCAGTATATTTTTTATTTAGCCTGTTCATCCAGTTTTATTTAAAATGCTTATAAAGTTACTGTTCTTCTAACCTTTGTTTCACTATAGAACAGATTTCTGTGTTTAGATTTTCTGTTTATACAAGCAGTAGTATTTGAGAAATTATTAAAACCCTAAGAAAATACGTCAATTATGTGCCAGTTTTTCAGCTCTCTCAGAAATACTAAATTATTTCATCATTTCTTCTCAGGATTGAAGTGGATCAAGGGACGAATAGATGACTGAATATTCGTATGAAGAGGAAAGCCATAAAAGTTAGTTGACATTTTTACAACCATATGCACTATAAATATTACTGCTATTATCAAAAATTTATATTGTATTACAAAACATAATAGATGAAATTATAGCATGTGAAATTCAGACTGGCTCTGTCAGGCAAGGGATTGCTATATACATAGCTTAACAGAACAGTTTCTGATTATAAACAAACAAGCAAATAAACAGACCTGAATGTTCAAGGGAAAGCACAGTACATTAGGAAAAGAGGTAATTCCATTGAAGTCAGGTGTTTCAATGGGCAAACACACAATGGTATTTATTGTTCTGTGCAAGGATGAGGGCAGAATTAGACAAGAAATGTCTTCCATTGCAGCTGTTGGTTATCCAGCTTAATACATTGTTGAATGTCACTCAAATGCCACATTGCCGAATGTTCTTTAGGAAATCAAATAGATTATGATATATTAGTAAGGATCTTAGTGCTTTGTTTTCTTATCATAAGGAAATGGCTGGTCCAGCAGTATACATGTTCTATGCTATTAAAAAAAAAAAAAAAACTCTTGGTGTACTGCAGTGATTTACTGACTTTACTGTCATTCTTTATAAAATGATAAAATTGAGTAGACCTTGACATCTGTCAGTCTGACTAGTTGATGACTGTGAACTATAGATTCTGACTGAGATGCTATGTTAACTGGTGCCTGTACTATGCCTGTAGGTTTGCACAAGAGCAAACGAATTGTAATGACAAATACAGCGCACAGTACAACGTGATAGAGTGTAGCAATTCAACTTAAACAAGGCGTTTTGGAAACTCTGCTGGTGATTGTCAAGAAGTGACATGGTGGAAAATCTTTTTTATGTAAAGCTTTCTTCATTCCTTGAATCACAGTCAGGGATGGGAACAATCAAAAAACTAGCAGCTAAGATTTTCCAAAAGTGCAGTGTCAGTTAACAACAGAATTTTAATTTTGTATTCTGTTCATTGTAGCAACATAATTTAGTAAGGCAACGGTTGTTGCTTATCTCAGTGATAATTTGGTTATATCAATATCGAGTGGGTCAAAAACTTAGTTTACTGACAACAGATTTAGTAGACGCTGAAGAGTTTAAGTTTCTTCTCAGGTTAGAATTTTTTGTGTATTTGTAAGAGATAGTAGATGTGCTGATCTTAGATACTGTATGATTCACAAGGAGCTTAAGACTTGAAGGAAGCGTCTGCGTCATTGAATCTCATCTCCTGAAATAACAGCCAACAAAATAATTAGTTCAGAAGTGGCCATAGAACATCTGTTTTATATACTAGAGGTCCCAGAAAACACCTCAAACATCCGGAAGCCAAATTTAAACCCAAATAGAGCAAATGGGATTAGTAGCTCTGTATCAGTGCTTACAATTCCTTTCCAGGGTCAGGGACCCATATGCCCACCAGATATTAACCAGCAGTTGCTGCCTGCTCAAACCAGCACACAGTCTTGAGGAATTTTTCTTTTGTTTGGTTGCTGACTTGTTCATGGCTGCTGTCTGTACCCATCTCTGATAGCTTGGGATCGGCTAACTTCTTGAGGGAACAAACACTTCCCTGCTCAGACCTCCTGACTGTGAATAGCAGAGTGAAAAAAGGAGTATCTTCTGAACACTGCTTGCATGTTCCAGAACTGCAGGAGTAAAATTCTCTACAGATGGCCTGGGAGGCCCTCTTTTACCAGCAGAAAGTTTAACGGAGTAAAAAGACCAGTTACTTATCTGTAAGTTATCGCTGAGTATTAGTATGTTACAATGTACTCCTCATACTTTACCAAAAATAGCACAACACAGAGCAGTTCCACCACAGCATAGTAGTGGCTTGCATTAAACTGTCTGAGGAGAAACTGGGTCAAATTAGTAGACTACAGCAGGTATTTGGCTTGGGAAGTGGCACCAGGGCAGAAAATTTCAAGGGTTTGTGAGATCCTTACGAGGGACAAACGTGACCAGAATTATGCACAAAGGAGAGAGGACTTTCAGATCAGACAAACACAAAAGACTTCTTGACTCGTGTGGCCTTTTCCCAAGTTTCTGAGATGTGAGCATCTCAGATCCCAAGAGATGCAGCACTACTTCTTCTGTATCTATGTTCTTAGATCTGCTTTTTTGATTCAATGCAGGGTGATGGCAGAAGGAAGGAAGAACAGAGCTGGATGGCTTTTTTTCATTCCAAACTATAGTTTCAATCTTGCGTATCTTTCTGATGCCATCCCACAGTAATCATGAGGAAGCAGTACCAAACAGGTGAAGCTAAGGAAAGGGGGATACTGAATTATTTCATTACCTGTTTTCTGTTTGGCAGTCTTTGCAAATGTAGGGCTCTTGAGTCCAGCTGTTACTCTTCTAATTTTAGGTCGGAAAAGTACCATGATTAAATTGTATAATCAGACAAACAAAAAAAGTAGTTACGTGGAGGGACTCAAAATCTGAGACTAAAAATTGCTTTTCTGGGAAGACTAATTCCAGAAAACTTAAGCAATAGAGGTGAAGAGGGCTCTTCTGTGGTCACTTTTAAAATCAGAGGATAAAGTTCTGGCTCTAATAAGAAAGAGATTAGATTTTACTCTTTATCTGATTTCAGCCTTTCATTTTGTTGTAGAGCTAAGAAAACATGCTGCTTTGCTAACCAAATTTTAAAAGCCAAAGTATTTCCATTATTTAAAACGCAAATATGCTGATATATCATCAGCAGCGTAATCAACTTTTGTTCCATCATGTGTCCTGTACTGATATACTTCAGCCCTTTGATGGTCTACCTCAGGCCATATCATAATATATATAAGTGGAGCTTTATGTATAAATGACACCTAAACACATGTGAAATATGAACATAGATTTTTATGTTTCCTTAAATGAGGTCAGAGGAATCTATCCGAGAAAAAAGGGGAGATAAATGTATACATTTATACATATGTATGCATACATGTATTTTGAGTGCATGTAGCTTACGATGATTATACGTTGTCCTTAATAACAGGTACAGCATCTAGAAATTCAGTTCTTTATTCAGCCTGACATTTAAAATTTACATACAACAGTATGCAGTGACTGAATGCAGATTTATGAAGATGAGATACTGATGCTGAAGCTGATAAGGAAATTGATAACTGTCAGGGAACTATAGCTCAAAAGGTTCTGGGGAACTTAAAGTCCGTGACTTTAGGTCAAAAAGAAATGAGTAAGACTGAGGGGAGATCAGAGAGCTAAGTCAGAGGGCAGAAAGGAGAAGAGATGGCACAGATTTAAAAGGCCAGTTTGCGTTATTGTTAATGAGTGGTTTTGGGTGCAGTCTCCCTCTTACATTGTGGTTTCATGGGTAACCTACAGAAGTACAACTGATCAGTAGCATTTGGTCAGGCCTAATGATGTTCTAAGGTATTTAATGCAACACTCGAAAGGTGATATATAGAGGAGAACTGAATTCAGTGGTGTTGGAAGCTTACTGCTGAACTGTGGGATTAGCAAGAAAAGTACTGTTGCACAAATGTAACCTGTATGTCATTCCTTTTAAGAAACAACCAAAAGCAAACTAATTTTAGAGGGAGAGACTCAGGGCAAGGAAATCTCTTCCAGAGCTCATCCTGTCCCAATCTCTATACCTCTGTTTTTCCCTTGTCTGTCTTTTCCTGACTGATGCCAAGCAAGATCTGGGAGAGTGCAGATCATCTGAGCTGCTAGTTGTGTGTGTGGTACTATAGAAACCCAACTGATGCCATCCCTCAGTAATCATAAGGAAGCTGTGCAAAATAATGTGCAGCTAAGGAAGGCAGGTACTGAGTTATTTCATTGCATGCTTTCTGTTTGGCAGTATTTGCAAATGTAAGACTGAGTTCAGCAGTAATGAGGATAGGGCTGCCATTCAGAGGGATCCCGACAAGCTGGAGAAATAGGCTGTCAGGAACATTGTGAAGTTCAGCAAAAGCAGAGTCTTGCACCTGCAGAAGAATATCCACATGCACCAGTACAGTTTGGAGGCTGACAGACTGGAAAGTAGCTTTACAGAAAAGACTCTGGGGGTCCTGATGGATAAGCTGGACATGAGCCAGCAGTGTGCTCTTGCGGTATAAAGACCAGCAGCATCCTGGGCTGCATTAGTGAGTTGCCAGCAGAGGAAATACTTCCCTCTGCTTGACACTCACGAGGCCTCTGTGAGAATAACGAACCCAGTTCTGCGTCCCTTCCTTACAAGAAGGGTATTGTGGTCAAACTGGAGTAAATATAGCAGAAGGCATTGCAAGATGATGGGGGCTGCAGCTGCCAGTGTGTGGGAGGGCTGTTTTCAGCCTTGTGTGGGGAAGGCTAAAGCAGATCTTACTGTTGTCTTCAATTAACCGTGAGAAATTCTGACTGGGCATTAAGAAAACATTTTGCACTCTGGGGATGACCGCACAGTGAAACAGATTGCCCGAAGGCATGGTGGCGTCTCTGTTGCCTAAGGGCCTTGAGGAATCAGAAATGACAGGATACAAATGATTAACTTATTTTTTTATTAAATATATTTGAGGGTATTTCTATGAAGTCTTATGTCTTTATTTGTGTAGTGTATCCTGTTAGAATACAAGTAGCAGAATTCTAATAGCAGTATGGTTGTATGTTTGATTACTGTCATATGCTGTCCCCTCTGAATTCACAAATACAGTTTTCCTAGAAAGGAAGTGACTATTCTAAATGGTCTTTCACATCTAACGTTATGCAGTGGCGTCTTGGAGTACGCTTCTGAATAGAAACATCAACAGGATAAAATATATTAATCCCCAGAGAGTTATCTAGCAGAGAGTTATCTAGCACTGGCCATCAGTCCATCCGTTTGTCATGTCTCTTTCGGTTTAGATTACTCTCAGGCAAAGAGGCAGTAGTTTGATGCTTTGTCTTGATTCATTATGATTATAAATATCTTGGATAAAGCAGCGTAACAAATGACCACTTAAAAATGACGGATGGCCAAATTCAGTAAGGCACAGGGTCTATGAAGTCCTTTTGATTTCATCTGTTGTCTAGCATTTATCAAGATCAGTCCATTAACAGTCGATTGGTGATGGGTATTTAATGACTATTTACAGTATGAATAGAGAGCAGTCAGTTTATTATCTGGAGGCCAGTCATATTCATGGGACAGATCTGCTTTTACTTGCAATTACTTGCAAATATACAATTTATTCTAAAACTGTAGAGTAGGAGTAAAACTTGATTTTTCTTCTTCCCAAGCCTTATCTTCAGAAAAGAATAGCAGAGATTTTCTTCCTTTCTCTGTTACACGCAAAGGTCATCTGCTACATCTTGTGCTGTCTCTTGCTCCCTTCCTTCCCCGTTTGGTGCCAGCATGAGTGATGAGCTGCTGTGCGCAGGCGCGCACTGACAGATGTGCACGCACAGCAGCATAGCCACTGCGCTTGAGCACCGCTGAGCCAGCCCCGAGACAGCTCAGGTCAGCTGTGGCTGGGGTGCAGTAGATTTGGGGCTGCTGCTGATGGCTGAAAAAATGCTGGAGGTATTTCTGAAACTGATTTGTTCCAAGTAGAAAAAGGCATTTAAGATACCTTTCAGCTTCATACACTACTTTTGCATTTGAACTGATTCATTTTCCCTTTGCCGTTATAAAATTAAGAAATGATTTCTGTGAAGGTCTCAGCATTCCTGTTAGACTTCTTTATTATCAGCTGTACAAAATCTGTTCTAGAACACTTCTTTTTTGATTTCTGCTGTGTAGTTGCTTTCATAGTCTAAAAGGTTTCATGTTTATGGGTCTCTGGTCTTGGCTCTGTTCCATTCTTTTCCTAACTATTTTGGTGTGTTTACATAGTGGTCCTCAGCAGCTGGCTTGGGGCAGGTATCCAAAGCACACAAACATACATACACATAAAAACGGTTCATCAGAGTTAAAGCCTAATTGTATTTGGTGTTTAGCTTGTGACCTGACCTTGTTGAAACCAAGTTGGATTATAATTTGGAGGCTTTTTTCCTTTTATTTCATGTCCTCCCGCCCCACCCTGTCCCAGTGTGGAATAGGGGGCGAATGTTACTGAAAAATCATAATGGTTGGTTTTAAGATTCATACCTCAGAAAGAAAATATATATGTAGAAGTGTTATTTCAGAAGAATGAAAAGTAATGGTTCAGGATAGCTGTAGACTTTCTGTACCCTCAGACTTCAGAAAGTCAATTAAAGTGAAGACAAAGATGGGTTAACCTTTCCCTGTCAAAGCTTTGTCTGCTGTGAAAGCTTCATGCTTTGGTTTAAACTAAATTGAAAAATTGTATTTTCAAGTTGACAGTAAGTAACTGTACAGGAGAGTTTCCCAAGAATCAGAAGTGTCTCTGGCTCCCTAGCTACTCAGCAGGAACATGCACAATTTGTGTCCCAGTGCTCTCTTTGGAACAGCTCTGGGGTGGTTTAACAGTACTGACTTTACAGTGGTTCTTGAATTAAGTTATATTAAACACTGTTTTGAAATAGGAAAAGAGGAGATTTGCCTAAAAAGCATGGCGACAAAATTCACATGAGATGGTATGTATGAGAGGAAGAAGGCCAGCTTTGTAGTGAAGCTCTCAGAAATGTAATTACTGTAGATAATAGAAGTATTTCAAATTTTGGTCACATTTTGTCAATTCTAAGTTTCTAATCATAGTGCATATGCTGTTAGAATTACTAAATGCCATTGTAAACTAAAAGTAGATCTTACTGCTGTTGTGATCTTGATCACTGCTCTTCAGATTTACTGCTACTGATAACAAGTGCGTAATTTGCAAATATGGATGTATATTAGAGCTGCTTTTAAGGATCTGCTGTGGCACCTGTTGAAATATCTGAATGCCATAGAGTGTCTTTTAAAATACTCCTGAAAGTTAATAAATACCTTCCATCTTAGGTAGTGAATGTGGTGACATCTATCATTGGGCTGTGGCATGAGGGCATGTGCAGTTTGAGGGCGCAGTCCTGGAGGTCTGGGCAGGACAGAACTGGTACAGATTTGTCTACGCTTTAGGAATCCCTGGAGTAATCAATCCCCCAAACTGTATGCTGGTTTTGTTTATAGAGGAAGCTAGCTGGAGCAGTTCAAACTGGAGCTGTAAAGTGAGTTGAGGGTATTTTCTTTATTGCTGTTTTAATTTAGATTGGGCGCATGCTTCTGTGAATCTGCCAGTTGTGTGTGCTTTGGTAGGCTGGTCTGGTAGGTTGGCCTGGAGTATTTGGGGTTAGGTTTAGCTCAGTTGGTTAGAGCGTGGTGCTGCTAATGCCAAGGTCACGGGTTCAGTCCCCGTGTGGGCTATGCTGAGGACTGGACTAGATGATCTCCAGAGGTACCTTCCAACCTTACCATTCTGTGAAATCTATGCAAGCGCTGTTCCTATGGGATGAAACTAAACTGGGAGATGCGCTCCATAAGTGTACTGACCTGCTCCAATTTCTAATGATTTAGACCAAAGTAACCCCTGAAATATGTGTGGTATTGACATTGGATCTTCAACAAAACTATCTCACAGAACAGATCACCTCCTGTTGCGCTGCACTACTTGCTGATGTAGAAAATCCGCAGCGTGCATGGCTAGGGACTCACCACCTGGGATTGTGCCCTGTCCCACTTTCAGTACTGTAGTCAAACTAACTACTTTGGTTCCTGTTTTATCCTTGATGCTCCTGATGAGAACCAGTCACAAGTGATTGGACAAAGTCCGAAGGAATGCGATCACAAAAGCTTAGGTTTGTTGCTTTTAACTTTAGACCCTCTGCTGAGGGTTCCAGTCTTCCCCTAGTCACTTAGCAGGCAATTCCAGAAGGCAGGTCCTCCCATGGGATCCCTAAACCCTCCGTATAATAAAAGATACCATTTCTGTCTGCAAACCTTGCTGGTGCTGACACTCTGAGTGCAGCAAGCTTCTCTTTACCGGATTAATTCTCCGTGGTCTAGGGGTTTCCGAGGCATCCTGCAGCACCACTGCTCTTACCGTCTGAGCTCTTCTCCACAGCAGTGTGTTCTCGTGGGAGCGAAAGAGCAGTCAGTTAGCTCATTTCACCTTTTATTCCTGGAGCACTTAAAGAACAATTACACTAATTCTAGTAACGACTAAATTTATACCACTCCAGAGAGAGACGCACAAGGCATTTAGTTTCTGAGCTGTTTGACAAGAGCATTTTGATATGTGTATTTTCAGAAGTATGACACAAGTTTTCAAATCCCTAATGGGGGAAAAAATGTTTAAATCCATATTCTCATGTTTTTTGTGTTTCCAGGAAGTTGAATGCTGTTCAGTTCTGTTGGGCACTGCCTGTCAAGGAAAAAAAGTGTTTTTAGTGTTTGTATGAAAATAAGGATACTTTTTTGTGTGAATTTCAGTTCTCTTTATCATGAGGCAGCACAGATAACTACATTTTAGAGTTAATCTTTGCTTCTCAATGAGAAGGAGAAAAAAATACGATTCTTGTTCTGCTCAGCAACGCTGGTTAAGATACATTGAGTCAGAGACTGAAATACTACATATACTTTACTGTTTTCCTGCATATCTGGCAATAAACACTTAGTGCTAGAAATAAATGCATTTGGATTTTTGTACTTTTGACATGACGTGACATGGAGAGAATAAAGCCGTACAATGGAAGTTTGTCATTTCTGCTCATGTGAAGACACAGAATAATGTACTAGAATTCAGTAACTAACAGGTAAGAAGGCAGTTATTTTGAAACTGTTATCCACTACTAACAGACCTGAATAATGATTTTACTGGGTACTGTATTTCATATACCAAAGACGTGTGTTTAATGAGCAAATAAGCTCCTAGTAATCTAAATCTTGATCTGTTCTTACACTTACCACCCTGTACTTCATGTGTACTCCTAGTGATACATTAAGACTTTCTTGTTCACAGGTTCGGTAATGAGTCACGAAAGGGCAAGTTTTCTGCTTTGAGGCTGTCACTTGCTATTGAACTTTGCTATTTATTTACCTTTTTTTTTGTTTTTTTCAGTTCAGTAATTTGTTAGCAGTCCACTACAGCTGTGATGTACATCTGGACATAGTCCAGCTGGAAACCAAACTGGTTTGTAACATAGGTAACCATGCATTGGATTTCTGCCTAAATTCTTCAAATTTCAATATTAGCATTAGCAAACAACATCAGAAAGGATACTGTCCTAAAAATAGTGAGACTCAGAACAATTCCCATTGTTTTTTTCCTGTGCTTTTTTATTTTCCTGTGATTTAGGGGAGATCACACACCCCTGAAAACCAAACATTTGGAGCTGAGCCTAGGTTAAATTTAAAATTGTATGGGCCTGGGCTTTAATGGTTGTTCTTTAAAGAGATGGTGAGATAGGTATTCTTTAAAGATGATAGTGAGAATATCTCTTGCAGATTGAGAAACAAGGAGTTCCTGTTGGTCTTAGGAAAATGAAAATTAACTTAGATATGTGAGTAGTCTTACTAAGTGCAGTGGAACTGAGATGATGTTTGCTGAACTACTCTTTGGAGATTTACATAATGGATGAGATATAGGAGCTCCAGGCTGCATGACAGCAGAGTTTATTTTATCGCAGAATGTAGAACAAGTGAATTGCCTTAATAATGTGATCTCTGCAGAAAGCAAAGATAATCTTTTTTTTTATATGCAAAAGAGAGTCAGAGAGTACGTATAATCCTGGCTATTCATGTACAAGGAGTCAAACTCTTCTTTTGAGTAAGGTGAATCCTTTTAACTATCTTACTGGCTTATTCAGTGCCTTTAGAGCTCTTTGAGGATGAAAAGCAACATGCATCTCTGTGAAAATATGACTTCTACACAATAAAAATACACTATCTACTGATAATTCAAGGCTTGATGAAATAAGCCTCATAAGAGGCTGCGTAATTATCTTAACTGCTACATGTTTAAATATATGGAAAGCATTTTATAAAGTATGGTCACCTGTTATTTATTTCTATAGTAGTAATAATAGAAATCTGAAAAGTTTTAGAAGCTGTATAATTTCAAAGTGGGTGGATGCTAGAAGGAAGTTTTACATTAAGAGGATTCGGGCTTTAATTTATTCAGACCAGTTCACCCACTTTAGTGCATGTGGGTTTTTTCTTTCATCATCTGTTGATGATTCCTTTTCAACATGGAAAATGGACAAAAAAAATACAGAAAAAGTAGAACAGATAAGTGTAGATGGTAAATAATACCCAGATCCTATTGCTCGCTTTTCAACAGAGTGTCTGGCCTCAAGCAAGAGTTTGGCTATTACTTTACTCCGAATATAAATGTGCCATTACTCTTTGCTTAGTAGCAACAGTTTGTTATGATCAAGGCTACTTACTACATTTGCCTGAAGGAAAAGATTTACTATTGCATATAGTAGGTTTCCAAAACAGAGAATGATGCCCTTTGTTTCTGGTTTCCAAGAGCTATATGCTGCTTAAGAATCCTTTTGTGTTAGTCCAATGACAATTGCTGCTTCTTTTAGATGAGTCTGATGGGTAAGTAATTGATCATACAGTGTCACGTATGGAAACATGCACATACATTTGCCTAATATGAAACCAATTCCTGTCAGTAGGAATCACTGGAAAAAGAGACAATTTCTTGAACGTAGGATTCAGTAAGGTTAGTTTCTGCTTTTGTTGATGAAAAACTTCAACATTTTTTCCAGTGGTGATTGACAGTGTTCAATTGATGTACTAAATAGCCTGTGCTCTGCTAACAATTCCAGGATGCAGACTGGGATTAGTTCTGCCAAATTTACTTCCCAGTGGTGGTAATTGTTTATCAGTTGAAATATAAAGTTGGGTCTTCCATGGTTTCTTTTTGTGACTGGGTTTCTGGTAAACCAGTTATTTATTTTTGTGTTCCGTCATAAGTTTTTATGAATGCAAGGGAAGGCACCAAAACAATAACTCATCTGTTTGTATTTGCTGGGGTCTATCTAGTGGTACATAGTGGCCTTGTGGGATCGGAGACCATGGAATGTTTTATAATGATAAACAGGATTGTTTTGTCAGAAAAAGTGTTTTGAAACACTGACATTCTTCCATTACTATGGTTCAGAATTTTCCCAAATGGGGATCTTTAAGTAAATAAATCACAGAATCACTCCAGGCATCTGTGACTTAAAATGTCTTCAACTGCTCCCAAAACAACTCTAAAAGTCCTGCATAAGATATGAGCAAGGCAAGTGGGGAAAGAGTTCACTTTGTCAACACTTAAGCAAATTCCAGACCTCTTAATACACTACACAATTATTTAGTGCAAAAACTTGAATGCACCAGGAAGAATCCTACTAGACAGTGATGTCCAAAACAACCTTGTGATTATAACAGATTCCACAAGACTTGGTTTTCACTGACTTACCCTTCTTTATGAACTATGTGTACATTGTCACATGTATTTTCCCATTTCCATTTGTTCCTTATAGAATTACTGTATGGAGGAACAGTGTGCAAAATAATAAGTTTGTCTATGGGAGAATTCTTACAATTCTAATCCAGATGCACCTACATACTATCTGGTCATTTCGAGAAAAACTTGGTTTTCATGTGAGGTTGAGATATGTTACATGAGGCTAAAGAACCTCAGTGTTGGCTACCATGTTTTTAAATTGCTGTTCATTAAGGTAAAATTCCTAAAGCTTTAATTTTCAAAATTTTACCACAGTTACAAACACTTCAAAGGGGAAGAGAGTAAATATCTGCTTCTCATTGGGTTATAGTATCATTTAAGTGTCTGTCCCATCTCAAGAAGGCTTATTACACTTAAAATGATGAACCCCTATTTTTCACTAGTGAGGAATGAATCTGGATGTTTCAATTATGAATCATCCTGAACTGCTTTGAGTATTGGAGTACTAGGTAGCTGATCTATTACAAGTTTTAATCCTGCATCATTGCCAGTTACTAACTTCTTTGTAAGCCATTTGACATGATCAGTATTTAAAGAACTTAAATTCTAGAATTGCAAATTACAATAAATATTATGCAGACAGCTCCCTTTTCTGACCTTAGAACAGTTATACAGTAGCTGATGATGACAAAAATGTAAAAGGTTATTTGTTAGCCTATTTTAAAAGATCTGCGTTGCCTGCATAGGATTTTGCAAGTCTTGATAATTTAGATTTAGTCATAACAGCATTAGCAATGATCTGTTGAATTAAACTAGTAGTTCCTCAAAATGGATCAATGTATAATTTTCTTCAATTTTAGTGTATTCAGATTATTCCTTAATTTAGTGCTTAAAATAATAAACCTAATCCATTTCAGTACTGGGTCCCATCCTGTTCAGCTTATTCGTCAACGACCTGGATGAGGGAACAGAGTGCCTCCTCCAATGTTTGCCAATGATACCAAGCTGGGAGGAGTGGCTGATACACCTGAGGGCTGTGCTGCCATTCAGAGAGACCTGGAGAGCTGGGCAGAGAGGAACCTCCTGAGGTTCAACAAGGGCAAGTGCATGGTCCTGCACCTAAGGAAAAATAACCCTAGGCACCAGTACAAGCTGAGGGCTGACCTTGCGGAGAGCAGCTCTGCAGAGAAGGAACTGGGAGTGTTTGTGAACAATAAGTTGACCATGAGCCAGGCAATGTGCCCTTGTGGCCAAGAAGGCCAATGGTCTCCTGGGATGCATTAGGCAGACTATTGCCAGCAGGTGGAGGGAGCTGATCCTGACCCTCTCCTCAGCCCTGGGGAGGCCTCATCTGGAGTACTGTGTTTAGTTCTGGGCTCCCCAGGACAAGAGAGACATGGAGCTACTGGAGAGAGTCCAATGTAGGGCTACGAGGATGATTTGAGGGCTGGAGCACCTGCCCTATGAGGAACGGCTGCAAGAGCTGGGCCTTTTCAGCCTGGGGAAGAGAAGACTGAGGGGGGATCTTACAAATGTATATAAGTACTTGAAGGGAGGGTGTCAAGGGGATGGGGCCAAACTCTTTTCAGTTGTCCCGTGTGACAGGGCAAGAGGCAATGGGCAGAAATTGAACCACAGGAAGTTCCTCGTGAATACGAGGAGGAATTTCTTCCTTGTGGGAGTTTCGGAGCCCTGGCACAGGTTGCCCAGAGAGGTTATGGAGTCTCCTTCTCTGGAGATCTTCAAGGCCCACCTGGATGCAACCCTGACTACCATGCTGTAGATGACCCTGCTGAGCAGGGAGGTTGGACTAGATGATCTCCAGAGGTCCCTTCCAACCTTACTGATTCTGTGATTCTATGAACCAGCAAGAATTCTTCCACTTTGAAATGAAATTCAGATCGCTATTTCTTCTTAGACAAATGATCACTCAAAATGTAGTCATTAGCTTAAAAAAAAAAAAAAAAAAAAAGCCTGAAAGAAGAGCCTGAGTTCTATTTCAGAGACTGTTTTAAACTTAGCAATAAATGATGATAGTCAGACTTTCACAATTTTCTCTTAATAGGGGATAATTTGTTACTCTTGTCGTAGAGCAACAAATAGTTACTCTACTTTTTTCAGTGATTCTGGAAAGACAGATTCTGTTAATGTCTTCAGACAATATGAAATACGCATCTAGGTACATGATGTATACGCATACAAGCAAAAGTTCAGAAGTTTGATAAAAGAAACAGCACCAACAATGATACAGCTTTGGGGCTTTTTTCATCACAAAAAAATGAGATGTGTCTCATGCACGCATGTGTTTTGGGTAGCTGATAAAAGTGCTTTGAGGAAAAGTATTACAAGGAGTGATTTTTCAGAAAAGGTTTATTTACTAGAAAGCATTATCTTTGACACATGCGAACCAGTGTCTTGCATGAGCATTCAACATGTGAAGTGTCGTTGTGAATCATCTACGTTGACTGAGGGAATTACTCTTCAGATATTTGTCTGGCATCACTCAGTGTCTGATCAGCACTGCTGTTGAAACCAGTGTGGCTGTGATTTTAGCGGTTAGAATATTTTAATAATGTTTATTGAATTTGAGCATCCAGAATGATGATGGAGACAGTTTGTCATATTATTAATGTTAGTTGTCCAAATTCCTTCAAAAAGACACAGTACACATTTCAGTACACGTAACGCTGTACGCCTGTGCAGAAATCATTGCTTAAAAATATTATCAGCTTAACGCATCCAGATCTTGTGGTGCAATGTAAATCTAATAGAAGCATTTTATTCTATGTGAGACATAGCTAGTGTGGACAGGAAATCGTTTTCATCATTTTACACAGTGGAACTAAGCCACATGTTGGGAATAAATGTGTGATTTATACAGGCGCAATTTCCTATTTTGTCCTAATGAGAAACGTTAAATATATTAGTATGACTCAGGGCTTGACACACACAATAAAGGCTATGTATGATGCCAAACAACCAATTATCTCAGTGCATTATTTCTTGAAAGCTTTGATATGGGTAAGGTCACTATACATTTTTAATGGGAATGTGATGCTAGGTTATAAAAAGATAACACAAATAACAATACTTTGTTAGATCCTCCTGCTGTGCAATGTATAATCAGGTGCAGTGACTTAAAGAACACTAATGAGAATTTAAAGACACAGCAGGGGCACATTTAATAGTCATGCACAATTCTATCAATGCATTTACATAGAGCACCTCTGAGGCAGCTAGAGTTCAGCAGCAGGTACAGATGTATAATTTACTGTTTTGTGTGGTGTAGTATTTTTTCTAAATTTCAATGAGAACAATAATTCAAAACATTCTGGTGCTTTGCCAGATACTATCATTTTGCTGTGATTTTACAAGCTTGCATGAAATCAGCCAGGATTGGTGGTACACATGGACAGGCTGCATTACAGCATTTTTCAGTGACAAAGTAATGACTGAGAGAAACAAAGGACCTAGGTTCTGCTTCTTTCCAAAGGGATCATTTGAAGTCCATGCTGAGCTGTAGGTCCTCTTTGGTGACAGTCTCATTCATCTCTGAAATAATTCACAGGAAGTGAATTGCTAGAGAAAGACAGAATTGCCCTATTTCAAACAGTGGCTCTGATCTACACCAGGTACTTCATAGAAGAATGCGAGAGATCCTTAAGAGCAGTTTCGCTCTATTTGACTGTTTGTTCTTAAATGTGAATCTTGCTTCTGGAATCCAGTGGTTTACATCTGATTTCATGCTGTTGGCATGTATTATACTAAAGAAAAACATAAGAATGTAAACGTGGCCATTTTCTGCCAGGTAAAAGGACGATCTAGCTTGTATGCTTTCTCTAACCACAACCAATAACAGATGGAGGCTAAGGTAAAGGATACAACAAAGTACCTACCATGGTACTGCCCCAGGGCATCTTCTAAGTTTGCAAAAAGTCTAGGGCACAAATCCTTTCTCAGCCAGAGGTTGCATATATATTTTTGTGCTCTTGTAGCTCTTGTCAGACAAATTTGTAGAATGCAAATCCAGTTTTTTTTGCATGCATTTCCAGCTCATAAGCCAAGTACCCTTGTCAGCATGTCAGAAGACTGGCTTGTATAGGTGGGAAACTGCGCTGGACTGAATTCCAATGCAGAAAGACAGTACAGCAGAAGATAGAAGCAAGGATAGGCTAAGAAAATGAACACAGAAACCCTGCCCAGGCAGGCAGGGATGGTGTCGGGAAAGCCGGAGCTCAACTGGAGTTCAGGCTTGTGGGGGTGTCAAAGGCAACAACAAGAGCTTCTGCCATAGCGTTAGTAGTGAAGGTCTGGACAGGAGAAATGTGTGCCTGTGGCTGAATGGGATCTGAGATTTAGTGACAGCAAACACTGACAAGGCTGAGGCACTCAGTGTCTTCTGTACTGCAGCCCCCACCAGCAAGGGCTTCTCCCACGCCTCTGCACTTAGAGACAGGGTTCAAAGAGGAAAGGAGCCAGCACCTGTGGATGAGAATCCAGTCAGGGATTACTTGAGAGGACTCAAACCCTAGCAAGTGCACGGGATCCGTTGGGCTACGTCCATGGGTGCTGAGAGAGCTGGTCGATATCCTTTCAGCACCGTTCTCTATCGTATTTGAAAGGTCTTGGAGATTGTGGGAGATCCCTGATGATGAGAAGACAGTAGATGTCACACTCATCTTCACAAAAGTCTGAAAGGGCATTCTGGGGAACTACAGGCTGGTCAGCCTCCCTTCAGTCCTAGGAAAAATCATGGAGATGAGTCCTGAAGGAAGAAACTTCCATGCCCATGAAGCAGAGGTGTGTGGAAACAGTCAGCATGAATTCACCACAAACAAAGCATGCCTGTCTGACCTGATTGCTGTCTACAACAAAATGACTGAAATTATGGATGAGGAGAGAGAAGTGGTTACTATTTACCTCAACTTCAGCAAGGCTCTCCACACTGTCTCTCACCATATTCTTTTATGCAAGTTAGGACATGATCATTTGGAGGGATGCACAACCTGAAGGACAAAAGACTGGTTGGATGATTGAGCTCAGAGGGTTATTATTAGTTATTTCGGGGTAGTAACAAGAGCAGTACAGCAGGGGTCTGTCCTGGGACCTGTCCTGTTCAACATCATTATAAGTGATGTGGAGGAGGTGATGCGGTGCACTCCCCAGCAAGTTCACACACAACACCAAATGGGAGATCTAGACAATATGCCAAATATGTTGAGGAATCATAGCTTCTCTTAGAATCTGAGGGAAATGCATGTTGCCAACATGGGAAATTTGTTAATTAGAAATTGTTAACTGTTAATTAGAATTGCCATCAAACTGAACCCTAATTCTACAGTAATTTATTCCTTGTGGAATTTAATTTGAGTGCTTTCTATTCTCGCATACAAGCATTTAGGACATCCTGTCTTGCGTAAGAGAATACATCATGTAAGCAGTCAGGACCAATAATCCTGACTCTCTAGAAGTTGATGTTAGCAGTCTGCACACAATACATTATTTTAGACAGGTTTTTTTCAAGCATTTGGCAGATACCTACAAATTCTTACTCCCTTTCCCAAGTTGGAGTGCTTTATAATTCATTGACTAACTGAACCAGTGATGCCGTTTTACTTTTTTTTTTCTTTTTTTTTTTTTGGTACTAATGAATGCTACTTTACTAGTTTTTGTATTAATATTTCCTGAGTCTGCACTGAAGTCAGTGGGAAAACTTGTAACTGATACTGAACAAAATGGAGATTAGGTCATGACAGGAAGTTAAACATTTGCAGTTTGGGAGTTTCATCAGAGAATACACTTGTTCTTACGAAGAGTCAAAATAAGTACTTTGTTTCCTCTACAGCAAGAGGAGTATAGTAATTACCATACTTCCACGTGCATGTATGGTACTGTGTAAAAGGTGCAGTGAAAGGTAATGAACTAATGTTTAGCTTCTGGCAAATAATCTGACTTTCTCTTCTGAGCATGCAATCATTTAGCTTTTTTTTTTAATTATTGCTTTGTTATTTTGGCATATACAGGAATCAAACAACATTTACTCTCAGTTTTGCAAATACTGGCAACAGAACAAATCTACGTTATTGCTGTTGTTCTGCTTCAGTGGAGTTGCTGCAGCGAAAATTGTGGTTACAGCTCTTCCTAGCAGATGGAGCAGGACCATTGAAAGAATATTTTCATTCTCACCATTTACTACCTATCATGCCTATGACTTTGCACTTGAGCCAGGGCAGACTTTTGAGGTCCTGTGAGAATAAATTATACTTTTCATAGATGTATTGCCGGCTACATATCATTCTGTGGTGGGGTTGCATGCAGGCAATAGCAATATTGGCTAATAGCGATTACCAGTTTCTTAAAATTTTTGTGGCCTAACTCAAAGGGAACTCAATACATTTAATGACTACATTATCTTATGTTGTTCTTTGTTAAGAGGAAATGCTTTGTAATATCTGTGGTTTATAAGAAGTCAGCTTTTGGTGTTTATCATCAGTTTATAACTATATTTCATCCTCAGGAAGGGAACACGAGATCTGCAGGAACAAAAGTCTTCTCCCTGAATTAAAGGGTTTGGCCACTCATTCTCTGCAACTCCAACTGAGAATACAGTGTTGTTTGTAGCTAATTTACTTTCTTTGAAACTTGAAATGGACCAGTTTAATTTAAAAATGACTTTAAGGAGGAATCAGAATCACAGGATGATTGAGGTTGGAAGGGACCTTTGGAATTATTTGTCCAGTCCCGCTGCTCAAGTAGGGTCACCTAAAGCATTTTGCACATGATCATGTCCAGGTGGGTTTTGAGTATCTCCAGAGAAGGAGACTCTACAACCTGTCTGGGCAACCTGTTCCAGTTCCTCATATTCAGATGGAAATTCTTGTCTTCCAATTTGTGCCCTTTGCCTCTTGTCCTGTCGCTTGGCACCACTGAAAAGAGTCTGGCCCCATCCCCTTGACACCCTCCCTTCAGATATTTGTAGAAATTGATAAGATCTAATTGATCCTCCTCTCTCTGTCTTCTCTTCTCCAGGCTAAACAGGTCCAGCTCTCGCAGCCATTCCTCATAGGGCAGATCCTCTAACATCTAATCATCAGGGCAGATCTAATTATCTTTGCAGCCCTACACTGGACTCTCTCCAGTAGCTTCATATGTCTCTTGTACTGGGAAGCCCAGAACTTGAGATGAGGCCTCCCCAGGGCTGAGTAGAGGGGCAGGTTCACCTCCCTCGACCTGCTGGCGACATTCTTCCTGATACACCCTGGGATACCATTGTCCTTCTTGGCCTCAAGGGCACATTGCTGGCTCATGGTTAATTTGTTGTCCACCAGGACTTCCAGGTGCTTCTCCACAAAGCTGCTTCCCAACAGGTTGACCTATACTGGTTCATGGAGTTATTCTTCCCTGAGTGCAGGACTCTGCACTTTCCCCTGTTGAATCTCATGAGGTTTCTTGCCGCCCAGCTCTCCAGCCTCTCCAGGGCTCTGAATGGCAGCACAGCCTTCGGGTGTATCAGCCGCTCCTTGCAGTTTGGTATCATCAGCAAACTTGCTGAGGGTACTGCTCTGTCTCTTCATCCACGTCATTGATGAATAAGTTGAACAAAGACTGGACCCAGTACTGACCCCTGGGGGACACTGCTAGTTATAGGCTCCAACTAGACTGCGCCACTGATGACAGCCCTCTGAGCTCTGCTATTTAGTCAGTTCTCAGTCCACCTCACTGTCCACTCATCTAACCCACATTTCCTGAGTTTATCTAGGAGGATGTTATGGGAGACAGTGTCGAAAGACTTGCTGAAGTCAAGGTACACAACATCCACTGCTTTCCCCTCATCTCCCCAGCCAGTCATTCCATCATAGAAGGCTGTCAGATTGGTTGAGCATGATTTCCCCTTGGGGAATTGGTTAAGCATGTTTTCCCCTTGGGGAATCCCTGCTGACTACTTCTGCTGAGCTTCTTTTGCTCTACATGTTTAGAGAGGACACACAGTTCCATCACCTTTCCAGGGATGGAGGTGAGGATAACTGGCCTGTAGTTGCCTGGATCCTCTTTCTTGCCCTTTTTGGAGATTGGGGTGACATTGGCTTTCTTCTAGTCCTCAGGCACCTCTCCTGTTCTCCATGACCTTTCAAAGATGAGGGAGAGCGGCCTGGTAACAACATCTGCCAGCTCTCTCAGCACTTGTGGGTGCATCCTTTCAGGGCATGTGGATTTGTGGATGTCAAGTTTGCCTAAAAGATCTCTAACCTGATCCTCCTTGAGCAAGGGAGACTTGTCTTTTCTCCAGATTTTCTTTCTTGTCTCCAGGCTCTGGGATTCCTGAGAGCTGACCTTAGCAGCGAAGACTGAAGCACAGAAGGCATTCAGTATTTCTGCCTTCTCTGTATCCTTCGTTACCTGGGCCCCCGCTCCATTCAGCAGCAGGTCCACATTTTCCCTAGACATCCTTTTGCTATTGATGTATTTGAAGAAGCCCTTCTTGTTGTCCTTCGCTGGGTTTAATTCCAAATGGACCTTAGCCTTCCTTGTCAGGTCCCGAGTGACCTTATATTCCTTCTAAGTGACCTCTCTTCCACATTCTGTGTACTTTCTTCATCTGTCTGAATTTGGCCAAAAGCTCCTTGCTCACCCATGCAGGTCTTCTGCCCCCTTTTCTGGACTTCTTACTCATAGGGATGCACCACTCTTGAGCTTGGAGGAAGTGATGCTTGAATATGAACCAGTTTTCTTGGACCCTGCTTGTTCTAGGGCCCTAACCCATGGGATTCCTCCAAGCAGTTCCCTGAAGAGACCAAAATTCGCTCTCCTGAAGTCCAGGGTTGTAATCCTATTTATTTCCATACTTTCTCCTTGCAGGATCCTGAATTCCACCATCTCATGGTCCCTGCAGCCAAGGCTGCCCCCAAACTTCACATCTCCAGCCAGTCCTTCTTTGTTGGTTAGGACAAGGTCCAGCAGCACACTTCCCCTCCTTGGTCTTCCACTACCTGTGTCAAGAAGTTATCATCAGTGCTCTGCAGGAGCCTCTGGGACTGTTTGTGCCTAGCTGTGTTGTCTTTCTGGTAGATATCAGGGTGGTTGAAGTCACTCATGAGAACCAGGGCCTTTGATCATGAGGCTTCTTCTAGCTGTCTGTAGAAGGCCTTGTCGACTTCCTCTTCCTGATCAGGTGGCCTGTAGTAGACACCCATAACAGTATCACCTGTGTTAACCTGCCCTTTAATCCTTTCCCATAAGCTCTCGACTGGCTCTTCATGCACCTCTAGGCAAAGATCAATACATTCCAGTTTCTCTCTCACATAAAGAGCAACTCCATCACCCCGCCTTCTTGGCCTGTCTTTCCTGAAAAGCATGTATCCATCCATGGCAGCATTCCAGGCATGTGAGGTATCCCACCATGTCTCATGTAATTGCAATGAGATCATGGCCCTGTAGCTGCACACAGGTCTCCAATTCTTTCTGATTATTCCCCGTCCTGTGTGCACTGGTGTACAGGCATTTCGCAGAGATAATTGTGCATGCAGGTTTTCCAGAAGGGGCGCAAAAGGATCTTGCTTAGCCATGTCTCATATGCACTTGGCTGCTTGTACCCACTGCAGGCGTCCCAGCTTGAGATGTGTTTTGTGGACTATCCTGTCTCTATAACTCTCCCCTTCTCCCATCTTTCCTAGTATAAAGCCTTCTTTACCAGGCTGGCCAGTCTGTTGGCAAAGACATGCATGCCCTGCTTAGTGAGGTGGATCCCATCTGTCCCCATCAGTTGTCCATTTTCCAAAAGGGTCCATAGAAACCAAAACCCTGTTGCCAACATCAGTGTTGCAGCCAGTTGTTAACCTGGAAAATCCATCTACTGCTCCTCACTTCCTTTCCCCCTCACTGGTAGGATTGAGTAGAAAATCATCTGGGCTCCCAGACCCTTGGCCACCATCCCCTGAGCTCTGAAATCCTGTTTGAGAGTTTCCAATTTGCCCTTGGTATCATTAGTGCCCACATGGAAGAGCAACAGAGGGTAATAGTCCAACATGTGGACAAGCCTTGGCAGTCTTTTGATGACTTCTTGTATTCAAGACCCTGGCAGGTAGCAAACCTCTGTAGATAAGAGGTCAGGTCAACAGATAGATGCTTCTATCCTCTGCAGCAGGGAGTCAGCCACAGAAGTGCATGATGATGTCCAGGCCTCTGAAACCTTTTCCATAGCTGTTTCCCAACTCCTCTGGGGCTTTTAGTGGCAGAACTGAAGGCTGAATTGCTTGGAGATGACAGGCCCTTTGGGCTACAAGGAATAACATAACCGAGCAATACCAGTAGACTGGGTCTTGTCTTCTAGGCAAGGAAGAATTATATTCAGCCATTTGGCCTGCCACACAGGATTTCAGACAAAAATTTTGGACTAAACTAGCTACTTCTTACATGCTAGATGCTTCCTTTATTCTCCAGAGTGTAGGGCCCATATTGTATCTGCCTTCGTGGAAGCAGACTTTGCATACTAGCAGGTGGGGAAAAATGTATGCCAAGGAGCTCCCCACAATTTACACAGTCATTTTCCTGCCAGAGCAGGTAAGGGTAGAATTTAGTGTAAAATTCTGGTCACTTGTGTAATTCCTGGTAAGCTGCTGGGCAGTGCTGTTCTACACTCATCTGCTCAGCAATTACATAAAAAAAACACAATTTAAACAATTAACGGATAAAGAAAAATGTATCAGATGGCAAAAATATTCCCCTGACACCCTGTGGATGTTGCATACTCCTTCTAACAAAAGAGGAAGTTAATTGAAACACATTGTGACCTGAGGCTTCTTGATTATCCAAACCTTGATTTTAGTCTTCAGTAAAAGGGGGAGACAGGGACCTGTTAAATGAAAAATCTGACCTAATAGAAATTGTTCTTAGCAGTTGTTCTTTTTAATCTTTTTCTCCAGTTTAATGTTTGATACAGCAGCCCACCTAATAATAAAGCTAACCTTTAAGTAGTATATTTTTAGTAAATTGGATAAATACAATATTTGCAAGATTAGTAAAAATATTTTACATTTCCCTGTCCCAGTCTTTTTTTTTTTTTTTTCTTTTGAATTTTAAGCCTCATACTCTTCAAACTCTTCTTCCAGCTTGAGGTGACTGACATATAACTGAAGACCAACCACTGCACTTGCATCCCAGGCACTGGCAGCATGGAGTTGCAACTGCTGTTGAGGTCTGGGCTATATCTGGCATGTGTGATTATAATAAGAGGTTACACTTGAAGATGCCTGTCTGGAAAACACATTTACTAGACCAAGAGCCATGTTTCTACTTGTGACTTGATGCTCATGTGTGTCTTTAATATATCTATAGGCTGCCTCCCTCCCATGGTCTCCCTATCACATCCTGTGATGTATGGAATTTTATGCATTGCATTTGAGTCTGTTCTGACCTTTGTTTAGGACTAACATCCAAACATGGGAGAAGTATGTAGACTAGTGAAAAATACTGTTAGTTTAGTTAATTATTCTTCATAGTCATGTGCTGAACTAACGCCCTAGCATATTTCCAGAAGTCCATCACTGTGGTGTTGAAGATTTTGGTTTTTAGATGAGCCGTAAAATGCATTTTGAACTGGACTGAACTCGTTCTCAAAATGAAACTAAAATCATACTCACCTTGTTTCACATAAAAATATTGTGAAATTTAAGACTTCAACCTGTTTTGTTACAATAAATTGTTTTGGTTTCACATTAAACATCAATAAATGTAAATTATTCACCATTTCTGGTGAATTTGACTTGAAATTCAAGTTTACAGTAAAATGCAGAACTACCCAAGTCTCTGCTTTCATTATGAACCTTTCACACAGCTATAGATGTAATTACGTATGATGAAGATCTTATGGCAAGACATGGACTGTTAACCTTGATTCCCTGGCGGAATTCCCAGTTGGATGATTACCATCTAGCCACATAAATTTGCTTTTCTGTCAGATATTTTGTTGCCTTCACTTTTTGAAATAGACTGTTGTTAAGCATTTTGTGGCAGTGTTAAATGGTTTGTTTCACCCTAGAGATAACTACTTTTAAGTGGCTAACATATCTCAGTGTATGGTGTATAAAGGACTTTGGAACTGAAGGCCTTCAGCAAGCATAGGAGATCAGGAGATAGTAAGCAACTGCATGATTCTTTCCTGTGGGAATTTGGAAGGGAAATGATTCTCCTTGGCTTCCTCTCCCTCTGGAGATTGTTACACTTGGGAGGAGGTGGTAACCTTAGTGACTCTAGGGGTAACTATAGTGATGTTGCTGGGATTCAGTATAGTGATATAAGAATAGTATGAATTTAGATAGTCATACTGAGAAAAAATTCATGAAGTAATGTTATTGCCAAGGCATATAAGTGGCGTCGGCCACTTTGTGGTTAATTCAGTGACTTACCTAAGATGTCTGCATAAAAAGTGTAAAAGCAAACTTAAAATTTAAAAAATCTTTCTGCTCTAGAAAGAACAGTAGTCTGACAAAAGTGACTCAAATTTTTGGAAGCATAAAATGAGAATTTGGAAACATAATGATGAATTAAATTACTGTATCTGCAGAAAACTTGTGTAAAAACAGCTGGAAAATAAGGCAAGGCAAATTGTAAGTCATGTCTTTGAGACAGGACGACTACTTAGGGGCTACTCTCAGCTTTTAGCTATTCAAAAGTATTTCCCTTAACCAGAAAATTTTTATTTTACATGTAATGTTGAATTTCTTTTCCCGCAACTGATAGTTGGAAATGTCAGAGATTATGCCATGTTGGATGTTAACTTCTGAAGAAAACTAAAGAAATCTGATGTAGCTGTATGTGATATCCTACTTTTCAGGTGGAGAAGAAATTATCTGAAATCATTCAAATAATTAAGAGTAGTCTTTGACTATCTTACAGAGGTCGAGACAGGGAAGAAAATTCAGGAGTAAGTGGAGATACAGAGATTTCTAAATGCTTGACATTGCTTAGAAAATCTGTCAAAGAAACTGCTTATTAAATGGTTCACAGAATATGTAGCTCTGCGGGAGAGTAATGAGAGTGCTATATGAACCACCTAGCAAGACTGTTGGGAATAGTACATAGGTGCCAAATAATCTGAAGATGCGTTAGCTTTAAAAGAAGTATTCTTAACGTCTATTATGAAGCACTGAACTGCCAGCTGGACATTTTCATGATTCATGGAAAAGTTTAGACCCATCAGTGGTTCGGTCCTTATGATTTTGTACTCTATGTGTTCTCTCTGTGTTTTTTAGCATGACTAAATAAGCCTGTTTTCATTAGTGACAGCAGTAAATAGCATTATAGAGCTTGCTTCTGTATATTAATTGCATTCATGGGCTACATCAGAAGAAGGAAACTGGCCTGCCCAGAGACTTAAGTGACTGTAAATGCATGCAGGAAATTTGAGATCTGGTTCCTAGGTGCTCCTGATCTCAGTGCTTGCTTCTGGGATAGTACGGAGTAGCTCCCGTCACAGGTTGGCTGAGTTTGGGGGAGGGTCATTTCCATTTGTGATGCTTTAGCATAGAGCAGCTAGACATGAAAAACGTGGAGAGTGAGGAGACAACAACCAAGTGGAATCAGATTCTGTGATATTATGAGTAGAACAAATTATGGAATGAATTTGAGGGGTGCCCTTGGTTGTGTTTCAGTGCAGAGAGTTGGCTTTCACACTATCTCCACTATTGCTGTTAAAAACTTGCAGTGTGATTCTCAAGAGTATGGCTTGGCGAAATTCAAAACTCAGTCATCAAAATGGCCCTTCTCACAAGCGAAGCCACATTTCATGTTAGTGCTGGTCATGACTAAGTAAACACTACAGGATAGTGGGGTTTCTTCTATCCCAGGGTAAGAAAGGGTGTTTTGTTTTCTCTTTCTCAAAAGTAGCTGAAGATGATTTGATTAAAACTTGTAGCAAAAAGTCATGTTCCTAAAAAAAGAAAAAAAGTCAGTTGTAGTTGTGGTGGTGCTGTATTAAATATGCAGGCCATTTAGGAGGGAAGAGAGCCTCTTTATTAGACTGATTGCCATAACTTCTGAGAAGAAAGACTTAAAAACCTGAAACTTACCGGTTTTCTCTAACATCTACTCATAGTAGCTGCCTGTACCAACCTGGGTATGGTTTGTGCTTTTAGTTAAACTTCTAAGGGAATAAATACCTAACTATGATCAGGGAAAGACTCCAGCTGGTGACAGGAGGAACAGATGTTGATCCTTTCAGGATCAGTTTATTGATCTTGGGGAACAGATGTTTTGATAAGGGCATGCCAAGTTAGGTTTGATATGTTCCCTGTTCAGGACATCCATCTACTATGTGTTTTGCCCAGGTGGGTGACCTGAGGTCTGTGGGTGGTTTGGGGTGGGAGGCAAGGGCAGAGAGAATGAGGGGTTGTCGCACACATTCAGGTCACCTTCGGCCTATGCAATGTCAGGGAGCTGGCACTTAACTGCCACAGCTTTTGAGGTGGCTTGAGTGAACCGGAAGAGGACAGTGGCCTGAAAAAATGTGTTGACTCAATGATCTTATTGGCCATCTCTGGTGGTGGGTCTCCTGAGCCTAATAAATCAATGTAGGGCAGTAGAGCAGCCTGGCCTCACTCAGGTGTGGATGCTCCATATGGCCTGGCCAACCAGGGAGGTTCAAAAGGGAGCTCGATTTACACCCCTGCCCCTGTGGGGCTGAGTCAAGCCCATTTTCCTTAGCTGATTACACACCACATGCAAACCTCGACAGTTATCTTCTTTTTACTGAATGGCTTTGAACATACTGTAGAGCAAACGCATGTTAAAGCAGGAGAGAGTCGCTCTGAAAGATCAGCCCTATGTATGAGTATTGGGCTAAATACTTCATCCGTACGTATAACACACAGATTAGATCTACTCAGCTATTGCTAGGCAGTGGGCTCCCTGGGATGTGTCGCACAATGTCCTCTCAGTTATAAATGCAAAGGGATCAAATAGTTTGGAGAGAATCTCTCTCTGTGATTATTACTGCTCTGAATTGTAAGTGACCCAAAAGCCAGAACTATTCACTGTATTCGTTCTTCAGACCAGCACTCAAAAGGCAGAGTGTTGCTTTTAAGAAATATGATTTTATACAACAAAAGGGGAAGCGAGTGCTCTGAAGATTTAGTTAAATGTGAGTGTGTTAAATGGTACATGAACTGGTCGCGTTTTCATGATTTATCAGTTTTAAACTTCAAAGACTCTGGTTAGCTTGCATTTTTAAAACTAATGAGTTTATCACAGCCAGTGGGAAAAATGGTTCAAGTATATCAGCTGTAAATTGGTACAAAGCACTAAAAGGGACATTAGCCTCTAATCAGATTCGAACAGTTCATTAAACCTGCCTTTCCTGAACTGCTCTTTGTCTTCCCCCTCCTCCTGCCCGTGCCTCCTGTGCAAGGCAGCCTCTTCCCTTTTCTCATTCGGGTAAGACCTCCTCGGGGATACCAAGCAATATCAGCTCATCCTTCTTTGTCTACAAGCTCAACAGCCTAAGGGATGCTTTATTATGATACGTTCCTGATCTTGCTGTAAAATTCAGCTGCGCTGCTTATAAATCAAGGCAGGAAGGAGAGAGACTTGCTTGCAGAGTGCAGGGTGCAGAGCTTGGAAATGCCAGGCTGCCTCCTGCCACGGCTGCACCCGCAACCGCCGCGGCGAGTCCGCAGCCAGACCGCTCGAGTGCAGCGAGCGCGCTGACGCCCTGGCACGGGAGCTCCCTTCCTGATAAGGGAACAACACGCCACCCGTGCTAGGAAGAGAAACTTAAAGTCGGGAGCGCTTTTGCCGAGCTGTTCTGTGGCATCATAGTCCTCTTTCGCCGTCCTATCACCTCAAATGCCTAATGCAAATTGAATTGCAGAAAAGATGTTAAAATGTATTCCTTTTCTTGCTTGCTGTCTGTTTTGGCAAGCTAAAGTACACTATGTTCAGCTGAAAATGAGTTGTTTGGTCTGGAATTTTGTGAAAACTTAAGCTTTTGTAACTTTTTATCAACTATTTTATTGGAAGGATGAGTGGCGATGTAGTCTTTCTCCTTTTACTGCATTTGCTGTCTGCTTTCCTGTCGTGTTCCTGTCTGTCCTAGCTCTGTGGGCTTTAACACATGGGCTCCAAGTGAGACCAACGGGAATTTTAAAAAGCGCTAGGGGCAGAGTAACTAGCCACAGAGCAGCTGTGTTCAAGAATGGGAGAATTGTCTTTCCGTCTTTTTAGAATAAATGATTTTTCTTAAAATTCCACTGAAGTAGCCATGAAAAGATTTTTTTTCTTTCTGAGAATTTTTCAAGATGCTGAGAGTTAGTCCTGTCTTTCATAACATGTCATAACATTCCCTGAAAAATCAAACAATTCTTTTTTGTGCAAACATGGTTACAAACACCTTATTCCTTATGAATAAAGGCACCTTACTGTATTAAAGAGATCTGCTGCCAGTGAAGCACAAAAAGTAGTTTTTTCCATTGCACTGCAGTTATTGAGGACTAAAGAGTAACCATTAGAGTGGAGGTGAGTTTTCAGAGTCAAGTGCTGCGTTTCAGACAGGGCCACAGATAAGTGGCTTTGGATGAGTCACTTAAAACATATACGTACTGTAGTTTTCACTGTGCGAAAAATAGCTGTTACATCTTCATACTTCTGCGCTGCTGACTGGGATGTTTTCATGCATAAGGGTCAATTCTGATTTGAGTGAGAAAACATCTTTCTCATCAAGGTGTTCAAGCTAAATGGCTAATGGAAAGGGGGACTGGCTTTAAAATACCATCCTTGAGCCTTATCTGTATTAGAAAATTAATTCAGATTAAGGTAGTATTTGAACTTAAAGGCACAATAGCTTGTTCTGGATACCTCCATAATATGCTCAAGCAGTAGTTGAACAAGACATTCATAAGAGAATGTTTATAGAGGGAAGTACTCTTTTGCAAATCTCATTTCAGATTTCATGTTTTTACTTTTTTCATTTTTTCTACGTGATTTGAATTCTAAGGATTTGTTGAAGGTGCGTGATAATGGGGGATGTATAAGTCTTCAGTATAAGTTCTCTGAATTCAAGTGTATGAATTGTCTAGATAATATAGAAATCTGAATGTTTTGATTGAAATCAAATGTAGCTAAATATACTGCCAGTATATATTTAAAAGATGTGAAGTTTTTTGACATCACTGCTGTCATATCTAGCCCTAAAGCAAGGAACTTCTCTTTTAAGGATAACTGAAAATATAATTCATGTTGTTTTAACAAAAGTAGAAACTTGATAGCAGGAATATAATGAAAACACTCATTTCCAGACTTCCCTTCTCCTTCCGTTCCCCTTCCCCCTTCTCCTTTCCTTTCCATTAACAGAAATCATTTTGGGAATAGGTTGGTTGAAATTAATATCACAATGTCTTTGTTAACTTCGCTTAGCTTCATGTTGGTTAAAAGAAACTTACCTTACTGCTGCATTATTGTAGAGGTTAATTAATGAATTAAACTTATAAACTTATATTTTTCATCTTTTTTTTCTTTATTAACCTTTTCCTTTTTTGCCTTAGGACATCAGCGCCCTTGAAAACAGAATGTTAATGCTTGATGGGATGCCGGCAGTCAGAGTCAAAACAGAACTGCTGGAATCTGAGCAAGGGGTAAGCAGAGGTTTTTGTGTCACTTGACTCTTCAGCATGCTGCTGACTATTTCCAGGCTTCTCCATGGTTAGTTCTCCCTCCCATTGCATTGTCATTTTCTCTGTTATCGTTTCGGAGCTAATTTTCTTGGGAAAGGTATCAATGAACAATTAGTCTCATCTGTTGAGAGGACAAAATAAAACTATGGAAGACATACTGAAATTATTCGATAATGCAGGTGTTTTCTATGATGTAATTTCACAGTTACAAAAAGGATGCAGTTTAAAAAACAGAATGAATAATGGGTTACGGCAAAAAAGTCAAATTCGTGTAACTACTAAGACACGTAGGCGATTTTGCCTTGTTGGATATTTGCCTTTTTTTTTCCCATCCTTCACACACTTTTTCGACTTCATATTCTGTTTTTTTTTTGTTTGTTTGTTTGTTTTTCCGAAACTATCCTGTTCCTCATGGACTATACATGCTTGTGATTATGGTAAGAAGGGTAGAAACTTCAGCTAATATCTCAGATGCTACTGAATACAAGACAAAGATGTGAAATGGATTTTGAATTTTTTGCAGAGCAAGCGTTCAGTGCTGGAGTAGCAGATTTTAGGAAAATAGAATACTGAGTTTTTGGACTTGCTGAGGGCTGTTTTGTTTTATATGTGGTGATAATTAAGTCAGGGATTGTAGATTACCACGACAGGATTTGTTTTTAATAGAGATGCTGCCTCAAGTGTAAATGGTAGTGAGAAGAGATTCCATATTATCACAAATAGATTCTTTTTTTATTCCCTTATGCACATTTTATATTGTGCAGAAGAATTCGAGCTACCTCAGTGCTCTGCAGGCAGGTGCTTCCATAGTGCGTAATAGGAGAAACAATGCTATGCTTCTGTTTAGGGATGGGCTTTCACCTACTTCTGTTAGTTAACTGTTCTCCTTCCTGCTATTTTCTCAACTATTTGATTTAGAATTTAAATGATATGGAAGAGAGAGGATTAAACATTCAAGATGTCTTAATCTGAAAGACTTGCAAGGAGAGACCAGTTATTCAGAATGTTCTTGAGGCTGTAGCAGAGAAAACCTGGTATTTAATGAAGTTCTTACTCATCTCTCTGCCTTCTTGAAAGTGAGCACCCATAACAGGTACACCAAAACAGCATAGTTTGAGGGGACAAAAAGATGTAAGACCATTGAATGAAACACAATGATGAAAAGACAAATCCTTTAGAGTTCATTTTCAGTAACTTCTGGGTGCTTTTGTCTAGTTTAAAATCCGTTCTGTATGTGATGCATATTGCAGGATCCTTGAAGAAGAATCTGTACTTTTGTAGTGTGATCTGATGCTGGAAGACCTATTTGATGTCTTAGAAACTGGAAGGAAATGAGCAATTTATACAATTCTTTTAATTAATTTATATTTTCTAATAAAATTTTATGTAAGTAAAAATGTAAGTATAAAAAGTAAGTAGAAAATGATGTCATCTCTTTCTTTTCCAATGACTGAGACTTTGGACAAAGGGCTCAGTTAATTTAGGATTTTATGTGCTTTCCTATTGATTAAGTAGTGTCTGGTCAGGAGTCTTTGGTACCTGTATGACTCTTCATTAGGAAACAGTCAATAAATACAAAATGAATTCTCCAGTTCACTGACAGAGGAACTGGCCATTATGATGGCAATTTTCCAGAAAACAACTTAAACTGTAAAGAAGAAGGTGGTTGAAACAGATGTTTACCATGTGCTTTAGAGACTGTTTTGAATATGTAGATGTTACAGACATAATAGGAACAAGTGTTTGAAGGCTGTGATTACTAAAGAAGTGAAACTGTTTGGGAAGATGAATATCATAACTGGGAAGAATGGAGTGGGAATTAAAGTATGAGCCAAATATTATGAAGTTGAAATGGCTGTTTATGTTACTATAATGCCCTGAGAGTTACACCACCATTGTACTTCACAGCGTATGCAGGGAGATATTTTGCTCTGGATTTTTACTATAAACATTTTGCAAAATTGTTCTGAGTCTTCTGAAGGTATTAGCCAAAGTGCCATCATTTGAGATGATTAACACTGGAGAAGACTAGAGAAACTTACTGAAACCTGTAGGAAGATAGCTGTGTTTCACTGTTTCTGCTTGCACATGTTGCAAGGGCAAAGATGCGACATGGCTTAAGGCTTTCGAAATGAGAAAATTTTGTTTGTGGTTACGGGATCCTGGAGGGATTCCTACTTGGGAATTGTATGTCACTGCTACCTGTTGATAGCTAAGCAATGCTGTCTTGGCAGATCCTTTGTGTTACAGTGATGGGTGTTAACAAGGCAGTTATTGCTTTATTACGAATTAGGATTCAGTTAATAGTGGGTTCCAGGGATATGTACCTTCTGACTTCTTGTTGGGACACTAAAAACTTCCTGACAGGGTGTGCACATATATCATCCAGAAAAGGTGTTTTCTCATTAGTTCAGCCTTGGTTAGCTATAAATGCATAAACTCCAAGGTGGGATTCACAGAAAGAGTCTCACTGCAGAGGTATTCTAGAAATACGGTATTTTCTACGACAGCTCAGGTTTTGCTTTTGGATGTTGTTTGGGCTGGTGTGCATCCAGTATTATCTGGGACCTCCACATCATTGTGCTGGCTCACAAAGCATTTGCCTGATGAGAGAGCAACGCATGGAGGAGAGTTCGGCTGCACGCAGCACAGCTGCATGGAGGCAATAGTGTGCACTTGGACGACTGAGGGCAGGCTGGTACTGCCTAATATCTGCTGGGGGCCAGTGTGCTCTGTCCCCTTCATGCTTCTGTGATGTCCTGTGCATTATGTAACGTATGGGAGGCAAAAGTGCAGAGATTTTCTGAGGGTCAGTTGGCACAAATGCTAGATTACTGGCATAGAGCCTCAGCCAGAAGGTATCGCTGTGATTCTGTGTTTGACTCCAAGACCACGAGGGAAGTAAGCTAAATGCCTACATCCTTGCTTCAAATGCAAGTTATCATAGTGACATTAAGTGTGAAATGCTGGCTAGGTGAATTACTTCAGCAGATAATGTGACCATGGCATTTGAGTCCTTTTGTACTTCAGGGATTCAATTTGTTTCGTAATTTGATGAGTTTACTAATTAACACAGTACATGGTTAGCCTGGGACTATATTAAAAGCTTTTCTTGAAATATATGCATCTCTCCATACTGTTTGTAAACCAGTAACCAACTGGTCTGTTGACGTAAGCTGTAGAAAATATCACTAGTTAGCAACCTAAGTAAAACAAACAGTGGTCTTTAGTCATGTGACAACATGGGACTAAAAAGCACGAAAAGAAATAACACTCCCGTTCGTTACACCCCTTCTCCCTCAAGACAGAAGCACAGGAAGAAAGGAAATTCCTTATATAAATAGAACCAGTTTTTTACCTTAAGCTGGTTGATTCTTCAGTTACCTTTGGTAGTATACGACTGTGGTGAAATAGGCACCAAAGGGCCATGTGCACTTCATGAAATCAGACATCCGTTGTCTGTGTACTGCATTGGGTAACCTGCTGCTCGCCTGCTGTCGTCCACTGACTGCATGGCTAATAGAGAGCTTCCCAGATGTAGCTGGAAGTGAGAGCGGAGCAAATTCTTGAACCGGCTGGCATTTTCTAATGTATTCTGATGATTTTCTAATGTGTAGGCAATCTATCCATTATTTTGGTATTGCTTTTGTGTTTGCTGTTAGGATTCTTTTTGCTTGCTAGTATAGGTGTAGGTGATGTCCTCAAACAACTTCCACATCATCTTTGTTTTGTGCTCCAGGACCTTTGACTTCCTTGTTAGAAGATAGATAATTTTGTTTTGTTTTGTATCATGATTCATCTGTTCTTACATTGTATTCTGGTGCCCTGTGTGTTCAGAACTGGGCTGGTATCTCAAAAAGTTTTAGAAAGTATTCTAAAATAGCATCTCTCTCCTAATGTTGCAGAACCGTTGCATATGTAGAACAAGCAAATGTGGATTTAAAACACAGGAGAAGGAGTAAGCAAAAGAAGCAAGTGTAATTCAGCTGAAATTTTTGGATTGGCCTTGAAGAACAGAGCTGTATGAGCCGTTCCGTCTGCAAAATAGACAAGTTTCTAGTTTAGAGTGACAAGAAATTGGAATTCAAGCCTGTATTTCAACTATGCCTGAAGCACCAGGCTTAGCATTCCTTCAAGCCTGTGACTACAGAGAGGTAGGCAGGATCCAAGAGCTGCAGCCTGCGTCACTGGAGTGAATTCAAACTTTTACCAGCCTGAGTTTAGAAGACACTAAAATCATGTCTGATGATTGTGGGAGAATGGAAATTAGGCAGCTTCATAAAGAGAAACATGCCATATAAGTTATTCGACAAATTTGGAACAAAGAAGTATTTACAAGGGAAATAGATCTTCTTTGCTTTTGAAAAAATTAAACAGTTCTGCTTTGTTGTATCATCACCAATTTAGAGCAGTTAAATGATTTTTAGAAGGCCATCACCATTAGCAAGAGCAGATGCTTATTTTTCTGGTGAACTACAGTCCTTAATTTTGCACAGAAGATTTAATGCAGACTATTGTTTGAGGCCTCAAGAAGATACAGTGCTGCTTTAATGACTTTATCACAAATGAAGAAAAGCCATTACATAAAAGATATCACATTGCCCTTTAACAAGGCTTTGTTATTACCTCCCCTACTGCGGAACAAGAGCTAGCATTGCTAATAAATTGGTAGAATTACTTTAGAAGTGTGAATTTGCTTATCATTTAATATTCTCCAGTGACCTACTGCTTTAGATCTTTAGTCTGCAATAAATTTTTGCATGTCAATAACCAGCTTCAGAGAAGGATATGAAGAAGCGAGTCCTTCCTGATGTAGGTGAAGATAAAGTACTCCAGCAGGAAAAAATAGTTATTCTTTGATTGTGCCAAAAAAAAAGTTCTCAAAATAAATATTCCTTCTTACTGAAATGTATGAAGGACTAATTCAAATGTTAATACAAGCTGGCCAATGAATTCACTAGCTGTTGGCTACTAACAGTAAGTTAGGATGTAAAGTGTTGGCAGGCTTCAATATGAACTATGAAAGTCTTGTTGGTCACTGCAACTGATGTGGCCCAGTTCTTAAAAATTTGTTAAGTGTCTCTGACCGGCTAAAACACATGAAGTTTTACTTCCTTAAGTATTTCCAGAGTGAGACCATAAGTCTTTATTGAAAGGCAGTTGTTTTTTTCTTTTTTCTTTTTTTTTTCTTTTTTTTTTTTTTTGCATTTCTAGATGCGCCACACTTTGGATGAAGCTCCATGATTAGCAATAAGTATCCCAAGTAGTCCTTATATTTACTCAGTGTTTCAGGTGGGAGTATTTAACAATTTAAACTTAAAAAAATAGTCAAATTAAAAAAAAAAAACCATTTAAAATCTTAGTGTGCTCTGTATTTTTGCCTTCTTTTTGAAACTTTTGAGTAGGTTCTCCAATTAATCCTCAAAGATAATAATGTACTTAGAATTTTTAGCAGCCTTTTTTTTTCCCCAGATGTGTAATCTTTTCCATTCCTGTGACTTCATTGCCTTCCATTAAATTATTATTTAAAGATTATTCTGAATCGACACCCCAGTTCTGCTTGATCCATCTCCATTCCCATGTCTGACCATAGCTGAATTATAAAAAGAATGACTAAAATGACAAAGCCTCCAAAGCCTTATAACAGGCCAATTTTGTTCTCTCGTGTATTCCCTCACTAGCCAAATTATCTTGTCCTCTCCTGTCTGCAGAATGCCATGCACGCCTATGTGGTTATATGCATGAATGTGTTAGTTCCACTTCAGACGAGATAATTAAATCCATTTTATTTTCAAAGATTTCCGAAAATGCCTATTAAAGTGCAACTGAGAATAGTCTAAATAGCAAAACTTCTCCTTTGATGGTATTGGGAACTGTTTTATGTTGATTCTTTTGGCTTGCATGCACTCTTTATATTATTAGAAGAAAATACACTTTTAGTATTTCTGATTGTAATATGTGAATCTGTACTTCACCCAAGTAGTTTTTTTGTTTGTTTCTGAAATGGTACTTCATGTTTCGCTCTACTGATATGGGGAAACAGCCAACCTATAGATAATGTACATGTATCATTCCCTTCTGCACAGATGCTAGCCCTTCTTAATTTCTGTTGTTTTCCTTCATCTCGCAATAGGCAATACTCTGGGAATGCTACTGCAGTGTTGAGAAATACAGCTGATATGATTTATTACTTGCTCCACAGTGCCATAAATAGATGATGTTCTTCAGAAAGAGCTTGCGATCTGTTCCCAAAGACCAGTCAGGATGTGTCTACAGGGTGTGATGCAATGCTGCATGAGACGTGTGTGAACTGGCTCCTCACAAGGAGGAGGTTTCAGCGGTGCTATGCCTAGGAATACACTTATAGCTCAGAAGCATTATAGCTGCATCAGCTGCATTGAATAGCCAAGTGAAGCCCAATAAAGTGAAAAATATTGCAGATGCTGTTTCATGGTAGGTGGCAGCTTACATGGCACATAAAAGGTTGCCATCTGCTGCACCTTTGCTCTTAGCCTGGCATTCTTACTGTATCCCTTGCTAGTGACTGTGTAATGTCAGAGTGAGCTGGGTCAACTCACTGAGCCAGTGAAAAACTGACCACATGGGAGAAAGGAAACTACTGTATACATCCTGGCAGCCGCACTATTGTAAAATCATATGTATAGGTAGAGGAAGGGTGGGAAGAAGATCATGGGTGCCCCTCTTGACAAAGACATAGGGCAGATTAATTGAACCTGAGACTATCTCCTGAGACAGCTTTAGGGCCTCTGGGACCCAAACCAGCCAGTCTAGAGGGATCTGTGCAGTGCTGTCTTTTGTCTTACAGACTTGTCCGTAAAGACTGAATACTCCATATTTCCAGTGTGGCACATATTTCTTATTTCTTTGGAAGTCAGTCCTTCTCCTCGTAGAGGAAAGACCTAAGGACTTTTAGCACCATGTTTGTGAGTGCGGTTTATTTGTTTGGGATTTTTTTCCACAGGATCAGACTCAAAAGTGCTATAGAAGGGTAATATATTTAGGACTAATATGAAATGATTGCTTAAACAGCTCAGCATACTCACTTACTCTGTATCATACTTGCCAGGCAGCCTTTTTGCCAAGTTAACCAAGTTTACAGATATAAAACTGCGGGTGGGGTTGTAAGATGTATGAGGCTATTTCAAATTCTCGGTAAGAGAAGGATCCCAGATCCTCTGAGACTTAATTTAGTGACCATTGCCTGCCATTGCTTTTGTTTCCTAGGCAGTTAAGTCAGCTGTTACAGAGCACTGCAGGGAATATAGACCTTATTCTCTCTAGTATTGTTTATTGTTTGTGTTGTAGTAACATGTAGGATTTTTAGTTGTGGATGTGGACTGCATTATTTATTCTATGCTGGTACATAGAATAAAAGGACAGTCCCTGGATATCCCTAGCTTAACTAATTGAAAGTGTGTTTAGACACTGTTTTAATGGGCATCTTCAGATAATGATGATCATACACGCTGAGAATGTAATAGCAAGTGTAAAATGAGTGAAGCAAAGCAAAGTCTCTGCTCCAAACAGCTCATGTTTTAGAAACGCTAACAAGACAGAAAGAGATGTCCAGTATATTAGGACAGGAGGACATCCAATAAAGTGATTTCACATATAGAAAGGAGATTTTATGAGGATATATTTGGTAGAAGGTAGGGATAAGATTATATGTAGCAAACTGGGGAGAGTTTCAAAGTATGATTTTACCCAGAAATCAGCACAACTGAATACCTTTATGGGTCTGTGCTTAAATCATTGTCACGCAATGTATCATAGGCATTAAATGACCTGATAACTTTATATATTTATGTGGATTGTAAGAAATGTTGACTTTGGGAGAAGCAAGGTCAACCCTTTGATTTGAGAATAGTGTCCGAGTGCATCATTAGATTATAGTTTGGTTGACTTCTATTCGCTTTCAGTTATTCTGTGGGCTCACTCTGAGGACGGTCCACATTTTTGCTCTCAGCTTGCTCAGTTACCAGAGCTTATGGTGGGAATTTCCTGGCCTCATGGGAGATTCAGCTGAGAAATTCTAGACACACAAAGCAAGAAGCAGGGAAGATCCAAGCTGTATATCCATCTATTACTCTGAACTTCTAAATCCATATTTTGGTTAAAAAGAGTCCATTTTCTAGGCACTTTTTTGAGATATGAAAGGTCAGCATTTCTGATAGTGCCTTACAAATAGTTGAAAATATCAAAAAATTGGTATGAAAAAATTTCAACACAAACATCTGCCCTTAAACCCTTTCCCCCAATAACCCCGGCTCTAGTGACACTTATGTGTGCTCTATGTTACATTCCATTTGGGAATCCAACATATATGACTTGACTTTCATTTTGATATAGCTGTGGGAAACAGTGATACAGTTTTTTGATCTTTGCATCCTGCCATGAGAGTATTGCAGTACTCAAGAGTGGACTTGATACATAGTACTATACTCCAAAATTCTGTTGCACTTCTACATTAGAACTAAACAGAGATCTCTTTTGTGTAGCAGTGCAAAACAGTTAAAAATAAATAAATACATAAATAAATAAATAAAATAATGTGATTTTATATTTCATACAAAACAATTATTGATACCTAAATAGCAAAATTCATCTAAAAAGCCAGTACTTTTCCTATCTTTTGACTTACCTGATATCATAGAATCATAGAATCAGTAAATTTGGAAGGGACCTCTGGAGATCATGTGGACCAGCCTGCTACTCAGCAGGGTCACCATGTTAGACAGGGTTGCACCCAGGCGGGCCTTGAAGATCTCCAGAGAAGGAGACTCCACAACCTCTCTGGGCAACCTGTGCCAGTGCTCCGTCACTCTCACAGGGAAGAAATTCCCCCTCACGCTCAGGCAGAACTTCCTGTGGTTCAATTTCTGCCCATTGCCTCTTGTCCTGTCACATGGGACAACTGAAAAGAGTTTGTCCCCGTCCCCTTGACACCCTCCCTTCAGGTACTTGTACACATTGATCAGATCCCCCCTCAGTCTTCTCTTCCCCAGGCTGAACAGGCCCAGCTCTCGCAGCCGTTCCTCACAGGGCAGGTGCTCCAGCCCTCTGATCATCTTCGTAGTCCTACGCTGGACTCTCTCCAATAGCTCCATGTCTCTCTTGTCCTGGGGAGCCCAGAACTGGACATAGTACTCGAGATGAGGCCTCACCAGTGCTGAGTAAAATGGTATCTCAAGTAATAGGGTATCTCAAGTTAAATTCAGGCTACATCTTAAAAGAGGTTTATTAGGCTCCAAAAGAATATAGTCCATGTGTTCATAAGAAGAAACCAATAAAGGTGAGACAGGTAATCCTTGTTTTATTAACAAGAAAGCCACCTAGAACTGCCTCACAATTACCAGCATTGTGTGTGATTATGCATGGAGACAGGTAATGCACATCTGCTGGTGCATGGTAACTTTTTACTCGTTCAGAGTTGTTTATTGGGAATGATTTTCACTGAAATATTTCAGTGAAATAATTGTGAATCACAAAATCTTCTAATCATTTTACATCGAAAAAGGTAAATCACTACATTTTACCTTGTTTTACTCACAGGTATTTTTTATAATGCTCATTAGAGTATCACTTCTTTATGATGGTCTGTATTTCGACCAGCAGAACCTCTTGGTATGTTCAGAACGGAAGCAGAAAATGATTAGGCTGTAGTCCTTTCCCTTTGCATTGACTCAGTGTGAAGCAAAATCCTTCTGTACTTCTGTTTCTCACTTGGATAATTGCTATACTTTATTTCTTTAAGGACCTTGAGATACTTGAAGTGAAAAGTACTTGTAAGTGTACATTATTATTATTTTTATATACTAGCTAGCTTAAGAAAAATAAACATAGGCCAATCTAATTTAATAATTTATAGTATCATGGAGCGTTTCAGCAGCATGATACAAACTCCACTATCTTATGCTATTACCAAAATTATTTTAATCATTATTATTTGTTATGAGACAAGATTACTTCTCATTTTTGCTTGTTTGTTGATATTCTTTAACGCTTTTTTATATTTGAGGTTGCATTATAAATAGTCTTTTTAATGTATATTTTACTCTTGCTCTATATCCTGCTGGGAAGTACTGAAGGAGCTATATATTTTTTAGCATTATTGGCTTTTTTCCTTATTTCTCTCTGTGGAGATGAGCCCTGACATAAATTACTTTAAGGATCTTGTTTTCTCGATTTTTTTCCCCTTTATTTCATGCTGGGAGGATGAGTATTTAATAAACTGTTATTTAGGGACATCTGCTTTAACAGACATTCTTTTACAAATGTTATTGTTTGGTTGCATCGCTTAAGTGTGTCAGAAAATCACAGGAATTACAGAAAAAAACAAGAAGAGGGAAAGAAGGCTTTGGTCCTTTCCTGCTTTTTCAGGTCATTCTCCATGCTTCTCAGCCCATGAGGCTGTTACATGAGCACATTAGGGATGAAGCGCTGAGCCCTGGCAAAGGAGCACAGTGAGGCCTGTGCCAGCTTCATGGGGGCCACCTGATGTGTGTTTCGGCCAGCCCCTGGACCCTGGTCCTGCAAAAGAGCCACAACTCTCAGGTAGGCAGGCAGCAAGTGGCAGGCGGAGGTGAGCTGGGCCCAGCGATGCACTTGAGGGAGGATGGCGGATCTTCTCACGTGAGGCTTCCTCACTGAAAAGGCTGGCAACCGCTACGGTACAATATTGTCGGATCACTCCGACCAGCCCTGCCTCTTCTGAAAACCCTGGGAAGCTTTCGGCTTCCTTTAGGGAATGCCAGCGCAGATGCATGTCACTGTCATCTCAGTCCCAGCTCTTAAGATGGTTACAGCATTTGTAGGCTTGTGTCCAGTATCTGTTTCTTAGTTTCATAATATGCACTAGATATCAGTATTAATACTGAGGCACTGACTTCAGCTTTGATCTTCATGTGTTATTCTATTTGCAGGGTATATATTGTTGGTGAAAGTTACTGGGAATTTCCTAGTATTTGCACCAATTTGCCCTTGAAAGACAGCAGTATCACCCTCTACTGTCTGCATTACAGATCTGGGTTATGTTACAGACTCTGGGTTATGTTTTTAATTCTGTAGATGCCCTTTCACATCATTTGCCACTTTCTGTCTGATGACTTTCTTTGATTGCTTTCTGCCAGATGGATGGGATGCAGCCTAGTCATAGTCCGACTTGACAGTTCTCAAGTACTGTGTGCCTGAGTGGCTCCAAGTGCTTCCTAGTCCCTTTTGCTGGATTTCTGTGCTTTGCTCTTTTAATACTGTACAGCTGTTTGTGATTAGACAGGTATACTCCAGTAAAAGCATGATCAGAAACTTCTGTTTTGTATTGGACAACAGGGAATTCTTAGTGAGGGGGACAGCTTTTTACTGTGTGAGGGAAAGATAGGAATGGGTACCGTTAGCTAGATCAAATGATTCAAATGCAATTATATAATATCCTGTGGCCTACTAGACAATTTATTACTGATTTTATAATACGAGTGTTTTGTGACAACGTATTTTATTCATATGACATGAACTGAGAATAGTTTGAATATAAATATGATGTGTATACAGTTCATAGGATCACTGGATAACTAGGGTTGGAAGGGTTCTCAAGAGGTTTCCAGTCCAACCTCCTGCTGAAAGCAGGGGAAGCTTGTGAGGTCAGATCAGATGGCTCAGGGCTTTATCTGAGTGGGTCTTGAAAAACTCCAAGAACAGAGACTGCACAACCTCTCTAGGCAATCTGCTCTGCTGTCTGACTGTCCTCACAGGGGAAAAGTTTATTTTTATATCCAGTCAAAAACTTTCTTATTTCAACTTATATCCACTGTCTCTCATCCTCTTGTCCTATACCACTGTGAAGATCCTGGTTCCCTGTCCTTCCTGAGTTCCTCCTAGGTAATGGGAGCATGATGATTAGTTTCCCTGCGTCTCCTGGTCGTCTTTGATGCCACGGTGCGCTGCCAGTTCAAGTTCAGCTTGTGGACCCCACAAATGCAAAGTCTTTTCTGCAGAGCTGCTCCCCAGCCTGGATTGCTGCCAGGGGATTTTCCTTTTTTGGGGAGCAGGACTTTGCATTTGTCCTCAATGAATATCATGAAGTTGCTGTCAGCACCTTCTTCCTGCCTGTCAAGGTCCTTCTGGGTGGCTGTCCTGCCCTTTGTTGTGTTGACTGGGCCTCCCATCTGATGTTACGTGCAAACATGGTGGGAGTGCACTGCATTCCTGATAATGATGTTGAACAGGACAGGTCCCAGGACAGACCCTTGAAATACTCCTCTTGTTACTGCCCTGAGGGCAGAGCATGACTAACTAATCACAATCCTCTGAGCCCAATCATCAAACTGTTTCTTTTTGCCCTCTGGTTGCACACCCCTCCAGATGATAATGTCATTTTGTTGTAGACAGCAATCAGGTCAGACAGGCATGATTTGTTTGTGGTGAATCCCTGCTGACTGTTTCCAGACACCTCTACTTCATGGGCATGGAAGTTTCTTCCTTCAGGACTCATCTCCATGATTTTTCCTAGGACTGAAGGGAGGCTGACCAGCCTGTAGTTCCCCAGAATGCCCTTTCAGACTTTTGTGAAGATGAGTGTGACATCTACTGTCTTCTCGTCATCAGGGATCTCCCACAATCTCCAAGACCTTTCAAATACGATAGAGAACGGTGCTGAAAGGGTATCGACCAACTCTCTCAGCACCCATGGACGTAGCCCAACGGATCCCGTGCACTTGCTTGGGTTTGAGTCCTCTCAAGTAATCCCTGACTGGATTCTCATCCACAGGTGCTGGCTCTTTTCCTCCTTGAACCCTGTCTCTAAGCACAGAGGCATGGGAGAAGCCCTTGCTGGTGGAGGCTGCAGTACAGAAGACATTGAGTGCCTCAGCCTCTTCAGTGTTTGCTGTCACTAAATCTCAGACCCTATTCAGCCTTTAGTACATATTTTTCTTGCCCAACTCTTTACTACTGATGTAGTGGTAGTTCTTGTTGCCTTTGACACCCCCGCAAGCCTGAACTCCAGCTGAGCTCCGGCTTTCCCAACCCCATCCCTGCCTGCCTGGACAGGGTTTCTATGTTCATCCTTTGTACTCTGTCCCTACTTGCACCTCCTACCATACTGCCTTTTTGCACTAGAGATCCTTCATGTCTTCCATGTTAGCCATACTGGTCTCCTGACACATCTGCCTGCTTTCTTTAAGTATTGGGATGGACCAGTCTCGCATTTCAATTATACTGTTTATAAAGGTTTGCCAGTCTGACTCTTCAGAGCTGCCCATCATGGGATTCTGCATACAAATTCCCTGAAAGTATCCACTCTCCTATAGTACAGGATCTGGACTGTTGTCTCTGTTACTGTCTTTCCCTACTCTCCTCAGATCTCCACTACTTCAAGGTCATTATGCCAAAGCTACCATTGATTACCACAGCTCCAGCCTGTTTTTCCTTCTCCACGCAATAGTGACCATTTTGGTTTAGTCTGTATAAGGTTGTATGAGAGTTGAAGAATGACCATAGTGGATTGCATGAAAGGTTCTTCTCTCCTATATGTTACCATTTAGAGTAGCATGTACCTACAGAAACTCTAAGAGTAAAGCCACCTCACAGCAGTACTACTTTTGATACTGTCTCCAGTGTTTGTCAGTCTGCAGACTGGGGGCCACTCATGATTTTATCTTTGAAAAGATTTTATCTTTAGTATTGCATGTTGTGACTATTCTTTTAGCTGCATATCTGGTGGATGTGGTGTCAGTTTTGACCTGTGAAACCCTAAATTTGCACCTCCTGCTGCCTACTGAGACTAGAGTAAGAGCGTAAGATGTAATGATACAGAGGTGGCAGGGAGAGCGTTCTCCATGATAGGTCCTTGATTTACTCTCACATTTGTCACAATAGTCCAGACTGATGGATTTTTAGGGGCCATTGTAAAAGCTATTTGTTTCTGGAGAGAAAGAAGCCATGGCATTAAGAACATAGTCAAATGCAAAGAATTTTTTTTCTCCTGTGACTACTGTGTATTATGGAACAATGTGGTTTAGTAACTTCATGTGACAGCCTTATGTTTAGTAGCATACTTAGAGCTTGTGTACAGATATCTCTATACATTGTTGGATCAAAACAAGTAAAGTAATAATATTACTAAGATTTTCTCTTATGGATTTAAAAAAACCCTATATAGTGCAGTGCTGTGCACTATAATTTTTATGACATGGTTTGAGAAGCTCATTGTCTACAGTTAACTATTCCTTGAGCTGTGCTGATTCAGATATGCATGGGGCCATCTTCTAAATCAGAGCTCGGAGATGATTCCTTAGAGGAAAAAAATTTTTTTTTGAGTATTTTTCTTTCTAAAATCAGGTTGATTCACATATCTAGTTTAGCACATAGGTATAAACTGTTAAATCTGCAACATCCACTATTCCATATGATCTGCAAGTTAAAACAAGCCATGTAAACATGGCAAAGAAAGTATTATTAATTTTTGAGCTAGGAAGCTTGAAAACAGCAGATAGAAATAGAACAGAAGCCAAGATAATTCTTCCTTGCTTCTAAATAATACTTGTTTTTGCAATATAGACTTAAAAAAAATCTGGAATGGTAAGATATGTGTTACTTATCTTAGCTCCTGGAAAACAGTACATAGTTTGACTCATTGAAACTCGAGTTTAGTTTTCTTCCATTTCTGTACACATTTGTTTGCTTAAATGGATTTAGTCTGAATGGCTTATTTGGAACATGTAGTGCACTTAATTTTTTTTTCTGAAGATCCATTTAGAATATTGATGTGATAAACAAAATTTTAAGACAGTTGTAAGCATAAAATAAATAAGCATATTGCTAGTATTGACCCCATAAGCATTAATTTACTCCTGGTTTAAAACTATCTAAGTGTTTCTAGCCTACCTAGAAGTACTGCTTGAGTTCTGCCTGCTTTCACTGACTAGACTGGGACCCTATTGTTGAAGGAATATGATCAAATAATTAGCAAAGACTGAAAAATAAGAGAGATTTACCCAGAAAATTGGTATGTTTAAATGGGTTACGGAAAAGCACTTTCAACTTCTGAAGCATGGATATTGGTAAGTTCCTGTCTGCAGACCTTAAATTAAAAATAAATAGACCGCTCAGAAGAAAGTAAATCCAAGTTACATTGGCAGAGTGTGAAATACATCTGGTCCACAGTGGAGGCAGGCTGTGGACTTGTTCTTGAAAGGTACTGAATATTCAAAGTCCAGTTCAGCAGAGAACATAAGCACCTGCTTAATATTTACGAACAGAGGGAGTATTATTATATAATCACGGCATTGACTTGGTGCCAGAACATCATGTGGGACTGAACCCTAAATCTATAAAAAGTGCTATTATAATCTTGAGAGCTACTAAAGTGTATAGAAGTCTTTAAATAATTGGAAGAAATCAACTAGATCAAGTTTCCTGGCTTCTTAAGGCAGGCTAATGTAGTACATGTCACATGTGATGTTTATCCTTGAATTTGTTTTAAATCTGCTATTAAAACTAAATCTATTTCTTTTAAATCTTCAACAAGAGATTTTTGTGAAGGGGAGGAGAATTTTAGAAAGTATGGGCTAATTTTTAATCGTAGTATTAAGTTGAGGATGTCATGAAATGTGTAGGAGTCAAAAGTGTACTGTTGGCTTTGTACCATGATTTTTTAATGTTTCTTGATTCCATTCAAATGATTTCTAGAACCATATAATCTCTAAAAAGATACAAGTTATTGCTTGTTATCCACCAGTTAATGATGAGTGCAAGTTGCATCAGCAAATGCACTTTTTTTTGGAGTACATACTATGCTAAAATAACTTTCTGTTGAAAAATGATGCATGTAGTGGGCTTGCCTTCCTGATTTTTAAAGGGGAAAAGCATTTTTCTCCTAGACAGTAATTTTTCATCTCAAAGAATGCATGGAATAGATCAATAACTGAACGCTGACCACTTCCCCTGTATGTTTATGTGTAGCTCTTTACACTGAACCTGTGCTTCCTAAACTTAGTCCCTAACTCCATTGCAGAATGTGTGCATCAGAAGACGAGATGCCTGCGTACACCCATGGACACCAGATGCAATTTAATTAAACACTGTACGAAGGAACAGGGTGTAGCCAGTAATGACATGAAAGGGTAAAAAGGGATCACTGATATTCACAGTCTTCAGGACCTGAAGGGGGGCTCACGGAGAGAATTTCAGGGTGGGAAAATGTTGCCATGCCAACAGAGTAAGTTCTCTAGCAGGAGAAAAATAGGTAATGAATAACTGCTGAGTGGGAATTTTAAGAAAAAATACACCCTGTGGAAAAGAAATAAAAGGTTACTTTATTTTTATTAATCAACCGTCACTATCTTCTTATGAATTTCTGCACTGGGAATATCTCTGTAGGAGCTTTCTGCTGTCCTTTACCGCATCCTGCTGTGCCCATCTGTTAACCTGGGAAGTGTTCGTATACGGTATGGTGTTGGGTGCCAGTACCAAACCCACAGAAACACACTGACGTGAACAGTGCGCACGTTCTTCTGGGAGCAACTGAGAAAGTCGGACAAGAACATCAAGTCTTTTTTTCCCTAATAAGCATTTTGAATCCTCCCTTTAAACAACTGACCAGCATATTAGCTTCCTGTCTTTCTTGTCTCTTCTAACACAATGTGGAAACACTGAGAAGAATTTCAACACTGACATTTGTTATAACTTTTTTTTTCTAAATACTGATTAGCCAAGTGTCCTGGGAGCTGGGCGTATGCTTATTTGCATTTAGGCTGTAGCTCTGTAAAACCTCCTGACTTGAAGGGAAAAAAAAAAAAATCAGTGAAGCTTTATCTGAAATCCTGGATTTTTGTTCGTGGATTGCAGGAGGAATTAGCAATGCAAGGCAGTTCCATCGCTTTAGCTCCAGGGCCCTTAATGCAGCATTCAGATGGTGAGCTTTTTTCAGGGCAATACTCCCAGTCTTAGAGTTCAGGCACTTATTCTCCCAGCTCTGGTATTGAAAGCAGCCAAGCTGCATTAGGAGAGAATATTTCAGAATAAACTAGTCCCCGCTGAGTTTTGTGCCGCTGCAGCTAGCCTGCTTCTGGGCCCCAGCTTGGCCAGATACCTCTGCCGTATGCCACTGCGCAGCTGCCCTGGTGCAAGGGCTTTGTGCATCTCTGCTGCTTTTTCTTCTGACTTCCCTGTTCTTTCTGCTCTTCTTGCGCAGAGGCAGCAACCTTACAGCACCAGCTAATGAGATTGTTCTTCCACCTGAGCTGTTGTTTAAAGTGATGATCTTTGCTTTTTCTGTCAACGTAAGCCATTGCTTTAGCAAACTGGCTGAATAAAAGCATTCAGTGACTTCTCCGGGCTTATGCTGGAGAAAGGGCAACATGGGTACTCACCAATCTTTATAAGATTTAATGCTCCTCATAGTAATGGTCTTACCATTAATTTTAGTGGAAGCTGGGTCAGACATGGAGCACTGTGGCTTGGAAGAGGCTGTCCTATTATTTCATTTCTTTTTCCCTCTCCCTTCCCTGCCTCTTTGACTGTCATCTCCAAACTGTCAGTGGCATTTGTGTGATCCCACTGGCAAGGTAGGTCAGATTGCCACTCTGGTATAAAAGTAGCCTGGGGAAAAAATGACAAATAATTCTGGCTTTCTGAGGGACCAGACGAATGCCAGAGTGGACTGAAAGCAGAAGAGGTGTGCAGGGCAGGGGAAGAGTGGTGGTAAGCTCTCAGTGGCAATAAAGCTGTTGGGTTGGCTCAGTCTTACCCTGTCTGATGGGTCACGTTTAGTCATGCCGTGTAGATGAAACGCGTGCTTTCGGCTTCATCGTGCAGTTTGCAGTTGCTGAATGGAAGAACAAGGTTTCATTGACTCTAGCAGAGGACTGCTAAGTTACATTAGGTGAAATAACAGAACCATGCTACTGCCCAGGCTGCCCTTGTTATGATGATACAGAGCTTTCTGTGCAACCTTGGTTTTATGACAGAATCTGCTGCTGCTTTTTTAAAGCTTCTCTGAGTATGAGGGACTGCGCATGCAAAGGAAAGGCAGTTTGCAGACACTGTGAAGAACTACTTCTAATGCTTATCTTTAATGGTGCCTTTGTGTAGCTTCCTCTGATGCCAGGAATGGAGTACGTCAACCTTTCGAGCTGCACAAGGACTTGCAGGATCAAGGCCTTTCTTTATGAAAGCAATGTATCAGTATGTGAGAAATCTTGGAACATGTCATGCAAAAAAAGGAGTGCAGTGGCACAGATCTGTTAAGATTTATTGCATCATTATCTCGCATGAAACAGGAAGATCATCCTGGCATGACTGAGCAAAAACAATGGTATGAGAGTATCATTATTTATTTTGACGCCCTACTGATTACCCCGGGACATTTCAGGAAGCCAAGGCATTCCTAGTCTTTTGTTTCACATAGTTTCAAAGATAGAATTGAGGAGGGAAACTTAATCTACATCATATTTCCTTCTTCTTGATATTCTATGGATGTTCATTTATGAGTTAGTGAGACTGTAAATAGGAATAGTTTCTCCTCCTGCCTTTTGTTTGCTATTACAAAAACCAACTGTGTCCTTGATTAGATCACTTGCAAGTTTACCCTGAAGAAACGTGACAACTGATCTTTCTCCTTATGGAGGTGGAGAAAAATCAAACTCCAGAAAATATATTCTCTCTCTTCCAAATGTAGAGAATCAGCTGTTACTGCTGTCTCCCGTTGCAAGAACAACAGGAGAATTTATAGCTCGAGGACTAGGTATGACCCATGATGTAATTTCATTTGATCCACAGTGATTGATATGGATATATATATATCATTATTAATGAATAATACTACAGTGTTAACATGATTTTAGTATGTATCTTAGGAACTTGAAAGAAACTTGAATGAGACACTGGTTGTCTTTGTAAGAAGTTTAGTAACCTGAAAATGATGCACCAACCACAAAATTGTGATGCATTAAGTTAGTTAGAGCCCAGTTAGGTGTCATTGGTATGGCTTAAAATTGAAGGTCATCAGCTCATTGCAGGAGGTAATTGATCAGATCAGCTTTTAAAAATCAGTTATTAATTTGAATAAGGTGGTTACTGATTGGCCAGTGATATTGTTTTACACTGCATAAAGACTTACTGGATTTTGAACATTTGCATTTGTTTAATCCAATGTCCAGGGTTTTCAGGATGAGCTTCACTATGAATAAAAATACTGTTCCCATTATGCATTTCCTGTTCTCACTGTTTTATTTATCTGTAGCACGTTACTATGTTCATACAGATATTTTATAAAATTCACTTATCAATTTGCTCTAGGCAAAAAGTGTCTAAACTTTCTAAGAAAAACATCATCATATGAGATACAGAAAAATGTATTCATTATGGTCCAAATTCAGTTAAGATTCACTCTAGTTTTGAATTCTGAGTGTGTCTCCTCCCAAGTAAATCATTTAGTTCAGTGTTACCCACCACTTCAAGCCTGACCTTGAGGAAGTAAAAGGACTTTTCATCACTCAAGCTTCCCTTAAGCTCAGGGTTGGGGAGGGAAGAGGTTGGGCTCTGCTCGGCCAAGGAGGGCACTCATCATGAATGCCCTGAACGTTTTAATCTGGTCGGTTTTAGCTGGAAAACCTTATCTGAATTCGGTTGTCAAGGAAGAACATATGGAAGAAAGTTTATCTAGGTTAACCAGCCTTTAAGTCAATAAAGAATTCATAGACAGAAAACAACAGCTTTCATTGCACCCTGATAGGAACACAAAGTTAGTGCTTTTTGCAAGATACAGGTATTAGTTTTGCTGCTCTTAGTGCTGTGAGATGTGTGCTGTGGTTGGTAATGTTCGAATGAACGTCATGGTCCTAGTAAGAAAAATTAGCTAATACTGTGAAGTCTCATCTTTGCTATGTTGTACTGACTCTGCGTCATGTTCCCTCAATCTAAAAAATAAAAACATGCTCAAAGTCTAGCCATCAACCTTGCAAATTTCACCACCATTCTTAAATCCAAGTACAGTTTTTGTCTTTTAGTACTTCAGCCCCGGAATAAAGATTCTTCAAGGCTTTGTTGACATGCTGTTGCCTGAATAACTTCTACAGCAGGTATCAGATGGCTTTATTTGTAAGCAGTGGGGCAAATGGTTACATGGGGGAAAAGCAACTTCCAAATTCACTACTGCCATGTAACAACTGTTGAATCCTAAGCCACTGAAAAACCCTTGTCTTCAGCTGTGGAGGCACAGTGATGTGACTGTTGCTGTCACAGTGATGGAGAAAAATACAAACTTGTATGGAAGGAAGAACCTACTTCATTTCATACTTCTTTTATCAAGCCATCCCTTGCATGATTTTATTATTTGAAAAATGATGGCGAGAAAGCTTTGGTTAGATGCCAGATGGCATCTAACTGAATACCAGATGCATTATTTTGAGTGATGCAGTCCTTAGAATATCTAAATTTATACTTAACAAAAAAAGAAAAATCTTTGTATATGGGTATGTGGTGAAACATCCTGTGCACTGAAGCAGTTTATGGTTCTAAATTTGTCTCTGTGGAATGGGATGGGTGTTAGCTGATTCATTTAGCAGGTAACTGCTGTAGTGAATCAAGCCAAAGGCCCCCTCTAGCCACACACTCCATCAGGAGGTCTCCAACAGGTGATGAAAGGGAAAATTATAAAAACAGCTGGCATATGTTGTGTGATTCTTCCCTGGTTGTAACTTCTATCAGTCAGCAGTTTTTAGGTCATTTTTAAGTTCATTGTTGTATTTGGGCTGTTGCATTTAACAGCCACAGATGAACTTTTCCCTGTGAACTTGTTTAATCTGTTTTTAACTCACACTTTTGATTTCCAGAACACCTATGGCAATAATTCAGTAACTGGAGATGTTACATGGAAAACTACTCCTTTTCACTTATTTTACAGCTATTGTCTGCTGTTTGCACTTGTTCTTATGCTGTGAGAAACAGTTAACATGTCAATCAGGATTTTATGACCTTTATCGTAAGACCTCAGTCATCTTTTTTCCGAGCAAAAGTGTATTATATACTTTATATCTCCTTAGATGGAAGTTGTTTGTTTTTCAGATTATCCTTACAGCCTTTCATATTTTTTTCAGTTCTACTGTAACTTTTAAAATAACAGATGTGGGATTCTTCTTCACTAAGTTAGGTTTTTAAAAGTTAAATATTAAAGTCTGAACTAATGATGACCATATGCCTCTAAGATAGGCAAGACAAATTACCATCTGGTGTTTCAGTTTCTCTCCAGTAGGTAGGATGTGCGCATGGATGACCAACTTGGACTTAGGGGTCAGGTACGTATCAGAGGTTAGAGGTGTCCCACAGAGAGAACCAGACCTACATAGTTCATGTTGGATTTATTCAGTCATATAGCAGTGTTTTCTGTTTTGTTCCTCCATGCTAATTTGTAATGTTGTAACATGTCCTAACGTAGTTGAGCTGATATTCTCAGACAGCTGTTCTCAGTAGCATCAAGGTCTCTTCAGACGTTAATGTTATCGTGCATTATATATTTACAGTGAGTATCCATGCTTTAAGTTGTGGTTAGCTTGAAACAAAAATGTTGCCTAAAAGAACCCAACTCCCTGCCCAGAATATGAAGACAACTTAAAGTTCTCAGTGTAACTGAGGTTCATTCTTGAGAGATAGGAAGGTTCTTACCCCTTCTCCCATGTCTTTCTTCTATTTGATGTTTAAAAGAATGTGTTACACATTTTACCCTGTAACCCGGCATCTTGCTTTAAAGCACTCTTGTTTCTAAATAGAACTGCTGTAATATAACCCTTTACTCCAGAATGGGTACCAGAACAGCCACATTTACATATGTGGCCAGTGTATAGGTTCCCACTGTGAATGTATAGTAAGGGTTAGTTTTCTCACATGCATTATGTGTTATTGCCTTGTCACAGAATTGCAGGATACTTCTGCAACTCCTTGTAGACAGAGATATGATATGAGGAATATAAGAAAATTGTATGAAATTTGATTCAAAAAATGGAAGTGCCATATGTTAAGTGTTCTTTAAAGGCTCAAGAATATAGCATATTAAATAACATGACCTTTTGTGGCAATCTCTTGATTTAATTGCCATCAGTCTTCTCAGTTACACAATACTGTATGTCAAGTGGCAAGTTCTTTTTCAGTGCTAGGCTGTTGAATGTGAAACTCTCTTGCCTAGAAAATGGCATTCTGTTAATGCAATTTTTGCTTTGGTTATCTACTTCCACTTTTTCATTGGTTCAGGGTTTGATTAAATGGAAAGTATAATGTTTTTAAAATTCCTTTCTATGTGTAATTTGAAATTAAAAAATATCACAAGTCACTTATATTTTATATATGGAATGTGCTAGTGGGAATATGGATTGTTTCTTTAAATAGGTGCTTTATTCTTGGCAAATACACTTTTTGTTAAGCTAGTAATGCTACCAGAGATCATTTACTGTACAGCTAAATGCTGCTAGATTGTTTGTCATTATCTCATTGATCCTAATGAGCTGAATTGAAGTTAAGTGTGCAGAGATTTTTGTTTTTCTTTTTTTAATTGAAAAATAATATTCCTTTTTCTGATCTGCTCATTGTGTCTGCTGTTCATCAGACATCACTCGTCTGTAATGCAGCTTAAATTAAATTTTCTGATCGACTTTCCACTCTTACTCAGTTGTCTGTCTTCAACGTCTTCAGCTTATGAAATGTGGAGGATGTTTAGTGTATATCTCCCTTTTCTCCCACACCATTTATCACAGGCATTATTGCAGAATCTATTTTAATCGGTAATGCTAACTTTGAATTTGCTTTGTTCAGTTTTTTTTTTTCTTTCCCCGCCTCTATGGAGCCTCACTTCTGGGGCACTGCCAGAGGAGGGAGGCTATCTAGAGATTAGGGCTGGAAGGAGAAATAGTACAGATCCTCTGTGCCCCGCTGGGCATAGAAATGGAGCTCACGAAGTCCCAGAGTCAGTGGTGTCCCTGCTGTCTCCGTGCTGCAGGATATCTGCTTCCTTCAGCACTGGGGCTCGACCGGTAAGTCTAGATAGCCACGGGAAATTCAGCCAAGCTTGAACTCTGATTGCGTTTTCCAGGGAATGAATGAGAGAGCTTTAATATTGTGTGAAGTGACTGAATGGCATCTTCCAAATAAGGCAGAGCATCTAGCAGCCCTGCGTGATAGTGGAATAATAAATAAGAACCATTATCTCCTTCACTGATTGCCATTTATCATGAACACTGAATGAATGGAGAGTTGTGCACAAGTGGTGGCACACGATCGTGTACTTCAAGCACACACAAAATATTTTACCAGCAGTGGGACAATGCATAGGGTTGCAGTTGCAGGTGTCGTGAGATGGCTGTCCTTTCCCTGTCACCATCATGGGGCGTGAGGAAGATCTGCTGCCAGTGCAGAGCATCTTCTCCCCCTTGTCTTTCAGCCTCACGCTACTGACCCCAAGCACCTCCTTCCCACGCAACAGCAGGAGGGTTTCTAGGGCCTTGGACTGAAGAACTGATGGATGTTAAAAACACACGTTGCCATTTTGAGGGGAGGAGGAGGGTTATGTTTAGCTCTGCAATTCCCTGGTGGATCTTCTGTGCCAGCATGAGGGGGAGATGCAGGATGGGGCATGAGGGCCTGAAGCAGGTGGGATCACTGCTCCTTGTCCCAGCTGGGTCGTGGTAGCCTACATTCCCTGCGGTATCACACTGCAGCATAAATGCTGCTCTCAGAAAGAACATGGCGATGATTTAATTCCTTATCTGTGGCGCTGCCTGTCTGGTATTGTTATTAGCTAGCCCACTTCTCATTATGTTAAGATTTTCCTCCTGCTGGTCTGTTTTCAGATATTTTTAGCTTTATGGTTAGTCAGCCTAAAACTACATCCTTCTGCGTAGAGAAGGAGAGATTTTTTTTTTGTGGGGATAAGATCAAAAACAACATACAGATTGAAAAAAAAAGATGTAAGGAAGAACGAAGGGTATTCTGTCCTTCTGAAAATGGAAGTTTTAAATTGTTGGTTGAACTTTGTTAATTCTGGGCAAAAAAATCACAGTTTTTGTAGGGTCTATGAGAGGATTTTTGTGAACTTTACTTAAGTCAGCATTTCAAAAATAGATCCTAAATCACTGCTCACACTCTGGGCAATCTGGTAAAAACCTTTTTCTTTTAATTTGACAGAATTATAAAGTATCAGAAATTACTCTCTACTTATGTGCACATATTTTTTAATAGTAAACAATGTTATGGTTTTCCTTAATAGAGAAACTCCACTAACAACCTCTTCAGTATCAGATACAATTCAGAGTAGATATGCAGCAGCAGCCTTAATTTAGTATTTGCTGGCATTCTTTTCATAATTCTTTTTTCATATTATATCACTTTCTGATTAAGATGTTCCCTGTATTTCACTGGACAGTGGTCTTAATGATTGTCTTTAAAAGTCCCTCATCAAATATTTGTTGCAAAAATTTAAGGAAGTGTTACAATTCAAGACACTAGGGAAAACTATTCTGATTGATTTTCTGTTTAAAAGTTATTGACAATGTAGAGTATGGTTTTACTTGGTAACGTTTTCAATTATGTCCTGATTAATTTTAGAGAAGCAGTCAAAATGTCATGGTTAATTATGAGAAACCTAATTTTCAGACTTGGAACTCTCCACTTTCTTGAGACCAATGGTTCATATCCCAGCAGAAGTTAATTTCTTTCTTCATTAATATGAAATGAGTAAATTGAGTACCATACACTTGGCTTTGTGGGTGTGTTTTGGATGAGATCTTAAAAACTGAGATCCTGTTTATTCTGTGTGGGTGTTAAAGATCCCACTGTTATGCTATATGCTGTTTGCAAGTTGCTTGGGACCTTTTGCCCTTTGAGACGACGACATTTCAGTGGTGTTTTGTGCATATAGTTGCAAAATGTTTTGAGGATTTTCAGAATTAAAGGTCTTCAGTGCAAGACAGACTTGTCTCTTGCATGTAGTTGTTATGCCTATCACTATATACCATTTAAGCTGTAGGTCATTTATTATTGCTATTTATTGTGTTCATGATTATTACCATATTAATCTGGTAGTTTTGAAAGGTAATAACTTGTTCAGTATTTTGAGCTGAAAAGATTTAAATTTGATCCAAATTTTTACAACAATATAAGAAAAAAAAGTAATACTAAACTACTCACTAGCCATTAAGAAAATGCAGAGAGGTGCTCGGGCTCTGGTTGTTGTTGGGCTCAGTTCAGTGCTGGGAGCTCTAACTGTCCTGGTCATCAGGAGAAGCTGAAAATGTTCACAACCTCATGGAGTAAGATGTTTGCAACATCAGGTGCGTGTTCAGCTCGTCAGCAATTAAAGAAAGTTACTCTATTTTGTAGCGTTTATGTCTCCTTGTTCTTTGTGCTTAAGAGTCAGACTTAATATTATAAGAAACCAATTGGGATGAGTTAGTCCATAATTTGTACTAATATCCAAAGAAAAGCATAATAATAGGTTAATATGAAGGTAATGCTGAAGACAGCTTGGCCTGAAGATATTTCCATGGCAACAGAAGGGTCTCTACAGATGTCTTCCTTCTAAACTTGATGCTGTTTATTAAAGGCTGTCTGTAGTACAATCTGTAATTATCATTAGGTAAAGAAAGGTTGAGAGTGTGGGTGGACTGCTTGGCTGACGCTCTCTGACTGATTTGTTTAGTGCAGCTTTGAAATACAGTTACAAAAGACTACAAAAGACTATTAGGAACCTGAGATCATTTAGCTGTTTCTCTCTGTAGGTAAGCTCAGACTGAATTCTAGACTGTTGGCTAATAAGAGTGAAGTATCTGAACAACAGTATAAGGGTGAAGGGGGAAAATGTTTTTAAACTCTTTCAGCATGATGACTGTCAAAGATAAAAGAACATCAAAAGCATGCAAGATAAATTAAAAAATGCTGGGTGGCAAATGGAAAGGGATGTAATGCACAGTAACACAAGGTTTTGTGAATAGCAGGAAGCTTTTGTAAGTAGCAGAGAGGGAACTATAGGTCACTATCTAAAAGGGAAGATGAGAATATACTGGATGACAGAAGAAGCTGGAATACTCAGTGACCTTCTTTGCTTCAGTCTTTACAAAATATATTGATTAGCACCAAATGCTTAGCTCAATTCCAACTAACAACGAAATGGCAGCAACACAGGATAGAAAAGGGAGAGAACAGGTTAAAAGACATTTTCTTAAGTTAGATGCATTTAAGTTAGCAAACTTAGGATGGAGTTTGTACTGGACTAACCAAGAAACTAATTGAAGCAGTCTTGAAGCCATGAAAAATCATCATGAAAAACTCAGAGAGGACAGGTGAGATCCGATAGCTTTGGAAGCGGCGATGTAGAGAACATATAATGGAGGGAGAGGAAGGATCTCAGGATTGTAGACTGGGCAGACTAACCTTCGTACCACAAATGATGGTCAAACACGTAACTGATCAAAAGCAAGTGGCCATGAATGAGTGTAAGCTGCAAATTCTAGGACTGTTTTGTAACCAAGCATACAGATTTTAAGTCTTCTAGTTACAACACTGAGGACAAAAACTACTTTAAAGATGGAGCTAACAAGTTTATGAAAGGAATTTTATAAAGCAGTTGCCTGAGATAAAGTACCTCGGTGATCCTTGAAGCTTAGCTGAGATGGGGAACAGTGTGAATGTTCCTTCTTGACTTTAGTAGTACTTTGGTTGCAATCATGTATGGCATCTCAGAAACAATCTGGAGATTTATAGTGTATGTAAAGCTATTACTATGTAGGTGACTACAAATGTACATGTGGAAAGTAAGCGGTAATGGTATGCCCTCTAGCAGAACTGCATATCTAGAGGGGATATCCGAATCACAGAATGTCTAGGTTGGATGGGACCTCTGGAGATGACCTACTCAGGTAAGGTCACCCAGAGCAGGTTGCTCAGGGCCATGTCTAGTTGGGTTTTGAACGTGTCCAAAGATGAGGACCCCCAAACCTCTCTGGGCAATTTGTTCCAGTGTTTGACCACCCTAAGGGTTTTTTTTCTTACGTTTAAATGGAATTTTTTGTATTTCAATTTGTGCTCATTGCCTCTTATCCTTTCCCTGAGTACTGTTTAGAAAAGTCTGGCTTCATCTTCTTCCTTTGTCCCCTCCACCTTCTCCATTAGATATTTATAGATATTGATAAGATCGCACAACCCTTCTTTTCTTAAGGCTAGACAAACCTTACAGACTCCAAACTGGGCGGCACTGCAAGCACTTTAGAAGACAGATTAAAATACATATTAAAATCAGTAAAGTAGAAGGGAGATTCAAAATCATTAAGATCAATATATAAAAATGAGAATTTCAGGATGAAAAATCAAGTTAATAAGTATATGATGTGAAATAACTCCTAGAAGAAGCATTGATAGATTAACATTTTTTAGTCTGGAAAGAAGAAAAAGTAATAGTGTTCAAATTTATTAAAAAAAAAAAACTGTTCATGAAGAGCACAGTAAACAATTGTTCTTCCCAGAGGTTATGATGGGAAATAATCTCCATAACTAATTGAAAATAAAAGGATTTAGTTTTGATAGGAAAAACTTTCTAACCTTAGTGATAGTTACCCATTTAACAGGCCTTCTCCTGAGGTTGTAAAGTCTAGTTATTGAAGGTTTTAACAATAAATTGGAAAAAACATCTCTCTAAACCTACCTGGTTCCATTTTTAGGACAAGATGAATTAGCTTCTATCTTAATAGCATGCGCAGCCTTACAGTTCTGTGATTCTGTGATCTTCTGCAAAGACCATTTTCTTCATGTTGGGAGATGACACATCCTTTGAATATGCTTAGTACACTGTCATCATTAGAGAATATGTTTCTTTAATACTTTGGTTAGTTTTCAAATAAGAACTGAGACAAACATGAAAACTTGAATCAGCTGGCAGAATTTGGGTGATCCTGTTACACCTCGTAGTGTGTACACCTCTGATTAAAGGCCACCTCTGTGTCATTACTAGAGGAAAAAAATAGCAGCAGTCCATTTTACACTGTCAATAAATGATGCGCTTGTGAGTTTTAGTCACTTATTTGGCTGGAACTGACATTTTAAGTTGTAGTTCAGTCACAAGGTGTGAGTTGATTTTCATGATTAGGTCCACTTCTGAAATTGAATTTTAGTGACTTAGGCAGCTAAATAAACAGCTAGTAAGAGTGGAGGAGAAATGTAGCAAACGGATTTGGAAAATAATTTTTTGATAATATATTACATGAGTAATGTGCTCCAATGCTTTCTGTTAATATTGGCATATTACAGTATGGTACATAATCTCAGCTGAGACAGAAACAGAAATACACTAGCCTAGTAACCGAGACTGTGATAAAAAACAAAGGGATGCTTCGGTGTACCTCAAAACACGAGCTAATAAACCGTTAACTTATTGCTAGTTTGTTTTTGCAGAACTTCACCAATTTTAAATAGTATGTCTAAACCAATTTTAAATAGTATGTCTAAGATTATATGATAATTAAAAAGCATGATTAACTTCTATAGCATTTTATGTAAATCAAAAAGACATAGAAAGCAGGTAGAAGCTTCACGCGATTGAGCTAATCCTTTTTCTTTCTTCTTTTCTTTTCTCAGCATTTTGTCATCACCTCATAAAGATCTTGTGTAGAAAGAATGGCATAACATTGATTTTACATTTACCTAAATAGCTTTAAAGACAGTAACATCCTCCAAGTCCTGCAACAAAGCAGATTTTCTCAGAGTCCACTGCCTTAAGCAGACATTTTTCTTAAAATAAAGAGATGTGAAGAAGCCTACTAAGTAACTTTCCTATTGCTATCTGTTTTATATGGAAAGCATTCAGGAAACATGATAAGTTAAATAGCAATATAAAAATCTAGCACAGATGCATCACAGGGTAAGACAGTGCTCAGTGTAAGGCCAGTAGTTTTGAGGTTTGCTTGTGATAACGTGCTGTGTTTGTGTTCATCTTGAGTCCTCCAAAATTCAAAACAGCAGACACTGAGTTTTTGGACTCAGTTATTCACACAGTGAAGACTGTAAACAACACATGGAAGAGTGCCACTGATAGCAGTCACTGTTCATAAAGTTAATCCCTAACTGTATTTGGGTTCGTATCGAAGGGGAAAGGAGAAATCAAGCAGAGAGGAAGAGAAAGGCAATGGCCTTACCACCAGTTGAGGTTGTTCTTGGAGCCCTTTGAACACGTGTGTTTTATTTCACTTGCTTTGTCTAAGACTTACTTACAAATGTGCTTTTGTGCTTACAGGCAGCTTGCCATAACTACAGGAAGATCCCTGGGGGCCTGTTTTATTTAAATTAAACAGTGATTGTTGCCTGTTCTAGAAATGAGAAAAGATAGGTCCAGAGATACCTGTTCAAGGCTAGTTGGTCTCCAGATTGAATGCTAACCATAGGTACTTACTTTTTAATAGTGTCTCATACTGAATACACTTTATTAGTACTGTAATGGCTGAGTCATCTGCTTGTTTTTCAAAGAAACTTCTTTATAGAGTACACAGAGAAGGAAGAAGGCACCTGCCTCGGTCTCTGTGCTATATGCAAGTGTGAGTAAATGGTGCTGCTACAACCTCTGGCATCCCTAGGTGCAGTGAGTAAAGTCACTTACACAGTCCTTCCTCCCTAGCTGCGTACACAGTAGGTGTTTAGAATTGTACTCCACTGGGACATAGAAAATTCTGTCACAGGTTAGGATCCCATTGCAGTAGTTGTGTTGTTCATTTTTCAAAAAAAAAATAAATAAATAAATAAAAGAGATATTCTTCCTGTAGATTAATCAATGCAAAAACATGCTTATTTTTGAGAATATGCTTTATATTTCTTTTTGAAATGTTCTTCATTCTCAAAAATGGCTGAACCTATATTTATTCAAACTCCATACCCACCATCAGGCTAAGAATGCTTTTCTGAAAAATTATGATGTCTGAAAATTAAGTGTGACCAAAGCAAAAGAATGTAACATAACCTTATATTCCTTCCTTACTTACTGTATACTTTTTTACACTTCATGGATGTTAGAAGAAATCACTTGTTTTTAGTGCTCTTCTGTAGGTAATTCCAGACAAAAAAAAGAGTAGTGATATACTTAGTATACTTGTTAATGTCGACATGGAGCTGTATTTTCAGCTCAGAGCTGTCTAGGAGTCACGAACAAGCAGTGCTACTACTAGTATAGTGATGGAATAAACTAGGAGAGCCCTGTAAATATTTGTGGACACCTAAGTGTCTTCTTGGGTAGTCAAAACACTGAAAGGCTTCCTCTTTCACCGACCTTGTTCTTTTCTGTGGTCTGCTACTATGCTTTAGATGCTTAAAGCAATGTGATCACTGCCTGACTCTCAAAGAATACACTTCTCTTTCTAGTGCCTTTTCCTACCTTCAGTCTTCTCCACTATCTCTGCCCCTGTCTGTGCATGCATAGTACAGAGAGTTGATACTTGAAATTTTACTTTTTAACTGGGTCAGTTAAGATAACTGCTTGGCTTCAAGTGGTGCAAAGAAAATGAGCTTCATACACTCACATTTGAAAGCTTACATAGTTTCAAAGTCCATTGGAGACTAGTATTTGACTTTAAGGTATTTTCCTGTAGCAGTCATTACTATACAGTTCTGAACACAGTGTCAAGCTGTAAGACAGCTGCTGCCTGAAAGATTTGTGTTTATTACTGCTGGAAAGTAGTGGTGAAAAGGACTTTTTTTGAAGTTAAAATACAGGCTTAGTTTACAAAGAGACAGAGTTGCAAGTGCTTGAATGGTGACTGGTACTCTGGAAAAAATGTGATTTTTGAAAGAGATTCGGGAAGATAAGAGGAGAAAGATAACACATCGGCAGGCTTTGCTGTAACATGCAACTCTTGTGTACATAATCCAGTTTTTGAAAGGATGCCAACTTTAAAAGAATGGAGTCTCAGTGTCAAAACTAAAATATATCTGTTTGCAGGTTTGTGGCTACACTATGATGGGTATTTAGTTTAACAGCAGTAAAAAATGTTGTGCAGTGGAATGTATTGTTAGAAAAACACTGAATCAGTGTACTTCACTTATAGGCAATTACCCTGTATAAGCTTACTATGCGTCAGGGAAAAAGGAAAAAAAAAAGAATAAAACTAAGCAGCAAGTGACATCATATTGTTTTCTTTTTGAAAGGTACTGTGCTTGCTAGTACCTATGGAAAAAATTTGCGGGTGCTTTTGTTCATTTGTTTGTTTCGTAATACCTCTTTCAGAGAGAGTTTTTTCCAGACTTGTCTATACTCCTGAGCATTTTGTTATGTGAGTTCTTTCCCTCTCCTTTTTCTATACAGCATCTTTGACATGGAAACATTGTGAGAAACTAAATATCAGGGATAGTCCATGAAAGTTTTTGGGTTTGGATTGTCTTTTCAGACAAGCTTTAAGTTTCTTGGTACATAGACTAGGTTGGATCCACCTACTGGGACTCAGAGCATATCTGAAGATGTTTGCTATTGAATCTTCTGTGTTTACTTTGTATAATTTCTGAGTTAAATATGGAAATTTATTATCTTCATCCCCTGTCCATGACTCAGGATAAAACATTTGATTTTGTATCAAAATCCATCAAGAATAGGTCCTTTAATTTTTGTAAAGTTTTAAATTTCGAACTAATACTTCTTTCTCTTAGCTGTGACTTTAGCTAAGATCAGATTGAAACCTTCTGGCCCACAGAGTGTTGACAGTGATTAAAAACAGCTCCTAATATTTTTTTAAAAAAGATTTATTCTTTATGGAGAAGTTTTGGTATCAAGTTTAATCTCCCTCCTGCTGTTCCAGTGGTCAGACTAGCATGTCTGGGCAGAAAGTCAAAGTAAATTTTGGGAAATGCTGTATAACAGTGTAAATCAGTAATTCTCTAAGAGGAGGTAATTTGAGGGGGAGGAGATGGTTAGTTGCCCAAAGATACTTTTATTATGCTACTCTCTGATTTGGAGCACAAAGTAGAGCTTGGGAAGGCTGTGCCCCATGATCTCTGTGGGTGGCAGGAGATAATATTCAGTGTGGGAATGGCCTTTAGGGACACTTCTTTATCAGCCTATCTAATTTAAAACTAAAAATAAGATGAGATGCAGTCCTCTAAGATATCTTGTAATACTCTGTCATGCTTCAGAACTGTCCTCAAGTTGGCTTGAAGAACAACATGACTGTGTTTGACAGAACAGCGTTTAGCTGTTCTTTTCAGTGTGTATGACATTAGCAGTTATCTCTGTATCTCTTTCTTCTCTGTGATCATTGTGTCTCCAGGTGTCTTTCTGTGGCATCTCCTGTGAATGTAGATTCCAGCCTCTCTTTAACTGCAAACCAGAAAGAAACAGTTTTTGTTCACACCATTTTTATCTGCCTCTAGCAGGTAGACAGGAATAATGTTCTCTCCAGAAACCTTGTGTATCTTTCATGAAAACAAATTAAATATGGTAGTTACTTCTGGAACTTTTTAATTAGGCTTTTAATATCAAGTTGGATAGTATAGAGGAACTAAAATACCAATAAAATAGGCTATGTCATGAAATGAGGTATTTGGATTAGGTCAGGTTCCTTGTGAACAAGGAAGGACCTCTAAATTATTACATAAAAATGAATGACAGTTTACTAGAGAACTGTGGTCCTAGTGCTTCTAAGGCCTTTACTGAGAGACATACTCTACCAGACAACACATGTGTGGGCCAACCTTTTGGGGAAGAATGCGTGAACATGTGCAGCTACTCCAAACCTGCATTAATTACTGACAGTTTCTCTTTGAAGAACACTGGAATACCCAAAGGAGCAAACTAATGCAAAATTCATGTTGACATTTTCCTAAAACGGATCCTTTCCTACTACAACTGTAAATCCATTGAATTATGAATGTCCTGCACAAGGGAAGAAATGTGAGCCTATGGATGTGGCACAGAGGAGATACAGCTAAGTAGAGAAAAGGCCCATATTTGATACAAGCCTATTTGGCCAAAATCATGAGGAAAGCAACACAGCAGCAGTTATCTCATGGTAGAGTTTGCCCTAGAATGCCTATCACATGTTAGTTTGATAAATTTTAGGAAAACTCTGGGTGTGTTGTCTTGAACTTGCATATTGTAAGAGGAATGATTAAAGAAATTTGCAAGTATAACAAATTTTTGCAAACCACTTTTTTTTTTTTTTTTCCTGAGAGCTCTTTTTGTTTAGCTCTTCAGCTGCTGTGATTTCAATATCTCTTTCTGGGGGATAAATCAATGATAGGATCAAAACACTGAAAAATGGGATCCTGTTTGACCTGTCTTGAAGATTGAGACTACATAAAGCTTCTTAGATTTCTTCTGCTTGTACACATATCTCCCATTGTTTTGTGTACATAATATTGTTAATTGTTAATTTTTTTCCCTGTTATCATAAATTCTGTGCCCAGAGGACAGACAAGCTCTGTAAGATGTGAGAACAGTTGCATCCTATAGACATAAAGACTTTTCCCTGGAAATGAGGGCAGTGGGTAACCTTTGAAGACTTATCTAAGATGGACCTTGTTTCAACATAAAAATCTTTCAAAAATATATTATTCTTTGAATTCAGGTCTTTTAAGCTTTTGAAAAATCTTGGTAGTGATGTGTTTGAGGTTAGCTGGATCTGTGATGAGATCATATTTGGGGAAGTCAGAAGAACATGAAAGAGGGGCTTGGTTGTGGAGAAGAGTTTCCCCTAACTGAAATGCCCTTAAACCTTTTACAGTCACTGAATTCAGTGTGGGCCATACGCACAGGTTCTGACAAATGTCATTTTGCCCAAGTCAGTTAACTCATCCCCAGTACAAATCATATGCAAAATGTTGCCTGGGAAGAATGTGTGTCTGACTCTTTTTCCCTCAGTAATTTATGCTGTAGCAGTTGGGAGACTCAAGCAGAATAACCTTCCCTAGTTAACTGACAGAGAAGAAAGAAATGGAAGGAACCATTATTTTCCTGTCAAGATTTCCCTGAAACAAAGAGGTGCAGAATTATGCATGCTGAGGGGTGTCTTTGGTCCTTTGATTAACAGCAGAGGCCCAATTTCGCCATCAAAAGCATTCTTAATTATAAGCCCTGTTGAAAAGGCTGCCTTGAACACTGTAGAAATGATATTACAGGAGCTTGTCTTTCTTGGCTTAGGTGGTCTGCAGACATTTTATAGAGATCATTTTACTAAAATAATTTAAAATCAAAATATCCAAGAATATCTGAAGTGTGAATTTTTTTGTTTGTTTCAGTTTAATAGCAGTAAAAGCACTGCATCAGCAAAGGCTTTGCGTAGCTAGCCATTGCCTGAGTGTGAGAAAGCTTCCTGCTTTGCCACCTTAGTAAACCCTGGTTTTCCCTTTGCAGCTGCTGACATAATGTGTATCACAATGTCTTCTTCAAATAAAAGGCATCCGTCTTGGTTATTTTATGACTCTGCTGATTAAAGAGATTTTATTGTAATTACTATGACAAAAAGGCTGCAACAGAAGATGGAAATGTTAATTTACAATCTGCTTGCTGACCAAGTGTCATGTGATAATGGATTGGGACAGACTGTGGTTTGCAAATGGACCTGAATTTTTGGAGCCACTAATTTGAAGTGGCAGATAAAGTACCAGCATGCACATTTCAAAACGAATGCGTTTGATTAAGCAGCTCTAGCAGAGCAGCAGTTGTTTGACAGGTTGCTTGAGAAATGATCACTTCGGTTTTACAATAGCAACAGAGATATACATGGCAAAGAAAGAGTGGGAAGTAGCAGAAAGACAGATGGGTAGAGCTGGAAGGTAAATCTCTCCTCTGTAGCAATTAGACTTTATTCCAAATCTACCACAGCACTTACGTCTCTAATTTCCAGTTAAGTAAAGGGGATTTAGACACCTAACAAGATAGGTAGATTTGGACTTCAGTGCTGCTGGGTTATTGATGACGTGTATTGATGATCCATCAATGGGGTCTATTAAAAAGATGGTCTATTAAAAAGATAATCTTAGAGTATAAACTCAGAAAGCACTTTCTGCAAAAAAAAAAATTATTTCAATTCTTGGGTATGCTTCTAAAATTTCCTATATGGATTAATTTATATACAACACTGCTGAGTCTCATTAAGGGCTCTTAATAAATCACCATACATAAACTTTACTTGTAACTGTCTTAAGCTAACAATAATATAGGGTAGGAGAAATGATTTGTTAAAGTTTTATTTTGGAAAGTGATAATATTTTATCAAAACAGTTGTTTGCGGTATGGGACACCTGACTGTTTTTGTTCTGTATTGTGTCTTTGCAATAAAGATCTTCTATATTAGCCATGCTAAAAACATCAGTGTGTCTGATAGCATCATGGAGAACATATTTTTGATTTTTTTGAAAAAAAAATATTACTACTGTTATGTGTGATAAATTGAAGTAAGAATAGAACTGAAATTCAGATTCATTACGATTGGAAAATAGACTGCTAGGTAGACCTTACTGCTTTACAGAGGAGTGATGTATGACATAATGCTGTGGTGTCTTTTAAATAATATATGAATTACAAATGTTCAATTACAATTCTGCTTCAAAGGAGGCATTGAAAATGAGGAGTGGAAATAGCTTTGTGTCTTTATATCTGTTTTACATACTGATATATTGCAAGTTAGAAGCAACAAGTGTGTAAGCACTATATATTAGGCATCTTTTTCTGGGCATTAATGACAACAATATGTTGTATGTGTATACTGTAAGAATATTTATTGCTGAGTGACACAAGTGACTACTGAATTTCTGGAAAATACAAAAAAAATGGAGCCAAAGCTGATAGAATAATTTTAGTGGTTGACCCCAAGGAATGAACTCATAAGCACTGCTTAAAATCTAATGAAAAGATGGAAAGTACAGTTGTTTTTATTAGAATTTTCTTTGTTTTCTTTTGATCTTTTAAGGGGCAGTATTATGTGACTTAAAATCAGCTCTTATAAGTAGAAATGAATTGGAAGTTGTAAAATTAAAAAATTCAATAAGATATGGAAGAGTTGTTAATAAAAACGGAACGACTGAAAGGGAAGAACTAGTTTTCCTCAAGGAGAGTAAACAAAAAGAAAGAGTTAGCTAAAGTGCAGTCAGTGTCTTAGGCTTATTTTTTAACTATTCTGTAGCTCAATGAGTAGAAACTATATGGTGCAAAGAATAACCCTAGTCTCAAAAAAGGTATTTTGTCCTTACAGTATAATATGGTATCTTGATTATATATGTGCGTCTGTGTGTTCGTATTGCATGTATTATAACTACATATATCTAGTTATATAGCTATACCGTTATTAGTCCACTATTTTTGATGCACCCCGAAATGAATGGATTTGGGATGGATTGTCGTATAGGCAGATGCATTCTTACGGCTGAGTTTATATTAAAGCTTTGGCACCTGTTTGTGCCAGGTCTAAAGGCAGAACACAAAGGACATAACCACTCAGCTGGTACTGTTGGCAATGCCAAAGAAGGTGTGTGAAATATGAGATGCCTTTTTTTGTGGTGTCAACGGGAAAATATTCTGCTGAGCTTGTGTGGGATTCTTGTTTCGACTAAAGTTAATGCTAAGCTGAAAGTGCAGTTCTGACCCATTAACTACCCTGAAGCATGTAGGATCCGTTCCTTCACTTTGTGACAGCCCTAAGGTTGAGGCAAAATGTCAGTGGATCCGTCATTGTGTTATTGTGATGTCATTTGTGACACAAAAAGTGACACGTATTGTGACACGGAAAGTAGCTACTGACTCATCTGCACCCACCCTGAAGCTATGAGCACTGCTACAGTAAAAACCTGTGTTCAAGAGATGATGAGGAAGTAGCAGAAACTAGGTTTGACCTTGGACTACTCCCAAATTTTGGATGAGAGGCAAAGAGGAGAAGGGAAAAATAGATTTTGAAAACCTACCTCGCCGTTAAAGAGCGCTTCCATCATATTTCCCGTAGAGCTGCATTGCCCTGCTGTCGTGTTGGTGAATTTTGACAGTAGTCAGAGTGAAAGCCCTAGCCCATCACAAAATCAGGTATGTCTCCTGGCTCTCATCCCAGTTTCTCATGCTAAAAGCCAAATTGCAGAGGTTCAAGTACATCAGAATATTACTTAGACATTTTTTCCCACAATTTTTGCTTATCCCGCGTTACTTCCACTTTTTGCGAGTTCATTCAGGATTTTGACACAGCTTGAAATATTATTGTGGTGTGGCAGGGTAACAGAACTGGACTGTGAGGGAGCGGGTCTCACGTCCGCTCAGGGCTCGGTGACTGACACCTCGCGTGGCTTCGTTGAATCCCATTGATCTTTGATTAATTTCAGCGCCTGTGAAATGGAAAAGGTGGTTGACTATAAACACACTCTTTGAGATCTACAGACAAGTAGTCACACTATATTCAATGTTTTAACGGCTTAGTGTGGCTGGTAAGGACCATGAATGGCATTGCATGCAGTCATTTTATGCCATAAGATTTTCCAGTTTGTCCAAAATAGTCTTTTGACATGGCTCTACCAAGAGAAGTGTTTGCTGCCTGGCCTCTGATGCAATCTGGAAAAATGGTTTTCTACAAAGTGAATGTGCCAGCACTGTGAGGTTGGGATAAAAGTGGTGATTCATCACCCAAAAATAAGTGCTGCCCTGATTGCAGCTGCCACATACTTAGTCATCAATTTCCTCCATGTTAAACATTTACCACCTTTCTCAACTGTTCTCTAAGCAGATGGGGTAGGAGAGAGTTAACTATTGATGGAGTTAGTTATTTCTGGAGCTTAGTGACAGTCTTCCAGCTGTTCAAGACATTGTGAACATGTGAAGACAGTTCTGCCATTCTCATATTAATACCCGTACGTACGTTAGTAGCAGTCTTTTCAGTTTAATCAAACAAACAAAAAATCATAGCTCACCATCCTTGGAAATCAGTTGAATTTATTCATTCAAAATACAATTTGTTTTTCATGTTTGTAATCTGCTCTGCAAGAAATTGCTATTCACTGAGCAAACTGATTCAGTAAATTGAACTTAGTTTCTTACTGACCTTAGTCACACCTTCCCAGCTAGTTGTATTAGCCACCCACACCATTTTGTAACAGCACAAGTGTTGTTTTTACTATCTTTCTGTTTGTTGTTACGTGTATAGTAATAGCATCTAAAACACAAAACCTATTGGATTACATTGGGAATTACGTTTATTTATACTCAAATTAAATAATCTCCAATAATTTTATGGGGCACTATGAAACACAGAAGACAGCTATTCATATGTGTAGTACTTGCTCTTTCTGAATCTCCTATATATTGTTAATTCTGCTGTTTTAAAATGTATCTCTATCATTAATACAAACAGTAAATATTACTACATTTTATCAAAGACATTCATTACTATATAGATATATTAATTGTTTTGGTCATTTCAGAGCTTTCTGTTGAGAGTAAATTGAACTACTTCACAGATTTCTGTGAATAAATATTCTTAATACCTGTCATTCTCTTGGTTGCCCTAAAGGCATTAATATCCTTCCTCGGAAAACTAAGTTAAAGCTGAAGTTCAGGATTCTTGATGTCCTCTAACTCCATTGCCCTGTAAAAATGGCTAAATAGTGCCTTGTTTAATAAGGAAGACAAGAATTATTTCAGGAACATGCTCTGGATCTATTTGACTTTAGATGATTAATGTTGTCCTATTTCTGCTTCCTGCTGTGGTCTTTATCTTCAGCCATATTTTGACCGTATGCCTTTGCCCGAAAGTTAATCTGGGCAAAACATAGGGGATATTGGTAGATGGAGGAAATTAATCAGAATTTCTAAATAAGACTATCACTCTTATTGAAGTACTTTGCCTCTCTTTTTCATTACTTATCTATTTTGCAACTTGGAAGTTCCCAGTTACAAATTAGAAAGAACTGAGTATATAGATCCCTACTTGAATTCTTTTTTATCCATTTTTTTATCTAACTGTGGCAAGAATAGCCTTCTTTCATTATATAAGTGGAATATTAGAAAATATCTCCATGATATGTTCTGTCACCTTAGTTTTCAGTGTGTTTGTATGTAGACCAGTATTTAAAAACCTGGTTAATGACTAGAATGTCTTCCTGCATCAGTGCTGTATGTGGGCACTGACTGCTTGTAAGTCTGGGTTGGAATTTGTACTATTTTAATTTTTGCTGATACAGCATAAGCTTGTCTTGGAGTCCAGCTGCCTTACATTTTATATTATCAGAGAGAGAAAGAGAGAAAGTCAGAAAGACAGTCTGAGGGATCTCGGCCATAGTTTCTCCACCTTCCGTGTAGCAGTGCCACAAAAGTGCAGCATCTCTCCCTACTTTTACAACCTCACAGCTCATGTCTACCTAGCTAGAAATCACTTTTTAATCTTCAGGTAAGCTTGGGATCTACAGTGTTGTCCTTTTCATCCTGAAGGAGACAACAGCTCAGCTCAGCTCAGCTTAACTGAGTAGCTCTCTAGACTCTTTTGAGTGTATTGACTACAATGGAAAATTTGACTCCCAGACATGTAGATATTTGCACTGTAGATGTCTGCATGGAGGAGTGGAGAAGACTACTATACCTACTTACAACCTGCTTGTGGCAGAACTGTATGATAGTATATCTCAATGCTTTTTTAGAACAATTAAAATATACTTTCTTAAAATGTCTGTAAGAGCTGCTTAAGTCTAATACAGTTTTTGTGGCTTTATTTTCATAATAAAAATATCTTGACAATTGCCCTTGGTCAATAAATTTTCTGAATTTTATTGCTTTTTAGTGTGTGTAATCGATTTTTGTTCATTGGCTGAAGGTGTGGTATTTTATCTAATTTATTTGGTGATACATCACTCAAACTTGACTTAAGTGAAAGACGGCTGTCAAGACTCATAGCAAGATTCTAGAGACATGCCGACCTATAAGAAGAATAATATTTGATAATTAAGTGGCTCTTAGATTTCATAAAATACCTATCTATTAAGGGAGAGGATTTTTTGCTAGGTAGGTTAAGTAACCAATAGCAGTAAAATATCACATATATCATGTTACAACATTCAAACAGATGATAAATTCTGCTTTTTAAACAATTGTATTCTGGTTAAGAAGTCTATTTATTTAAATATGTCTTTTTTGTTTGAGGAAATAAAGTTTAGGGCTAGCCGAAGTTTTGGGATCATGTAGCCCAGTGATGTTCTCTCTCTCTCTTCCTCTCTTTGTATACATACCTGTGCAGTAGAAATGCAAGACAGTTTGGGTTAACTTAAAGCTGCTTACAAAGTGTTTCCTTTTCCTGTTTATCTTTCATAGACCATTTAGGAATAACTCTAAAGGTTAACTAAGTGGGTTGATATTTGTGTGTGTGTTTTATTTCTCACTCATTTTGTGGCTTTTTTCTTCTTTCAGTTGTACATGTGGTGCACCAAAAATGGATGGGGGATAGTGGTGGGGACAAGGATTGACCAGCTTCTCACTATTTTATATATCAAGGATTTGACCTTTTGCTGTATCTAAAAGTTTCAAGACAAGACTCTCAAACATTTGTCCTGCAGGAGGATTTGATGGCTTATTTGAGAATAACTCAACTAGTTCTTTCACTAGACAAAGCTAGGTTAGGGGAATACTGGAAAAAAATTCTCACGTCATTCATAACCGTTCTAGCAGGAGAGGCTTAATGAAATTAATATGAATTTAGAGATACCTTACCAAGAACCAGTTAACAAATCTGTTGTTGTTTTGATATACAATTGCTATTGCAAGTCCTTCATTTTTTTCATAAGATATATTTCTGTATCTTTAAAGATTTATAGAATAAACTAATTTTCCAGAGACAACTAGCTTAATCTCAAAATGATAAACATAACCCTCTATGGTGATATGCTGTTACTTCAGAATGTAATAAAGATGTGATTTCAAATGTCATGCTTTCTGTTGGTAATCAATATTTCCATGATCAGCTGTATCATACGCATTAATATTCTTCTGCATACTGTGAAATCTTTTGAGACAGGTAAGCTGAAACCAAAGCATGAATTATATTTGACTTGCCAAATTTCTCATTTATCCTAAATTTATATCTTAAATAATACTATAAAAAGTATGGTTGTTGTTTCATGTTAAGGCTTCTTGTCTTCGTATTTTACTACTTCGAGGCCAGAATTTTGAAACAGCATTGATGCCTGAAGTAGGACACAGTCTACGAATTTTCATCTAAACAAATATTCTTTTGGAATGCTGGATTTGAATCAATAGCTTGACAATTCCCTGGACAAATTCTCACATTCAGTAGTCTTTCTGGTGTTCAGATGGCCCTAGATGTACTGTTGGTCAGAGTGGATCAGTTGGTAAAGCAGCTTACTTGGCCATCTGAAAAGCTGTTCCCTCCGAGGAAGTCAGTCATTAATTGGTTCAGCAACTACCCTGGTCTCTCTGAGCAATGGCTACATCCCACGGGACTGCTCCCGTGGCTGACCAGCAGCAGCAGCGAGAGTAACCTCCTCATCTAATGTTATGTTGAACAGATATTGAACTGTAAAACTAAATAAGCAAATTTTAGAAAACAGTACGTTAGAATTCAGGAGGCAAAATCGGCTTCCCTTAGTTTACTGGGGTATTGGCCGTGACTTTGTTAGATTCCGTCCACGTAGCACAGCTGCTGTATTTAGTCCTTAGGCTACTTCAGCCGGCTTTGTAAAGTCCAAGTGATGACCTTTCAGTATGATTGCCAGCTTACTTTGAATTTAATACAATTGCAATATCTATCACAGACAGTAAAGTATAACTATTACTCGCCTTCCATATAAGAATTCCATTTTTAAAAAGAAGGAGAAAAAATGGTGAAAAAGTCTGTCATTACATTCCAGGATAATAAAGCAATAAAGCTATCAGTTATATCCTATGCAGAGACTAGATTAGTTATTGGTTGAATATAAATTGCTGTCTAAGCTGGAGAATCATTGGGTATGAAGTTAAACAGATTCCTCAGAAATGCAGTTGAAGAATAAGTTCTTGTATATTGAAGTTCTTGTTGCCATGTGATATGATGAAGTACATCATCTATCTGTGAGGACCACCTGGGTTTATATTAATTGTGAGTCATTCTATTAAAATCTTGTAATGGGACTATAAGCAGCCTTTTCACAGCACTGCTGTCGTTCTAAATGATGTCCAGTTCAGCTAGTCATTTGGACCCCTAGTTGTACACAAGCATGAATCTGACTTTACTTTTCTGCCCTGAAAAAGGTCTGATCCCCTACACACAAAAGTAAATGGGCATTTAACCTGAAGTGGAAGATCTATAGGGGGTTAGGTGCCAAAATTAAAAATTGAAAACCTTAAATTGTTTGACCACAAAAATTTGGAGGAATGTGACTTCTTTTGATAGCTCATTTTTTATATATATTTTCATAGTACCTTCTTAGAACTTTTTTTTTTTTAATGTGTATGTGGTCCTCTTAAAAGGGCAGAGAAGCTCAGTGATGTCTGTGTCTAATTAGGACTAGTAAAACAGGTGTTCTCTATGTATCTCCTGTTGAAATGATCTGACCTAGCAGTAGCGAGATTAAAACTTTAACTGTGCTGACTCAGACTGTGTTTTAAATACCTTGAAACCTTGTATGTTAAAAAACAGAAATAGCAGATAATGTTCATGCCCGCTTTTTACCTAGAAGCATGGATCACTTAACTACTAATGATTGGAAGACCTGAGTCTGGTTTGCACCAGCTCCTAAGAAGATTCGAATCTATATCTCGTACTTCCAAGGAAAGCTTTATTTATGAGGCTTTTTATGGTTTATGAGGTTCAGTTATGAGGCTCGTCTGTAATGGGATCCTTCTGATGCATCCTTTTGAAACTATTCTGCTTTACAGGGCTTCAAGATTTACTGGACATGGGAGGGAGAGAGTATTCTGACTGTAGTTTATTTGCTAGGACATGGCTAGGCAGATTTTCAAGACTGATGTTCTCAACAGCATTTTTCTCTTTTAACTGGAACTGTACTACAAAACAGTTAATAATGGCATTTTGATTCTGTGAGAGGTAAGTGATTTTAGTATCTAGTTCCTGCTGCTTACAAAATACTCTTCACATGTATGTTATTTTATGATTGTCTAAAGGAAAGGATTTATGACTCCCTCTTTCCAGAAAACAAAAAGTTAGGTGTCTCCTTACTAAGGAATAGTCTGCATTTTCCTATAAAATTGTGAAGCATAGCAGGGTGTTGGACACATCTCCCAACTGCTATTCTTGTGTTTAGAAGGGAGTTAGGTGTTTCTAAAACTGGCTTCCAGTTCTGGAGTTTTCAGTGGAAGGTTGTGAAGTTGCTAAGCCACCAAGCATCAACGTGGACAGGTATTAGATGTTCCACTGTTCTTAGAAATTGCTTCTGCACTGGCTAAGTTAGGTGATTTTCTGTTCAGTGCGTTGACTTTTATTTGTTGTTCTTTTCTAATATAAATCTCATCTGAAGTAGTTTATCTCCCTCTAGTCTGTAACAAATGAGATTGTAAGAAACCTTTCTTTTGTAGTGAGAATTTTCTAACTACATAATTGCTCATTCACGTAGCTATTTCAAACTTTCTTTGGAAATCTGGCCTGTTTGTGGTTGGAGAGGGAAGTGGTATACCCACTGATCTTTACTGATAACAGCAGTTTTGGTGCTCTGAAATTTATTACTTGGGAAGTACACACAAAGATGAGCTCCTTGCCATGGCTATCTAGCAGGCTTACCCTGGTATAACAGTTGCAAAATATGGACCAGACAAGCTGTTAAAGCAGCAAGGAACATATTGTGAAATGATGCTGGAATGACTGTGTGCGCCATTGGAGAACAATTTTCACTTGCACTGTGACTGTGCCTCTAAAATATTTTCAGATGATGAGGGAGTGATTCGCTGCTTTTTGTGAACCAACAAAGATAATCTGTATTGCATTTGCAGAATGAGAATGCCTTAAGGAGTGTGTTTGTGTGTAGGTGCAAAGGACATCACAGGTAAAAGCGAGCAAAAGCAGTTAGTGCACTGAAATTCGGAAGGGTGTCCCCAAGGTAATCAGCCCAGTCGTAACATGTTTCTGCCAGAGGTGGCACCTCAGAAGAATCACAGCTGCTGTGCACATGCACTCGTCTTTGCCAGAAACAGTCCTCCACATGGTTTGAATGAAAAGTTATGAACTGCTGAAGCTAACTCATGAGGTACCAAGCCCATTTATAAACCAGCTGCAGCTGACACCTTTCAGTTTTCATGCATTAGATTTTCAAGGTGATAGCATGTATTTATGTGCCTATTAAAGACAGAGATAATTCTTTTTAATCCAATGGAAAAAGCTCCAAACTTAAATAGGAATTCTCCCAATTAATTTGTAATACATTAAGGCTTGTCAGTGCTAATCAGTGCCATAAAATAACGTAAACATTGGATCCGCATGTCAAAAGTAGAAGTAGTGCCTGTGTCTCAGCAGAAGTAGAAACTTGAATATGTCTACTCAGACATATTCAGAGATGTATTTGATGTGCTTATTTTTTTCTTCATGGTAATGATAGTTAATGGAAAGATAAAACTATTTAATTTCTACTCTTTTTAAAGTTACCGTATACCCTCAAAAACTAAATAAGCGCATGAGTTTTCAGTATAACTTGAATCTTCTTTTTAAGTCAGAACAGCAAAGCAACATATATGCAGGAATGGATCAACTCTCACATCTTACACCTTGGTGTTCCTTGAACGATAAAGAAGAGTCCTTGCAAAATACTAAATAACTCTGGGTCCTTAACATAAGCTTTGGTTATTGCCTAGAGTGAATGCCTGTATCTACGTGTGTATCTAAAAACGCAGCAATAAAGGCCCAGAAACAGTATAAACCCAAGAGTTAGACTCTCTTTCTTTCACCATACCAGTTATTTTGGTTCAGACAAGGGGTGGCTGGTTTCAGCGATGTGACAGAACTGGTGCTCCCTTTCCAGTAGCAGGTGCTTTGTGTTGTTCTAGCTAACGTGCAGGTATGGGTGACTGGTCACTTGCCTGTACGTCACTATGCCCAAGAGCAGGCAGTGTGCTCACTTTAATAAAAAATGGGATAAAGCATTACAGAATCTTTTCACCTCCTGGAAGCAAAACAGAACCTTTTTCTGCTGCTCCCAGCATTCGCAGGAGGCGCCTCTGTGTGTGTTTCCCTGGGGTTTGCAGGGCCAGCGGTCCAGGCAGAGGCTCAACTCCAGTGCTGGCCACAGGCTTGTGCCAGCCAAAGTGGGCAGGCACAGTCTCCCCAGCTCCCCACAGGGCTGCGGGCATCCTCCAGGGCCCACACCATGACCATCAGCTCCCACAGACCTCTTGGGCACCCCAGAAGGCCTCAAAGGGCACTGGATGCCTAGGTGTAGGCATCGGACTTGGCCCGAATTATTAAGCTTTGCAAGGAGCCAAGGGTAAATTTTGTATAAAATGTCATTTTGTCATAAAAGGAAAAAAGGAGTGGTTGGAAGAAGGAAAAGAAGATTCAGGTCAAATAAAAACTTTGGAGAATTAATTTCAAATTCACTAGCTTGTTATAATCAGTAAATGAATAACAAAAAGACCAGCAAATAACGGAAGTATATTCTTTGACTTCCTAAGCAGCAGGTATCAAATGGGCCAATGTGTGTCTTTAATGATGGCCCAATCTGAAATTTGCATTGATTTTTTTCACAGAATCTTCTAAAGAGCTAGAAAATTAAACACAAATTTTCATTCTGTTGAAAAATAGATCTTGGAGCAAGCGAAAAGGGTTGTTTTCTCCATTTCCATTTCTTTCACTTTCGCTTTGGACAAACGGGAGAAGTAGTTTGTGCCTAATTATACCTATCACTGTGGGGAGCGTACAAGAGTTTCACACTGAATTAAGATACATACATCTTAAGGAGCCTCAAGAGAATCATTTTACCTACAGTTTAGCTTCAAGTGTCTAATCTGGTATTTTAGATGTATTACTTGTTGTCAAAATTTCTCTAACAAAATTTAATTTTAGAGAGTGTCATATATTCTGAAGTTGATCAGCAGCATTATGCTAAGTTTAGGAAATAAGAAATTATTAATCTGCTGTTAAGAAGACCTTCCTTGAAAATTGATATTTCCTGCGTTAAAAACAATTAGACCTCTGGAACGAATTTACACTGTTGTCATCCATGACTAATAATACAGTGATCATATTAGTTCTGTATTACTCTGCTCTGAGGAAAACAAATAAATACCCAATTTCTTCTGCTGTGTAATAAAAATCACTGTGATATCATTAACTATTTAAATATATCTATGTTAATTTTAGTTCTGTTGCTGTGATATATATTGTTCCCAAGCATAAAGATATTAAGAAATAAGAATATGAGTGTGTACAGTTGTCTCAGATTTCAAATGTGATAATTTCATATAATCAAAGTTCTGTTACAGATACGCAGTGTAGGCTTTACTTTATAATATGAAAATAATCGAGGTGAATAATAGTGGATTTTGTTCCATGCTGTTTATATTCACCACAGTTTAAAAAATCAGAAAAAGTAATATAATATAAATATGACGTAGGGATTAGAATGCATTTAACATTTTATTCTATATTGCAGTGTTTTAGTTCCAATTCTGAATAGTGATATTCTAGTTCTGGAAAAACATTTCATATTCTCCTTTCAGGTTTTCCTTTCTGTAAAATGGAAGTAGTGTGTATTATCCTCATATAAAAGAGACTCATGACAAGTAATCAGTTTACAGTACTCAGTAAGTAGTTGTTATTGCTGCAGGATAAAACCTGAAACAAAGAAGGTCTCTACAATACTGTATTAAATGATATGTAGCTGAGTTTATCTGCTCTTCCATATATTGTATCAATAATGTGTCTATCTCATAATAAATATCCTGTCTTTATTCAGCCATTAACTGTAGCTTTTGTAATATATATAAAGACTCAGAAAAGGTGCGCACATAGGTATTTATTCTTGCTTTTTTCCCTCTGTAACAGAAACTTCTGTACTGTGACATAAAAGGTCAATGAGTTGAGTCAAAATGTATTCCAAATTCATTGAAGTCTAATTTGTCAAATACGTATATTCATGTTTTAGATCAGAGCGCATTCACATTTGGGGAAAAGATCAAAAATAACTATCCTAATCTTCCCCTCCAAAAAGCTCTGTTAAAAGAACGTTAGTAAGCCTGAAAGATTAGGCAATGAACCTTTGGGGATTGCTAGAATGACCATTGTTTTTGCAAACTTTGTTCAGATCCTGTAGTGGGCAACTATCACAGTATGCTCTTTCACCATGATTTTTTGTGCACTAGTATTACCAAAGGACAGGATGTTTCAGCAGTGGTTTTCAGGGATATCTGCTGACAGTAATGATGCATCTCAGCAATTTCGAGTCCATTCCAGACACTGGCAGCATATTTTGCTTTAGTTTGCACAAATTCTTTTGTTTATTCATCCTAAATGTAGCATTTCCTTCCCTTCCAGATTAGGTTGTGGATGCTCTTACTCACAGTTCCTTCATCCAGCCAAGCCCCACGGCCATCCCCGTCAACGCCTCCAGTCATCTCTCCACCTAGAGAGAAGGACACCATTTCTTTCCCGCATCCATCTTAACCTCTTATGTCTCTCACTTGCCTCTAAGGTCATGTTAGATGATATCATGACTTTCTTAAAATGTAAATTGTCCAAATCCCTTAATGCCCAGTCTCACCTGTTCTGACCTCTCAGTGCCCTAGTCTCTTTGCTGTTCGTAGCCCAGCCTTCATATCTAGGCTTGACTACCAGTTTCCTTTCTCAGAAAACTCCAAACCCAGTTTCTGTGTTTTTATCTGCTTCTGTAGATCTTTTTCCAGCCACTGTTGTTCTCCTCAATTGGACTCTTCTTCCTTCTTTGAGATCAGTTCCTTCTCTGCATTGCCTGATTCCAGAAGAGAAGCAGTGAGAAAGAGGAGAAATTCAGAGGATTAGAGAAAAACTTCTTGCATCTAGTTTAATGAATGGAGGAATAGAGCCACCTTATCTAGGAGAATGAGAGGTTCTGATGATATGAATTCAGGCTGTGGATTCTCAGTGCCAGAGAATGGTTCCAGCAACATTTACTTGACTAGAACAGACAAACAGTTCTGGGGCAGATGTTCCTGGAAGTCTGTTCAAGGTCTGAAAATGCTGGTTCAAATTAAACCTTTTTTGTCTCTCTCAAGTGAACCCCTACCACCAACTACTGGAAGACTTGACTTCAGTCAGATCTAACTGTAGTAAGCTCTAGTGAGGAACCCCCAAAATTAATGTATTTATTTTACTAACGAAAACAGTATGTCAAAATTGAGAAGCAGTTATGTTTGAGAAATTGGAAAAAAAAATCTGTGCAGACTTCAGAATTACGGACAGTGGACAGAAGAATGAGGTTCATTTGGGAAAGTAATCCATTTGGTGGAAAATAAGATGAACAAAGACACGTAGAGGCAGAAAGAAAAAAAAAAAACTCGGTTGCTCTGTACTGGATAATATATTAGATGAAAGTCAGGTATGACACCTCCCTGACCACTACTCCAGCAATAAATACCGACTCCAGTGTTATTGGCTAGCTGAAAAATTGTTGCAACTCCTTGTACAACGTTACTGTATTTCACGAGTACTTCAGTACTAGAGAGAACATGTGAAAAGCTGAGTAATGAGGAGAAATTAAGAAGATCCAGCTGCCCTATTTTTCTTGCCTTTTTCACATCAGCTTGCACAAAGAGTGTTGTTGAGGTATCTGGCACTGCTTGCTCAAGGAGCAATGACTTGGATGTACAAGATCAGCTTGGGAGCGTTGAGTTCCCAGGCTGATGGGAGATATCATTAAGTTTTGGTTGCAGCTCTGTGGCAGATAGTTACAAGGTGTAAACAAAAGCTTCCTGAATTATTTGTCATAGTCCTTCTTTACTAAGACATTTATGAAGACTCTATGGCCACAAATTTTAACAGTAGCAAGTGTTTGCTATGAATTATTCTTCAAGCATTGATTGTTTTAGGTACAGGTTGGTTTGCTTAGAAACACTGAATGCTTCCATATTGGATAAATGTAAATCTTAAAACATTGTTTGAATATTTTCATCTAGAAATGTGAATGTTGCTTAATTTTTTTTTCAAAAATGAGTTTCTCTAAGCCTTGCTGGCTTGATGAACCTGTCTGTCAGCAAACATGTTTGATTGATAGGTACTTACAGAAAGTTCCTGATACTCCATCTTATGCCAAGTAACTACTTCAAATTGACAAAACAAAATTCATTTACAATTTCCGATATATGTTTAGTACATTTTATTTTCTTACTATTTTCTAATGTAAATACCAAGGACTCAAATTTAATAAATAATCTCATTTAACTCATAGCACTCTTCAACATATAGTTTTCAGATGACCTAAATGGAAAGATTCTGATTTAAAATTGGACTAAAGAAAATAAAATAAAAAATAATAACTTACGGAAGGTAAAATAAATAATTAATCCAAAGATTTGAGAGAAGAATTTGTGAGAAGAGCTACTAGACTGCTAAGTGGATATGCAGAATTCTTATTATCTTGGAAGTTCATAAAATAATAATTTTTAATGCTGGGAATAATTCTAAATTGAAGGGAATAAGATATCTTTTTATAATATTTTACCTCTCCCTCTGAATGATCATTTAGGGATCTACCATTTATTCAGAAATTATTCTTGATTCTCAACTGGATTAACACAAGAAATACTAATTTATTATCAATGTTCTTTTTACATTTAAAACAAGTAATATTACAAACAACATCTTGCATTACTATTGCTCCATACTTTCATTGGAGTCTTGTTTCTCTAGAAGAACAACATCATTCCAACACACACAAATTGATTTCTTTGAAGACATTTGTCCTTTCATAGAGCATACTGGTAACACTGCTCAAATATAAGCAATACGTCTGTGCTGAACACCTAGTTTTCTGAGTATATTAATGATTGAGGGCTGGAGAGGGAGTAGTTTGTTTTTGTTTTGCCTTAAAAAAGGGGGGGGGGAGAAAGCAGGCACATGTAGAGTTTGAAATGCTGAGAATTTCGTTTCATGTTTAAGAAATGTATCATTTTTACATTTCATGTATCAGATAGTACAGAGGCTGATTAGTTTCTTGGGCTCTTGAGGGAAGTAATCAGCTGTTCTCTTTGAGTGCTATCAGAGAAATCCTTTGGTAAATTTTCTGTCAGTTTTGGGAAGAGAGAGTAAAGTAATTAGTAGCTTAATGTTTACTCTGTCTTTGAAAAAGTATTATTTGAAAATAAGTAATTTCACACTAAATGTATTTGTGCTGATTGTTAAACGCATTTAAAAAATTAATGCTGTTTGTAAAGGGATCTCTTTGCTTTCTAAGCATGTTTCCCAGTTCGTAGTTGGAACTGTTGCGAAAGGTTGCTGCACGTGGTATTTTTTTTTAAATTTTTTTACCAGATGTGGAATACCTCCTCAAGCAGCGCAATAATACCCTAGTGGGACTGTTTAGGAAAAGTTAAAAGACAGTTTTTGCAGCCTTGGAAACTTGAAATTCATCTGTTTATGAATGATCGGTTTGAATTCTGTCTCTCCAGTTCACAGTCACTCTCTTTTACTTTGGATCTTTTTCTGTAGGTTCTGTAGATTTAAAAACACTCAACAAGGGTCATATGTACCTTATACCATGTGCTCTGTTTCTTTTGCCTCTTGCTCTGTTTCTTTTGCCTCTTCAGAACTACAATAGGAATAGAAATTTTATTTTTAGATTTTGAGAGTTGGAAATACCCGTTTTGGAATCAAACATCCAAGTATTATGCTAAGATAATGATGCATTAAGTGAATCATGAATACTTTAAAGTGGGTATGTTTCAGTCTTTCCTGTTGAATCAGTTCCAATTTGTAAAAATGCATTTTCTGTGAACCCTTATTTATTTTAACAACCCCTGGACTCTCCTCTCTGTCTCTCTTAGTGCCAGCTGATATTTTTTAGAAAAGCCTCAATGGGAGTAATTGTAATAGTCTGACTCAATGTTATTTAGGAGTGCAGTCTCTTGGGGATCTCTCTTAACTTTGGAGCACAGATTTCACCTTGACCCTAAGCAAACATTTCTTGAAAACTGATAGTAAGCTACTCTTTAACTTGTGCTTCCAGTAAATAGCAGAAAGATCCAGCTGTCCTACGTTTTGGTCTCTTCTTTAACATGACTTCCTGCATTTGTCTAGTGAATCCCAGCTGAATGGTTCTATCAGCCCAGGAAGGCTTGAAGCAGCAGCCTCAAGCAAAAAGACACAAATGTATGTTCACTTGGGGCTTGTACATTGGGAAACAAGTTTTTAAATATTTTGCTCAATTTTAGCTTTCCACTGTCTGCATTTTTCCATTTCTAATTTTACACAGCTGCCTGTCACCTCTATATAGTGTACACCTCATACAAATTAATAATGATGGCTTCATCTCAAAGTGAGTGTAGTTGAGTCTCAGACATATCTTGTTTTCAGGGGGGACAGCAGAGTGTTTGAAGTAGAGGTTGTTTAGTTCATTGTATTCAGGTTGTATTCTTTTTTCTTTTAATTAATTGGTTTCAGAATTTTTTTTTGGGGGGGGTCGGTTGAGGTGGAGATTTTTGGGTAGAGGTGTGTGAGTATTGTGAATGTAATTTCTTGTGGCGGAAAGGTGTTTTCAAAGACATCTCTTCTCTTAATTTTCAAGAGAGTTAACTCCTGGATTAGCAATATAAAACAAAAAGAGTTCAGTGCACAAGAGACTGAGTAAAGGGCTGAGAACTGAGCCTCTTTTGGCCCTAACATGCAGGACTGTTTGAAGTGCCTAAGCTATGGTTTTACTCATGTGCTGGGTACCAGCTTTTCCTGCTCTGCAGATGCCTCATCTGGGGCATGTCAGGATGAAAACTGGTACAGGCAGATATTATTTGTGGCGAACAGTTGCAAAATTGCAAGCAATTTGGAGATTCAAGGAGGGTGAGCTTTCTACTGTAGCTACAGGAAAGATTATAAAAATATTCAATTTTAATTATAAAAAAGATGAACAGAATCACAGAATGGTTCAGGTTGGAAGGGACCTCTGGAGATCATCTAGTCCAGCCCCGCCCTGCTTAAACTGGGTCACCTAGAGCATGTTGCACAGGATCAAATCCAGGTGGGTTTTGAATATCTCCAGAGAAGGGGACTCCACAACCCCTCTGGGCAACCTATTCCAGTGCTCTGTCACCCTCACAGTAAAGAAGTTTTTCCTCATATTCAGACAGAACTTCCTGTGTTTCAGTTTGTGCCTGTTGCCTCTTGTCCTGTCACTTGGCACCACTGAAAAGTTTGTCCCCATCCCCTTGACACCCCCTCCCTTAAGGTATTTTTAGACATTGATCAGACCCCCTTTCAATCTTCTCTTCTGTAGGCTAAACAGGCCCAGCTCTTGCAGCTGTTCCTCACAGGGCAGATGCTCCAGCCCTCTGATCATCTTCATAGCCCTACACTGGACTCTCTCCAGTAGGTCCATGTCTCTCTTGTACTGGGGAGTCCAGAACTAGACACAATACTCGAGATGAGGCCTCCCCAGGGCTGAGGAGAGGGGCAGGATCACCTCCCTCGATCTGCTGGCAACAGTCTTCCTAATGCACCCAAGGATACCATTGGCCTTCTTGGCCACAAGGGCACATTACTGGCTCATGGTCAACTTGCTCTCCAGGACTCCCAGGTGCTTCTCCACAGAGCTTCTTTCCAACAGGACAGCCCCCAGCTTGTACTGGTGCCTAGGGTTATTTTTCCCTAGGTGCAGGACTCTGCACTTGCCCTTGTTGAACCTCAGGAGGTGCCTCTCTGCCCAGCTCTCCAGCCTGTCCAGACTCTCTGAATGGCAGCATAGCCCTCAGATGTATCAGCCACTCCTCCCAGCTTGGTATCATCAGGAAACTTGCTGAGAGTGCCGCTCTGTCCCTTCATCCATGTCATTGATGAATAAATTGAACAAGATGGAACCCAGCAGTAACCCCTGGGGGTCACTGCTAGGCACAGGCCTCCAACTAGACTCTGCACCGCTGATGACAGCCTTCTGAGCTCTGCCTTTAAGCCAGTTCTCAGTCCACCTCACTGTCCACTCGTCTAACCCGTACTTCCTGAGCTTGCCTAGGAGGATGTTATGGGAGACAGTGTCAAAAGCCTTGCTGAAGTCAAGTCCACTGCTCTCCCCTCGTCTCCCCAGCCAGTCATTCCATCACAGAAGGCTATCAGATTGGTTAAGCATGGTGTCCCCTTGCTGAGTCCATGCTGACTGCTCCTGCTCACCTTTTCCTCCATATGCTTAGAGAGCGCATGCAGGATGAGCTGTTCCATCACCTTTCCAGGGACTGAGATGAGGCTGAACGGCCTGTAGTCCTGAGTCCTCCTTCTTGCCCTTCTTGAAGACTGAAGTGACATTGGAGTGAACATTCACTTTAAACCCAATCTATCTGAATGTAGCTTTGTTGGCATTAGAGTTTTGAACATATCTTATATCTTATCTAGAAGAAAAATTATTTCTGCTATAGCAAGTGTTTTTTGCCATTTCAAAGCTAGCGTGTTTCTTTTTTCTCTGAAGCATTTGAAAATTTGTACTACATAGTATTCTTGGTTACTTAGATTTCACCCACAAAGCATGCTAATTAGAGCTGAAAGCTGTTCTAGCTAGATGCCATTGTGTGTTGACTAGACAGCAGACTGCATGATTGCACTGCTGAGCCTCATCATTGTGGTACAGCAGTGGCAACTCTGTGGTTAACATTTTGGATAGTGTTTTTCAGAATTAATACTACTCTTTCGCTCTCCTTTTTTAACGCTGACAAAACAAAATCACCTTGCCTGAAATTTCTCCTGCCGCAGAAGAATGAGGTGGGGCAGCGTGATGACAGACATGTAGGGATTTTGTGTGAGCTGACTGTTTGAAGAGTTAAATGTTTTGCAATTTATTTTTTAACTTCCTGTCCCCAAAGCCAGCTTATTTTATAAATGCTAAATTTAGTCTGTTTGGTTTCTATCATCAAGGACAGCTTTTCTGGTATGCTTTCTTAAAAATTGCTTGACCTTGAGAGAATGCTGCCAAGAAGAAAGAACAGTTTAAAAGCTGACAGCTGATTGTTGGAGGTTTGTAAACTGTGTAGAGCAATAAAACTCCACTAGGGCATATAGTGAAGCTTAGTAACCTGTGGAGATTCATGAACTATAGGGCATCAGGATGAGTTGCTAAAAAAATTGTCTCTGGTTTTGCACTGTTTTTTAACGTGTTATGTACTGTTATAAGGTCTTTATGACTTAATTATGAATAGGAAATAAATAATGTTGTTGTTAGGGCAATATTGTCAGGAGTGGAATGATGGAGTGGAAAGGGGTTTAGTAACCCCTATAATAAATATATAGGCTACAATAAATATTGGGCTATAGTAAGTTAAGAGGAGATAGAACTAAGGGAACTGGTAAGATTAGGTAGAACTCTGCAGGAGAGAATGATCATCTGGCAGATAACACATTATCACTCATAAATGTACCATGTTTTTCCAACGTTTTTTTTTGGTTCTTTGTGTAGTTGTTTGGTTCTTTTTCCATAAAGGGTGGGAAAGCAGGAAATAGGGAATTCTTTTTTTACATGGTCAGAAAACCCCTATGTGAATAGGGAAATCACGTGTCCCGTTTCTGGCAGGAATTTATTAATGACAAGCTGATGAAATGGAGCACTATCAAGAATACAGCTTTAAAGGGCAGACACAGTAAGTATGAGCTGAGAACACTAACTAGCAGAAGCTACAGCTTTATCAAAAAACCTTTTCTAATAGGGAGACATCCTAAAGTGCCTTCCAGTTCTGTTCCAGCTTGGATTTCCAGTAATGAGGCCCAAGTCTGCAAGCACAAGAACAGGATGGCAGTGGTGCAGATGCCTTGCTGAGATTCTCCTCGGAAAGCAGAAGCTAAACCATTCCTCACCTCCATAGCGGAGGGAAAGAGCAATGAGACAAGGGAAGCTGCACGGTGTGTGAAGCTGTACCCTTATGTTGTATTTCCGTGGTCTGCGCTAGTGTCTAACTGGTTTACGGGGACCTCCAGCTGAACCTTTTCTAACCCACCAACCTCATCGGAAGCTGCCACACACTCAGCAACAGAATTTAGACCCTCAAAGCCAAAAGGAAGTTCGAAAAAACAACACAGCCATTTTTGTGCAGCTAGATAGAGAAAACCTGTTTCAGGCCCCCAAACGAGCATCAGCTGAGCCCACAACACCACAAGAACCCCAGTTTATTAGATAAGGATGGAAAGGCAGGAATAGAAAAAAACAACAACTTGCTTTTCATTCAGTTGACTTTATGAGGAGAAAGAATTTCTGAAGATATACCACTAAATGTCCCAAAGATAGTGTCATCATCCTCTGAATTTGAAAAGAACTGGTACCATTAAATAAAATTAACAGCAATGTTCATTGTCCAGGGAAATGAACAGTTAATTTTCAGTTAATAGCACTCTAGGGAGATGCTAAGAAGTAATACTCTGAGAATTTAGTTGTTACTTTTGACTTAGTTCATATTCTTGTTCAGATGAGTTCCTACTTCCAGTTTAGCAGTCAGTAGTGGAAGAGGTTTGTTTATGCCATGCATTTCCAGAAAATAATGCCAATTTAATATATCGAGTTTTGATGCCAAAACAATTTAAATAGAGCTTTGGCAGCTTGAATTAAAATCTGAAATTTTGGAGAAACACATATACTAGTAGGTCATTGTTAAGTAATGACCTCTGTTCACTACCACCAGAACAAAATATAACGCTTCTTTGTGTACAGTTTTTATCTTAGATTCAGGATTCACAAACTATTTTGGATATGGAACTTGCTGTCTTTTATGTTGACTAAAAGCAGTGACAGGTAGTCTGAATTACCACATAAGGACAAATTTACTCTGAGATTTTAACAGTGGAAAGAAGGCATAGAATAGACCAATTTTGATCCTGTTTGAAGGAATTCATGAAGGATTTGTTAAGTTTTCAAGTATAGTTTCAGTACTGAAGACTGAAGGAATAATAGTGATTATATTTACCGTAGTACCTGGAGGCTGCAGTCATATATGAAGACCCCTCCAGAAACGCTGAACAGGAGGAGAGTACCTACTGTAAGGTAGGTGCAGTATGAGGATTGTAAGATACGAAAGTAATTACAGAAGGCTGTTAAAAGAGTGGTTTGCATGATGGGCAGTTGTTACATGATACTTTTTTCTTATTTTTTCTTGTTTTTCCAAAAGACTTGATGTCATTACTACAGTAAAATGGAGGCCTGGTCTCAGTGCAATCTAAAACAAAAATGTAAAACTGTGGTGGTAAATGGTCTGCACTTTGTCTCAAAGATGAAGAAAAGTTAAATGCCAAGAAGACTCTTAAAAATGATGCCCAGAACATTGCCATAATGGACATAGATCTTTAAAGCTTAGTAGCTTAGGCAGCTGCACAGTGGCAAGGGGAAAGATATTTGAAAGGGCAAGCCAAGGCTCGTGTTGTCTGTATCCACAGAGCTGCCCCAAGGAGGGTACATTGTTCTGCTTTTGTGAAAGGGTATTTCTGGAACTAGATCAGGATGCCTCAAATAGGTAGACTTCAATAGTGAAGTCTAACCAGTGCTGACAGCTCCCACCAGAACAGATTTATTGACTGTGTTGATGGAAAAAGTAGTTCGCGTGGCTTTTGTCTGTCCCATCTACACTTTCAGTGATTACACTAGCTACATAAGAGAATTTGGGTCCTTCTTCGCAAGGTCATCATGGCTCTTCCTATAAAAGGCCTGATACTACTTGCTGCGGAGGTAGGTGGTGCTTTTAGGGCAGACTGAACTCAGTTTGTGGACTGCTTTCAAGGTCAGTATGGGTCTGTGTGCCCAGTCTCAGAAGTGTTCCAGAATTCAAAAAGCTCCTAGGAGCAGTTTGGCCAGTCTGATGTGAATGCATTTGATGTTCCAAGCTCCCACTGCTTGGGAGCACTTCAAGATGTCTCCTAAAGAGCAACAGAGCATGGAGACTGCCAAGTAATCCATCCTTCAGCTTGTATAGCAATGAGCCATGCTGCTGAGGCTGACATCGTTGGGTCAGTCTGAAATCTGCCTCTGGCACTCAGGAGGAGCCTGGGAGTTCATCAACATATGTAGGGTTTCCTCCATGGTGTGTTCATCTGCCCAGTGGATAGCGCCAGCAATTTGTAGAGCTTCTAAATGCCTCTATGGTGTTCCCTTGCCCAGCTACTGCACAAGGGGCCACAAGGACGCCCTTGTCTCCCTTGTCCCATCTGTCTCCCTTCCCTCAGCCCTTCAAGATGCAAGATACTGCCTTGGGCCATATGAATATATGTGTAGGGGTGTGTGTGTATAAATGCGTATATATATGTGTGTGCGCACATATATATATATATATATATATATGTGCGCACACACATATATATAGGTATACCTTCACTCTATCATCAGTTTAGTTAAGCAGAATCAGTATGTTGTCTTTTGCATGCAGAAGACTTCCGTGAGCTACTGTCAATATTTGAAAAATGAACTACTTGTGCCATTTATGTTTATGGTTTTGTGTTCACCATTGCACATATGGTGTGTCTAACACAGAATCTCATTACTGACAAAACTCAGAAAAAGTTGTTTCAGAGGAAGTTATAAGGAATCATCACTGGCAATTACAGGGGCTTTTGCCTTGTTGAAGAGTAGATTTTCCTAACATTGTCAGTCACTAGTTGGTTTATGTCCTTTGTAAATTGACTTGTTCTTTACTACATGTTCTTTTTTAGCAGTAGAATTTCCCATTACCTGTGTAAAGAATTTTTGCTTTTATTATTTGTATTACAACAGAATGGCAGGGTCTAGGGACTAGATCAGTTTCAGTCTCTTTGTTTTAAGTTGATTTATGTATGAATAGAGCAAGAGACTCACTCTTCCAAACACATTCTTCTTTTCAAATGGGGGGAAAAGTCAGACCAAGGAACAAGTCTCAATCAGTTGAGCCACTAAGGCTATTATCATTGCAATATTTAATGCTAGTGTTTCTGTTTTACTTTTGCAATAGAACTCCATTTAGTGATGAAATCTGGCTCTGACACAAAACCAGAAGGAGTCTTAATAAAAGATATTTAACCTAGTTAATTATAAAAGTCCCAAAGTGAGTTCACAGGTTGTTTGATTGCTTACTTATGGTAGAGGACTTGAACTATTTCTGTCTTAATTTTTTTTTTGAGACAATTATTAAATACTATTAAGATTGTGGGAATGTATTTAGAGGTGTTCAGATATAGTAAAAGAAATAAAAAGATTACTTGTTACATCTATGTACATAAGGACTGTATTGGGTTAAGTGAGGCCTGAACTAGCTTGGCAAATGATTTTTATCAGGTTGATTTAAATACTACAATGTAGAGTCAAAATTTGCTTCATCGAGAACATTCTTGCAGTTCAGTGCCATGAAAGTATTTAGTGGAGGAGCTGAAAGTTGGACTTTGTATTATTGTGGAATTGTAGATGGATATTTTCTTCCTTGCTCTTCTTATTGAAAATTGCTTGAAAAAACATTTTTTTAAGAGTAATTATTAATGGTGTACTGTCACAAAGGGAAGATGTATCAAATAGACTTCTCCAGGGATCTATCTTTGGCTTAGTATTATTCAAAAATTCTATTAACAACTTTGATGTTTGAAATAAGGAATAAAGTTATAAAAATAGCAGATTGTACCAGTCTAGAATAAATTGCTATAGATTAATTTTGAAAGAATAGGTCTAAAGTATAAAATCATTTTGAGAAGTTGAGAGAAATGTTCATAAAATCAAAAAATTGAAATTGTAACAATGTGGCAGGAAACCTAAGAGGCCAATCTAGAATATGGAATAGCCAGAGCCATTAATATCTGTAACAGGTAATCATACAGATGTGGGGTGATATGCTGATCTGCAAAGTCATTATCAGTTACTAGATAAAATGCAAAATGTCACACTTTTATTGAACATCTGCTCTTTTCAGTACTAGAGGAGTGTGTTTAAGGGTAAGATGCCACCTTATTAAAAGGTGTATGGGCAAAGTTACAAAGACTGCTGCAAAGAGCAAGTGAATTCTAAGGCTTGCTTTTTTAAAGCTGAATTACAAAAAAAAAAAAAGATGAAAGAAAATCTGTTTAGTCTAGAGGAAGGTAAATAAGTGGGATAGTACAGTCTTCAAGCATGCAGAAAGCTTTTAGAAAGACAATAGTGACTGGGTTTTCTTCATGTCCATTGGAGGTGACACAAGAGAGTGACTATGTAGATTAAAGTTAGATACTAGAAAAAATGTTCTGTCAGTTTAAATAGAGGTTACTTGAGGAGATGTAAAAATTTTTGCTACTGAATAGTGTAGAGAAATCTGTGAGCTGGGTGATAACATGTAGTTAGCCCTGCCACCTTCCAAGAAAAGGAAATAGAACATTTTTTTCAATCATCTGTTCAAACTGTATGTGTCTGTGGTTGGTATCATGATTTGTCCTTGAAACTATGAACTGACACAAGAAGCAGGAAAAGAAATCCTGTGGCTTTCAGAACCAAATTGCATGAAAAGTATGTGTTAGACTGTATAGTCTTTAGCCACATATGTAACTAAAAATATTTTCCTTTATCCTTCCACAACAGTCTCCAAACGTCCACAACTACCCAGATATGGAAGCTGTACCTTTGTTGCTTAATAACATGAAGGCAGACCCCCCAGAGGATTCATTGTCTACAGACCATTTTCAAACACAGACTGAACCAGTGGACTTGTCAATAAACAAAGCCAGGTCGTCCCCTACAGCAGCTTCATCTTCACCGGTTTCTATAACAGCATCAGCCTCCTCCCCTTCTTCTACTTCTACTTCTTCTTCTTCTAGTCGACCAGCTTCATCACCCACAGTAATAACATCTGTATCTTCAGCGGCATCTGTACCATCAGTATTAACTCCAGGTCCTCTTGTGGCCTCTGCATCTGGTGTTGGAGGCCAGCAGTTTTTGCACATTATTCATCCAGTACCACCTTCAAGCCCCATGAACTTACAGTCCAACAAAATGAGTCATGTGCACCGTATACCAGTGGTAGTACAGTCGGTACCTGTTGTCTATACAGCTGTGAGATCACCTGGGAATATGAACAACACTATAGTAGTACCACTGTTGGAGGATGGGAGAAGCCACGTGAAAGGTAAGATGGAACTGATTTTATATATCTTTGGCATCTCTAAAACTACACTTGCATGAAGAAAATGTAACAACCTTGTAATGCTGTTAGTTTGCAAAATTTTTACATCATTTACTGAAGAGATATGTAATTTCCAGTGTTGAGAGTAACCTTTAAAAATTTTGTCCCAGATGCTCTTAAAAATAAAATAAATAAAAAAAGAGATTGTGGTCAACAGGTGTTGGATGTTCATATAACTCAGGGCAAGTCTTGTCCTAAGATGAACAGATTCTCCCTAGAAGCTGAAGAAATAGAAGAACAGAATAATGATAATCCATGTTTATCTGTGGTCTTTAATGTAAAACTCAGAAGGTAATACAGATTTCAAAGGAAAAGACATGTTAATGGAAGAAGGAGTCAGAGAAATGGATTCGATGCAAAAGGAAATACTGGGTTGTCGGAACATGAGAAGGAAAAGCTTTCTGAACGAAGAGCGGTAGCAGATGTTCAGAGCTAGGTTTCATTAAACTCAGTGGCAGTGAGATGTTTTGAATTAGGTTACTTCTTCCAGATTAAACAGCAGAAGGGAAGGAAGCCACACAGAATGTATATGGTGGAAATGAGTTTTGCAGACACAGAACCTGAAAGGCCATGAAAGTGTGAAGGGAGCCAGAAGGACAGATACGCTCTTGGGGAGGTGTCCAAAGAACACAGAACGGGGGAGCTGGATAGCAAGAAAAAGTGAGAAAGTATTAACTATATTAGCTACCAAGGGAGCAAAAAATGGTTAGAGATAGTGACACGATGGGTGGAGGAGAAAAAGAGAAAACAGATGTGCCCAGATACTTTGAAAAGTGCTGCTTTATAAGGGAGGCCTTAGTGAAAGTAGTGGGAACATGAGAATGAGAGAGGCTCACTTCAAGGTTCTTTGTGTATGGATGCATAAAATACAGCTAATTCTCTCCCAAAATGAAGTATTGCTGCTGGGAAGGAAGGGTGCTGGCAGATAACCTCACTTTTAGGGCCTATGAGACTAAAATGTATTGTAACATCTCTTGTGTACCTAATTGCATAATGAACAGATCTCTACAGCGAAAAGACCTTTTTTCTTCAACTCTCGTGTCCGATTTTGGTGTACTGGTGACTGTATTCAGCTACAGTGATGAGTCATTCTGATATTTAATAGCATCATGTTGTCCATAAATCCTTGGATACCCCCCTCCCATTCCCTCGGTACCCTGGCCTGCGTATGGAATGTGTCCTCCTGACAGGCTTAGACCATAGGAAACTAACTCAAAGCATATCTGGTTTTTGTTTTCACCCTGGAAGTGATGGTTTAAGGCATTTTGTTACACTTCATACAGTGACATAATTTTAGGATCTTGTGCCATTACATTAAAAATTACAAATGAAAGCAGTATGATGCACCATATTGTTTGAGGAGAAAAAAATTTGGTCTTTATTTTGGTTTTGGAGCTTTGAGCTACACTTAACTTTGACCTCATGAGGAATTTTTCCTATTTGTTTTCTTTTCAAAGGTGCTAGTTGGCTTTGGTAATAGTCTCCTCTATGGGAAATACCTCCTGAGCTTGCAAAGCTGTGAATTCACTACCCCAGTTTCATCAACAAAATTCGAGAATTTAATGTGCTGTAGGGATTTCAGCCCGTGAGCTCCAGGCTTCCTGAGCTGCCCTGACAATCTCTCCTTTGTGCTATTATTGGCAGAGATCATTAACCAGCCCTGCTGCACCTATTAATGTAGAGCTAAAGAAAAAGAAGGGATTAAGCTTTCTTTTAATTTTTTTTCTCATCAGTTGTACTCATTTTTCTATCACTAATTCTTTTTATATAAATGTTCACATTAATTTGAATAAATACAGTGGAAGAATAACAGCCAAAAATTCACTCTAGGTAGTCATCTTTTGTTAGTTTTTACTGGCCTGCATTTTTTTTTAATATAAACCAATATAAATAATAAAATACAGTGGTGTTGTGTGAATTAACTGATTAAATGCATTTCATATATCCACAAGCTAACTTCCATTCAGTGATCAGCTTTTTTGCTGAAAACAAGAAATAAATATACTTGGATGGTAACAAGACTCTACTGTCAAATTGAATTGGTTGCTTATCCTCTAGCTAGCTGAAGGAGAAATGCAGATTCCTAATTATCTAAAGTCACTATTTTCAACTTCTGCATGAATGTTGATCATCCTTAAAAAGGAGAAGAATAAGCATGCTGAGACTCAGTCTACAGTATCAGCAATATTTGTCCCATAATCCCTGTATTATTTCTGCTTTGGGTCTAAGTCAAAGACCGTGTTAATGATGTAGAGATGTGGTAGGGAAGCACTTCAGGTTATACTTTACATTAGCCTTTATCTGAGTCTTTTTGAATCGAATGGAACTTAGATACTTTCCTAAATAGAGATAATTTCAGCACTAAAATTAGCCAGACTAGATTAGACCAAAGTTCAGGGCTATTTCTTGGTACTTCTAGTAGCAGGTATTTGCAGAAGAGTACAAGAAACAGGATGTATATAGAGAGATTTCCCTTCTTAGTCCCTCCCCTCTCCCAGTTTTATCTTCCTCATACTGAGCTTTCTTCTTCCAGACTTCAGTACAAACATTTCATTTTTAATTTTATTGCAAAAACTTATTCTCAGGCCATCTCCATCTCCCTCCATCTTCCCATCTCATTAGAGGAGCCCAATCCATCCCAGGAATCATACAGTCCGCCAGCAAAATTGTGCTCCTAATGGCTGCTTTTCAGAGTTCAGGCAAATACTTTTTTCATCATCTATTTGAATTCTCTTTTTCCCTTCAGCACAAGAAATCATTATCTCCTCTTCTATTTCTCCCTTTTTTTTTTCTTTTTCTCCACTTTTCTGGTCCTTCTCACCTTGCTAACTATTCTTCTGAGTTTCAGTTTCAGCAGCTCTGCTTCATCTCTCCCTCCTTATCTATTAATATTTCTAACCTGTCCTGTCATCTCCTTCTCTGCCGCAACACTTCCTTTTCCATGGCATCATTCATGCTGTCTCTTCCAGGCACACTTTCTTTCATATGAGTCTCAGATCTACTTTTCCATCTCCAAATGCATTGCTCGTTTCTGCTCTCTGCCCTGCCTTCTCTCTCATATATTTCACTTGGAAGTTTTCCCATTAAGTCAAACTGAAAACCAGATGGGTTTGCAAAGAATTAGCCTCTGTATCCATGAGCTCTGGCAATATCCCATCAGGTTCTGTGCCATATGCTGCCCACTGTGCCCCAAGAGGGGCATCAGGGACCCATGGTATCATGCTGTGAAAGCACCATTTTGTTAGGCTGATGCTTGTTGCAGGACAAAATCCTCTCAAAACACTTAATTTAAACCAAAATCAGGATCGAAGCTGTTTAGGAATTTATTAACAACACATAATTAACCAGTAATCATAAACTATGCATTCTGGATAAAACACAAGAGGTTTGCAGATTGTTACCAAACTCCTCCAAATTCCTAAACAGCCTCCTGGAACTGATCCCAAGAGGTTATGCTCATAGTTAAATGCACAGACCACCCCTCTCACACCATAAGGGTCCCCAACAGGGCAGAGACGGCTGCTCCCAGTGCATGTGCCTGTCTGCCACTCCCAGCACTCCTGGATCCCAGTGCATTAAAATCGCACGCACTAGTTCTCCTCCTTTTTCAGTCCCTGTTCAGCAATGGTGTGTACTGCTAAAAGGTATAATTAGAGGCACAGCAGGTAACAACACCTATAGGTAAGGTTGCCTGACAGTTTCCATTAAAACCCTGCCTTCAGTTGCTCAAAGTTTGTCTATATGTTAACTATTTAGACTAACTTTTTCTATGTCACATGTCAGCCTCAGGCCAATTCTTTTTTCTTCTTCTTTTTTTGGGGGGAAGGAAAGTTTTGGGGAAAAACTTTTCCATTCTTCCTGAGACTGAGGACAGAGAAAAATGTAGCATTTTTCCATGCTGAAAAATTTATTCCTTTTTCTTTTTTTTTGGTGCAAAACTCTAGAACCTCTGGGCTGTGGAGTCATGAACTTCAAGTTTTGGAGTTATCAACCTGGTTTGGATTGTTGTCTTTTTTTTTTAATCTTCATAAGCATTTGCAGAAACTTGGCCAATGTTGGAAGTCTGAAAAAAAAACTGAATCTGCTTAAGAGGAGGGAAGTAAGGGATAAAGCACGAAAATCCTACATTGTGAAAGGCAATGAGAAGCTTGCCTAGGAGGTAGGAATGGGCTGGGCAGTCAGGAGAGGGGGCAAGGGTAAACACAAGGTGAAAGAGAGGGAGAAGAAGGGCAGAAGTTTTGAGAAGAGTTTGTGTGTGTGTGAACACATTCAGAAGGAAAGGAGGCAGGAATGAAGAAAAATAAGAGTATGCAAGAGGAACGTTGGAAAGAGGTAGAGGTAGAGTTTATGGGGTGAAGGAGCAAGGAGAGGCTCAGATAGATGGGAGCAAAAGGGCCAGGCGTGGTAGGAGTATGTTCCTCTGTTAGCTCTGGTCCTGTTAGCCTGAGTTTTTCCCTTTTCTTTCAAATGATATCCATGAATATTACTGGCAAATCATGTCCCTCTAGTGGCAGATTTTGTCAAAGATAATATCCCTAATAGTTGTTCTCCATAGCTTGCAGCTACTGTTAACTGAAGGGCGTTTTAGAAACTCCACCCTGATGATGACATACGAAGGACTTGTGCAACTTTGGTGTTTCTCATTTTGGAGGGAATTTGGCTCCTTTTTTCAGTATTACAGGTTTTTAAGTTTTCAGAAAATAAAACCAGTTGCAAAATCAAGAAATCAGAACATTGCAGATTTAAATTTGCTAGTTGAACTTCAGTTTGCTTCCCAGGAACATAAACGTTGTAATGCTATCTATAACATTGTCACAGGCTATTTTCATGTTACTCTGTTTGCACATTTACCCAGCAGAAATGCCTGGATTGCATCTTTTTACAGCTTATGCATTCCATATTTCTGATTGTTGATATATGTTAATGAGTTGTAAATACAGTACTTGTTGCTACAGTTATTTTAGGGACTTAAAACAGATAATACTACTAGGTTAAGTCATCCACTGCCACATTTTTAAAACATAGGTTTTTATTTCTGCCTACTGTAATGCCTATGTATTCCTTAGAAGTAAATGTAATTTGTAGTGCAAAGCTAGAAATTTAAGAATCAATCCATATGTTTAAAGATCAGATTTTACGGTCTGTTTGTATAAATTATTTTATGGAAGAAAGGCTTAATTAAAACCAGTACTATTGCCTTTTCATTTTATGTGAAATGATCACCCTTTCTACGTTTTAGTAAGTAATTGTTTTATGTTTAAATTCCATTGGGGTGGAGAGTTTCTAGTTCAGCTGCAATTTTTGGCTGCTGCAGACAAAGATCTTTTGAGGCTGTATGTATTCCAACCTGTCTGCCTACCCCCCAAAATGTTTGTAAGTTGATTCCTCTCTCTCTGTTCCCTCACTTTGACTGGAAGAAATATAAGTGATTCTCGGAAAGGAGAAACTGATTGGCAGTGACCAGCCAGCAGGAGAAACAGGCAGAACAGAGGCTTGTGTTGAGGGTGCAACTTGTGTTACTAGAGATGATTTTTGCATTTAAGGACTAGTGTAAATAGTAATTCTTACCAGAATGGAGAGTTAAAACACAGATTGGAGATGCTTTGCTTCAAGAAATTGAGAAGGAGGTTGTTTAAGACCAAATAACTGGGGATGACTATGAGGAGTCCCCATAAAAACTCCATCACTTCTGCCTTCAGAAAAGTCACATCTAGTGACTTATTAATGCCAAGCTTTATTTTCCCTTATATGAATTTACTGATTCATTATAGAAAAACACACACTTCTAATATTTATCAACAACAGATTTACCATCATGTATGTTGTTAAATAGCAACAGATCTGGGGAAGGGAGTCAAGTATTACAACTTTATTTTTGAAGCCAAACTTAAGGAGTATTAGGAAGGCTATTTCAACATCTTAAATCTCTACATCTATTGGAAAGTATTAATTCCTTGTCTTATACACCAAGAATGCATCTGATCCTTTAGTTCTGCACTCTCACCAGCATTTAACTTTGATCTAGTTGTTTTTATCATAAAAATTTGGATCCAGATGAACACATGCATAAAACTTCTCACTTACTTTATCCCTGTATTGGATTTTGTTGTGATGTGGACCAACCTGCTGAAAAAATTCTCATGTCTAAAATACCTCTAGACTCTTGAAATGTGTTAGTTATAATCTCTTACCATTTTGTAGTGGCTACATAGTATTTTATTTAATGTTTAATGTATTCTGTCCTTATTCTTTTCCCTGTTTAATATTAGGTTTGGTTATGGAGCTTTTGTACATTGAATGCTCAGTAAGATTTAAATCACAATAGTTTCAGTAGTTCGATTTTTGTGTAGATGAGGTCTCATGGTGCTCAAATAGCTTAAGATGAGAAAAGTCCTTTGTTTTGAAAAAGATGATGTTGTGTGTTTATCCCCACAACCTGATGACAGTGATGTTTAAATATATGCGTATATTATATCCATTCAATCACTTCACTTCTATATATTTACACACACCTATTCTTACCACAGGTTTATGGCAAATTATTTGACTGGTGAAATGATTTTAAAGACTGCCTTTGATTGGATCATAGCAATTAATATTCTCTGGTTAGATTAGTTACACTGTATGTTCAACACCAGTTCCCATTCCCTGTGAACCACAGCTATGCTGGTTGCAGTTAACTGCTCTAGCCATATAGTCCCATAAAATCTCAATAAAATCTGAAAACTGTGGAGTATGGGTAATCTTGCTATAAATTGTAATAAAAATTACCCCTGTAGACTCTATATTCTGACCATTAAGTTCATGGATATTGCTGCTTTGTACATAAAGTTTTATGAAATAAATCGACCAATTCTGCTGCCCCTACCAGACACCAAGCTGTTTTGATTGAGAATCTGATAGGTGAGCTCAGACCATTTTCCAAAGCATAAAGTGCTTATAATGAACTTTAAATAGGAAGAAAAATGCCGTATATATGCTTCATATAGTAAGTACCTGCTTATGAGGAGAAAATCATAAACGCCATAATTCCCACAATGAGTACATTTGTTATGTCTGTAAAGCAAGGATTTGGTTTCCTAAAGCAGCTGTCTAAAGTACATTAAGTAAACCTGAGTACAATACTTAATCTCAGAGGGCTCCCTTTGAAATAGCTCATGTACATCTGTATCCGGAGGTGTTGCTTCTGCTGCTGGAAATATGGAATAGTGTCTGTGACGTTCTCCTTCGGGGCTTTCCTGCCTTAGGGACCCAGCGTTGGGCTCCCGTTCTCTGCAGAGCTGTCAAGAAGGGCGAAATTCAGGATTTGGTAGGACTAGACGGTTGTCCGCCGACTTAAATAGGCAGTCTTCCCGCTTCGTGTAGCCAGAGATCGCATAGCTCACCCGTCACCACCACACAGCACATACTGACATACTGATACACTGATATTCGCTGGTGTTTTCGCCTCTGCCGCCCTGTGCACCCGTCGCAGGTTCACGTGCATCCCTGTTGCTCTGTGGCACTCTGCAGGGCTCCTTACAGCACCCAGGGCTGCAAGGGGGATGTCCACAAGCCTCGGGAAAGTATGTCACAGTCTGGTTCGCTGAGCTTTGCAGATCAGCATCCAGGGTTTCTCTTGGCTGTCTCGAAGCCTTGACCCCGATGCCTGCGAGGGGCTGATGGGATGCGTGGTACGGAGGCAGCAGTCACATCTAGTCTCGGTCTGGAAGGAGACTTCAAATGAGGGCTCGGGACTAGACTTGCACAAATCTAAAGCCTATTAACCTCAAAAGATAGAGGTGAGTCACAGTGCCTCTACTTAGTATTTGATCGACCTGGCTTCATTTTTTTTATTGGGGTCTTTGAAACAGGGGCATTTTAAGAAAGAAGAAGCCACTATTGACCAGCTGTGTCCATCTTGCCATATTTCAAGTACTCTAGCTGTCAGATGCTAAATAGAGAGAGCAAAGTCAGGTAGAGAGTGATGCTATACACTGCAGTATAATATCTGTTCATAAAATATTAGTTTTAATGATGATTACTTTGTCTTCCTGTCTCCTCTTCCAAATTTGCCCATCGGGACCCTGGTGCCAAAAACCATTTTCTTCAACCTTACGATTGGTGAGCAAGAAGTCCCTTTTGCATTTGATGTGTGGTGGAAGGGCGAGAGAGCAAGAGCAAGCGAGGCCACGCAGCGCTGCTTGCTTTCCTCCCTGTGCCAGGCACCTAGAGAGCTCCAGAAATTCTTGCTTCTTTCCCCTGTAAGAGTTAAGGCACGGCCGAGTCGCATGCCAAGGAGGGCCACTCTCCTCCTCCTCCTCGCAGCAAGGAGTGGAGGTGCCTGTGCCACCGAGCGAAGAGGCTCCTGGAGCCGCCACTCACATGCGCCCGCAGAGCCGAGGCAAGGAGCTCACACCACCTAACCGAGCCTGTGAGCCCAAAGGTGCCCGTCTCTCTCCACGGACCATATGGGAAGCACAGGGCACTTATATTTCCAGTGCAGCTGCCTGAGGCGCCTGTAGGTTGGACGTGGGGCTCTCTGTTCCCTCCCACCCTGCATCCCATGGAGAGATGATAGTGGCTGATGGAAATTTTGGGGGTGGCAGGTACATACTTGGTCTCCCAGTCTTAATGGGGGGCAGTGCAACAAGCCATCACTTACAACTAGAGACAGTTTTCTTTTTATACTTACCTTTCATATACCATCGTGCACTGAAAGTAATCAGAGAGGAAAAGTTTCTAGGAAAGACATTTGGCAACAGTAAGCATGACTCTGGCTTACTTGAGATACCTTAAACTTACTTGTTTCTCCATAATTTAAACTTCCTTTGCAACGAAAGTCCTTGGCTGTGTTTGCGGACACAAATACCTCGCTCTGGGGCAGGTCGGTGCAGCGCTGCCTTCCCGGTCCTGCAGAACGGGAAGGTTCGGAGCGGGCCGCCCTTTGAGGACCAGCTGCGCCGGGGTCAGCCTGATGGGTTAGTTTTGTGGCAGCTAAAACAAAACGTCGCGGGCCGCTGTTGGGAGTTGTGTGGATTTTGTGTGGCTTTAGCCGCTTGCCCTGTGAGCGGCCGAGCAGCAGGCTGCTGCACGGTTCAGCGCGGCAGGGGTGCGGTGAAGACCAACCACGGGCGAGGGTGGTGCGGTGAAGACCCTCCTGCCCTTTCCGTCGTCCTTGTGGCAGCCTTCCCGGTGGCACAGATGTGGGGGATGACCTGGAGGGGAAGGAAGCAAAGAGATTTGGCTATACGCAGGCGCAGGGAGCTGAATCTGTTAGCCAGGAGCTGACACCAAAGATACATCTCCCCCTGCCCCACTTTAAAGGAGTCATAGTAGGGCCAGAGGGGTCCGACGGTCACCCAGGCTGACTTTGCGCATGACACAGGCCTCGGCGTTACGCTCAGCGAGTCCTGCCTTCAGATGTCCCCCCAAAGCAGCGTTTTGTAACCTTGCCCATGGTCGACAAGTCTGACTCTAGTTAAGGGATGTGAGGGACACTTGGAAATCCTGTTAGGAGCAACCACTTTGCTCCAGGGCACTTTTTGCTTATTTGATTAGCGTGTTGAGCATTGGGCAGTCTTCAGAGAAAGCACAGTGCGAGGTTTAATATGTGAGGCAAAAACAAACTATCTCTTAATTCTCATTCACCAAGCAGAAATAGATTTTTAATCATTTTAAGAGAGCAACTAGGCATGATTCTTTAGTTATTATTTTGTGATGTATCAGCAGGCCTACATGGATGTGTATTTACAAAGCTATTAGCAGAGGGTTAATTTAATTCAGAGAACTGAGGTATTAAGATAAAGTGTGCCAGAGGCTTCAACATTTCAGAATGCTGAAATTTTATTTTGTTTCTCTGCTTTCACACTAGCAAGCATTGTCTCATAATGAGTCATTTAAGCATTAGTTAACACTACATGACTTAGCTATAAAGAGAGGCAAAACTACTTAGTTTTCTCCTGCTCTTAAATATTTCCTTTGCATTAAAACCAAGAGACTTGAATTTACTTTAAATCAAAGATAGTGTGTTATGGTGAAGTTATGTCTGGTTGGTCTTAGTAAATCTACTGATGGGATGAATTTTCGTCCATTTTGTGAAATTTGATTTGGAAAGAAAGATCAGGGTGTGATAACTGAAAAATTCCAGAGGCTACAGCTGGTGTGTGGCCCTTTTCATTTCTAAGAGGGCCCAGATTCAAACCACCTCTTACAGGCATCCAACTTAAGGATTTTTGATGGTGCCTGGCCTTAGCCAACCCTGCTCAGAGCACTTGAGCTGGGTCTGTCTAAATGATCTCTAAATAAGCAAAGGGATTAGGAAGTATCAGGGAGGAGATGGCCTCTTTTTATTATTTCTATGTGGAGCTCAGGTAAGTTCATTGTTCCCAAATACTGATGAGAAACAAAAGACGTATAAGCATGCCTGGAGGCATCAAGATTTCAGGTGAAGTGTGTCAGTCAATTTGTAACAAGAGTACAGAGTTTTACTCTTAGGGCATAGCTCAATGAAAGAAAGTAAGAGAGAAGAAAGAGAATAACAGCCCAATTTGGTGGTCCTGTGACCAGGCTATTGCTCTGGGATAGTGGAATCTGCATACTGTCCCCAAGTCCTAGGGGCTAGCCAGTCCTCCAGAGCAGGCTAAGTCACTCCCAGAGATTTAAGCCTGTGCTCCCATACGATGGTTAGTCGATTCTGTACTATATCAGGAGCGATGCAGTTGTGTGCCAGAAAACCCGGAATCAAGCAGTGCTCAGTAGGAACTTGTTATGCTGGTTTAGATATGTTCCAGCATTTTAGAAGGGGCAATTTTGTCCCAAGAAACTGAATCAGGTATTACCTGGCTGCTGTAGCCAGCATAAACTGTAAAGCCAAAAAGCTCTTACATTGTGCTGAGGTTATTTCAACAAGAATAGCAGCAAGCTTATAGCCAATCCAGATCTGTTTTTTTACTGCTGGCAACTGACAGTAGATAGATACAGTACTATTGAGGGTAGACCAGGTTCTGGTGTATTTAAAGGCTTGCATGCATCTTAATGCAAGACCCTTTTGCACATTTTAGCTTGAAAAAAGTTCAAGGAGTGAACTCGCTTGTACCACCTAAAATGAAAGATTTTGGCAAAATGAGCATTAATAAATGATTGCAGCTGTGTGCATGTGTCAAGAGCAATCCTCTGTACTTTTTCAGTGAAAATGATCACTTTTCTTTCAGTTTTCTGCACTTGCAGATGCTCTTAAATACAGGCTCACCAGTCCTTTCAGCATGGAACTTATTTCTTTTATTTTTGTGGACTCTTTCTGTTGCACTTTTGTCCCACCAAAGCAGTCTCTAACTTGTTTCTCTCTGCTTGCCTCAACCCCAACGTCACAAAACCATTAAATAGCTCAGCTGGACAAATCCTGCCTTGGAAGACGAGTAGCAAGGGCAAGAAAGCCAGCTCATTTTAAGAGAGGGGATGATCATTATTGACTAATGGGATTAAAAAATGTATCTGGCTGTCATAGGAGGGGACTGGATTCAGTGCCCCGGTCAGATCTCTTTTTGTCCTGTGGTCATCAGAGCAAAGTATGGTACAAAGTGAGGTTAAAATGCACAGGCACATTTTGTGGGCATTCCTCCACCTTGCCTATCTTGCGTTATGCATTTGTCCTCCACCTTTCTCCTATCTCATTTGCTAAATTATCTCTTGCCTACATCTCTAAATTCTTCCACCGACTGATATTCAGCAGGCCAATAATTACTCTTAATTGAGTGTTTTTGAACTGCTGCTGGTATTTATAAACCTTGGTGCCAGCAGTTTGACAGTTGTTCTTAGATGTCCAAGAGAAAGTCAAAGCTGTTGATGTAAGCAGGAGTTACAAACTCCAAATGTATAAAAATCCCATACTGCAGTTTGCACTCTGTAGTACATGGTGAGGAGGAGATATCTGTGAGGCTTTCAGCCAGTTAGTTACCCACCTGGCTCATTTGAGGGAGAGGGATATCTTTAAAAGCTGTTTTTTCCTGCAGCAGCTGTGACTGCGGAGAAAACAGGGCAATTTTTACCAGAGGGCAGAGGCTGAGTTCAGCCTCTTGGTTAGGCACTTCTGCTCCCAAATGTCTTGGCTATCCAAGTCTACAAGTTGGGGAAGGATGGAACCCAGTGAGCTTTCTGAGCCACTTGGCCATCGTGAGCCAAGCAGCATTGCCCTTTCGGGCAAGGAGCATCTGTAGGGCCAAGCTCCTCCTTGGAGATTTGTGAAAGTTGTCACTCACTCTGCCCCGGTGCTTGCAAAGTATCCGAGAGACACAAAAGGAGAGCAAAAAGTGAAAGGCTTGTAGGTAGGCAGAGACTGAACAGGAGGAGAGGTCACAAATAGAAAGGGGGACAAAAAAAGGATGTGTGACTGGACTGACTGTAAAAAATAATAGAATAACCCCTGGATCATTCTGCAATTTAATTCCCATTGTTAATTAGGTTCATTGTGAGTGTTCTTGAATTCCCGACTTTTGACTTCCTCTCGCAATGTATTCCCATTTTCACCATTTCATTCTTACCATGCTCACATGCTATAACACCTCTCAATATCCTCAACCATAGGCTTATAGTGAGGCAAATAGTGTCCACTGGACCAAATTATCTTTAGCTGCAGAAGTACAACCCTGTTGACAACTTTATGACCAGATCAGGATTATAGAGAATTTACCCCGCTGAGTTTAAAAAAAAAAAAAAGAAAAAAAAAGTGATATTATCAGCCTCAAATATTGTGAGGCAGAGCCTAAAATCATGAGATTTAAAAATACTTGTGTTGTTATTTAGAAAAGATACATATATTTTTATCTTTGGCGTTTTGAGTCGCTAGGAGATCTTTCTGTGATGTTTTCTATTCCACCATAAGATCTAGAAATGATCTATTTTAACATAATTGAGAGGTTTCATCTTACCACATTCCTCAATAATTTAGGAACACCAAATATCATAGAAGTCTCAGTAATATCTAAAGAGCTGGTAATCTGTAATAGTAATGAAATAGTGAGTCTTAGAAGGAACAAAAAAGATAAGATACTTTTCACACACATTTATACCAGCTCTTTTTATGTAGGCGTAGTCATGGTTAAGTGATTGAAATTGGTGTATAATAACAGCATTATGAATAAAGTTATTTAACAGCTTCTGCAATTTAAAATTATACTTAGTGTAAACACCAAGAAAGTTTCTGACCTAGCTAATTAAAACTTTTACCATAGTGCAAATCAGATGAAGCCACATTTAATGCTGATTATCACATACTCAGTTTTTATTACAGTTTTAACCTTATATGCAAATAATAGCTTTTAAAAAAACATCACCTATAGCAGCATTTAAATATTGGGTAAATACAAGTGTATAACTTCCTGTAGCAAGATTCACTTCAAGAAAAACTGGAAAAGTAGTGAAATAACCAGTAATTATCTCATATATAAAGTTGCTCTTAACAAGGTGGCATCATCTGGGATTAAGGTATCCTCAGAAGTAACTCTTCTTTCCAGTAGTTTTCTCTGCACCTAAATCAGTTGAATAGATGGTTCAATTGCTTTTAAATCGAATATTAGATTGTCCCTAATGCTCAGGCGTGCAGTGTATACTATCCTGTGTAAGTTGTGATTTTAAGAAGCACAGTCAGAATGGTACTTTATTCTACTTAAAAGAATTAAAACTTCTTAATGATTTCTGAGTTGCTACACTTTTGTCTCAGTGCAGATATAGTAGTAACTGTCAAGAATCCTTTCTTAATAAGAAGGTGTTTTCTTTACCATACATGGAATAATAACAAGCAGTCCAAAGGTAGCCAGTCTTACTGAGGTAACTAAATTGCATGACTACAGAGCTAATAGAAGTAACATTGTACTTCTGTGCTTTCTGCTGGGGTTGGTGCATTAGCTTATTAAACATACAGAATTTTCAATGCAATAGTATTTTCTTCAGTAAGTTGTTTAACATAAATAAAAATACATCTGAAAGATAGTTATAATCACTCATTTTTTCTTTCACTCAAGAGCAGTTAACATCTAAGGCATAGATTAAAATTTAAGATCAACTTTCCCATAGACAGCAGTGATTTGGGGAGCACTTTCTTTTCAAGAGCCAGGCTGTCCATCAGTACTACATTTATGGCTGCACAGTCCTCGAGTATCTGTATTCCTGCCATTCCTCAGTGCAACTCAGTCCCTTTTCTAGAGTCGCTGAATATAGTAACAAGAAACATGACAAAATGGGAAATTTAACTGTACCTTTCAATGTTCCTCTTTAGCAGTAGAACTGCTGAACTATTCATCACCTCTAAAGGTAACCTGTGATACCTGCTATGACAGGACTCTGGTTAGCCAGAACTGAGCGGTAATGAAAGCTGTCTTTCTTGAAATGCACATACCAAAACCCAGAAGTTATCTGATCTCTGAAGCTGTCTTGTATGAGAGCACAAACTAACAAAATAGAATAAGGTAACTGTTTAAATAAATAGAGCAAACTTGGACTCACCTATTTTACCTGGCCAGACAAAAAAAAAAAAAAAAAAAAAAAAAAAAAAAAAAAAAAAAAGAAACGAAACAAAAAGTATTTACAAACAAATCTCTTGCCTTCCGTCCCTTCCCTGATCCTCCCTTGCAGGATCAAGCATCTCTCTGATTTTGCTTTCCACTCCAGTAGCTTTCAGGATCTCCCAGCATTTACCAAATCCACTTAATCTTTGCTAGGACAAGAGGAACGTTTCTTTCTTTGCATCACATCTGCAGTTTGTCTCTGGGTCTGTCACCTGATACAAACAACCCCCAGGTCCAGTGGTTGTTCCAGGCCATGCTTGTGCCCAAATGTCCCCCTCTCTACCTCTCTCAATTTCCACTTGTGTCAGAGTCCCTGCACAGGCTTTAGTTACTCCTACAGAAAGTGCCGTCCTTAGTTCCCTTTGGAGGCAGAAACCAGGACAACAGGGAAGGCAAGTAGCCTTCCTTTCTGCTCTCCTTTCCTTTCCTGTCTCTTTTTTTCATAAAATGTACTATAGTATGTATACTGTAAACTGTGGAAAGTAATCCTGCCATTTATCATACATTTCTTGATCTTCAGCTGTTAGCAGAACATGAAAGCACATGGCTTTTCCAGAACATCTGACTTAAAAGGAGGGTGCTAAGTCCACCTAATGTCAGTCGCCCAAAAGTTAGTTGTCTATTTGAAGTTACTTGTAGAGGCTTTGCTACATGTAATATGAAGAAAAGACATCTTCAGAGATTAACACTGGTGTTGAACTAAGTCAGAAGTCAAGACAACTGTCCTATTTTGGATGCCTGACTTCTAGCTGACTGAAGTTATGTGAATTCCAACCTGGTATCTCTTGATATCAAAGATTGCTCTTGAAATATTGCTGTAAAATTTACTCTTAAATGTACTTAAATGTATTTAAAGCAGATGTTCCCCATTCTGTCCTCTTCCCTTTCTAAGGCAGCCAAAATAATTAACTCAAGGGTAAAACGAGTTTTTGACAAACACTATATATATATATAGTTTTTCTATTTTAGTGGTTTAAGGCTGCAGAATGCATTCATGTGGTGTGTGTGTATTCACATATTTGCATGCAGTTGAAAATGTTTGTATATATCTGTAGTACCACTAGATGACTTTGCAAATCCATCATCTGATTTGTGAGCTTAGGAGAAAACTGTGCCATTCAGTATAAGCGAATAGATGTGTTGTACACCCTAATGTTGTTCTGGGACAAGATTAATTTCAGCACACTCATATTAATCCATTATATGTCTCTTTCCAGCACAAATGGACCCCCGAGGCCTATCTCCCAGACAAATTAAAAGTGACAGTGATGATGACGACCTGCCAAATGTGACCTTAGATAGCGTTAATGAAACTGGATCTACAGCGCTCTCCATAGCCAGAGCAGTACAAGAGTAAGTATCACATTCTCAGAGTGAGATAAGTATTGCCAAGGTTTTGCTGGCCAATGGAAACATCAGTCATCAGCTGCTCTGCAGAGGTGTCATCCCAGCTGCAAGCCGGCATACCTGCCAGCATCTTTTCTGTTTAGCTTCGTTCCGTTTAGGAAGAGATTGTTGGCTCTCTCTCCTCTGAACTCTTCCTATGTCTTTCTGTCCTCCCTAGTTGTTAGCTGAAGTTTTCAAAGTAAGGTCAATTCTTCCCCTTTGTTTGCTGGCAAATTTTGCAGTGTTCATATTTTCTACAGAAGGGATTGTGTTAGTCTTTTCACGGAAAAAAAAATAACCTTTTTTTTGACTGAAAACAGCATCAATAAGTTTCTTTGAGTTGCTGTCAAGTAGGAACTCTCCACATTTCTCCTGAAGAATAGTGTAATTGAAAAGATATTAGTAAGGGACTTTGAACAGTTTTTCCATTACTGTTATTTTTCTCTGTACTTTAACTTACTGGAAAAACAAACAATAAATTATTAATTTAGCTTCTTTATTATTTGTTTAAAAACAAGCAAAAGTTTATCATGAACATTAATAATTCTGTAGATGCACAAGCTTGCCCAGTCACTGTAGCTGTTGGAAGAGAACCAACTGTGAGGTAAATAAGTATTAATATCCCCATTTTAAAAGTGAGGAAAATGAGGTTATGTGTAAAGGTCACTCTGTAAGTCTGAAGTAGAGCTGGAAATAGATGTAGAGCCTTGAGGCATTAAGTTTGTGCTAGACTCACAAAACATATTACTGGACATTCTGGACACTTTATTAAAAAGGAAGGGATATAAAAAGCCATTAGACATTGTTATTGTGTAACTTACTATAAATGCATTTTAAATGTCTTAAGCCTGATACTTTAAAGTACTTACTGTTTTGTTTTCTTTTCCTAGCTATTAATAGCCAAAAGCACTGATGTTTCCACAGCGGTGCTCTGTTCGCTGAGAGAGACCTAAGCTGTTTTTGAGGGGAAACTACCTTTTTGCATTGGTCAGGCAGTTGGGACACATTTGATGCATGGTCCTCCTGAGCTATTCCTTACATTAACCCTCACCCACCCCTTCTGAAAAGAAAACGAAGGATGGTGTTGTATTGTGGGGGGAAAAGCTGGCAATTTCAGTTCTGTAGTGCAGACACCAAGAGCTGAGAGCCCATAGAAGCATCCGGCTGCACTGCCTCTCTAGAGCAATCTGCATCTCGCATCTCAGGAGGAGCATGGCTTTCGCCAGCCCCTTATTAATTTGCCTTCTGGTCCAGTGCCAAAACGATGAGCCCCAAACTTGTATTCCACATCAGCAGAGGGAGAGTTCTTCATGGACAAGCCAAGGTGTTAGCTCTTACTTTAATTAGTACATGTCGGTCTGACTGTGATAAAGGATGGGGAAGATTTTTCACTGGTGACAGCATAGCTTGACTGACAGGCCTAGCACATACTTTAAAATTGCTTTTTACAACACCAGGACCTGAAGTGCTAAGTATTTTTATTTTCAGTTTGTACCACACATAGTAAGCCAGAAAAAAAAATGTGATTTCTCACTAAGTAGTTCTGTCTAATTAATGAGAAGAGGAGGCACAGGAGCTAGCAAATATTTTTAATACATGACTGGCACACATTGTTTTCTGTGATTGATATTACTTGAACACTTAGAGAATTGGTCAAAGCATGAAAAGCTTTTTTATAATAATGCATTCCACAATTTGTGAAGGAAAACGAGCCGAGTATTACTTGGCTGGCTCTGGAGTTTAAGAATTAAGTTAAGAAATTTAATAATCTAACATCAACTTGTCCTTGTTACAGGTTTTATTTAAACAGTAATCTGTTAGTTTATTTCAAAAGCCCCATTAGGAAAATCTAATTTGACTGTGATCTGCAATTTATCTTTTCTTTACTTCATTCTCAGATACCCCACATACAGCTGGTGAGCTGAAAGGAAACATTAGCATGTTATATGAACTCTACTCAATCCACTTATTTCTTGGTCTATAATATCATGCTTTACAGACATCTAATATGTAGGCATCTAATATGTACCTGAATATTAGATGTTTAGCAAAGCAATCCACCTAAAATAAAAGCCTGCGTTTGAAGTACAATCATTACAGAGAAGTGCCCTTGAAGCTTTCCAAAGGGAGATCCTGTGCCCTTTACTTAAGCGTCTAAACTTGGCAGACAGGAATTTCCTCTGAAGATACTGAAATGCATCTGCCATTATACTGAATATTCAGGCAGTGTAGGTGCTTGCATAAAAAGGACTGTTTCAGTAGGTGGTAAAGCTTAGGTATAAGCTAAGTGTCCAAGCAAGGCAGGTTGGACCTCAGTCTAAAAGACCCTCCCACTGAATGTGTTCTTATTTTAAGTGAGCTTGTAAGCTTTGTCTTGTGAATAGTTAAGCACTTAACAACAAAAAATAACTTATTACTGAAAGGGAATCTTCTCTTCCTATGAGGTAATGGCTTGGAAGTACCACATGGCACTTCCAAAAGTGTGGCAGCATCCTTTCCTCCAGTTTTGGATTACTGCTGTGCAATCTTGCTTTTTTGTAAACAAAACATGCAGACTAATTTGTACATGCTAGTGGCAGGTTCAAGACAACAGTTGACCTTTCCTGGTTGATCTTCAAACATCTTTTAAATTATCCAGCATAAGAATTTTACACATACATGCACACACAGATAAACATATATAAAAATACGTATCGCTACTGTCACCTAAGATCTGAGAGTGGAAAAGGAATTGGAGGCCCCTGTGGTCAGTATTTCCCTTGAGTCAGTTCATACAGCTTCCCTGTGCAAAGTGCGGGGTCTCTGGGGCTTGCCTTCTGGATGTCTCAACCTTTTCCATGTGCTCTCTATGGCACTCTGGGTGTGGGGTTCATCTCACCTAAGTAGACATCTGCAATGTGGATACCTGCAACTGAGCTAGTTATCTAGCCTGCCTGCATCCAGAATTGTTTTCATTTATTCTAGCTGTCTGATTTAGGGATAGGAGAGTCAAGTCCATAAGCACCTGTTCCTCGCCATTGACTACAGGCGATCCAGGCAGCTCTCCAGGACGTACATGTCAACACTGTAGATCACTGATGTTAGCTGAGATACGGCAAATCCAGAATGCCTGGCTCTGGCATTTTGGATTCCTTTTCAGGTATCAGCTTGACTATGACAGGCTTACGCTGAATACACCAAATCTGTCTTTCCATCTAAATATACAAGGTGTGGTTAGCAATGCCAGAGTTTTAACAGCAAGCTAAAGAAACTAACTAGTTTTGTTTTTCTAGGGTTTAGGTTTTTTAGTATAGCAATATTTTAGATTTGTTGTCTTGAAAATTACCTTTATATGATTGGGTCACAGAACAGTTTGAAATGCCTATTGGAAAACTGCATGTGCTCTAAAAACTGGAAGATGTCTTCCTGTCTTGCTGCTTTGTTTCGGGTTCACTATACTCTTACACTAAAAAAATTCTTACCACTAAAAATTCTGACAATCAAATACCAAAAGTTGCCTGTTTAGTATTAGTTCATATTTACTTGAATAGAATGTAATTTGCTTGCATATTTATGAAATAACCAAGTATGACTGTTTTCTCAGGGAAACTGCATTCTTGCCTGCTAGCTTTATATTGGCTGAGCATCTAGGCTTTTTAGTACTTCTTTTGGATAGATTTTCATAGTCGTTCTTCAGTTCAGCAAACTCAATCGATAGTATAAAGTTATAAATAAAGTCATTATTTGAAAAAAGATACTTCAGTGAAATTTCTTTGTATGAGAGTGTAGCTTTATGGCAGTTACTGTTCACTGCTATAATGAAGACTAAGAATAATTTATTAATCTGTGATAATTTGCTCTGTCTGGTAAAAAATTCTGCAGCAATATGCAACTTTTAATGGGCTTTGAACTGTAAACAGCATCTCATCTGCCACCTTTTTGTAGCATGTCGGCGTTACATGTCTGACAGCACTGATGCTTATTACACAGCAAGAATAGCATCGTATATGCAGGGTCAAATCTCAGGTATGCTTTAGAAGCATATCTTTATGAAGTCGAAGGAAGAGAAAGCATTAGTCAAGTCCTGGAAGAATAGTGAAACTTTTTAAGGTCCCTCCTGGAGGCAATGTGCTATTCCCTCAGCCTGGCAGCCATCCCACCTCTAAGTAGCTTCTATGTAGTGGGTCTCAGGACACCCCCAGAAGATTTCACCGTGGTACACAGTAATGCAAACCCTGAGCAAGGTGTTCATCTCCCCCTTACCCAGCACACTTGCACAGTAAAATGGCATGATTTTAGAGCGTGCATCCCTTTTCCCCTTGAAAACACATGACATATGAGCTGCCTGCCCAGGCTGAGGGCAGGAGTGGGAAAGGCAGAGGGTGATTTTTAGCAGGAACTTGTGATCAGTGTATCAGTAAAAATCCAAAGATATGGAAATCTCACTCTCTCTCTAGATTCTTTTCTCTTTGGGGAATGTAGGCAATCTGAAGAGTTAAAGAGGAGGGAACCCCTTTGATGAAGGCATTTTTTTCTTTCAAATAATGACAAAGAGAAGATGGAGTGTGCATATAAATGGACTGCATAAAACAGTGAGGAAATCCTGAGTATTTGTAGTTACAGGTACAGTGAAGTCATAGAAAGTTGATTTGGCATTTGGATGCGACTGTGATGACCTGTAGCATGCTACTCTTCCTTGCATTGACCTGGTTGCTGCTGAGTGCCTAGGTGTTTGAAAATGAGTTTAGGGGCTTTGTCTCAACCCCCTTCTCTTTGGCTATGTTATGTGATTAACATAATGATGCTGACGTGATCACCTTACTTAGCTTATAAATATTGCTGATTTCTATTACTGTAATTCAGTGGAAGATAGTTTTTAATACTGCACTAATGAGGAAGAAATTCCATAGCTGATAGACAGCATAGCTACAGTACCAGTTTACTTTTAAATTAGTACGAAGTTTTCAAGTCTGAATTTTTCTCCTTGATTCTCTTTTCTTCTGCCTCTTCACCTTTAATTTAAATCAATATCTGCAGCTGATTTTTATCTCCTGAAGTTTATAACTGTGTTCCTGTCAGCCATTCGTTTTCTATACTTATATTGACCGTTTTCCTGCTTCGATGGCAATCATTACTACCATTGTACTATTCATTATAGAGAAGTTTCAGCTCTTTTTTTTCCCCCCTCTTGTTACAGAAAAAATACTTTGTCCTGAGTCTCTGAGAAACATGAGTGAGAGTGTTTTGGCAGTGTTTGTGTGAACTTTGCTTCTCACTCCTCTGGTACATCTGCCCTCCGTGAACAAGTGCTCATTTTAAAACTGACATGCAGTTGGATAGTGATTTTACAGATGGAGAACAGAGTAGTGCTGGGCCAGAATTTCTCAATTACACATTTTTCACTGGAAAATGCTGATTTACCCAAAGCAAAATCATGGGAATATATGAGTTTCAATTAGACTTTTGTCACAAAGATTTCCCAAGCTTCGGATGTGTTTTCTTGATCGACATAAGTCAGAGACCATAGAAAAGAAGGTAGCATGGTTGCTGCAGCCCTCACCTGGGGAACTCAAGCTCCGCACATGGGAAAAATTTGGAGGTCCCCACCTTCTCAGGAGTATTGGTCATGGCACTGCTCTGGGAGTTTTCCTCAGTCTTGCAGAGAGTCACTGCACAAATTGTGCTGACTGGTTTTCAGCTTTAATGGAGAGAGAGAGATTGTGCATCTGTGGGTGCAAGTGTAACAACTGGTGATGCAGAGCTCAGTAAGGTAGGCAATCATTTCTGTTATGAGTGATGTCCCCACTCTGTGGTTATTTCAAGCATACTTTTTGTTCTAGTTCTCTCTAGTTTTTTCATCAAAAATTTTGATAGTCTCTGATATGTATCTTGTGGCAGAAGAGAAAGGGATTGCATAGCGAAAAATACTCTGGGTTGAAAGCTGGCTAATTACACAAGGGCACTATTGAGTCGACACTTTTGTACTGTGTCTCAACTAGTTTAGGAAACTTTTGGGCAGTGTTGGATTGTGTAATTTGGACATCCCCTTGCAAAAAGGTTTATCTCTTGTAATTTAAGCTATCTAAAAATTAGGGTCAAGTCTTTTGGGCTTTTAGGTCCAATCACCTCTTCTGCTGTGATCATCTATCTTTTGGAGGTGCCTGTTTTTCTGAACTGGTTATACAACCTGGGCAAATAGCTTAGGGAGAATAATTAACTTCAAGATTGCTGAAGTTATATACGAGGAATCCCACTCTACGTAATCTTTTAAGGCCATACTACATGTTTGTTCCTCAAGAAGAAACTGAACCCACTACATCTAAACTTTGGGTTTGTGTCACTACTGTGTATCTTGTACCTACATGCAGTTCAGGTACTGATTACTTCTATAGTGTGTTTATGTGGCACTCTACAAACTTTCTTCTACTAGAATTTGATTTCTTAGAATCCCCTGTCTGTATATAAGAATGAATAAGCCTAAAGCACTACGAAAGCCTTCTACTGCAAGAGCTTGAAAATCCTATATGTCTTTTCAGAATGACTCTTCAGACATTAAGTGCAAGTTTTTAGTTCCAGTAATTCAAAGAGACATCTACACTATTGTAAGAAGATTTTTTTTCTTTTGCATAGGCAACATTTTACAAATCAAAATCAGTTTAATAATTTGACAGGGTGAGTAATACAATCAAAAGATGTCCTTCTGTGCATGAACAGAGATTGCAGGGTTTGGGTGTGGAAATTTGCCTGTGTATATCACAGAGCCATTTGCCAGAATAACAGATTTCCCATCAGCCAGTGATTGTTACGAACGCTGCCAGGTGGACTGAAATTGTAAATCAGAAGCAGCCTGTACAAGGAAATGGACATAACTGCCCATTTTGTGAGGATAGTATTGCTTAAATGACAGTGTATAGGAAATAGAGGCTTTGTCAAATTGTTCCCTGAAGTAAGCTAATTTGAAAAATAAAAATGCTTTTAGCTTGGTCTACACAAAATTATTTTTTCTGATCTCTGCTTGTAATAGAAATTACCAATGACTGTTGAATAGATTAGGCTAGAGCAAGGAAACATTGCCATTTAGAATATCTGTTCTATTCTTTTGAATCACTTGGAAGTCTTCAACATTACAGTTCAATACATGTTTTACCATACCATTACCTGGAATATTTAAACTAGGAGCAAAATAGACTAGCAGAACCAAGGAATCCTGACTCTGTTAAAGTCCGTAGGAGTTTTGCCATTAACTTCATCAAGTCCAACAGTTAACCTTGAAACTGCAAGAGAAATCTGGATGCTTTAAAAAAAAAGCTAAAAAAAAAAAGAAAAAGGCAATTGAATACTTAGGCTAATTCAGGAACCATTATGATGCAGTAAAAGAGTTATTTGTAATATGTACAGGTTTATAGATGCATTTCTGTATGTCTCATTCATTACCTTTATCCATCGTAAACATTAACTTTCAAAGATCTTATTTCCCAGCTTCAGTTCAGTATCTATGTTTAATTTTCTTACGTAATTATCTTTTCAAACATAGATTAGATTCATTAATTAATTCTAATTTTAGTCTAACAAGTGCCAGTTATTTCAGGTTAGTTATCAAGCTGTACCATTGTTCATATTTTAAATTACTAAATATGTTTACACAAATGCACCTTGGAATAAAATCCCCCAAAACAATACGGTATGATTTATAATTCCTATAACACTTTTCAGAGTGCTTTGCAAATATTAACTAATTAAATTGTACAGATCCCCTGTGTGTTCAAAAATTAAACTTATCTGCAGGTTAGTGCCTTGCTCAAGGCCACACAGCAAAGCAGCGGATGAGATGGGATCAGGACCGTCTGCCTTCTAGTCCCACGCTTAATCCGCTGCATGGTGTTGCTCCAGAGCGAAGCTCTAGTCATTAGTGTTCAGATAGACGAAATGCTTTTTATTGATAGGGAGGGAGGCAGTGCGTAATTGCTTCAAGAGCATGTCACCAAAGTATAAATTATAAATAACATTATGCATTACTGCTACCCAGGTAGCAGTTTTTTTCCGTATTTGGCAATAGTTTCCCCAGTGATTCATTATTCAGCTTTTTCTGTGTTTTGTTTCTAAATCAGCACAGAAAGCAGAGGCAGAGCTGCTCACATCATTGAGAAATTCAGAGCTGTAGCAAGTACTCGTTGGTGTGGATTAGACAGCAGAACATTGCCAGGAAAAGGCACAATAAAACTACCTCAGTGCACTGCTATCTTGACTTCCTGATAAGAAAAAGAAAGAGCATTGTCCTCTGCTGTCACTTGAGCCAAAATTACTTCTTTTTTCATTATCTAGATCAGATAAGGTTTTATCTTTCCTTTTCCATAAGGCAGTTCCTGTGATTTTGTGACAGACAAACATGCAGCACAATTAATTCTTAATAGCAGGGCTTATACTGATGTACAGAAAAAATAATCCTGACTGTTCAGATCAATGGATGCAGAAATACTAAAAAGCTGTGCAGGTCACAAATACATAACTTGCATGTGAAGGAGAGCACTAGTAAGCGGGGGACACTGCTTGCTGAGTCATAATTGACTGAGCATGTAAATACAAGAATGTATAAAAAACCCCCACTTTTTTAAACCTATTCTCCCTTTTCCGTTAAATCTTACCGTGGGGTAAAGATTGTTTTAGATTTTCCCCTGTGTTAGTTCACTCTTCTTTAACTAATCGTGACTCCACCATAACCTCATGTCTCACAGCAAATTCTCTTTAGGCTTCAGAGAGAGTGAAAGGAGTGAAAGGACATGCCTGGATGATCGATGCGGAGGAGATCTTTGTGCTGAGCCCCAGTGACAATGAGGTGTCATTCTCTATGTGGATGTGGCAGAGGACCTGGGCAGTGGTATTTCAGACACATTGAGAGAGGGATAATTGGGGCTTAAAGAAACCACACGAAAGAAGTTACTTGGGCCATGATGAAAGAAAGTGAAGGCTGAAATACAATTTCAGTAGGCCACTGGTTGAGATCGCATCAATGATGAGGTGCGACAGAAGTAACGATAGTCACAGTCACATTTTGGAGTCAGGCTGAACGCCTTCGTCACTATGGTCATTATGACAGTTTGGGCAAGATTTTCATTTGTACACCCTTCTGGGAGATGCTGAGCTGGCCCGGCATACAGTGCTGCGAGGAAATGTGAAAACTGAGGAAGGCAGGAAATAAGGAGGAGACCAAGGCAGGCAGGAGCAGGCAGCAATAGCCAAGCCACCTTTGCTGGGCATGTAGCCTTTGCTCAGCTCAGATGGTGTGGAGTGGGCTTACTGCTACTGAGATCAACTCTGTCCTGAAGATTGTTCATCTTGAGCCTTGTCTGCGGGGTCTGCTTCTGGCAGAAATACACAGTGCTGTAAACAGATCTTGAAAAATGAAATAACCTGGAAATGAGTAGAACCTGCAAGCAGACACAGGAGTACTTGTATTATGTACTCCTTAAAAGTCATCAGGAGTTTTGATCTTGTCAAAATATCTCCCTCAAGTATTTGCCTTAAAAGTATCGTATTTAACATAGGACTGGGATAACACACGATCAATCAGAGGCACACAGTGCTGTCAGATAGACGGATAACTTCACATAGAAGTTATCCTGGTGTTTCTCCTAAGGACTGTTAGCCCTAGCTGTCCCTTTGTGATCAGTTGCCTATCAAGGCCAAAGAGTCAAACCATTTATAAATCAGTTAACAGGAAGAACTGAAATAATGATGACTAAATACACAGAATTCTCAGTTGTATATGTTTGAAAAGCAGAGTAACAGGATGATGTTACATAATAAATTTTTTGCTCAAAGTGCTTTGTTCTCCTAAACTGGGTGATTCCCTTTGCACTCACTATTTCCACTTCCTCACTATTTGCTGTCTGTATTGCCACATCATTTCACTGAGATTCTAAACCACTCCTAGCACACAGTCAAAATAAGATGTGGTTTTACACTTGCTAGAGACTGTATTAAAATCCTAATAACACTCCTTACCAAGTACACATAGTTCTATAGTGGATAAATACATTTTAATATACTGTATGCTGTTCCCATATGCTAATGCCATGCTTCTAACTCAGAAAAAAGATGAACTCAGGAAGTTGGATACCTAAGTTAGCAAATTCTTGAACCATGAGGCTATGATACAAAAAATGTGCAAGAGTAGTCTTACAACTTCCTTGTCCTCTTCTTTTTCCCCCTCCACTAGTGTTTTGGATTGGGACAAGACCATTGCAGATCCTATTTGTGCTAAATCTGTGTCACCAGGCATGTCCTAGCCGTTTGCAGAGCAGAGACAAGTAAGGTTCAAGCCCAACTGGCAAGCATAGACACTTCTCTTAGTTTATGGATCCCAGTAGAGGTTTGGTGAGAGGTGGGTGCTTAGCCTCTCCGACTGGATGCTTCTGTGATGGGCAGGCACCGAAATGTCTGTGTTGACCTGAAGGGATGGCATATCTTGGCACAACCGACAAAGTTGTCTTCTGCAGCTACACAGTCCTACGCTACTGTATGGACATTCAAACTGCTCGTCAGCCCGTTCCTGATCCACCTCAGCTTATGGGATGGTATTTTAATCACAGAATCACAGAGTGGTTGAGGTTGGAAGGAGCCTCTGGAGATCATCTACTCCAACATTGCTGCTCAAGCAGTTTACTTTAAAAGAGTGGTTGGTAAACTGTGTTTGCACCACTCTAGACCTCCAGGGAGTGAGTAGGGCAACCAGCAAAGGGCAGTAAACTCTTCAGCCACCTCAGCCATCTCCACATGTGAGCCACAGCCTTGGCTTTCAGGCCAAACAAAGAGGAAACCATAAAGTTTCAGGTGTTTAGGGGGTTAAGTAGAGGATGGATTTTCCACTTCCACTTCAGTGCCCAGATACTGTATATTCCGACCAGAATTTTGGTTGTCTGCTAGATTTACTATTAGCAAAAATTCAGCATGCAAATATTTTTCGTCCTCATCAACTATATTTTTGCTTTCCTTTTTGCTTATTTGTTAAAAAGAAACTTTTATGAAAAGAATTACACAAAAATTAGAGTGATGATTTTTGAATAATATATCATTTCTTGTACTAGCTTCAGGAATTTGTATCTTATCAAGAAGCAGAAAGAAGACATGGAATAAAATAAAAGATTATTATAAACTAACTGACATGGAAATGAATAATCAGTATTATGGTTTCCAGTTGCCATTTTTCCATATTGATTTTGGTTGAAGGCTAATGGGCTGTGGGAGATTTTTGTCCCATTGCTCTTTGGTTATATACTGGTGCAACTCTAAAGTAAAATCTGTGTCTAGTGAATTCATAGGACTCTTACCCCTGATAAATTCTTAAGAAAGAAGAGACTGCAATAAGTGGAAAAAAAGGATGGAAAAAAGCTAGTGTCATGGATGTAATGGACCAGATAACTTATACTGTGTTATGAAAATTCTTTATGTTCTTTTGTCATCTTAATACCAGATTTCTGTCATTATCAGAATTTTATCACTTAATGAAGGCAAAATCAAACAGTAGAAACAAATACTTACTGTACATTTCTTACAAAGAAACTTGAGAAGTTTTAAAGAAGTGATGAAAAATCGTGGGAAAAAAATAGATTATTTTTAAAGATTTCAATGTAGAATGCACCAGGCCACAGATTTCCAAGTGCCAAAGGAAAGTGCAGTTATATAAATCAGGGGTACTTTGAAAATTTCCTTTTTACTTCAAAAAATTATTATGTCAACCTGCCCATTTTGATAGATCACTACAAAGGATCCTACAGGTTTCCAATGCAAATGCATTCAACTACTAGTGCACTAGAACATTTTTGTGATTTGTATTATATTACTATGTTTTTACTAGTTTCTTGGGCGTTGGCTTCAGACTAATTTCATGGCACATTTGAGGTCTAAACCACAGAAAAAAGGACTGAAGGGGGTTATTCATGAACTTGGTTTCCTCCTTCTTTTTTTTTTTTTTTTTTTTTTTTTTTTTTGTTGTTTTTTTTTCCAAATGTGGTGGAACTATTTCAGGAAGCCAGATGTATAATGCTCCTTTTTTGAGCACATGTAGATCAGGATTCGTCAGTGAAAAGGAATATTGCGTGTATTCCAAATGACAACATAAGAGTTTATATAGCTGTTGTATAGTATATTGGTGGTGTTTAATATTCCAAATAATATTCTAAAAGATTAGATCTTTTCCCTGGAGTCTTGGTTTTAAAGAAAAAGCGTTAATGGCTAGGTTTTTCAGTGATATGTTGGGAATAATACTACTTAAGCAGCAGAATGCTGAGAGTGGAAGTTCACTCCAGCTTTTATGCCCTCTTTGTGCAATGGCTGCCTGCTCTAAATTCTTGATAACATTTTCTTCTTAGCTGATGATTATTTTTTAATGAGAAAATGTGATCCACCATGATCCAGAATTACCACCAAGTGACACCTGGGCCCTTAAGCCTTGACTCTGCTCCCATGCAAATTAATGGCAGAACTCCTAATGAATTACTAAGTATTATTTTGGGGCTCTACAGAATAATTTGGTTCAAGAAGGAGTTTTAAGTGAATGGGAAAATTTGAAGTCCTTTCCACACTGAGGCTATGTGCTTACTTGGCAGTAAGAGTTCCTCAAGTTTGTCTAAGTCCCCTACAATTGTTTGGGGTAACTTAAAATTCCTAATTGTCTGTGTTCAATTTCCAGAGAGAGCATGTGGGGCTGTGCCAGGTCAGCTGTTAACCCTTTTCGTTTTTTCAACTCCAGGTATGAAGCATTTTATTGTGTATTATATAATGATATTCTGTTTTACTGACAAAGTCTAGTAGCAGTTCTTTTCAGCTTTCTTTCCCTCTGTGTCATGGTTGGGGCTGGGCAAGGTCTGAATTTGATTTCTGGGGCTGGGTGGGTGGTGGCGTGTATTATGGGACATCTTCCAAGTCCTTGTAAATAAAATGAAAATAGAAAAAAAATTTCATCTGATGTTTGATAATGCGGTTTAAAATGTCCAAAATAGCCTACTGAAATTAAATGTATGTGTCATTTTACACAAGGCTTACAAAATTAATGCTATTCAACATAGTTTATGTTATGATGAGCTGTCAAATGCAGGAAAAGGTATTTGCAAATATCTCCTTTTTTTTCAAGGAGGCCAAAATTTAAAAAACATACTGTGTGACATGCCTAATAGATGCCCTCCTTCGGAGTGCTAAGCTCACACTCAAGCCAAATCCAGCAAGCGCTAGAAGTCATTAGGTACCTCAGGTCCACCGCGTGTGCACAGGTAGAAATGATGTCATATATGACAGAATCGGTGTTCCAATGCTAATAAGGATTACTGTTTTTGTTGGATTAATTGCTCTTGCTTTATTGGATTTTAAAACAGCGCCTAATGAAATGTCAACTCGTAGTGTGTGCTTGCTTGCTTGCTTGTCCTTCCCCCTTCTTTTGTTTGTTTTATGGATCCCTAAGAAGATTCCTGTAGACTTGTCTTCACTGCTTAACAAGTATGAACATGTCACTCCACTAACTTGCTTACAAATCTTAGTAATCCATGGTCCCTCAATCTGTGGAGTACAGAATTAAAAACAACTTCGTATGTTCTGTATAAGTGAATGAGTGCCAGAAAAACATCTAATTCTTCATTTTTATAAGTAGATTGAAGCTTCAAATTTAAGAAGCAATGTTTAAAAGCAGTTGCACTTCCAAATTGCTAATGAGCAGCCAAATACAGAAATCAGTCCTCAAATCCATTCATATCTCCAATTTTCAGTTAACTGCATTATAACAGAGGTACTTATTATTCAGATATTTCCAAAGTAGCAACAGCAACTTCTCTATTTTCTATTGAGGCCAATACAAAGCTTTTAATATTCTATTGGCAACAAAAGTGTAACATTATTAACAGAATTTGAGAATTTGATGCATTGAAAATACATTTGTTTGAAAAAATCCTTAGAATTTTCTTCTATTTAACTGAAAATACAAGTGCAATTTTAGAAGTGATTCTTTCTTTGGAAAAGATCCCACTAATTTCCCTAAGCTTCGTATTTCCAAAATAAATACATATTTCTGATACAAATGTTTGATGTAGGCCCCTTTCACTGTAATTAAAAGTAATATTTGCTACAATTAGCAATTCTATTAGATTCTGTTGTACAGGAAGAGTTTGTATGAGGGAGAGTTATGTTGTCAATTTAGAAAAAAAGTGTTTATGAACTTCCTCTTATCATTTTGACATTGTAGCCTGTATATTAATGAATATGCAGGCCCCATCCATAACAATGAATATGAAATCCTGCTAATTGGACTTCTGAACAGCATGCGTGGGTTATATGTAGATGAAGAAGGCATGATTCATCTTGTGTACTGCTTGTGCAACACTAGACGTTTGTTGGCTCTGACCAGAGCGAGATGAGACCGTAATGTAATATTTTTGTGAGATGAGTAATTGCTAATACAACCAGAAACTTGGGAGAGGATTATAGGGTCTTCTATACCTTTTTGAAATAATGGACCAAATTGTTCAAGAAAGTCACATCTGTCAAGCCTCACTTATGCCATGAGGACCTATCTGTAGAGTGTAAAATGGTGCCAATGAGATAAATATTTAAGTCAGTGTATCATTTGAAATTAGGAATTCATGTGCTTTACTTAAAACTATTCATATTGCTAGGAGAATTTATCACAGGTGGTCTTGCTTCTTGGAGTACAGAGCTATTACAGTTCAGAAACAATAACTGTTCTATGACTGTATATATTTCGTGTGAATGAAATTTCATGCATCCCAGTTTTGAGTTTCTTCAGTTTTGTATTAAGTTATATTTTTTCATTAAATTTCAAGAAGGTTCTTCTTCCATTAAATTACTCTTAAAATTATAGTATTTTAATTATGAAAGTTCAAAAACTTTCTTAGATATTTGATTTTCTTTGTGATGGAGGGAGGATAGAATGGATCATAGTCTTGGAGAAACATTTTTTGTAGGCACCTTCCCCCTCTTTTCATTGTGCTCATGAAACCTACTAAAAGCTGTAAGTTTTCCTCAAATTAATCCTTCCATTCTGTAGTTAAATGGAGGCAAATATTAGTCTCATTCAATATAAAAAATGCATTTATTTACTACAAATTAGTCACCGATGATAGGATCCAAGTGATATATACTGTGCTTAGAACTTTCACCTAAAATTTAAGAGTCCTTGGAACCATTTTCTTCCTACATGACTATATTTTAGTGTAAACGCATGCTTTTAAGGGACTCTGGTGGGAGATCCTATCCACCCAATTGAAATACCTAGAACTGGGTAAACAGGATGTGTGTCCAAAAGTCTTTAGAGGCACCGACTTAGCTCAGGTACGTGTTTAGTATATGTAGACATTTACATTGGGAAGACTGGTTCACTAGATAGTTGAAGTTTAAGTGCAAATTCAGTGCCTAAATTAGCACACTAATCCCACCCATATCTTCAAGCATCTGCTGACCTCCTGGCCAGAGGCCTGGACTGTTGCTTCAGTTCATACATATCAACTGTTCTTTTCCTGTAAAATGTTGAGCATTTCACATTTTGTCTATGTGGCCTCTCCTGATCCAAAAGTACTTCACTATTGATGAAGTGATACTATGTGTGAATTTTGGAGGTTGGCGTGCACAACGTGCTCCTTCAACCCTTGCTGTCTTACAGATGGTACTGCTTTTGCTCCCATATAATTTACTCCTGTTCTTCTTTTTAACACCTCATTCTGCAGATTTGGCCAGATGGGAGATGTTTGGCAGCTGGAGGACCCAGATGCCAAATTCTGGGATATAGCTTTCCTGCATTGGCATGTGGGTTCATTGCTGGCTTTTTGGCTTGCATCTCTGCTAGCTTCTTGGCTAGATCTCTAGCTGGCAGCTGTAGCACTGCCTCTGGGGCTATGTTAGGGTCAAGCTGCTGTGGAGCTGGATGACTTTCCTGATCTGAATTACCCTGCTGGACACCATTTTCACCATAGTTTGCTTTGACTCCTCTACCATTCAAAGACAAACGTTTGCACTTAGTTCTGTTTTATTCCTGCCATTTGTAAGACTAACTAAAAGTAGTAGTTCTCATTTGTCACCAGTTTAAAAGAAAATAAGCATTGCAAATTATACTGTTTCACTTGTTAGGATTCTTATTAAGTCATTAGGAATGTAAGGCTGAAGTCTGTACTTGCAATTCGAGTTCAGGACCAAAATATGACTACAGAACACAGGCTTTGAAAAAAAAATCTCTTAGGTCCAAGCTTTGATTATTTTCAGCTATGAGTGAATCTAGCCTCTATGAAATTAAAAAAAAAAACACATTTGGGGGGAAATATGGATCATTTTTAAGGAAAAATTATAAAGAATAATTTGAAATAGGATGTTACTGATAATAATTAGAAGCACTGTCAGAAGAAAATGCTCAATCTTCTTATTGCCTGATTGGAATTCCCTCATTACATACTTTTGTTTTACCTGAGTTTTTTGTTTTTTTTTCCTAAATGAGGTAATGAAAAATTAATGCATCTAGGACACAGTGCCAAAGTATTTGAAGTAATTCCCTAATCTACTCCTTTTTTCTCCATGCAGCTCAGTGCATAAACATTGCTTTCAATGGGAAAAACTGCAAAATCAGGAGCTAAGACTGCAGCCTGCTAGGAAATTTTCCTTTCTTCACTGAGCTATAGCGAGAGAAAGTTGTGCTACACTGAAGCAGTGGTATCTCTGTTTCACACTCATAAAATCTGGGGGAAAAACATATACTTGAGCAAAAAGCACCATACTAATATTGAGGCCTAATTTAGAAGCAAACTTACACCTATTTTAGCTTTGCAAGGTGACCTGACCTCTGAGCAAAAAGCACTTGACTTTTGTAAAATTATGGGAGAGAGCTGCTTGTCCCTGGAGCTACCGAAAAGGAGATCTTACCAGTCTAGGTCAGGTGTATACTCCTCCTTGTTGACTGTCTAGGAAACCTAAGTGCTTCCATAGGAATGCAGTCCAGTTACAGTGAGTAACTCTTTACTGACTCTAGAATTGGATAACTCTTCAGCAGCCTCTAGAGAGAATCCAGAGGAACTAAAATGGATCTGTTTCACTCAGAGATAGTCCACGTAGTCCACTCCTTTCTGGATCATAATGGAGCAGGGACAATTCTTCTGAGACACAAGCTGGTAGCAGCAACAGCAGTACTCCCACCTTTTGCAGAAGAGCTTTGTAATTAACTTGGCAGTGAAGTGGAAGACCTGAGTTTTACTTTATCAGCACAAGCATCTCAGAGAAGTCTTTAAATCACAGGCTCCATGGCAGTGGCCTAATCATGTGTGGTATTTTGGGAGCAGTGGAGTCTCTCATCTCCCTCTTTACTGGAAATAGACCACCAGATCAGCAGTCACGCAGAAGTCATAGGATGAAGAGGAAAGCTGGTAAGAAGAGCATGAATCCTACCTAAGCAGGTTGCAGGCTGTTTTCTCAAGCAGCATTAGAGCAGAAACAGCTCCAGATACTGAAGCAGAGCTTTCACTGTTCCCCACTCAGAGCTGAGTGCTCAGATTTCTAGCACAATGCCAGGATCCCGCTTTTAGGTTCAACAATAAGTCTTGTGGTTCATGCTTGCCTGCTCCAGAGTAGCTTAGCTTCCCTAGAAGCTCATACAAACAACCCAGAGTCCTTATAGCTGGGGTATTTCTGGGATGCAGAGAAGCTAAATCATCAGTCTGAAGAGGACCTACAGACCAAGTCCCTCGTGCTCTGAGTGAATGACCTCTCCATAGGGCTACTCTGCAAAAAGCTGACATTGCCTCCAGCATCAAACTCTGCTGACTTTTTGGGGCTTCTTTACAAGACAAGGCAAAGTCCAGGTAGTTCCTTTGGTGGAAACACTAGCATTTGTAAACATATACGGAAGTGCCCACACCGTGTGTGGTAAGTGCCCACAGAAGTTCCAGCTCAATAGCAAAGGACCTCATGAGTTTAAGCACATGCCTAACAGGCGGTAGGACTGTTCATGGGTTAGTGGGTGGGATTTTAGTCATGGACCTTTTGGGTGCCTGCCTCCCAAATTAGAGTTGCAGCAAACTGGTTTCCACACCTTCTCCAGATATTTCTCTTTTGAAATCATATTTTCCTCATTTGAATGAACAAGCTTTCAGTGCTGTTTAATATAGTAAGTCCAGATGTTACTCTTTTTTTCTGGAGTATCCCTGTTTGCCCTGTGTTGCCAATCAAAGGATGGAACTGGTCATCCTTTGTTTTTACATCTCAGCCATAGTTTCTTCCCCATTAAGGAGATTCTTGTCACTTTTTGTATCCCAGAGACTTTGGAAATCACACACAGAGTAGAGCAAATTCTCTCTGTTAAAACAAAAACTGTGATTGTTGCCTCTTACACATTCTTTTCATGTGGAGAAACAATGTGTGCTGTTAAAAAAAAAAGAAGTTAAACAACTGTATTCTTTTTTTCCTTTCTTTTGCACCTTCATTAAGTTCTGTAAACAAATTACTGAGGGATTTGGGGTTTTTTTTTGTTTTTTTTTGTTTTTTGTTGGTTTGTTTGTTTTACTTTTTTGAAAATGCATACTGTCAACTGGTTGCTGTAAAACAGGTGTTAAGTTCTTCTCATAAGGCCAGTGTGACCACAAGGCATGAAGAAAGATGAGAGAGCAAACACAAAATCCTGTTTTCTTTATCAACAACTTTCTTTTTACTTGCTGGCAGATATTCGAAGAGAGAGAATCTGTTTACTTCTATGAAAGACCAGCTTAGGGTTTGCTAGATCTCAAGGCAAAGAGAAGGCATAGTTTCTAACCTGCAAGCTATTCACTCCATGTGATGAGCTAAAGTCATTTGTGGATTTGTGTGTTGCATTTTGACATGATTAAATGTTTTAAGTCTATTGATTTCATGCTGGGGATTAATGATGCTGAATGAAAGAGCATCAAAGAATAAAACGTGTTTACATGCCTGATTATAATACCTTAAAAAAGAGCCAGAGAACCTATTATTGGATAGGAGTGAGATAGCAGCAGAACCAATCATGCATTCTGCAATGAAAGGAAGCTGAATTAACTTCTTTAGGCATAGAAAGAAGAAGAGAAGAGGTTTGATAAGGATTGACTGTACCTTTCTGAATACTTAACACTTATGTTTGACTTGTTCTTTTGGAACAGCGGATTAAAGAGGTTTCATTATCAAGTGCTGCAGATCTGTTTTACTGAACTAATCAAAGCATGATGCTTAGCTGCGTGTGTTTAATGAGACTGTCTTTTAACTTGTTGGTTAGGGCAAATTAATAAAGGGCAAGACCTAAAGATGCTCAGTGCAAGTATGGACTGGTGATACAGTAAAGAGAGAGACAGTATTTGCTGCTTTGAATTTGCATGATCCTTTCAGGTCTGTTTGCTTTAGCATATTAACTCAAACTATCTCATAGTTATCTTAAAATGTTCATAGTACTAATTTGTTTGCATCTGCTTTCTGCAAATGTTCTTCATGGCTGTCTAAATTCATGAGTCACAGTAAGGTGTCACTTTTGATTTACCAAGATAATAGTAGATGAAGATGGAAAAGACCTGTTTGCTCATTAAATCCATCCTTTTAAAAGCATAGTATAGAATCATCCACTAACATTAAACTGTTTATATCCCCGATGTTAGCCAGAATACCAAGGAGAGAATTTATTTATTCTATAGCTGTGGAGAAGGATGCCTTAAGGATCAACTTAGCAAGTGAAATACTTGATGCCTTGAGCATGGGAAAAGTATAAACGTGCAGTCTAATACTGCTGAGTAAATATCTGACGAGACTAGCTCATGTACACGTTTGGTTTGCTCTGCTGACCCTGTGATTTGGATTAGCATATGTGAGATGAATTCAGCGGTCTGATACAAAGTGCAATTTGTTTGTCTCAAAAGGGATTGAATGATTATGCTGGGTTTGGGGCAGCAGAGGGGGTTTTTGACAATGTGAGATTTTTATTTTATTTTTTTCACTTCCACTTAATGCAAGGCCTGAAACCCTTAGTTACAGAACAAAGTGCCCAGGCAGTAACTGAGGTTGTGTAAACCCAAGAGAAGAGTAATGACTGTTTCTTGCAAGCTTCCTGCTTCGGTGCAGGTGCAGGAATCAGGAGCGCCTGAATAATTCATAATGTGCAAATTAGCCCCAGCTTGCTCCCACTACTCGGATTTTGCTTTTAGTTACCTACCTGGTTGCTAGAAAGAACAGAATTAGAGGAAGATGGCACGACTGAGGAGGGCATGGCAAAAAGTGTTACAGTTTAAAGGCCAGTCACAGAAACTGCTTAATATTCTGTGTGTCTGAAGAACTGGTGCTTATTGTGGAATTGGAATGTGCATTGATTATTCATGAAGTGTTTTCTCAGGAAGAAATAAGCTCGGGGGGGTCCATTCCAATGCTCTCAGAGGGGGAAAACGTCCTTCTAAGAATTCAGTTTTTCTCACTTTTATTGTTATTGTTTCTAAGAATTATTGGGTGAAAAAAAATCTCTTAAAAGCCCATTTAAAGCTGTTAAACTATATGAGAGTATGCATTTATTATGTTAAAATGTGTCTGAACTAAAGGGTCCAGAGAAATTTCGCTAGAAGTTACGGATGTTAGGATGGTTACTGCTTTGCGTAAATGTGGATTCCAAGAGCTTCCAGCGCAGTGTTTGAGTTAGTTATATCTGAAAATGTAATGTGCAATTACAGCTTGTATTTTTATCATTTAAAAGGCAACATTCCTCTATTTAAAATTCAGTCAGTAATGGTTATTTTTGCTGTTGGATTACTTGTCTGCTTTCTGTTCGGAAGAAAGAAATGAGATGCGAACGGTGCTTAATTCTGCTGCCGCGCGAGATTGCGTCTCCCCCAAATAACGTCAAGTGAAGGCTTTGCTGCGGGCGGCTCTGGCGGGCGAGGGGAACTCCAGGCGTGAGTCTGCAAGCGCTTTTTGAGCTGTTAGCATGTCGCTGCGTAGCACAGAGAGGAGTCTGCCTGAAAAAGGCACCGTATTTCTGCCGCATGCCCGAATAGCCTTTGGAAATCTCTTATTTGGGAGATGGAAGTACCCAACATGCCTCGCAGGGGTAGGAGCAAGGTAGCGAGTTCTCCCTGTTGGTGGCAGATGCTAATGCGGAGCAAAGCTCCCTTAATGGTGTTGCTGTAATGAATGCAAACAGCAGAAAGACCCAGCAGAAGGAGAAGCTTCTCTTTTTAGCGGGCTTTTTTTTTTTTCTTCCTCCTTTCCCCCATCTTTCTCCTCCTTTCCCCTTCTTCCTCCGCTCTCCCCTGCCCACCCCCTGAACCCGGCTGCTGCGTGCAGCAGCGGGGTCACGTTGCAATCATCTGGTTTTGTATTTCCCTCACTCAGGGAGCTGGAAGATGAGCTGGCGCTCATTTCTCGCCGATTCTGTCATTTCCGCCAGGCCCCAGCTTGGGCGCGCGCCAAGCCCAACAGGTGACCCACGCCGCTGCCGAGCTGCGGGAAGGAGCCGTGTGTGCAGGAGGCGGCGCGGCGGAGGGGCTGCCTGGCCCCGCTCCAGCTTTCGGTATAATTCACACCCCTCCCGTACTGAGCAGAAAATCTGTGCGGAGCAGCTCAGCTGTGGCAGCCATTGCAGGGAAAATGTTAATAAAGCGCCCTGGAGGAGTACAGCCCGTGCGAGTGCAAAGGTGCACTCTAATCGGAAAGAGAAGCTGTGGTTGGTCCTGGCTATCCAGGAGAATTACACGTATTTTTTGATGTATTTATTGTATATACATTTATTTACTTTCAAGTAGATAATATAATTTTGCCCCTGTGGAAATATAATCAAAAATAATAATATTCGCCCTGCCAGCCGTCGTAGGAAAATAAGCGTTTCAAGAAATCCTTATTTTATAGACTTTCTCATCTGTGTAAGATTTTGTTTGGACGGATGTGACAATTCAGTTAAGCTTTTTCTTTGAAAGAAGTAACTTGCTGAGCTGTGTGGAAATTATTTGGATGGCCAGTTAGCTGCTGCTCATCAGCGAGGATCACCTTGAGGTGTCAAACTGGGGACAGCCAGTACAGCAGCAATGCAGAGTCATGCCATCGCTGGGCATCTCAGCCAAGGAAGCACAACTATACTGGGCTTGACAGAAGTGATTTTTAGAACACATTAAAAACTTCCAGGAATCCTCAAGACAGTCTCAAAGAATTATTTTTTTCAGAGGAAACTTCCAAAGGAATTTTTTTAATAAAAACAAAGTTATATTTAGAAGATGACAAGGGCTTAAGAAAACAAGTTTCAAAACATTATTCCAAGGCTTAAGTTAACGCCTTGGTATATCACAAAATATGAGATGATATGTCCCTAGAAATCCTAAGTGCATGTTTGTATTTGCAGTCCAGGCTGATGTCTTAAGATAGATACTTTGTGGCCTTAATCCTCTGCAAAATAGATGGTGTCTCAAATTCTTTCCAGTCTGTACACACAGAAGCTAAGCTGCATCTCGTACCTGTGGAGTCAGTATTAGTGGTGTGAAAGCTGAAGGCTGCATATAGACGAGGTATAAATTTTCCATCTGCGCTTTTGCAGGGAGCGGGGCTCAGTCTCAATGCACCATAGCGCATTTCAACAGCCAGGGCAGGCTGCTGGGAGAAGCGAGCTGGGAAGCTTGTATCAGCTCCTCTGGTCAAAATGAGGTATTGCAGCAAATTTGCACAGAAGCAAGCATTCCTAATACCTGCCTGGTCCTGCTCTACGCAAAGGAGAAGCACAAACAGTACAGAGGGGAAACTCTGTTATGAAACATCAATATATTTAGTAATGGTTCTAGCAGCTAGCCATCTGCAATCCTTTCCACTAAGCCAGGAATCTAGGATTTCATTGCTGTGCGACAGCTATGTTGATCTGCAGTTTGTCAGGTGTCTCTAGCGGGTGGAAGAGACCTGGCTTGGAAGCACTGCATCTCAGAGGGAGCTGGTGCATGGAGGAATGAACCTAAAGGAGATTGAGGACTTGAACTGCAATGAGTGTTTCATGAGTACACGCTTACTTATCGTGGACTTGTCCTCCCCTGCTAAACTGTGCTGATGGACACTAGCATCTCTCTGACTTTTTTCCCCTTTTGCCCCTTCCTTTCTCACTGCTAGCTTACTGATTTTGTCCCCTTCTAAAACTAAATAAGTCTACTATCAGGAACTGAGGTGTTGCCTTCAAAACAATCTGAAGTTTTCTGAGCTCTCCAGCATATGTGGTGAGGCTGTCCTAATCCCTACGTTTGCAGTGGGCTCTAATAATCCCTACAACAGCCTCTGCTGTCACTCTTGCTTCCCCTCAAGTTAAGCAGCTGATTGGACAAATTTCTTTCTCAGATGCTCACACACTGCCCTCAGAGACCCCTAGAAAACCCCCCAAGGGGCAGGGCAGGATGAAATAGTGGCTTTTATTGGCAGGATGATCAGGGTGAGCCCAGTGATGCCCTTCATCCCAACACAGCAGTACCAGTTGGGGCAGCTGGAGAGCAGGCAGCAAAGCTTTCCCCTTGCATTGCCTCAACATAGCCTGGCCCAGGCAAATGCCCTCCTAAGAGTACTTCAGGCTGGAGAAAAGCAACCTGCTTTGGCCCCTGGAAAGCCAGGTTTTCCGATAGTTTGACAGGCAGTCTAAAGCAGATCCATCCTTATGCCAGCCCCGTGGAGCACCCTTGCAGCTCTCCCCCCTGCTGTAGCACATACCTTACTATTATTAATAGTCTGTAGGCGCCAACAATGTGCTTTGCTCTGGACAGTACACAGTTGTCCAAAGAGCAGGGAATCATATGGCAATTGTTTGTGAACTTGTAGATGTATTTGGTAATGAGTGCTCTAGGTTTCCTTAGTCTTTTTTTTTTTTTTTTTTAATGTACCTTCCCAGCATCTCTCTTGCCTCCTCCCCAGCATATTCCCTCAGCAGGCAAAGGACACTATGGACCCTCCAGCAAAGGCGAGGGAAGTGCTGTGAGGAGGCCACAGAGGTGTGTGGGAGCAGCAGGCTTACATACATCCTTGCAGTTCAGTGGGAGTAGATCTACAATACCAGGCGGGCTGTACAATTCCCTAAACAGTGCATCCTTAAAAATTCAAGGAAGGTGAGTAAGAGAAACATGTCTGTCACAAATTCTTCTAACATATGCAATTAAATGTGCAGAGTCCCACAGTGTGATTAGTTACTATGTAAGAAAGTAAACGACTTCTGTGTGTTTAATATGGTGTATCTTGGCCCAAAGTCACAGACTTTATCATTCCATCATTGGGAAATCAATAAAAGCTTCAAAAGCTGTGGCTATTATTTGTTGAACTGTAAATCCTTAATAGTCATGTTTACTTTGGAACTGATAAGTCTTTCAAATGCATCTACTCTTGGGCTATGTGAGTCAAAGTCAAAAAGTGAGTGAAATAAGACATGGATTAGCATGCAAGTAAATGTGTGCTTTTGGAAGAAGAGTGGACTTGGAAAGCATGTTGACAAAACTTTTGCAGTCACAGGGATTCCTCTGAACATGTGAAATAATAACTGGCAATGTGTATTGAACCTCACGTCCCCCCTCTTCAGTGTTATTCCTGTGATCCATATACTTCCTCTCGTTGCATCGCTTCCTCCTATTTTTCCACTCCTTAAACTTCAACTGTTTCATTGCATATTAGCTCACTGAGGCACACAGTTTGTCTCTTAAACTACTCTCTGAAGTACTTAGTGCTCTTTTGGGTGCGATAGAAGTAATAATAATAATAATAATAATAATTTGCCAGGTGTACTGTGTCAAGTTTTTCTTGTATTGTTTGCAACTCAAACATGAAGTAAGGGGGACTGCTGAGTGTTGATAGTTCAGTTGTAAAGTTAGCCTCCAGAACAGGGAAGGGAAATGGTCTGGTTTGTTACTGAATGTACTCAGAAATAATGTCTGCCTTCCAGTACACCCTCGCTTCAGTTTTTTAGGATTGCATATTTTCCTTGTATGCAGCATCACCAAAGGTCAATAATAATAAGGGCTAAGTGGCTTATAGCACAAAGGTAATAGAATGATCTAATTACACCAGTCATCATTTTCATTGTTAATTCAATGTTGTTTAACTTTTCACTGGTTTCTCCACTATGAATGTGGCAATGGACAGCCAGATTGAACCATCTGCTGCTATTGCTTGAAAGGCGCAAAAGGCAACGCAAAGAAAATTGATTGACTGCAGCGGCCTTTTGAAGAAGAGGCCTTACTTGAACCAGAAGTAACTGGAGGGAAGTGCAAACTGACTTTAATTTTCTAGCAGACCTGTGAATGCTAAGGATGTGTACAGCAGTTCAGAAAATGCATTCAGCGTCTGGTCGGGTTCAGATCACATTCCCTTGGCTTTCTTATTGTTACTGTGTTTGCTTCCAACAAAGGCAACATTGAGGAATTCTCTAGCTTTTACACTTAATGTTAGATATGTAATTGGGTGGAGAATTAATGTAAACTTAAAATAATGTAGTTTCACAGTCATTATACTGTTTAGCTTAAATTATTTAGCTTTGTGTCTCCAGTATCTCCCCAAAGCCCTGCCATTACTGATCATCTGACTCTCTTTATTAGCTTGTATTTTTCCTTAAAAGCAAGGCCTCATATACAGTGTAATTATCCAGCAGCGTCGATTAACTGCATAATTCTCTTTTCCATAAAACTGCTGTGTAAATTCCTTTTCATTTCACAAAAATGACTAGTCAGGCAATTTTGCGGAGATTTATTCTTTTAGATTCCCTCTCCTAACCACCCTCTCCATCAATGTATGGACTGATCACGGTGAGAGATCATTAACTACTGTAACATATGATCTCAGTGCAAGCCCTGCAAGGATTACAGTGGAGACACTTAGAGTAGGTTCTGTACTCTTGTTACTTCCACTATGAAACCTGGTGGGTAAATATTGCTGAGAGATCCTTTATAGAGTAAAGATATTTTTAGGGAAAAATGTCTTAACACCAAGATCAAGCGTGCTTGTTTGCTTGAGTGATTTGCTTGAGTGAGCTGTTGAAATCTCAGCATTTCTAAACCTTTCAGACTACCTCTTGCTGCTTCCAGGATGCTTCAGTTCCCTCTGCAGCCTGCATGTCCCATTTTCTTTCAGTGCTCTCAGTTCCTCAAGTGCAAACCCACTTGGCTTGGCAGTGACTTTTCACCTCTTGTCTCTCAGACCAAGACCAGGAACTCCACCTACCCCTTTTCCATGCTGTTAGCTTTTTCGTCATGCTGTGTTCACTAACTCGCTGGGCTAGATGATACTGAAGAGAAAGCATGTCCTTCTGAGGCTACAAAATACTCTCAAATAGGAAGTGGCCTTATCCTCATCAGCTCATCATTTGGATTGGGTCAGGACATGCAATGGACAGTGTAGTGCAAAGAGTCCTGCTGTGTTGGACAGATGAATAGCCTGGCTGTTAAGAACTGAGTCTTTTTTGTTCTCATCACTGTCATTTCTTATTTTTTTAAAAATTCTAAGCTGTCCTTTGTTGCACATGTACCGTATTTGTAAATACCTCTATAATTGGGTGAAATTCTGTCATTCTAGCTCTCCTGTCATAAGATCCAGCATACCTGCTTCTCTGATGTGAGGCCCCTTCACTAAAGTTGGTATTTGGTTTCCAAAGGGTATCTTTCACTAGCGAATATGTAGAAACAAGTGGGCAAAGACTAAAGGAACCTTCATATTGAGTCAGGCCACACAGACCCAGTAACCTGTCTATGACAGTGGCCAAAAACATGTTTTTCTAATGAAAGAGTACAAGAACAAGATTAGTGTAGAGTGATTCTTCCTCTGGAGTACCCACTTCCGCTTCCCCTGTCTTCCAAAAAATCTTGTGCGCCTTCAGACTCTGAGGTTATTTCTGGACAGTAATGTTTAGTATCCATATATGGGCCTTCCCTCTATGAACTTGTCTAATCCTTCTTTGAGGCCATTTATGCTTTTGGCCTCTGCTCTATGCTGAGGAAATGAGTTCCAAGTATGAGTCCTGTGAAAAAAGGTCCTTCCTTCTCTTCATTTTAAGCCTCCAGTTCTTGAAAAAAAATAGTGAATAATCACTTCCTATCACACATTCTTGGCGGTGCAGAGCTCCGCTATCTCCCCTCAGTTATCTCACAAACATGGCATTCCCAGGGTAGTGTATTTGTGGACCAGCTGTCAAAGATGTGGCTGAAATAATTTTCATGGGGAGAGTTTTAGCTCTGCTCTCCTTGAGGAGACAAATTAATCCTAGAGCTGTCACTGTTTGAATCTATTACTAAGAATAGGATAAATTAAAGAAGCACGCTTCTTGCTATTCATACAAAACTATTTGATCACTCTTTACATTCAGAACATCACTACAAATCACTTTTCATGACACAAAGAGTTTTGAAGCTTAAAACTGCTGAAATGCTAGTTATTTAACTGCTCTCAACATTTGCTTCTAATGATCAGCCTGCTATTTTTTAAGTATGACAAAATGATACATGTTGCTGTTCTGCTACTTGAGATATTGGAATTTCCCTGTAGAACTCCTTTCTGCAGTGCCAGAAAGAACTAGGATTATCATACCAATTGCTCTAATTATTTCCAGATTTCTTTCTAGCTTGTATTTCTGGAGCTAATTTGTTGTCTTTTTTATTGTTTTAAGTCCTTTTTATTTTATCCCATGCACCTGTGCTTTTAGACTACATGCTTTTCTGTTAATGTTCTGTGTTGCTGTAAATTACAGAAATGAGCAGATGGTGTCAGACAAATAAGTATTCTCTGCAATTAAAGAAAAAGGTGATTTAATGTGTCTAAAAATGCAAATATATATTTAGCAAGTTTTAATGTCAGTTCCCAAGTTTCAGACTTTAATCATTGTGCTTAAAGTGATCCTGACATAGTTATATCTCTGTTTTTTCTACTCTCAATGACCTTAACAGCCAATAGTTTTGTTGACACATCATGGCTTGGCAAATAGAAGCTGAAATAGTAAATGGACTATCCTCTTTGATGTGTTTCATAACTCTTTTCCATCAGGCATTTGGAATACTGTTTTTAAATGTCTGATTATACTCAATGTAATTAGAAAGCTATTATATATGTCTGACTTTAAGGGGAGAGAAGTAAACACTTCAGTACACTTCTTTTTTTCCACTTCCACTGCAGTGTTGTTACTGAGCATATTCTCTCCTATTAATTACTGGATTATCAAGGCATGGAAGTAGCTATCTCCAAATCTCCATAGGCCTTCCACTAAAAGCAGTTGTTAAAGCTAAAGAAAGATCATTGTGGAAAGTTAGAGAATGTTATTGTTCAGTGCACCATAAACCCTGTGTTTCCCCCTCTCAGGTTTCAGTAGTACATCTCTCTACTGCAGAAAGGATTTCTGCCTGTATATATAAAGTAATAACTCCTCTACATTAGCGGTCCATTCCTTATCATTGGGAGAAAAGGGTAAAAATGTGTTGTGCTGCAATGATTTGCTTAATTGTAACAGAAGTCAGGCTGCAAACCATGCTAAGTCATAAAGGTCACAGCTTCTGTGAAAAGTTTCTCTATTAATAGTCTGTAAGTATTTTGTTTCTGCCAGGCTAGTGCTTGAACCAAATTAGTCCCTCATTACAAGTCTGATACATTAAAGTCAAGAGTGTATCAGCGTGCCTGTATTGCCTCCAGACACCCTCCATGGTCCCTTGCTCAGACTGCATTTTTGTAAATGTACGAGTATGGCAAATACGAGTAGACAAGTGACTAAGCAATTTGTTGGGCAATCAAACAATTTGTAAAACAAATGAGTATTTTTTTCTTTTCCTTTTTTCTCTGCTCTAAAATGTATTTCCCAAGCCACCACCTTTTTATCAGCTGTGGAGAAATAGTTGCCTTGATTTCTCAGTGTTAACTGTCGCTTTCAGCATAACAGCTAAAGATATTACCATGGATAAATATTCAGTGTTTCTCATGCTAAGATTCCTCCTACTGAGTAATGTAGACTTTTAGGATTCATTTTGTATTTAATGGAGTGAGATGGACAGCATCATCCCATTTTAAGATATTTGTCTCAGATCCATGAGCTGATGCCAGCTTCTCCCTCTGTCTGTCTTTGCGCTAGCCATCAAAAGAGTCTAAGCAAAACACTTATCTAGGTTAGAGTAAAGTAATCAAAAAGGAATTTTGAGGAGGACCTAACAAATATGGAGGATGCATGAGATAAAGATACTATACCAGGGGGAAGAGCCCTTCTTTGAAAAGTGGTATGCGAGTTCTAATCCTAAAAGCCATAAAACAAGCACCAAGTGAAGTCTAGGAAAGTGGAGTTCAAAGTCTTGTGGAATCAAATACACTTCTATGTTCACTAGGACCATGACTCAAATTGTGATCTGCCATATGCCTTCCCTGTTATGTTAGATTATTTATGCCCTGATATTTAAGGATACCCCAGTCATCCATAGTTTCCATTGTAGATTGTACCTGTTGTAAAAATAAATAAATAAATAAAAACCAGGCAGTTAGTTACTCCATTCTGTCATTTCTCTGTCCAAAAAACAAGTAATGTCCATCAGCCTCACTTGGGTATTGTGAGAATAAATTCATTAATCTGAACTTTCTTCAGGTATTTTGTTGGTTCACCTAGTAAAACCTATGAATTACAGATACACCTGATAATAATTGAGAAAAGAAAGTGCAGGAAGGTTTACTGCTTTGTTTGTTCTCCTTTTGCTCCCTCTAGTAATACAAAAATGAATTGTTCATTATTATATTCCTAAGGGTGAGACCACTGGTGACTTTTGATGTTCTCATAAATTGTGTTGGGCCCTTAAAATACATCTTTTAAAGTGGTCATATTTCATGTGCCATTTCCAAATTGTAATTGTGTTAGATCTGAAAGTAAAGATTTTCATCCCCATGGTGCAAGTGCACTTGCATAGGCTACACAGGCTTATGCATAGTTTGCACCTTCAGGAAACATCTTCAGTGTCTGTGGGGTCCCACACTGAAACAGGTTCAGCCATCTGGATCTAGTTGGGGGATTTAAATTTCAGATACCTTGATTTCAGTTCACTACCGTTACACACACTACAAAACACATAACTACATATAGCAGTGCTAGATGTTGGGACTTCCTCCTGAAGCAGCATCAGGGTAGTGTGAGTTTGGTATTTATAAAACTGTTTTTTCCAGGGTGCTTCAGTTCTGATGTGGAAAGAAAGTTAAGTCTCAGAGCATATACAGGTGGCAGTTTTCATTTGCTGTCTAAGTGCTTGAGTCCTTTAACAGTGAGTTGGTGGTATTAGTTACTTTCCCAAAAGTAGTGAGTATAATTTGCATAGGTTTAGGGGCAGTCATGGTCTCCTCCAGTCTCTGTACCTTGCCATGGGTTTGGCCACTCCCCTTGGGTGTTCAGCTGATGGCAGAGTGTGATGCTTCAAGGAGCAACAGTGGCACCTTTAGCTCCCTAACCTGCCTCCCCACGAGGCTGGAGGAGTGCCAAAAGGTCAGGCATTTATGGCTTGGGATAGAGGGGAAAGAAAGCAAAACTGTGACCCTGGGTTAAAAGTCTTTGGTTAGATCGTTTCAGCTGTATCATAAAACTACGCTGTGAGAAAGGCTTGTGTAGTGATCATGTAATTAGTAATGATATCAGGTAGATCCTCTTAACTGGCCTACTCTCAATTTCAGACTTCTTAAAATTATCTGATCTTACAGTACAGTGAGTCAAAGGTAAATTAAGAAGTTAAACTTGATATTGTTTCTTTCATGTTTGCATGTTTCTTACAGTACTTTATACCAATCTTGAGTGCTTATTTTCAGAAAACACAACTTCTCATAGAAAAGCATATTTCCTGAGTAGAGTAGATGGAAGATGAAGATACTTAGTAGAGCCTTCTATATTTTTTGAGCTGGTATCATTCCAGAAGACCATGTGTATGCCTCACAGCAAGGCTAGCTAGATTCAATATTCTTAACTTCAGCTTCGCCAATCTTAGAATATTTGGGGCTCTAATATGGTATCTTGAAGACTGAACTGTGTGTTTTCTTCTCTTTCACAAAAGAAGTCTGAGAGTTGTGAAAATTGTACAAACATAACTCTGGAGTTACGCACTAGAATTTTCTTGTGTTTGAGCATCACATTAGGTACCTCTCAGAAGTATCTACACCGAAAGACAGTCTTGGATGAGCTCTGATGTTCTGAAATATCCCTACCAGTAAACTGTAGGACCATGGCAATGATTGTATCACGAAATCCTCAGAATGCAAACAGTAAATATGAACTTAAAGTCCAGTACCTTGATTTTGAAAACACATTTATGAGAAACTTCAGAGGGCATTGATCTAGCAGAATTGGGTTATTCACCTGAATAAAATTGCGTTGTGTGCTTGAGGGTTTCACAGAATCAGCCTCTAATTGCAACAGTTTACAGATGTTTAAGGAATTATGCATGCGTGGATTTTTAAAAAAATCTCTGTTTAAGATCTTTTTTGTTTCTGTTTGATTCCCATGAATGCAAGAGATGGGATCATGTCAAAGACAATTTGAGAAACAGTAAAGTTGGAGGAGGCATAGTTGCCTAATACTCATTAGGAGGGAAAACACTAGAAATGGAGTGAGAGAAGGATGTACAGCAGAGAAAAATACACAGACTTACCAAGAATGGTGGGAAAATGGCAACATTAAATGCAATTATTAGGAGGAGGAAAAAAGGAATGACATTCGGATGAGATGTTTTAGCTTGAGCATTAGCTTTCCTATCTCCTAGTGTAACAACATAGAAAGTAGCTTTGGCTCATCTAATAAGCTCAACTTGTATCATGTCAGTACATTGTGCCTGAAGAGAGAGAATTGTAAAATTGTTCAGTGCTTTAAACCCATGTTCTGTAGGTAGACTGTTTTCCTGGTTCAAAGTCATTATGGAATGGCACCTTTTTGTTCTGTTTCCTCTGTCTCCTTCTTTCCTCTGTCCTTTGCTCCCTCCCTTTTTATTTGAGGGGCTCTCTTTAGAGGAAAAGAAGTACCATTTTTCTACCACTTCAGCAAGTGACTGATACAGGAAAAGGGAAAGGGAAAAATCTTTCTTTTTTTTTTTTTACACTTCAGGCCTCTATTATATTGTGTGCTTTGAAGAGCCCTGTAGTTTAACTGCAGGAATGGCCTGATTTCTTCTAGTGAAAATGCCTTGCAGTCATCTTCCCCGAACTGTTTAGAGCACTCAAGTCTTTATTTTTGAGGAAGAGAAGGAAGTACAGAATTATTCAGTGGGTTAAGGAACAAAGACCAGGAAACTCAGAAGGTGAAAAATAAGAACTAAAGTAAGCTGCTGCCATCTAGAGTCAAGACTCTAAATACAATGTTGATTATATTTTCAAGAGTAACATTCAGTCTTCAATTAAGGTATTTGTGAAAACAACTGTAGAGGAAAACCTCTTCAAGTGACAGAATTACTTTCTTAGCTTTTCATTTCAGTGGAAATGACTAAAAAAATTTTAAATCATTTGGATTTTTAGGAAGTGTTTTTAGTCTACAGATATTTTTAATCTGTAGATTATCTGTAGATAATTAAAACTGATTCAAGTTTTCTAATCCTATATAAAAAGTTAGAAGTAGAATAGATGGAGCAAAAAGGAGGACAGTGATTTATTTGTAAATAAATACATGTTTACAGGAGACAGCAAAATATTGCAACCAAACTGGATACTGATACTGAAAACATTACCTTCAATACTACAGTTAATACAATGCAATTTCCCGTGATATGTAATGATGTAGCTAGGATTTGCTGTAATGTTAAGTAACAACGTGAAAGCATTACTTTATTGATCTTCTAAAATTTGTTAATTTTAATATAATATTATTAAATCTCAAATTTCAGCTGATAGTCATGTTGTAGAGGGTTTTTGAGGGGGAGATGTATTAATTTGGAAGATAAGCAGTGCAGCATGAAGACCAACCTGAAAAAGTATGTGGTAAGAAGCTAGCTAAGCTGGTTAGAAGCTGAGCTTTCTCTAGAGGGAAAGAGAGAAAACAAGTTACTCGCTTTTCATTAGCTCAAACCCTGGAGAAATTTGGAGGGATAGCAAACTACAAATGGAACAGAAATACTTTTCACTTTTCAAATTCATCATTCATATAGCCTAAGATGGTACTTTTTTTAAAGTAGCTGCCAAACTTGACCAAATCCCTCTAGGTTTTGTCTTTGTTTTTAGACTTTGATAATGAATTACATTTTTGGATTAACATTCTGTTGACTAAAAATGGTTAAACTTTTCCATATCTATTATTCCTACAAGTAATTGCACTGAAATCACATTGAATTTAGACAAGTACATATGAAGATGCTAACAGAATTGTGGTCTGTACCTGCTAATTGGCAGTCATCTTTTTGTTTGTTTTCACTTGATTAAAAAAATCTCTTGGATACTTTTCCAAGTGGGTTGCACTTTTCCTTTTTTTGCAGGGCCTAAGTGAGTATCCTGGGAGGATGGACAAGAAATCATGTTGTGTATAGAAGGGCATATATGGAGAGGTTACTGCAGTGTCACAGTGCTTTTCTCCTCTCTCTTATACTCCTTCTCCCAGATGTTTTTTTCAGTTTCAATTTCTGAGTCCCTTGTATAGCACAGTACTAAAAAGTTAGCCCTATGACCAAGTAGCAGCATACTGGGGAAAACTGGGAGCGGGGCAGGAGAGGGAAGAAGATCCAGTGTTATCTAGGAAGGTGAGGAGTTGTTTGGAGTAAACCCATGACTTTGGCTTATAATCATAAGTAAAAACTGTTTTATTTTTTACTGTTTATTTTCACCTTCTAATTACAATTACAAACCAAAATTAATGTCCTTAGCCTAGATAAATTTAAAGTGTCTATAACACGTTGAATTTGGACAGCTGCAAACCCTTTTTGCCCTGTCTCACCCTTGGTGTGTTCGCCTGCTTGGTCCTCCTTTGCTGCTCCCTCTGCCCCTGGGAAGACTGAGCAGTCCCGAGCGGGGACCTGAGAGCTGAGTACATCTAGAGTGAGAGCTCCTGGCAAGGGAGCACTCCTGCTAAATTCTGAATTCACAGGAATGAGCAAATGCTGTCTCAGCATGCTAGGTACATCGCCTGCTCCTGGGCAAGCAGAAGCTCCTACTCTCACCTTTTTCTTGGGAACTTAGGCATTACAAATGCAGTTGCTTGCTTGAAGTAGTAGAGGTGTGGTGTTTCGTGCATAAAGTGTCCCATGTTGAATAGGTATGTCCCGTCCCTAATGGGTGGCAGCGTAAGGGCTTGCAGGGTCATGGAACAGCCTTGATCCCCTCCTCACCTTCCCAAGTATCTTCTTCCCTTTATATTATATATAAATATAATACCATATAAACAATCATCAAATGTGTCATAGCTCAGGTCAGCCCAGCACTTTGCTGAGAAGAAGATTTACCGACAGCCCAGGGAAGAAGATTGGGAGCATAGCCAGTTTCCAAGCTTTTCCCCTTTTCCTTCCCTTTCTGCAGCTACTGCAGCGAAGGACAGCCTTGTGGCACCATCTCTGCTCCTGGGTGGCAGATAGGGCAGGAGAAGCAGAAGAACCATCTAGCTGAGCAGAGCAGAGGTAGACTGGGCTAGGTTACCCAGCGTGGCCCAGGCTGTGACTTATTATTTGACACTGCGTGCTTTTAGAATAGATACCTATTACCATTTCAGCATCCTTATGTCTTGCATTACTAGCTCATACTTGCTTCCAGAGCCTTCAATTGGCAAAACATTTTGAGTAAGTATGATAAGTTTACGTATTATGTTCTGCACATAAAAGGCTCTGCTCCAGTTAGCCTCCTTTTCACATAAAAGCCATTTGATATTAATTTTATTTTCAGCTGTCAAAATATCTTGCTTTAGTGAATTAAATGTATAAAAACACTTTGTGTTTGGGAATTGCCCTTTAGGTACATACGTATCAACATTTGCGTCTACACAGGCAGCACTCCCTGATTTAACATTGCAAAGTGTTCTTCATCCTTTTCTTTGGCTCCGGCTGTGTTTCTCTGACCTCAGAGTAGAAAGGAGTACAATTCTGTTTTCATGGAAGTTCGGCTTAGGATCAAACATTTTATACACTTTGATAAATCTGCTCAGCCACTTTTTGAAAAGAATGCTGTCAAAAAGTGCTTTATAGTTTTGTTCTTTTTCTTCTCTGTTCTTTGAATTATCCTATTCTGAGTCTTGAAAATAACTTCACATTTGTGAGTAGTTTTGTGCTTTTCCATTTTCTCTTGCTATGCTCTTGTCTTGTTATTGCAGCCTAGACACAACTATTAGGAAGAACTCAAATTCAGATAGCACTTTGGCTCTTTTTTCTTTCATCTCCTTTGAATTGCTTGATCTCTGTACTTGATTCTGGGATCTAAAATGAGACCCTGGCACCATTTTTTTTCCTCTGCTTTGCTCAGTTCTCCACAGTTCTGAGAGCAGAATGATACGACAGATTACGCATACTACTTTTATTTGTAGTTACTTCAATTAGAAAGGCTCACTGGCAGGTTTTTGAATGGTTTATTGATTTTTTTTTTTATTTATTAAAGTCCTATGCTGGCTAGTCTGAACGCAATGATTACCTCTTCCAGTGTCCCAATGTCTTTTCCCCTCATCTTTCTTTCTTATTTGGACATAGTGTGTCTTAAAGTTTCTGAACAGAGTTTGAGAAAAAAACAGGTAGATGAGTTTCCTTTTACTCTCTGAAAGATTTATGGGACTGGGCATTTGATTATTAATAAATTCATTGTGTTTTTTCAAAGTAGAATTTTAAGAAGAAGAAGAAAATGTGGCGGGGAAGAATATACAGAATATTTACTTTCTTTTTAGGTTTCTGAATGCTTTCTTCATTCTTTATGATGTCAGTCTACCTACTCTAACTTATCATAGCTTTTCATATAGTTTTATTAACATGGTATCCACATAAAGTAGCATGGTTAGATTACACATACAGCATGTGGGTCATGTAAATGCTATTGCCCTGCTTCTGATCTGAGAATGTAACATTATTTCAGTGCTATGCTGCTACTAATACATTCACAACTCTAAAGAAGATCTGAGAAAAGTAGCAAACTACTTAGTTTTCTGGAGGTGATAGCTGAGAGTATAGATTAAACGAGTTAAATATGTATGACTTGGCTAAACAAGAGTTCAGGGGACTATAGAAACATTTTAGAAATTAGAGGAGTAATGACAGTACAGAAGAAAGGAGGAGATTAACTTTGTCTGTTTAACCCTCAGTCTTAAAGCTTTCTACTAACTACCCTTCCTTTGCATGCAGAGAAGAAAACTCTTTAGAACATCTAAATGAAGAAAAAAAATCCAAGAATCCTTTATGGGTGGGAACCGGAAGAAAGTAGTTTTTTACAACAGAGGGCTTCGTATTCTGATTTTGTTGGGCGATAAATCTGGGGGACCTCGCAGTCCCACCGTAAGGAGTAGTTTGCATGGCTGCTTCCTCTTCAGATGGTTTATGCTCCCTCCTGCTTTCTCCCGTGAACACATCCTAGAGGACCGCTGTTATTATTAGCAGTGTGCACTTGCCTCAAGGAGACAGGATGAGGTGTCAGGTGAAGCATATGTAATTCAAAATTCTGCCGCGTTGCGACTTGTGCTGTCTGTGCAGGGAAGAAGAGTGTGATCCGTGCTGTGCTCACATCTCCTTGTACTCCTGTTCTGATAATCTGCATTTCTAAATCGGTTGTCACACTGATAATCTGGGTACTGCTATGGGGGAGACTTAACCCCATTAAGAGCTACAAAAGGAGTAGGGAGGGACAGATGAAGTTATGATCCCATGGAAATCAGTAGGAGGTTTCTAGTCAACGTGACTGGAATTTGCCCCCAGGATAGCATGTAGTAGTTACCCTTTTAGTAAGTTGTCTCTTCTACTGCTTTTCATTATTTGAACCATTAGAAATTTTATTCTTTTTAAAAGTTCCGTATTTTGAGATTGTTACTGAACAGCTCTTCACTAAGACTCTGTTAGATTTTGGTTAGCTCAAGAAAAAAAATATTTGTTTTACCATGTCTTCATTTAAAGAGGCACTGCTGTCCTTGAAATGTCAAATATAATATGACATGTCAATTATTGTATGTCAAGCACATGATGTATTTCAGTCCCTGTTGATTTAGATGGGTTTTGATGTGTGTTTGATGTATTATAACGACACTTCTTCAGTTCAGTAGATGTCTTGAAAACAACATTGAATGGTACATAAATCACCTTTTGCAGGGATATTTGCCAGAATATGAGGTGGAGGTTTTATGTTCTATTAGTGTTTGGTCAGTAACAGTTCCCTTGTTCCAGATTTGGAAGCTGGTTGTTTCTAGCAGGTTTGCCAGCAGTGCAGAAACAGAGCCTGATTGCAAACCTATTTTACTGAAGGACTTTTTTTTGTTGTTTTTTTAATCATACCTTTACAAAGAGAACACCTAACACTTTCTAAGAGATCTTTTATAAATCACATACCACTATTTGGTTCACTTGTCATCTAGCAATGTATATGTAATATGGAAGCATGAGTAAGGATTTCTTCCTAACCATGTTCACCTAAAATACGCACCTTACGTAAGGGTGAAGTACTTTTTAAACATCATTGCAAACAGTGAATAGCATTCACTGATTGCTAGCAGGGTCAGAAATGAGAGATATTTGCTTTGATCTTTCATACTGCATACTTTTATAATTTGTTTGCTCTATTTAACATTAGCATTTACTGTTCTGCTTGAAAAACGCTAGTGAGGTTGGAGCCCCTTTGCTGCTGGGTGAGATTCAGCCACTACCCAAAAAGAAGCCCACCCTCGGCTGATAGAGATTGAAAGAGGGAAAGAGAAATGGTAATATCCCCATATTTTTCAGTCAGGAACTGAAACACGACAGGATAAGGAACAGGACTAAGTTTGTGCAGGAAAGCGGTTGCAGCAGTGTGGAGCCCCAAGCCGTATTATCCCCCTTTCCTGATCCTTGCTAGTGATTCAATGTAAAATGTCAACACATTGCATTAATTGCGCATTTAATTTAAATACACTTTCTAGTGGTATTCTTGTGTAATATGGGCTCTGAGATAACGTGAGCCTTCATAATAGTGTTGTTCTTCAAAATAGGTTTTAAGTCCAGTGCTTTTAGAAGGGGAGAGTTAGGCTGTGCATTCCAGGAAAAAGCTCACCCAAAGCATATAGGAAAATCACATCTTTGCTCTTTGAACTTTAGAGGCTGAAAGGAAAGCAGCGTGTCGCAAAAATAGATTAATGCTGGGTTGTTCTTTGTTACAGCTCAAATTTTTGTCATGAAAATGAGACAGTGGAATTTAACATGCCGGTGTTAAATACCGAGTAGGACAGTATATCGCACCAGCTTGGCTGGCATTCTGTAATTTTACATACTAGTGTTCTGCCTGCTTTGCCTTTTCCGAAAGAGGTTTGTCAGGTTCGTAGTATGAAAAGACATGAGCGATCTGCCAGTCAGGCTGCAGGCCGCTCTAAAGGTTAAAGATGTTCCGAAAATGACTGTAATTTACTGAGCACAAAACACATTGAAATTTTGACATTTCACTTTTGTAAGAAAGATAGTAGTCAGAGAAAGAAATAACTGAAGAGTGAGCCCAGCCTTTGAACACTAACTTTAACGAATATATTGGCAGAAGCACTGCTGTTTTGCTGGGTGCTTATTGCGGTGTGAGCACTGGGTTGCGTTGTCCTGTTCACATGCTCCACGCACCTTTATTACGGCAGGAGTGGGATTTATCGTGCCGCAGGCTACTTAGACCTAATACTTAATTGATATTTTTGCTAAAAAAATCTATAATATAAATATTCAATACTTTTTTTTACCTCCATTTCTGTAACAAGGTAAATGATAGAATTTAAGTGGCCAAATGTGAGACTTACTTGAATGAGAAATAGATTTTGTGGTTGATGTTACAGCTAATATAAAATTCTTAGCTGATGGCTTTTCATCCAGGCAGATAAGAGATGAATTTGAAAACTGGAATTTCTGAATAGGATTTAGACGCATAATTGAAGAGAGCAGCTTCACTAAAGCAATATTCTTGAAAAAACAGATCAAGACATATAAAGCTGGGCTTTTTATCTCCAGCTTTCAATCTTGCCTCAAACTCAACAGGATCACCAGGAAACCCAGATTTAATCCAAATTACAGGAAGAGAATGCTCTCTCTATAAATATGAAAATCTCTGCACTTCTCCGTTAGTGAAGCGATCTTTTCTCAGCATGGTGTTAACATTCAGAAATACTAAGTGCTCCCTGCGTTTCTCATCGCTTTATTCTTCTGAGTTATTTTAGGAGTCATTCTTTTTCCAGTTTTTGGCCAAGGAGGCTGGTAGTACAAGGGAGTGCAATTCCCTTTTTCCAAAACGAAGATGAAGGCAAGGTTGTTGGAAGCGTGGGAGGAAAGGCTGCGGCACAGGGTGGTGTTTTGGCACCTGTGGCCACTGTGGGTTGGCACCAGTCCTTGCTGCACCTGAGATCTAGGAGCAGTTCCTCCATGTTGCATCAGCTTGGTCTATATGTGCCAGTCGTCCTCCCTCTATCCCATATGGGATCTCCAAGGAAATAAAAAAAGCAGCATGAGTGAAGAGTCCTTCTTTGTTTTTCCCATGCACACACACCCTGAAACATATTTTTTTCACCTGTGCATGAGTGTCACAAGGTGCCTTAAGCAACTCCCCACACCTCAAGAGCTTTCACCCGCTGTCAGCAGCGAGGCCTGCCAAATCTGCTGGAGTCCTTGCGGTGCGTGCGAGGTGCCGGGCCCAGTTTCCAAGCTGAGAGTGAAATGTGTAGCTTGTCTAATTCAGGCAGTCACTTCTGATGAGCACGATTGTCTTTGCTGACCTTAAGCTGAATGCCTTTCTGATTCCTTCACCTGCATCGCACTCTATTTTTATTTATTATAGTTTCCATAACATCAGTCTGTTTTGCTGGGAGTTGTTTTTTTTTTTCTTTTCTATGCCTCTTCCAAATGAACAATTGTGACAACAATATGCTTGGATAATTTTCCATTTTTGCTGTATACTAAGACCCCAAATGTTCTCAGAAATTATGGGTTTCTTTGATCTTTAAAGTTCTGCTGTGTTCCATCCCATTTAACAAAACAAAACAAAACAACATATGTGCAGGGTTGAGTTTTGCTAGATTTTTAACTGACTGATTTCTGCAGTAAAAGCTTCAGTGTATGCACTCTGGCTGCTTTTAATTACTATGTTGGCAGTATTAGTTGGTACTTTGCTTGGTGACTGATACTGTGTGTAAAATTAGTAAACGAGCAGAGATTGTAGTAGATTTAGGAGAGAAAATTGCCCAGCAGTACATAGAGGGGTTTTCTTTTCAAGAAAAATACACTTAAATAAATCCTAATGTGTTTTTCCACATGGCAGAATTCTGTGTAAAAATTCCTAAGAGTACTTCTGCAGTCATTCATTTTATTCTATTTTGCCAGTGTGTTTTGCAGTGAAATCTTCATAGCTGCATCTTATATAGAGGCAAATAATTCTAGTTACTGACAAAGGATTTAAGCTATCAAACCAAACAACCTGTCTGTGAAGGTTTAGGAGATGGTGCTTTCAGTGAAGCAATAGAAATTCTAGAGATGAATGAACTGGATCACAGGTCAGGAGCACTGGCTTTGGGAATAGGCTAATATGTGTAGGAAACCTGTGGCATAGCAAGGAACTGCTGGATCCCAGACCAGTCCTCTTGAGGGTAAGTTTAAGATGCTTTGAAATTAAGAACAGTCTGTTCCAGGCGCTCAGATTTGTTGGCCTACCTTTGGGACTTAAATACTACACTTGGCAAGACACTAATGAGCGTTCAGGGGCAACATGCATAAATTAGCAAGGTTAACAGCATGGTCCATTATTATTATGCATTATTCTGCATAGACATCTTTGATTCTCAGCATTGTAGGAGATTCAACGCAGAGGGATGCACCCACTTCAGAAACAGCAGCTAGACAAATAGGCTCCGTTTCTTCGCATGTTTGTCTTTGTAATGTGTTTTAAAGAGCGTGAAAATGAATGATAGTGATGGTAATGTGAAAAATAAATATATGAAATAATAACATGGCAATGGAAATTTGCTTTAACACTAAATAGGACAAATAGCATCATGTGGATGAAAGAGGTCTGATACGCATTTCTAAGGCAGCATCTACAAGAAATCAAGCTGGTGAGCAGGCTATATTTATGAATGTAAGGGAACTTATTTCCTTCCTTCCTCCCTGAGATGTTTTCAAATTAAAGGAAAAAGTGTGCTAATCTGGAAATGGGGGCTGTTTACCCCCCCTGTGAAATAGTGTACATTTAACTTCAGTAGTATATCAAAAACTATGAATTCTCTCTCTCTCTCTCTCCCCCCCCCCCCCCAATATAATAATAATCCCCTAATAACTTTGGGCAACATCATTTCTAAATATTTATCTAAAAAGTTCTTGTGAGATAAAACTAAATAAAATTTCTTTTATAGAGCCTGTAAACATGTAGTTTTGCTTATTGCTAGCATTTAGGGAAGGGCTGGTTTGAATATCTCTAAAATTACAAGGTTTGTTCAACTTTGTATATTTTTGTGTTTTACTGAACAAAGCATTCAATGTCTGTTGGAAACAGCAGAATAATTTCCATCAAATAATTGAATAGTTGACATCCCAAAGGGACGCATACGCCCTTCAGCCAGTGGGAAAACAGTTCTTATCAGGAAAACACATTGTGTTATATTTCAAAAAATTGAAGAGGTAATTTCATTTATATCTTACTCAGTTTAAATCCTGGCTTGAGAATTTTCTTAGGAACTCACATACAAAGTCACAGTTAATATAACGAGCCAAGTTCTCAGTTGGATTTTGCCTTAGCAGGGCTGGAGCACACATGGGGGTAATTCTTGACCCTTCTCTTGACAGCAGGAAGGCACTGGGATTTTGTTCTTGTTGTTTTTGAAGAATATTGCCGTCCTAAAGGCTTCTACAGCTTTCCTGGTCAGAGTACAACCACACTGAGGGCCAAAAAGCTTTCCAGGTGGAGGAGCATGATGGCAAGCCCGTGCAGCCGCTGCACTATCCAGACATCATCAGTAAAGCCACTTGGCTAGCAGCCTAATTGCCAATCGAGAAAAAGCAATAAGGCATATTATCATGAAGGGCAGAGATTTTGTACTTTGTGTTTGAGTGCAAATGAAACAGTTTCTAGTGTGACTAAAAGATCTGTTAAAGATGAAGTTACTTCCTTAGATTTCTTAGTACAAAATGTACTTTATGGCTGCATGCTATCCACCTACAGAAATAATCTTGTTCTTAATCAAATTTCATCCCTCTCTTGAACACTTGACATAGTAAAAGCAGCGCTGTTTTGGTATGGAGGCTTTAAGGGAACCAGTTTGTACAAGCCACTTTCTTCCGGCTTCCTGACTGAGAGACTGACTTATTGAAGATGAAGCTAGTTTTGCCACTGACTTGCCTGAGGTCAGCATCCAAGTTGGGTATCTTTGGGACTGCTGAACTGATGTAGTGATAAACAAGGAATTGGTGAAATTCACCTCTTTGGTGTGTATGAGAAGTAGGTAGCTGTGTTGTTGCTTAATTAGAAGTGGAAGGAGTCTGCCTACCCGCAGTTACTCTGAGTACGGACAGAGTATTCACCAGACTGGAAGCAGGATGATTTCAGTAATGGAGAGCAGAAAAAGAAGTAGCTGTTCACATCCTCTAACTAGTCTGTGCAAAAGTAGTAAATAGACATGGGAACTATTCCAGCCTGTGGACTGTAGCCATACATTCCTCTTTCCCAGAAATTATATGGGCTAGCAATTTCTACAACTTCCAGGAATATCTTTTGTCCCAGTGTGCAGCTGCAGCCAGCAGAAATCTTTCAGATACTCACCAACAGCGTGAAACTGTGAATATATAAATTCATATCAGTGTGACAGTGAGTGTCAAAGCCGAGTGACAAACCCTGCCGGTGATCCTCTAGAATGGCAGTTCTGAAGGAGGAGGTGGCCTAAGACTGGGGGAAGAAGAGCGAGAGTAAAAAGGGCAGGTGAAGGAAGGAAGTGGCAGTCCCAAGGAAAAGGGGCTGAGGAGCTAGACCCAGGGAAGCCCAGAATATTGCTGTTCTTTCAAGTCAGACTATATTATTAAGAGCTGTGGGAAAACAAAGATACAGGGTAAGGTAGTGGGTTTTTTGGTATTGTGATAGTGTATTAAAATTCCAGTCATGAAATTTAGCACCCTACTGTTCTTATTTTGCTCTGCAAACACAGAACAGCAAAAAAGGGTGCAGCAAGGAGCCTGTAATTTAAGTGAAGAGATACTTGATGACATGCATCATTTAAAGTCAGATACAAGTTAGCATACTGAATATAGGCACTAACTCCTTGTATAACATAAAGCTATCAGGATTCCTCGTTGTTCATGAATGCATTGTAATGCTATTTGTATAGTCTCTGGGAGTTAGTAACAATTTTGATTTATGGAATATTTTCAAATATTCTTTTGTAAAAACTTGCTTTCAATAGGAGAGGAAGCTCAGAGGAAGAAAAAAAAACTCAGAAAGCTCAAACTTTATTCATTAGAGGAGAGTTTTAGAAAGAGAAACACTAATCACTGAAGCATGATTTTGTGCTCAGCAAGATTTCTGTCCCAAAATGAGTTAAATCATTTAGTCCCTTTTTCTTATCCAGATCAAATAATATGATAAGTATTTTATCTCTGCAGTAGATTTAGTCTTTGCAATATATATTCTCAGAGATAGTAGCACTGTAGATGGCTATGGAGCATATGAAATTGTTTTTGAGATGACATATTCTGTTGGGGTTGGCAGGTTATCTTTACATACATAAACATAGATACACTATTTAGTAGTTATCAAAATCTGTTTGAGGACACAGAATATGACAGATGACCACCCATAATTGCATTATACATTGGTATCCCCAGGGTAATCAAATATTTAATATATTGATAATAAGCCTTCTGAACAAGAAGAAAAGGTCACTCATAAGAGCTCCAGTCCCGGTGGATGCAATGTCTTGATTTAATGTCACTAACCTGGCAAGACATTATTTGTCAGTTTTGTCAGCTAAGGATACACAAGAGATAATTTGTAACCACCAGATCAGTCCCACATTTGTTAGTCTAACCAACGAGAGAGAGGTTCTTACTTAAGTGAATGCATAGGCAAGACCTGAGTAGGTCACCCCTGTATAGGCATTGGGCCTGGATCTGCTGCACAGATGCAAGAAATCAGAGTGAAAATACATGCTGAGGATAAAATGCAGTGAACAGGATACAGCATGAAAGGACCCCTACATTAGGAAATGCGGCATCTGTACTGTTTCTCCAAACAGCCAGAACAAAGGTGAAAAAAGTGAACATGTATATACTCATCTAATTTCCATCCTAGAAATTTCAACTCAGTCCGTACCTCCAACAGTGCTCTTTATTTCCTTTTTTTTAATTTCCTCTGCTGAGAATGCCAGTATCACTGTAATTCGTGTATGTGTTTCCAGAAAAACATGAAGGAGAAGTATGAATGCAGAAGGAATAAGAAAGGTGAAAACCAGGACCTCATGCTCTCAAAGTTGAGTTTGAGGTGCTGAGTTATCCTGTTTTCTGTTTTCTGTAGAAAGGTCTGTTATGTGTAGAAAGAAACAAAAAAGAAAGAAAAAGCTCAGCATTGCCGTAGGCTCCTTCTGTAGTGGATGGTAGGACTGTTAGTACATAAACATGCCTGTGAATAAACCTGGCTTTCCTACTAGCTGTGAAAGGAAGAGACAATATAGATGTTCTTTCTCTTCCAGCTGTTAGACCTGAACTAACACAGTTAAACATGATTGGCATACAGCATTTCAGGAGCTATTCCTGTTTTCAGGAAGGCATACAATACTTTGTCATCAGATCTGAAGAACAGACTTTTGCATATGCACTTTATTGCACATGTAAGTTCATTGTGATATTTTCCTGCTACTTGAGACTTCCATATTTTCATGGATTTCCACTTCAACTGAGAAGAACATTTTACATTTTGTCTAAAGCAAGGTATTAAAATTAAAAAAAAAGGGGGGAAATTCAAAGAAATTCAAGCTTGCTTTAGCTCATGGCCACTCTGTTATCTTTCCTTATAATGTGTAGGTATGTGAATTTGTAAATATAAACATTTATGTAGGAACTGTTCAGAAAAATGTGAACGTAGGTTAGAAACTCTCTTTAGAAAGAATGAATCACAATGACTGTGGCTGAGTGCTAGAACATGCTGCCCAGAGAGATGCAGTTTTTCTGTCTTTGCAGGTTTTCAGAACAAGATCTAACTCTGAAGTTAATGCTGTTTAGAGCAGCAGATTGGAGTAGGTGACCTCAACAGGTGCCTTCAAAGTTGAGTTTTTCTTTATTCTGCATTTTGTTTTATTCTGTATTCTACAGCAGTGTGACATGCTATAAAAGGTGATGTTCATGTGAGTTTGATCTGACCTTCAATATTCAGAGCAATCTTTGAAATTTGTTCAGCTGTTCTCAAAAACTGGAATTACAGATCATGCTGCTATGCATTTTGTATAAGTTGAATGCATTAGAAAAAAACATGTTTAAAACATATTAAACAATTTTAGTCATTTATCATCTCAAAATCTATGAGGCTAAGTGTCTTACCTGCTGTAAGTCCATCTACCCAGACCAGGGAGGAGAGAGGAAGCAATGAAGGACAGTTACATTTATATTTAGAAGTACTGAAAGTATCTTGTCTATGTGTAAAACTTTATAGCTTTACCAGCAAATGTTTCTAAAACTTCCAGGGATAGAAACAAGCTCTGTATGCCCTAATGTCAGTTAGGAGAAATGTGAGATTCTTTTTCATGAATTTTCATGAATACCTGAGCCTGGTAATTCAGTAGAGTTGTCACTCTTCCAGGAGTTGCTAATGCCCGTTCTTAGCTATGGCCAAATGTAGTTTTGTGGGAATAAGTTTGTTTTTGCTTAATGACTGGCCCAGATTCTGGTTCTTATAGTGAGATTTGTAGCCCATGCAAGTTGTCCTACTGGAGTAAACTTCCTGTTTCCCAGTACCAGGAATAAATGTTTAAATAATACAGGCAATGCTTAAGTGCAGGATAGTTAACTGGTGTAATTCTGGCGCTCTTCTACACAGTAAGTCTCTAGTGTAAAATTTTCTTAATTAATGATCAGTGTGAAATAGAAAAATAGGTAGAAGAGGTTTTTTTATTATTATTTTACTGTCATATCAGAGTTCATTATAGTCTTGAATTTTAGGCTTTCTCTGTCCTGTGGGGCAGTGTGCTTTGTGGTCCTGGTCCTACGGTCCTCAAATCCAGGAGAGGTACTGGAGCATCCTGTAGACACTTTCTGGCTCAGCTTCCTTTCCTTGCAATCCAAGCACAGTGAAATGAGGTGAAAGAGGAGAACATGCTATGTGCTCAGATCTCATCCTGGTGTGGAGCTGGGATACACCCGAAGGAGAACATGGTTTGGGGAACTGGAAAGCACTCCCACGTGCTGCAGCATAAACATAGTTAAGAAGCACCATAAAGCAGCTGTCTTGTTCTCATGTCCCAGTTTAACGCAACTAGTAGCATAAATGATGGATAATTTTGATAAGACATGCCCAGTTCTGCTTGTTGATTGACATTGGTGCTTTTCCTAGCACCAAAAGCTCTTTCTCACTGCCCGGAGCTTGTTTTTCATCATAGTTGCACATTCAGTTCTACTACTGCCAGAAAGATGTTGTAATGCCGTTTGTTTTTACAAGGCAAGTCAGCAATCCAAGCAACTTTAGTTGGTCTCAGTAGGAATAAATATTGTTGATAAAGTCATGATCACAGATATGTGGAGTATTTTGTTTGCTGGCTACCCTGAATAAGAATGTGAGAATACAAGAGTGGCCATACGGAGCTGGACCAAAGGTGTCTCTTCCCCCACGCTCTATCTCCAGCAGTGGCCTGAGCAGATATCTAGGTGAAAATATAGAAGGACAAATTCACTGTGTTCCTATTCCCATCTGCTCCTGTCCTAGTTTCCCACTATTTTCAGCTCAGAGGCTTTCTGAACCAAATGTATTCAAATCATTTCATATCTGTATATTGTTTACCCATGTAATTTTCCCATTTAATATGTTTGCTGTTTGCACATACAGCCAAATTCCTCCTTCCTTTCGTGACAAAATGTGTAATTTCCAGTGTAAAATCACCTTAAAATGTACTAATTGAAGTAACTACTGCTAATAAAATTGAGTAGTGCATATTTTCCTTTTACGATCATCTTAAGTACTGCTTGATATGTTTTAATGTCTAACATTCCTAAGGCAGATGTTTGCTGTTCATGAAACATTAATTAGAATCTAAGAATTAGAGGAGAAAGAATTCATATGTATATACACATGTGCATCTGTTTTTTTCTGTGAAAAGAACACATTAGAAATTATATTTTTTAAAAAAAGACAAGAAGTAAATATTCAAGGGCACTATTTCAACAAGAGGTTACACCCAAACCTATTAAGCAAATTAAAGTGGAAAAGCTACTACTTTTTATATAGTATGGTTTTGGCATCTCACTACTATAGTAGTAGCTGAAATTTTTAAAATTGTAGGGAAAAATAGTGTGTACCAAATTTTATCACAGTTTAATATGTTCATAATTTCCAAAGTTATTTTCACCAATATACTGAGTGGGAACATAACATTGTAAGAGCTATCAGAAAAGGAAGTTATGTTATGTTAAAAACTACTGGTGTGTGGGTAGGGGGGTAGTTTTACAGAAAACAAATACATCTAAAAGAGTTAGAAACCTGGCAGTGCATTTCAAAGGACACGTGAGTACCCATATTTTACCTGTTATGTTTGAAACCTTTTTAGAGTGGTTGAATGAGCTGTTTGCTGCTGTGCATGTATTTACTTGACTCATAAATGTACCAGAGGCATCAAACAAATGTGTTAGGACTACTTTTTTCTCCACTTCTCACTGTCTTTGGTGAAGAGCAGCTCTGTGAGTCTGTGCGTAGTCTTCACTGACTCATTTCACGTGAAGAAAGACAGAAAACTATCATGGGTGAAAGCATATTGCTTGGCTGCTTGATTGGTTTGCTCCGAGGGTGCAACTCTTACGCTGGGTCCAAAGGCCAAGATTTTCAAAAATAATGCAGAAAATTCCACTCTGAAGCCCATAGGTGCCCACTTAAGAGCTCTGATTTCCATAACTGCTAAGCAACCCAGGATCCCTTTGAATTATGTGTATGTGCTAGCGATCCAAGGATTTTCTTAAACTGCTCATTACAGTACTGAGAGTAGGCATATTATATCTGAATTTTGTGCTTTTATTTCATTTGCATGCATTCTTAGTGAATGTGCCTGAAAGATTGGCCCAAAAGGTATGCACATCTCATAAATTAACGATTGTCATTGCTAGATCTATATACTGTTTATCTATTTACATATTTTATATTTAAATCTTTTTTCCCATTTTTGAAAAAGAAAAACTGTAAATATCAGGTTTTCCAAAATATTCACGAGGGTGAGATATTAATGTGTGCCTGTTGATTTTATCCTCTATCACCAAAGCACATTATCACCTTCTAAGAACTTAACAGTTATAATCTCTACCAAATTTTTTAATCTCATCTATTTTTGCGTTTTATCTTTGTGTGATTTCTACATACACAAAAATCACCAGAAGGGACTTTGTTGAGGAGAGGGAGGTGGATTTTCCTATTACTCCTTATGTGGATTCTATGTTCGCAGTTTTCTCAGTGCAAAGCATGATTTTCCACTTCACTTACGACCCTCCTAATATAACAGCTAGTTGCCACTGAAAAGGCTGATGACCCTGCCCTCTCCCGTGGCCGTAGGCTCCCATCCTCTCCCAGTGTCGGTGCAGGTGCTCTCCTGACCGCATTATTTTGGGAGCTAAACCAGCAAAAGCAAGCAAGCTGTTCCTGTATTTTGTAGAATTGATTTTTCATCATTGTAGGTCCCTGGGCTGTCTCGCTGCAGGATCAGGCAAGTGCCAGAGCTGACGTAAGAGAAAGCAACTGGAGCAGGACTGTCCAGTTAGGTTAGCTTAGCCGCGTTGTCAGCTCGCATCCTTCAGCAGCCCCGAGCCTGCGAAGGAGAAGCACGGCAGGACGGTGGATCGCGTTTTCCGTACTTTGCGGGGCCTGTTACGGCTTGCTGAGCCGACGGTGCAGACTGAACGACTGCTGCAACGTGCCGGCCCCAGTCCGGTTTTCCTTCTGGTGGAAACGAGAGCGGAGGGGGCAGAGTCGCTACGTGCCTGGGTCTCTCTCCAAAATGAAGTCAGCATCCGTTTCAGCTGACAACGACCCAGAAGCCTTCTTGGCTGCTGTTATTAGCTGTAGCGATTTTTTTTTTTTATTTAGCTCCATCTATCTGAGGAAGAAGCGATACAGCCTCCCAGCTAGCAAGGAGCTGTATGGCAGCGCGGGGGGATTCGGGAGACCTGTACCTCCAAGCCCTGGAGTCGAGGCTCTTCCCATGGCATCCTTCATGGGAAGGGCCAGAGCTCACGGTGCCAGAAAGACCACAGAAGAGTAAGGGCTGCAGTCGGAAGGACGGCTGCGTTACACAAATGCAGCACTCGGGTAGCGTTTGTATTCCTGTAGCAAAGACCTGAAAGTGGTGGGGCGACAGCTTGCTGTGCGACACTTGCTCCTCAGCGGCTGTGTCGGCCAGCTCTTGCCTTGCCAGGAATGGGGAAACACCGGGAAGTTAATACTTCAGTGGGAAAAGAGAAGTACTGTGTGTTTGCCGCAGGGTGAGAGTACGTGTGCAGGCTGTTTCTGTGGAGCAGCTGGTGTGCAGTAACTTGTCACCATGCGGCGAGTTGTTTGTGTGTCTAAGCGCTGAATACGGTTCAGGGCTTTAATCAAGCCACCACGCTCGGTGGGCAGCTCTGCTCTGTGCACAGGAAACGTGGCATCGCTACAGGAGGACCAACAGCATCACTGCAGAACATGTGTTTTTAACAGACCGTCACTGCATGGATTAAGGGCAGGGGCCTTTCACAGTCTGCAGAAAAGAGTGGAAGAAAAACACTCAGGAAATCATAGGCAGCATTAGTAGAAAGGAAAAATAATTTTGCATTGCCTGGCTTATTCGAAGCCCTGTTGTGTGCAGAGCAAATCATGTTCTGGAGAACTTGAAGGCCATCTGCTGGTGAAGTCTAACTCTTTTTCTCAATTTGCAGACTTCTTGCCTCAGAGAAAAGCACTTAGCCCAGTGTGAGTTTCAGAGATGTACGGGTTCAGTTTCAGCTGTAAATACCACGGGTGACATTCACCCTAAATCACCCTAAATGCTCACAGCCAGACACCATCTGATTTCATTCATTTCACCTTATGGGCAACTATGACCATAGGTGTTGCTAGTGTTTGGTGGAGAAGACAGGCAGTCTCCTAGGGTTTACCTTAGCATAGTCATTTCTACAGTAGTACAGAAATTGCACTGTTTCGCTAAATAATTAAATACAAATAAAAAAAAAGTCAAGCTGACAAGTCAGAACCAGACTTTCTTCTTTGTTAATTTTAATCTGTCAAATCTGACGGCTCGATGGTAATTTGATCCCTCCTGTAATTTCCCTGGGATGTGGTGTATGGTTTCAGTCCTCCTGTAGCTAAACCCCACCTTGAGCCTTAAAGGCTGCCCGAGTTTCTCACTCTGGGCAGACTGGAAGGGACACTTGAAATCAAGAGAGGCAAGCTGCTATAATATGGTTTAAAACATTTTTTTTTTATTTCATTTCCATGATTTTAAAAGCATTGTATGCAAAAAAAACCCTCCTCTCAAAATAAATACCTATGAATACCCAGACATTTCCATTCTTGAGTACCGCGCTTTGTTTGTCAAGTGGGATACCAGAGAGCAATACTTTCTGGAGCTTTGTATTGAGCAAAGCCAACTGGCAGAACCCCTATGGCTTTTAAAAAGTACCAAACACCATTCAGAGGCCTTTATTTTTTTATGTGTCTCTGGGTGGTTGGCAAGGTTGTTTTGCAGAAATTGCCCAAATCGGTGGAGCTTGCCCCTTTGCTGCTGCAGGACTGACGGAAAGAAGGGAGGCAAAGGAATCGAACGTTATTGTGAGAGGGACTTACCTCAGAAAGCTTAAAAATGGGTCTTCATGCTCTTTTTACAACTTTTTGTGGTGTCTCCATTTAGCAAGTCACATGGCTTGTGCGAGGCAAAAAGCAGAGCTTGTGTTCCCAGCTAGGATTTGGCTGTTTTTCTACCTGTAACATGTTTTCTGTCTCTCCATCTCCAAAGTTACAGTGACAGAGGAAGATCACCTTGGAGATGTGCTCTTAGCTGTTATGTGTATGTGTCGCTCTTGTTGGTTAGTATATTATTTAGCGTACACTGCTGAAACGGAAAGTATGAGGCTACATCTGCTTTTTCTAGCCGACGGTAACCTTTCTCCTCGGTGTCCTGAACAAGTAATAGCTGTGAAGCTTTCTATGGAAAATGGCAAGGCACGGCGCTTTCTGTCGCTTGCTTTGCTGCTTGCCGAGCTTGGAAGAGGTGGGCCTGACGCTTTGCCTTTTAGAAAGAGTGAGTAATCGAATGGAGAAACAGCAGCACTGACTCTGTGCCACCTTCCTGGCACCATTTTATTCCATCCTTTCCTGTATAAATGCCAGGGTAAGCACCGAGCTGCTCATAGCCATGAGGTCACCCTCTTGTACGTGACAAATAGCCTTTTACGAGGTGCTGATTGTGTTGGAGGCTCTTTTCTCTCCATACTGGAAGTTACAGCAGCATAGTGAGCTTGATCCTCCTCCCATTTAAACAAGCTGTACTATCCAGGATCTGAACGCCCTGTTGCAAAATAGGCATTTAAGACAGCTCATAAATCACATACAGCAAAAATGAAGCACAAATATTTATTTTTTAAGATAAAGATTTTCTAATCTTGGGCTTATGTACCTTGAGTGTTGAGCTTGAAGGTTTGATTTACACATTTGCTTTTTATTTTAGCTGCTGGGATGTTTTAAAAAAGTGAGACTTATCTCAATGAATCATCTAAACCAAGTCTTTTATTTGCCTTGAGATGCAGATGCTTAAACGCAATACCCAAGCCATTTCTATGACAGCAAAACATATCTGTATTCCTGTCACATAGGTAAAATGTTAATCATCCTGCTCACTTGGAGACTGCTTTTAGTTAGTTGTTGATATTACAGTCCTCTGTCTATTCTTTCCTCTGTTTCAGAGATTTCCTTTCTGCCCATTTACATGCCTCGTATTCTAAACAAAAATAATTATTCTGAAAAAATTCTTAGCCTGAAGATGAAGTATAAGCACATTTCAAGTGTTAAAAGAGGGCTGTCAGAAAGAGTACTCCAATATTATTATTTTTTTTTAATTGTAGTTTTGTTAAATTAGGATCGTATTATGAAAATATTTAAACAAAAACAGAAATTTGGACTACCATAAATTTAAGGCTTAAAGATTTGTAATATAGCAGATTGGAACATCAATGAAGTCACATGCTAATGCTGTGAGAGCCTTTATGCAAAGTTCTAGCCCAGTATAAACCGTCATCACTAAGTTTTAGAAATCCCTAAAAATAAAGTTTATGCCAGAACAGCTATAGCTGTAACAACACTGGCTCTTGTAACAGAAGGTTGAATATTAGTGTTGACATAAAAACTTCTCCAGAGATACATCAACCTCAATATTTCTTTCAAATGCCATTCTTAGTGTTTCATCTTCCTCAAAGGTACATACTTATTTCTTATTGTGGACAGATTCAGATTTCTCTTGATAATTTATTTTCATTTGACAGTCACAAATTATTTCAGGATCTGAGAACTTGCTTCATAAGAGTATAAAAGAGCTGGCTGATGAATCTCTAGATCATTTGTCTTGAATGTCAATAAACCTGGGAAAGTCATGGAAGTCCCAGAAAACTTGGGGAAGGCTAATGTTGTCCCAGTATTTAAAATAGCTGTAACAGGTGAACAGAGAAAGCATCATGCTGGTGTTTAGCTGTAAGTGAACATGACTGCTGTGCAATATAACCATAATGGAGCTGATAAGGAGATCAATTAATAATGATTTATAGCTGAGTAATATAATTAATGGGAAGCAATGAGGGCTTTTAAAAAATGGATCCTGGCATACCAACTTGATAACATTTTATGACACAAATTTATCTAACCAAGGCAAATATATTGTTGTAGTAAACTTATTTAAAGCATTTGACATGGTATGCATTGTATTTGGAACTCAAACAATATATTTTAATTGGTTAAAATTGGGATAACTGGTAGGTCCTAGGACATTTCTGTATGGAATATCTTCAGTGAGCATATGCATTTCCATAGGAATTTTTCTCTAGCTCTGTGCAGTTAAACTTTCTTATTAATCAGTGGCCTGGAAGGAAACAAAATTAAATAGTTGGCAGGTGATAGACTGAGAATTGTCAAATAAGGAAGTGGAAAGATCATTAATGCAGGCTGATCTGGGTATCTTAGCAAATGATGTGTTTGGTCAAATAGGGGCATCCACAGTCCAGATCTGGGTACTAGAAACATCTTTTAACAAAAGGTTTCAAGATTAAACTTATCAAAGATAAATTGTGAAGTCATGTATAAAGTTCTTCAGAAAAAAACGAGTTAGTGAACTTGAAGTTGGAGACGTTTAAAATAGAAATTAAGCTCAGATAAAGTGAGGCTAGTTCATTTTCAAAGCAGTATTTCAAGGATGTGGTGATTTCTCTGACATATTAAACACTTTTAAATCAGAACCTGAATTATTTCATACTGCAAAATATATTGTATTCAAATAGGAACTATTTTAAAGAGGTGCTGTCATCTGTGGTGTGGAAAAAGAAATATTTAAGCAATCATTAAGGTCCCTTCTGGCATAATGATCTGTTAAAACTGATTTTGGCAGTCCCAAGATATATATCATGCTCTTGCTTCATTTTTTGCTTCTGTTATGTTTTACAGTTCAATTTCACCATTCAGTATTGAGAGCACAAGACGTCAGAGAAGGTCTGAGTCTCCAGACTCCAGGAAGCGGCGCATCCATCGGTGTGACTTCGAGGGATGCAACAAAGTATACACAAAAAGTTCTCACCTGAAGGCTCACCGAAGGACACACACAGGTAAGACTTCACTGGCATTGTGTTCTGGCGTTAAAACAAGTAGGTTCCTTTATGCCTAGTTTAGGATGTACTGAACTTGTCGTGCATCTTATGCAATGAGTCGTAGTTCTGTATATAACTGATGGAGATGTCTGTGGGTGCATCTGCCATCAGCATTTTCATGCAGATCAAGAGCGTGCTTTTGAATTGAATTTCCCTGTCATCCCCACTTCCTATGCTTTGCTTCACAGCACAAGAGTAGTCTCAGAGAGCACAAACTGGTCTTCTTTCAGAGAAAGCTAAACAGGAAAGTGCCCTCTGGGGACACATCTAGTGTGCTTCAGTGCATGGGACTGACCAAAGTAGTCCAAATAAAACTCCCAAGAACAGCATGGTGGGACACATCCATGGGCATGGATCTTCAGCACCAACTGTTTGACTCTACAGATCTGCTCGTATTGAGCTGCTGCTTGCTTTTATAGATTTAGCCTTTGAATGGTAGGTGCCACTAAATGCCTTCAGTTCAATTCAAGTCTAAACTTAGGAGAGCGGGATTTCTTTCCGGAGGCCTTCAGAGCCAACTAGCACTTACTACAAAGGGGACTTGATCGGTTTACGAGGACAAGTACACTAGATCCCTATAATGGAGGTGCAGAGAGGTACCTACATTAGATGAACTGGATCCCATTTAATGATCCTTACTACTTAACACTTACTTGATACTTGGTGTCCTCAATAATTTTATGGGCTGTTACTAGTACATATGATAAGCATCCGAGGGTAGCTGAGGCAGTGATTTGTAAATGTTATATTTTATTGTGGATAAACTCTGAAACAGCTGCTTGAAGTCATCAAGAGCAAAAAAAGCAATAAATTGATGACTAAAAAAGGTAGTAAACTGAGCACTCTGCTTCAGTGCTGTCCCTTGCTCTGCTATTAAAGTTGCTATTTATTGATCTTTCCACTTTTTTTGTACTTCAGCCTTTTTGTAACTCCTCGGAGAAAAGATGGTATTTGTCCAGCATGTAGCACAATGTTATTCTTTGCTGAGAGCTGCTGGTGCTTTCTGTGGTGTGATATACTTTACAGAGTATGAGATACTATTTCAAAAATAAAATGATGGCCTCTCTATTGCAAATGAGGCTGTGTCTCCATCACACTTTCCAATATGTCTTTTGGTTGTTAGGACTTTTGTTGAGAGGAATACTGAACAAGGCTCCATCCTAATACCCCATACTAAACCAATTTCAGTAAGGTAAGAGTCCCTTCCTTAAACAGCAGAAATGTTCTAGGAATTTAGTTAGGTTTTCCTCCAGGTCAATTATTCTGGTTTCTTCACATCTTACCAATACTGCTTGTGCTACCTTCTCTCTCTTAATGTATTATGTCTTGTCTTAATGCTTTTTTTCATTTCCTTCCTTTTTTCCCCTCTTCAACCTAGTCTTCCGTCCCTACTCCTCATATCTATTTTATATACCCTTACCCCTATACTCTGCCATTCTTGTTTTCCTTCCTCTTTTATCCCAGTCTAACCCTTTTTCTTCTCCTTGTCCTGTTTTCTAAATTACTTCCTTATTCATTGCCTGTATCACCCTTTGAGCATGTTATGGGTGTAGCAGATTAGAAGGCAGAGAGCCAAGAAGAGGTGTGAAACCAGTAGACATTTGGGGTTGGATGTGGCTTATACCACAGGGAGGTTAAGCTATTCTAGCCATTAAATTAAAGAGGATAAGAAAACATAGTGGAAGAAACTGGGTTACAAACTGTATGGAGGGGTTGGGAACCTCAGAAATGTCACAGCCATGTTAGCATAGGAATATAAAACATTATTGTCTGCCATGAGATTTTAAGTTTAATCTTACCAGCCACTGAGAACCACAGTTGTCATTGACTTTAATTAGTGACTTGCCGGGAGTCTGTAATTCACTAGTGATCTCCTGGCAGGCTCACTCTTGTGTGCAGTGCGTCCAGATCAGTGTTAGATAGTCTGCGTCTCTGAAGCTCAGGCTGTGCGCTTAGAGTGCTCGAAACTAAAAGCACCAAAGGTTTAAAATGGTGTGGTTACTGCAGCTCGTACAGCTGTAGCTCTTCAGCAGTGTTAAGGGAGTTTCCGTACCCGTGGTAATCATACAGTTCATCTCCCCTAGCTTTGGTTCTCTGACAGTGAGGTGTCCAGGCTAAGCTATCTGTCTGGGATCTCTCCTAGTTGGGCAAGCAGGACTGGCACCTTTGGGGCACGTTATTCTGTCTCCAGATAGTAGAGGTGGATGAACTGGCATGTGAAGATGTTTTTCTTTCACCGCTGAATAAAGAAGCCCGGATACCAACCTCTTAGCTGGGTGAAATGAATCCCCATCCCAAAAGCCTGCTGCCTAAAATATTTTGTAGTAATGTTGAGTGTTGGTTTATTCCTTCGGGGGGAAAAGAAAACCTAACGGGAAAAATAGCACCAAATTTAAAACCTTCATAAAATGCTCATCTGTTAACTGCTTTATATTGTTGTAGCTTCATGTCTGCTGTAATGTATGAAATTTTAAGTAGTCTTGAGAGAAGATAAATGCTGAATTTAGCCAGGAGATCCAGTGAGAAAATCTATACTGTGCTGTTAAAATGAAATATGTTTTGCAGATCACTTTTCAGGTCTTGGTAAATCATGTAGCACTGACCATAAATATACTCTATGTATTAATCTTGTCTTGCTTTTTTTTTTTTTTTATCTTAACCTTTAGTTTTACTTCAGGCAAAACAAGTTAATTATTCATGTATGACCCACAGTAATTAGTGTGCAGTTTTGGATAAGTATAAATGAATTATGACAGCTATGCACGCAAGGGTGAGCAAGTTTGAATAGGAAACTGAGAAAAGATCACAGAAACTCAGCATTGCATAATCTGGATTTTTTTTTTTAAGCAGGCTGATCTTGCTCACAATTGTTCAACTGAGCAGGATGTGTCTGAAAACTAGGGTTTTTTTCCGTTTTATATATATGCATAGCAAGTAAAACATTCGCAATCATTTGGACACAACAAAAAAATAATAGGGCACTTTGACAGTCGTTGTTGATTGGAAAGTATACTTCTTTTGAACTTAATTAAAAAAGGAGAACAAAATTTTGCAGACAGTAACAGTAGCATTTAATTCTCTTTGTGTGACACCTATTTTTTTTTTTAAGTATGCCAAGGGCCAGCTCCCAAACACTTGCTCACGAGTGTCTTTAGAACTTAGTGTAAAGGTGTGGGCATCGCCCGCTGGGGGGCGTGCTTGAACTACACATCGCTTCGGGAACTAGAGGGATGGTGAATGCAACCTCTCCTAGAGCCTTCCGTAAATCACAAGCACTTGCTATCGAATTTCTCTTTCTAGTACCATGTTTTTGTGGCTGTTTTGCCGTATTGTCAGATACAAATATCAGGAGGAATCGGGTGCGATGGAGAGCCTTCGGGGCTCGCAGTCAGTCTTGCAGCTCAGGTTTATCAGCTCTTTCTGCAGGGAGAAACTATGAGAAATTGGCTCGCCTGAGTTGTGTTGAGTTAGTTTCGGCTTCAGTGAATGTCAAGAAAATTACTAATGTGTGACTTTTCGAATGAGCAGTCTTGAAGAGTCAGAAAACAAGGAATCCTGAGTTGTATTGCTAATCTGTGTATGGCTGCATTGCGCTCTCCCTACGTACTTGTGCTGTCCCGGTAATAGCTGGGAATTTTAATTTCTGTTCACTGAGAAGTGTGCACCCACGAACTCTCAGTGTCACTGATGTTCTTCCCTTTGCTTCTTTTTTTATGTATTTTTAAGACTGGTAGGGAAACAAACAGAGCACTGTTGTGTGATACATAATTGTCATTTCACATCTTTCAGGCAGTATTAAAGCTGTCAGTGAAGCTTCCACTAGGGCAACTGAGCATTTCAAACTAAGTAATTTTGATTTTTTCCACAGTGTTTTTTTTCCTGTCAAAATTTCATTCTAAAACTATTTAAATTTATCTTAATAAATTACTGTTTCCTTTCCTACTATCCTTTGTTTGTGCAAGATCTACACACTCTCTCTCTTTTTTACAGAGAGATGATGAAAATCTGATATATCTTATGTAAATTGAAGAGGCAAATCATGCCTTCTGTTGAGAGGCTGATACAGGTTATAAAAACTAGACTTTAATACCTGATCTGTGAAGGTGGTGAAACTGAAAATATTTGATCTATAAAACTATAAAACTGGTAGTAAATGTCAAACATTTCATTATTTGGCAAAGAACAGATATTTTCACACTATGTATTTGAGGGCATGCCTCTTGACCTCCCTAGTTGGCTGGACATTTCAGAAATGTCAATGAAAAGTTGCAAAACAATCAAAAATGTTTTGCAGTTTACCTGCAAAATTTCACTTTACTCATCACTATTTTTTCAGTCAGGTGAGAAGTTAATGAATGATGAACAGGACAAGGCCGTACAGTTCTGATCAAATGCAAGGCAGTAAAGTCACAGATGGAGTAATACATGCCATATGTGTATTAATATAGCCTCAATCACTGTCATACTAGTGGATGAAGGGGGTCTATGGAAAGACTGAGGACAGGAGAGCCTGTTTTAGGGAGAGAGGAGGGGGAAAAGAAGAACAAATACATAGGACCCTTTGGGCTAACTGCTATAACAATGCAAAGGAGGTGTTAGAACATGTAAATACCTTTGCATAGATGACAGTGATCACATGAAAACACACATTTCATTCACAGTCATTTCAGTTCTCTTTTTACCAAAAGAACTGAATAATGAAAAGTAAGAATAGCAAAAGATTTAGTTCTTTAAAGGTTCTGGCTGCCTACAGAGATAGTTCAAGGAACCCTTCTGTGCACTGCTGACTTTGGGGAATGTCCTAGCATATGTATTTGGGCCACCGGTAGGTTCTTCCACCCAGTACTGGCCAAACTGTCCCACTGGTCTATGAGGTAGCTAAAAAGCTACTTTCATTTTTGATCCAGAGGCTGCTTAAACTAGAAATTCTAGTACACAATATTCTATTTTAATCCAAATCCCAAGGCTGACTTTTCCATGTCACGTCCCAGTTTTCATAGGCATCATCTATCTTCTTTTAAATAGGGAGAGCATGTAAATTTGAGGTGTATTATGTAAATTGAAGAGGCAAATTATACTGTCTGTGTTAGGAGGCCGGATAAAGAACACAGAGACTTAAAGCAGGTATAAAGGGTATTATATGGAGAAGAAATGTAAACTCTTCTCTTTTTTCCATGTATGCAGAATTCACTGTGTGGTGTGAATGCGTCACAGTCAAAGTGGTGCCTAGCATGGGGGGTATGACCTGAAATCTAACCGACTAACTACATAGTCATTAAAAGGGAAATTTGATTTTTGCTGGATTTCACATCTAAAGTTGCTCGCAGCTAAATCCATTTCTAGCTTATTGTGGCAACCCTTTTACCATATGGAAAAGCCCAAGGAGTTTAAAACATTGTATTAATCATCCTGAAGAAGTTAATAAAGAAATAAGATGCCTGCTTTAAGATTCTGTGGGCCTTAGCTTTAGAACATCAGACCAGAAGAGATTGTTGTCTCTCTTGAGTCCATCAGATTTTCTTTAAAGCTAATGCAATACAAGTAATTACTGTCCTGTATCTCTGCGTGACCCTATTTCAGTCATAGTTACTAATTTCTAGAGAAATGTGGCACAATTGCTTCCTGGAGTCAACAGCAGCAAAAATCTGGGACATTCTGCTAGGCTTGTAGTGGGAATTGATTTATTCTGTGTGTCTAGGATGTCACCTAGTCACAACTGTGGTTTTGCGCCTGCTGCCAAGGGATGAAGGAGGGCAAAGACTGTATTTAGAAGATCTACTATGAGGCTCAGAAACAGAGCTGTGACTGCTCCTCTTCCCTGAGGAGCCTTAACCAAAAGTCCAAATCATTCTTCTCGGTGCGGGTGCCATAGCAGTTGTGGCAGCTTATTTATGTACTTACAGAGACAGGTTGAATATAGCCTCCAGGCCAAAGAGATTTCGTAGCATTTGGGGCTTTGTCCTTGATCAACGCCTGTATCGTTCCTAAGATATGAGAGCAAATACCTTTGCCGCAGACGTAATGAAGCCTATTTGTCAGTGTCAGGGGGTCTTCACCGGTGCTACGTGGAGGCACTAAACATCTTAGAAATGTGGTTTTGTACCTGAGAAAATGACAGTATTTCCTCTCAGAGAAGTTCCTTTTTAGCTGGGTTGAGACACCACCCTAAAAGAGAGAGGGCTTATGAGTATATGAGTGTTTTATTTAGTCTGTGCTTTTTCAAACATTGCATTCCTCTCACTCACTGTTTCTCCATATATTATTTTAATATGAAAGAGCCCCTGACATTAGTCTTTGTTCTCATTTTCCTTTCAGCAATTTCAGAGCAGAGTAAAGAAGCAGAGGCACCAAAAAAGTTATTTTTGCTCTGTAGGTTTTAAAATTCCATTCATTACCTGTTGTTTTCTTAAAGTCCATTTAATACCTTTTACTAGCTATATGTTCCAGAGAGATATTTACTGGTTTATAATCCCTTCTTTAGACAAATATTAGGAGGAAACAACATTTTCTAAGTAATCCTCTTGGCTTTAACTTGAACTCTGTAGACTTTTTGCCTACTTTAAATTTAACACCTCTTTGTCACCACCCTTCAGACTCTCTTTAAAAGCCAAGCTTTTCTTTCTCATGTCCTATATGCCCCACAGAGCCTTATCCCAGAGCTCTTCCAACTGCACGTAAATCTGTCGAGTGAAAAAAAGCTCGGCTAATAGCAGGTTCGCATGTTGTTCCAGAACCTGAGAATTTAAATAAGCAAAGCCACTTTAAAAATTAATTTCCTTTAAGTAAATTAGGAGATTCTATTTGTATTGGGCGATGCTTTTATTTTTTAATAAATACTTTCTTTTAATGTTTAAAATTTACTGCCAGTTACAATAAACAGCAGAGCTTTCCAGTATGGAAACCAGTATATTTCATGGAAGTCTTCAGTTGTAGCTTTATTGCTCTTTCTTCATGCTACTTCAATTTAGAAGATAGACACATTATTTAATAAACGGAGCTCCTAAAGCCTCGGTCCATTCCCATTGACATTACTGGGTTCAGCATCTCAGGGATAGAACTTACGAGGTATTTAAAATAGGATGTCTGCTGGCAGGTATGTGGCAGGCTATAAAGGCAGACTCACCAATGCCACCACATCCTAGTAAGGTGATCTACAAGAATGTTAAGCTCTGCTAGCTGCCTGACTGTAGTGAGATATTTTTCTGAATGCAGTTACTCATGGGCAGGTGTCCATACCACAAGAAGCTTGTACATCCAGTTCTCATCCAATAGCTACTACATGGAAAATTAAAAGATTTCATTTCTGGCGCATCTTGCGAGCTCTGAATTCACCTTATACCCAGGGAATCGCTTCTCCGCATTGTAGGTCTGATGCTGTGCCGATATGGAAGAATGCCCATGTGGTTATTCCAAGTTACTTTGATGGGAAAGCAAGTCAAATTGTGTCTGTGATTGCTTTCAGTCTCTAGGTTATGAAAATTATTTGCAACAGTGCTCCTTGACTTTGTAAATATGGGGTGCATATGTGTTTTGTCTGTGTGTGGCACGAGGGAATAATGATGATTTCATTATGCAGAATAAAATCTTCTCTAAGTAAATCATTTAGAACTTAATACTCTACCTCCAAAGAACTGCAGTTCATCTAAGGTCTCAGGCATGATTGCGATCTACCTCTTGTGGCCCTGCAGTGGCATGGAGGCGAGCAAGAACTCTCTGCTCCCGTTCCCTTCAAAATGCTTTCCCAGATGTTGCACCCAGACCTAAAGGAGTAAGTAAGCATTACAGGCTTTTCAAGGACATTAATTCTTGCAGCCAACTGAAATGCAGAGAGAATGGGATATCAACTTGCTCCTTAAATGTCCAATACTAATGATACCACCTGCCTTTGCTGAAGTGCTTCTGGAATTGCTCATGCCCCTATTGACCTTATCAGGGCAGACTGTCCATCAGGAGTTCACTGAAAGTAGAGAATGCTGAAAATTGCAAATAAGTCTCACAAAAGCCTTTCTTTTAATGATTTATTCGTGGTTTCTTTTTCTCCAATTTTCTTTTTTCAATGACTAACACAAGGAAAAAGAGGCAAAAGCTGAAATCTAGTGTTTTTAGTCTTCATTTTTTATAGATCAACAGGTAAAAAGAATAGGAATATTTTAGAAGACTTGTCTTTTCCTGACAAAGGGAAAAATCAGGTGACTTACAGAACTGGTGGATGTTTTCTGCACTTCAATATTTTCTCCATATAGGATAAGAAATTTTGTAGTATCTTGGTTACATTAATGATCTTTTCTGAGTGTCTTTTTCCTCATTGTATGTGTTTTTGTCAGTTAATAGTTTTTTTAAGTATCTCATATACTTTTTCTGCACTTTAGAATGGTAACAATTGGCATCTGTTCACTTGAGAAGTTTGGCGGCATTCACAACTCAGTTATTTGATAACTAAGTTTTCTGAGGGAGGTGGTAATCTTGGAGCTCTGGTTCTGTGTACTGCACACACACCAGGGTCCTGGCCTCTGCCCGAGCCTGAGTTCTCGCACAGCACAGACAACAAATAATCAGTTGTGTTAAACTGAATGAGATGAAGCTCGTCCTGTGGAGCCTTTTTGTTGTTTTCTTTGTTTGTTTGGGGTGATCATTTTGATTTGTCTTTTTTTTTTCTGGAAATAGTGGAAGGTTAAACTGAGCAACATATGTTGTTGTTACTGAACATAGAGCAATTCCTAGAGCATTCAGGAATAGTGACAGTAGCAGAATCGAAGGCCCAGTTACTGGAAATTGAAAGAATTTTATCACTTGACTGGCATCATCCTTGCAGTTGTGGACCACGATAGAGGAAAGGTTTTATTCAGGAGAAGACAAGCCAGCAGCACCCAGGATAAAGCAAGTTAGTGTGCAGGCCTGTTACCAGCTCTGTGCGGTTAGCTGCTAATACAAGTGCAGATCTGTTGCATTGCCTTTTCTAGAACCTTTTGAGAGTGGAGGTTGCCATAAAAGAAATAATCTCTGCCTTCCCCATGGCACTAGACCTTTTACAGTCCCATAAATTTGCTATGCAGAAGGGAAGGAGGAAGTTTCCATGCTGTCTTTCATTACATGTATGCATATATATTATATATTATCTATTATCTGTTATCTGTTATCTATTGTATATGTACACATATATGCATACATGTATATGTACGCATATAAATCATACAAGTGCATGTGTGTGTGTGTGTGTGTATGTGTATAAGGTATGTATATAAATACAGATGCAAGGACCATGCTGTGCAGCAAAAGAGATCAAGAAGGCAAATAATACACTATTTGTCATCTACTGTCAATAATCTTGTGTGGGAACAGACTTTGAGATTTGGTCTGGCTCATGGATTCAGGTGTACAGGAAAGGCCTTTTACATTTCCAGAATTTTTATTTTTATTGTTATTATGGGAATTAACATTTATCTTTCACATCAGCAATGACAAAACCTTGATCAAGAGTGTTAATTTGTTCATGTCTTATGTAGTACTAGATAACCCAGAGAGGTTGTGGAGTCTCCTTCTCTGGAGATCTTCAAGGCCCGCCTGGCTGCAACCCTGTCTAACATGCTCTAGGTGACCCTGCTGAGCAGGGAGGTTGGACTAGATGATCTCCAGAGGTCCCTTCCAACCTTACTGATTCTATGATTCTATGATAAGTCACATCAAGGGACAAAGTTGCTATGCAGAAGCCTAAAATATGAAAATGTGGAAGTGAAGTTTCTTGTATTCCTCCATGTTTCTTTTCTGTATAACAGACACAGCTGAGGCTAATATGATGAATTTGTCTTCTTATATTATGGAGAATGAATTCTTGTGAGTCTAGTCACAAAGGTCCTTTGTTTTTACTGGGATTTGTATTAAAACAGTGTTATATTGAGGTTATTACCTGTGTAGAGAGTAGTGTGCAACAATATACAAAAGCCAGAAGTAAGAGAAGGAAAGAGGTAAGGGTCCTAAACTAGCCCTGGTCATGGAGAAAAGGTAACAGAAGGGCTAGGATAACAAACAAGAGCTAAACTTAGCAGCTCAGTGCAATGAAAAGTCAGTTATGTGTTATGATATGGAAAAATGACTTCGACCCAAATTATCAGAAACAGAGCATATACATAGTAGGTTTGTATAGTATGATGACATTCTGTCTGTTCTTTTAGGGTAGAGCATGTCATTAAGTTTGTGAATTCAGGAAGTTGTTTTGTTCCCAATTTTCACATGTAGAAACCATGTCCCTGTGCTTTACCTAAATCAAAATGAGAACAGGGAATAAAAAACCTGAATTTCAAGACATGTGTCAGTCAGCACAGTATGTTCCTGTTCTGCTCATAGAAATTGTTTTCCCAGACTTGCTCAACTGATACAAAACTCTAACCTCTTCCCAGAAGGATCTTTTATTTGCATATTAACACTGAAACATAAAGGTCAAATTCATTATATTCACCAAAGAGATACAGTGAATTAGTAACAGAAACAGAGATCCAAATGACCTTTTTGAAAAATTTGCTAGACATCTGAACATTTGAATTGGCCTTCTCATCAAAATGCTGCAGTAATATTTTAGTCTTTTAAAGGGATACCACTAAAATTAGTGTTTTCATTTCAGAAAGTAAGATGCTTCTAATATTTGGGTCATAATGTTGCTGTTCATTTTCTCTGCAGTTTTGAGAAGGTCGCTTGTGTTCACTGGGTTGGTTTCCCTACCTGCAGAATAGACATGATGATGTTTGTTATGCGTGCTATTATGAAGGCAGACTATTATAAAGTATTAATATTTTTTAAATAGTTTTATAAAGCATTTTGAAGATGGAAAGTGCTTTATAAGTGCTCTTATGTTTTTTTTTCATTACAAAATTGTACTAATAAAAAAAAACACAAAACATTACAGTTGTCATTTCCCTTTCCCCTGTGTCTAAAAGCTAAGCTGCCTTCTTCCTCTGGGAGTGTCTTCATTATAACATGATGTTTTTGCTGTAAAAAAAGATTATTTTGCTGTCCAGAATATGATATTTTTAGTAGAAATGCAGAATCTAATTATCCATCTTTTGGGTTTGTTAATTTATTATTTGCACTCCCAGAGTCATATCAGTATGGGAGCAGTGTGCCTGCTCTATATGTTTCAGAATGATTCTGGTGTTTATGTGGCAGCTGAAACCAGTTGATGTAAATGCTACACGTTACATGTTTTGTGTAATATCATGTAGCAGAAACTTCCAAACCAGTAGAATAATGTCCTAACCCTCCAGATCTGTTGACTTCAACTAGAATATTTAACATTGTCAAACAAGGTAGAGGCATGTTTACTGGGTTATTTGTTTTCTTTCCACGTGTTATGGACTAAGTCCTTAGGAAAATAGTGGGAAATACTCCTCCAGGAGAAATGGTAATAGAAACTGAGTAAGAAGATATAAAGATGTGGCAGTAGACAGCAGGGCTGGGCAGCTACCATCTGTTAAGCTTTGCAAGCTTAACTCAAGTCGGTTGTAGTTCATGAACAGGATGAGGGAAAACTTCTCTTCTTTGCTCCCAGCCTCTCAATTCTGAAACACTACAGAAAATCTATAAAGCAGGGTTCATTTCCAAGTGCTTTTCTTTAATCTTTTTTTTTTCTATATCAAAAACAACATTTATCATTCGGCTCTTTCACAGAAAAATGAAAGCTTAAATGCAGAAAACTCTGATTACATGGTGATGCCTGTACCGTGAACATAGCCTTATGTGTATTTTCTATCATCTGACTCTTACTTGAATTAAAAATATTATCAGTGTTTCAGAATAAGGAAAACTACTGAGAAGTGATCAAATAATTGTGAATCCAGGTGAGAGTTGCATACAGAAAAATTGGATAGATGGGAATCTTTGAAGAGGACACAGATAAGAAGGGATGTGACACTCCTGTAATAACAGAGAGAAAAGTTTATACTAGAGAAAGAAACGTGTAAAACTTCTATCCTAGAAATAGTCTTACCTCATTGCTACTCGATGACATAGTTGTCAAGAGCTTGATAAACTGATGAATAAATGAAACTTGAATAATACACAAATAAAAGGAATTGTAAGTGTGCAGTGAGTACACAGGGTATCTACAATTGCAGTAAATAAAATTTCTCACCTAGGCAACATAATCCAACCCTATTTCCTGGAGTTCCAGATAAACTTACCTGCTGGCAAAATACTCCATAACGATTTATACAAGGCTTTTGTTGCACCTTTCTTTGAAGTATCTATCATCAAAAACTGTGATACCAGCAGCAGAGTAAAGTTGCAGAGGGATGTGCTGCTTGTGAAATCCTGGTCCTGGTCCCTTCGTCTCTTACATGGCACATTTTATTGCTGATACCTCTGTACAAAATTATTTCAGAATATTTGAACGTCACTGGGTTGTAAAGTAAAAGCTTGTGAGATTTATTCCCTTAGATGAATGATCTTCTAGAAATATGGAAAAATGTATGTTTGGTTGTGTGGAGGGTAGAAAATTTTTAGGTTATTGACTGAATAATGATCATTATTGAGCATTACTAATTTGTTATTTGCTTGCTTTTAGGAAGATTCAACAAGTAACCATTTTAACTATGCTATTAAATGCTTAAGTGAGAGGAGTGAGAGGAGTCATAGTAGAGTAGGAAAAATAATATGGTAAAAGTAATTAAACTAATTTGGATTGTGGCATCTGGGTTGGAAAAGGCAATGTTTTGGAGGGCTGTAAAAGCAGATGTTTTGTTAATAGAAGATTAAAAAAGGACTAGTTCCATTTGAGGCATTGAGTCATACCTATAAAACTTCATAATTAACTTTGTCAAACAATAGAAAATATTTGTTTTCTACAGAGAACTGTCTAGAATAATACTTTTTGTGCTCCAGGGTCCCACTTGATCCGAATAAATTACTGTTATGGAATATTATTTTCTGTCCATGTATTGCAAGACAGAACTGTGAAATAAGATCAGAATAGAATTTTCCTGTGACTTGGGATCTTTTTTGTCAGGTTTTGGGACAAAACAATAGTGCTTCCAAAGACAGACCGGAGAGTAAAGATAATGGCTCCAGTGAAAATGTTCACAGCTTTAGGCCTTTTCTTTTTAAAACTGATGGCTTCTGTAAGTCTATAAAAACTTACAGATTCAGAAGATTAAACTAACAGTAAGGGGATATTCCATTTTTCCTTATTTGTCCTCTTTCTGTGTTAATTACTGCAGATTCTTCCTCTGTCTTTGCAGAACTTTCTTCTTCTTTGTTTGATCTACTGTTTTGTCTTCTCCTTCCTTACCATGTTTCTACTTGCATGGGCAAGACTCACAGTACCTACTTTGAGCTGAATGAGAATTTGAGTATCTCTGTGGGTGGCGGTAACTGTAAAGCCCATGTGCCAGCAGCTGCCTTGCCATCCAAGGAGCTTAAGTGCAAGAGGTGGCTACACTCTGAACCCAGGAGTTTCTTAGTCATAAGAGGTCAAGTGCTCGCATAAAGGCAGAAATGTCTGCATCCAAATTGTTGAGTGTTTGACTTCACTTCCACTCCACTGCCATCCAGACCTGAAACTGCAATGTATTGCAAATATGATATTGCACCTGTGTTCTGGAGAGCTCTAGTCCACTCAAGAGCCTGCGAGTGCACATAGCACTGCTCACCTCTCTGGCACCTCCGTGGCCAGAGGCACATAAGCCTGCTTAAGTAGTGGGTCACATTTTTCCTATTAGCTAACTGGTTTTGTCTACCTCCTCACTCAAGCGCTTTCTGCATCTCCCTGCTGAAGTCTTTCTTCTCTCTGTTGATTGTACTGGGAATTTCAGTTGTAAGTTTGTCAGCCAAAGCTGGTGTCCTGATGCCAAGTGCCCATCCTTTATCAGTGCTGTTCCTGGTGGTCCTTTCTTGATCCTGTGAAATCCTGGATCTTCCTTTTATTTTTACTGTGGTTTTTGTAGAATCAGTGGCCAGTCTTCCCATTTGATATGTTACTGAACAAAATGTTAACAGTTAACATAGTATTGCCTACTTGTTTTTTCCATCCACAGATAACGTAGATGTTTATTAGAAATTCTTTCCCTAAAGTTTAGGTTTATGTAAAATGTTGTTGATGAATCTTAATGAAAAACTGTATTTATTGGAGTTTTATTCACAGTTTTTTTGTTTTTTTTTTTTTTTTTTTTTTTGAGGTGCATATTACTTAATGTCTTCAGATGTCTTCAGTGTAATACTTCTTTGTTTTTTTTCCTTCTTATGCTTTCTTCTATATTTGAAAATAATGAAAGGTCTTCTTAGGTTGAGCTTGTAAGAGAGATTTTCCTTCGGTGGTGTAAATAGCTTGAGAGGAATGTGGTTAGTCCTGTCTCTGTCACATAGCTCTGTAGGGGCTGGGTAAACATGACACTCTCTTTGGGGAGAGCGGCTGGTAGCAACACCTGGAGAGCTCCAGCCGAGGGACCCAGGAGCACGTCCTTCCATCAGCTTTCTTTCATTCCTTACCTGAAGTGATACCATGTTAAGAGAAGAAGGAACTATTTCCGGTACTTTTCTTCCATGTTCCATCTCTTCCTGCCTCATTTGTCTTTTACGAAGGGAAGGAAGATTTGGGACTCTCTGTAACAAAGAGGCTGTTTGCAGGGGAAAGATCTTATGATATGGAGAGACTTAGAATTTCAGATGCGTTGAAATAGGGATCCGAAAGCTAGGTAACATCTCCTTACTTTTTCTGGAAGTCTCTGTGATGAAAGGAACCAATCAGGGCAGGGTCTGACTGAAAAGAGAATTTAAAAGTATATTGAGGGAACGCTCCACTTAGAAACTGTTCGTGTGCTTTAACAAGATCATTAGTGTAGACTGTCAAGTCAGATGAGGAGACTGTTATATTTTTACAATGCTCCACGCCAACTCCCTGCTTGTGGCAAGGGTATGAAGACAATTCTGCGGCAAATTCGAGCACATTTTGTAGCACTTTGTCATTGGCGAGAGCACGTAACCAGCCATCTGCCGTGAAGCTCCTGCCCATCCAGTTCTGTCAGCTGCAGGATTCCAGGAGCCCGGTTCTGTGGGCATCCAAGGGACAGTAAATACTAATCAGTGTTTTGTGTTCATTTGAGGATTGTAAAATTAGCTAGACCAAGTTCCAGTCGGTATGTTGCTCCAGCTATGCACTGTGGTCTTTACAAATCTGGCCTGTCACCTCTGAGCCAAGATTGCTGGATGCTCTTCCCAGCAACTGCTTCCCACCCCCATCTGACATCAAAACTGCAGCATAGCCCAGATGGTGCGCAGAAGGTATCACCCCAATGACTCAAATGTTGCTGACAACCCTACTGACGGCTGTGTGTGTACAGCATCTGATTTCCTTACGGAGACACCCATTGCCATTTCAGCTGCATTTTTTTAGACTGTTTGAACTTTGTGATAATATTCTTAGTTGGGAATTCTCTTTTGCAATTAAAGGCTCTCAGCAAAGCATTTATTGACTTTTGAAGAAACTCTTGGAGGGAGGTGCTCCTACGACAAAGCAAGTGTTGTGTCATTGGTTTATCTGAAGCAGTATCTT